>NC_089512.1:46973093-47680593 GCF_036850995.1 Saccopteryx leptura | reverse complement strand
TCTGTTTTCTCCAAATTCATTGGACAATCAGTTACCTCCATAGAGTTGAAGCTCATTCAAAAGGTCAAGCTCTCCATGCTCAGCACCTGGGTGGAGACAAATCCCATTAGTCAGCTTTCCCTGGGAGCAGCATCCCAGAGCAGCGTCCATCTCCCACCCACCTGAAGCCATAGAAAGACACACGGTTCCTGTGCTGTGGTAAGCTGGGCAGTCTTCAACAGGCTAGACAGACTTACAAGTGCGTTCCCTTTGTTCTGTCTGACTCTCCAGCACACCCAGAGATGACCATATTCAGTTTACTAAGAAAGAATTGGGGGTCTGAGAGGACTTAGGCTTCATTCAAAGTTAATAATAATAGTTACTATTTATTGAGTACTTACCATGTACCAACACTATATGAAGTACTTTATATTTAATATTTTATTTGATTCTTATGAAAATCCTATGAAGGATTAGTCTCTTTCCCTCTCACATTTTACAGATAAAGAAACTGAAGCTCACAAAGTAAAGTTATTTCCTACAGTTCACAAACCCAGTAAGTGACAGGTCCAGGGTTCCAGCCAGGTCTGTTGCCAAAGCCTGCAATCCTCCACACTTCATGGGCAGTATTTATTTATTTATTTATTTATTTATTTATTTATAGACAGGGCAGACAGGAAGGGAGACAGATGAGATGAGATGCGCCACCTCATAGTTGCAGCACCTTAGTTGTTCATTGATTGCTTTCTCATATATGCCTTGACCAGGTGGCTCCAGCTGAGCCAGTGACCCCCTTGCTCAAGCCAGCAACCCTAGGCTCAATCAAGCCAGCGACCTTGGGCTTCAAGCCAGTGACCAGGGGTTCATGTCTATGATCCCATGCTCAAGCCAGCAACCCCACACTCAAGCTGGTAAACCCACACTTAAGCCAGCAACCTTGGGGTTTCAAACCTGGGTTCTCAGTGTCCCAGGCTGATGCTCTATCCACTGCGTCACCACCTGGTCAAGCGGGCAGCATTTATTAAACACCTCATGTGTGAAAGATTTGTACTAGGCATTAATCCAAGCCCTTTCCCCATGCTCTTTTTTTTTTCCTTTCTCTTTCTTATATTCTTTCTTTCTTTTCTTTCTTTCTTTCTTTCTTTCTTTCTTTCTTTCTTTCTTTCTTTCTTTCTTTCTCTCTTTCTCTTTTTCTCTTTCTCTCTCTTTTTCCTTTTTACCAAGAGAGAGAAAAAGAGAGGAAGGGAGAGAGATGACAAGTATCAACTTGGAGTTGTGGCATTTTAGTTGTTCATTGATTGCTTCTTATATATCCTAAGCCAGTGACCTCTTGTTCAAGCCAGTGACCTTGGGGTCAAGCCAGAGACCTTGAGCTTTAAGCCAGTAACCTTTGGGCTCAAGCCAGTGACTTTGGGATTATGTCGATGATCATATGCTCAAGTCAGTGACCCTGCGCTCAAGCTGGTGAGCTTGTGCTCAAGCCCGTTACCTAGAGGTTTTGAACCTGGAACCTCAGCATCCCAGGTTGATGCTATACCCAGTGCACCCTCACTGATCAGGCATCCCATGATCTTTTCTTCCCATGATCCATTTGGGCTGAAATTTACACACACATATATATATATATATATATATATATATATATATATATATATATATATATGATTTTTGGCAAAAGTTTTCTTTCTTTTTTTTTTTTTGTATTTTTCCGAAGCCAGAAATGGGGAGGCAGCCAGACAGACTCCCGCATGCGCCTGACCAGGATCCACCCAGCATGCCCACCAGGTGGCGATGCTCTGCCCATCCGGGGTGTCGCTCTGTTGTGACCAGAGCCACTTCAGCGCCTGAGGCAGAGGCCACAGAGTCATTCTCAGCGCCCGGGCCAACTTTGCTCCAATGGAGCCTCGGCTGTGGGAGGGGAAGAGAGAGACAGAGAAGAAGGAGAGGGGGAGGGGTGGAGAAGCAGATGGCGCTTCCCCTGTGTGGCCTGGCCGGGAATCGAACCCAGGACTCCTGGATGCCAGGCCAATGCTCTACCACTGAGCCAACCGGCCAGGGCCAAAAGTTTTCTTTCTGTTGTTAAAAATATAACATGCTCGCCCTGGCCGGTTGGCTCAGCGGTAGAGCGTCGGCCTAGCGTGCGGAGGACCTGGGTTCGATTCCCGGCCAGGGCACACAGGAGAAGCGCCCATTTGCTTCTCCACCCCTCCGCCGCGCTTTCCTCTCTGTCTCTCTCTTCCCCTCCCGCAGCCAAGGCTCCATTGGAGCAAAGATGGCCCGGGCGCTGGGGATGGTTCTGTGGCCTCTGCCTCAGGCGCTAGAGTGGCTCTGGTCGCAACACGGCGACGCCCAGGATGGGCAGAGCATCGCCCCCTGGTGGGCAGAGCGTCGCCCCTGGTGGGCGTGCCGGGTGGATCCCGGTCGGGCGCATGCGGGAGTCTGTCTGACTGTCTCTCCCTGTTTCCAGCTTCAGAAAAATGAAAAAAAAAAAAAAAAAAAAAAAAAAAAAAAAAAATATATATATATATATATATATATATATATATATATATATATATAACATGCTCATTGTAAAATATTTATAATATAAGAGAGTTCAAAAAATAGAAAATAAAAGTCACCCATAATTTAACTATCCAGAGATCACCATTATTAGCATTTGGATATTTTTCTTTCCAGTCTTGTTTATAGCCATGCATGTATAAATTTTTACAAAGTGTATATGAGATTAAATTGATTATATGATTTGACATCTTTCTTTTTTACTTCAGAGATATATGAAGAACAGAGCTCTAACCAGGACAGGCTATAGCATCATTGACCTATTTTGTAGTTGTTGGACGTTAGGTTGTTTCCCATCGTTACCCTACTATAAGCAATGCTGCAAGGAACATCTTCACACAGAAATGCTCAGTCCCAGTGAGAGACTCAACAGTGAGCCAAGTGGGCAAAGGACAAAGGTAAGGCCTATTGCCTACCGGGTGAGCTGCTCCTATGGGGGTGTGCTGCTCCTATGGGGGTATCCAGCCCCCTGGCTCTGCTGATATTTTCTGGTTTCTTTCGGGTGCTGGTCTTCATCACTGCTTTCTTCAAAGAACAAACACAAGCTATAGGAGAGCCTCAACCTGGGATACACTTGTTATGTTGTACATTCTCAGAATTATTTTTTTTGTGTGAGGAGTGTGGTCTAGGGGAAATATACTAGTAAGTGTTCAGTGGTTATTTCTGGGTCACAGAGGAAAGGATACTTTTTTACCTCCTTTCTCCCACTTCATGTTCCACATTTTGTACAATGTGCCTATAGTAATCTTTCAGATTAAGATGTTTTAGTTAAAAAAATAACAGGATACAGTTAGAACAAAAAGATGTAGGGAAATCAGTGCTGTGTGCCAATCCAGTTAGGGTCCTGCGTGTAAAGAAGACGGGGGCTGCAGTGACACACCCCGGCTTGGGGCTTTGAGGTCACCACTGGAGCCTGAAGAATGGGTCTGGTCTGAGTTCCAGCCACAGGCCAGTCATTGTGGCTCAGACACCGGGATCCTAAGAATCAGTCTGTCTCTGTGCTCCTGCATTCATTTTCTTTTTACTTTCTTTTAGTGTTCAGTTTTGCTAACTACAGCCAATCCCACGTGTGCTGTAGAGACAGGAGGGAAGTGCTTGATGGACACATTTGAGATATTACTGGGGGAGCAGCACCCCCTAAAGGTCAACTAGAATCAGAAGACAGAATGTCCTCTCCCACTAGGGAGGAGAAACAAAGGGACAGAGGGCCTTTGCAAAAGTCCTACTGCACCTGGAAGCCCTTCTTTCTGAGGTAAATCTTGTAGGAGATGTGTTTGTGTGCTTTTTAATAAGGGAAGTGGTTTCCTTTCCAATCCCATAAGGAGAATGGCTAAACACAAACCCACTGGATCCACTAACCACTCTCTCTTTTGTCTACTGAAATAAGCATGGATTTTGTGTCCTTGAGACTCAGTCTCACTAATTGCAACAAAAGAATACAAGTCTAAGGTATCAGGGCTTTGCAATCATTTTTAAAATTTTAGCCTGAGATTGCTTTCATCAGATGAAATCTCAGACCCAGGCCCACTATGTACAACAGATCAGGAGCTCTGGTGGAGGAGCAGACCAGAGGCTTTCCTTAGGCTCCCAGTCCCAGAAAGACTTTCAGAGAATCCCAGGTTTGTCACTGAGCCCCCTTACAGCAGCTCAGTTAGCCTTTGTGCCTCTGTTTCCTCACCTGTAAAATGATAATAATAGTACCTTTTAGGTTGCTATGAGAATTTATTGAGTTATTACAGTGCTTAGAACAGTATCTGGCACATAGTACCATATTCCCCCATGTATAAGATGCTCCCATGTATATGAGATGCACCTTAATTTTGGGGCCCAAAATTAGAAAAATAATGTGTTGCATAAAGTTATTGAACTCAAGTTTTATTCATCATCAAATTCAAACAACTCCTCATCTGTGTGAAAAAGCAGGAAATGCAAGTAAAAAACTACAACCACAGTATAAGACACACCCAGTTTTTAGACTCCAAATTTTTCAGAAAAGTGTGCATCTTATATATGGGGAAATACGGTAAGTGCTCAATAAATGCTACCTATGATGTTGCTGCTGCTGCTGCTATAAACTCAGCCTTATATTTTCAATCAAAAGAATAAAAGTGAAAGACAAGTACCATATGATTTCACTCATACCTGGAATCTAACGAACAAATGAATTAACAATCAAAAATATAGATAGACTTACAGATAGAGAGCTGACTGACAGCTGTCAGGTGTGGGGATGGGTGAAGGGGGTGGAGGGATTGAGCCAAAAAGAGAGAGAAAAAAAGAAACTCATGGATGCGGACAACAGTGTGGTGATTGCCCAGGATGGGGGGCGTGGGGTGGGGAGAGGAAGGTTTGAGGAGATGAATGGTGATGGACCAAGACTTGCCTTGGGAGCGGGGGGGTGGGGGTGGGTGGGTGCTGTAAACACACAATACAGTATACAGAGATGTGTTGTAGAATTGGGCAACCGAAACCTGTATAATTTTGTTAACCAGTGTCATTCCCAATAAATTCACTTAAAAACAAAGAGGAAAAGTTAAAGAACATTCTGCTGTTTATTAGAAAATAATGTGGCAATCTATAATAAAGACCCAAATAGAGATGCTTATTCCTCTAAACCAGGGGTCCTCAAACTTTTTACACAGGGGGCCAGTTCACTGTCCCTCAGACCGTTGGAGGGCCGGACTATAAAAAAAAACTATGAACAAATCCCTATGCACACTGCACATATCTTATTTTAAAGTAAAAAAACAAAACGGGAACAAATACAATATTTAAAATGAAGAACAAGTAAATTTAAATCAACAAACTGACCAATATTTCAATGGGAACTATGGGCCTGCTTTTGGCTAATGAGATGGTCAATGTGCTCCTCTCACTGACCACCAATGAAAGAGGCGCCCCTTCCGGAAGTGCGGCGGGGGCTGGATAAATGGCCTTAGGGGGCCGCATGTGGCCCGCGGGCCATAGTTTGGGGACCCCTGCTCTAAACCACTTAAGCACTGGGTGGGGGACAATATGTAGGACGTGATTTATATAAAAATTTTAAAAAAGCAAAAGCTTTTGGTAAGGATGTTCAAGAGTGCGATAAACTTGGTAAGGTAGGGGTGGATCTTTGAGCTTTTAACTATTTGCTAGGTGCTAAGATTTCACACATGTGAAGAATATTATCCTTACAAGAATCCTATGAGGTAACAACTTTTGTTGCCATCCCCATCTTAGAGATTGGGCCCTCAAGGCACATAGAGTTAAGCAATTTACCCAAGGACACATAGTTAGCTAGTGGCAAAGGGAGGATTTGAACCCAGGCAGGCTGCTCAAATGGACAGATGCACTGACCCTGACACCAGAGTGCCCCTAGAAAACCCAAATTTTGCTTTACATGAGATGCAGCTCATGAGGGGTTATTCAGGAGGCATGAGGAGTAGCTGCAATGATATTAAAGAATGATAGGGCAAAATGCAGAAGAGAAGACAACAAATTTTTAAACCATGGACAAAATTGTCTATACAGTTAGTTATAACTGTGTACAAGTTATGTGTACAGGTAGGCAGGCTCTAAAAGAGAATGTGGAAATAACTGAAGTATCAAGGTAGGAGATTATGGAGGATGTTTTTCTCATGTAAAGGTTTTCTTGAATAATATATGATTGTATATATGTATATTTAAATTGTTGCAATACCTGAGGCAGAGGAGGAGGAGGAGGATGAGGAGGAGGAGGAGGAAGAAGAGGAGGAGGAAGACTTGTTTTTCTTATGTTGTCCTTGAGAAAAGAGTCTGGCTTCCTCATCCTGCTTGTGGAAATCTGTTTCTCCATCTGGGAGGAACACAGAGGCAAGGATGAGTGTTTCCTATCCTTCCCACCCCAGAGACCCCCAGTGCCTCCTCAGGACTCTGTCTGGACTTGGAGGGCCAGCAGGGGCTAGTTTCTTCAGGATACTCTTCCCAAACCCGTAGAGCCAATGGAAGGTGCAGAGACCCAGGCCCACAGAGGTCCCAGGGGTTCTAGGAAGGCCCCGGTCAGAAAATTCTCTGACTGTGGAGCCCAGAGAGGTGCTTCTAAGGCCCCTGTCCTGCCTTGAGACCCCTACACTGTATAAGTGGTTGCCAATTTAGGATTCTCTATAAATTTCAGGGCAGGTGGGATCAGATTAAGCCCTAAACATTCCTATCTCCTATTCTGGGGCTATGCAGGACCCTTCCCACCTTCTGAGGACCCTCTCTAGTACAAGCCTTAACTCACAAAGATGCCTAGAAATTTGGGAAGCAACTGAGGATTCTCACAGCTAGAAAGTGCTGAAGCACATGTGTGTGTGCATGTGTGTAAAAATTACTACTTCTCTAGAGGTTTCAACTGTGATTCAAGCCACTGTGGAATATAAGCTAAGCAGGGTCTTCTTTTGTTCTACCCACTACTGGACTCGACCTCCCGTGTGGCTTTGCCCAGAGGGTCAAACGTACAGTCTACATCTTCTGTATCTTTGTGGACTTGACTGTGGTCTTGAGTCTGGGAGGAGGATCCTGAAGTCTCCATGGCCTTCCCTGGAGGAATAATAATAACAAGTAATTAATACCATTTGTCATTATTAATCACAAGTAATTAATAACCAATAACAAGTAGTTAATATCCTAAATATATTAAAAATTTGGTAAATAAATAAAAAGAAAAGCGACTCAATTTTAAAAAGTATAAGAACAATCTACAAAATAATATACAATTAAGAAAATTTAAATAATGAAATTCTTTTGACAATATAAGAACTCGTTTACTTTTAAAAAATAGACTTTAGTTTTTAGAGCAGTTTTAATTCATAGTAAAATTGAATGGAAGGTAAAGAGATTTCACATATACCTCCTATCCCCAAATATGCATAGCTTCCCCCATTATGAACATATGAACATCCTGCACTAATATTTTTTAGGTGTGATATTTATATTGAGGTTATACAGTGTGTCCGTAAAGTCATGGTGCATTTTTGACCGGTCACAGGAAAGCAACAAAAGATGATAGAAATGTGAAATCTGCACCAAATAAAAGGAAAACTCTCCCAGTTTCATACCTATTCAGTGTAGTTCAAAGTGGGCTCACGCACAGATTTTTTAGGGCTCCTTAGGTAGCCATCCCGTATAGCCTCTACAGACTCATCACTGACTGATGGCCTACCAGAACGGGGTTTCTCCACCAAACTGCCGGTTTCCTTCAACTGCTTATCCCACCGAGTAATGTTATTCCTATATGGTGGCGCTTCGTTATAAACACACCGATATTCACGTTGCACTTTGGTCATGGATTCGAATTTAGAGAGCCACAGATCACACTGAACTTTCCTCTGTACCATCCACATCTTGACTGGCATGGCCGTGGGCTGCTCTGCTATATACATGGTGTTATGTCATCATCTGCACATGCGCACATGCTGCCATATCATCCTACAGAAACTGGGAGGGTTTTCCTTTTATTTGGTGCAGATTTCACATTTCTGTCATCTTTTGTTGCTTTCCTGTGACCGGTCAAAAGTGCACCATGGCTATACGGACACACTGTATTTATTTGGAGATAAATACTGAAATATTTATGATGAAATTATATGATGTTTGAGATTTGCTTCAAAATAACTTGTTGGGAATTGGGAGGCATTGATGGGGGTCCAAATAAACAAACATGATTATCAGTCAATAATTGTTGGAGCTATATATTTTGACTTATATCAAAATATAAATCGTGGTTCTCTTTGGGTGGTGGTATTATGCATATTTTTAGTTCCTTATTTTTACTTTGCTTTTTTTTAAGCAAGTGAGAGAGAGAGAGACAGACAAGAAGAAAGGGAGAGAGATGAGAATCATTAACTCATAGTTGCAGCATTTTAGTTGTTCATTGATTGCTTCCCTGCCTTGACCAGGGAGCTCCAGCTGAGACAGTGACACCTTGTTCAAGCCAGAGACCTTTGGACTCAAACCAGCAATCTTGGGATTATGTCAATGATCCCACAATCAAGCCAGTGAACATGTGCTCAAGATGGTGAGTCTATGCTCAAGCTGGAGACCTTGGGGTTTCGAACGTGGGACCTCAGTGTCCCAGGTTGATCCTCTATCCACTGTGCTACTACTGGTCAGGATTTACTCTGCATTTTCTAAATTTGTAATAGTATTGCTATTACTATAATAAAATAAACAATACATTTTCATTACTTAAAAAAATTTAACATGCCACCTTATATTAGTATAGCACTTAATGGTTTTCCAAAGGGCTGGCCATGTGCCTCTAATTCCATCTAAGCCTGACCACAAACCAGTCAGGTAGGAAATGGGATTAATTACCCCTCATATCTGAACTGTAATTTCTAGACAAAAGAAATGCTTCCCAAAAGATTATCTCATTTGGATCTAAGGTAGTCAGTTAGAGCAGTGGTCCCCAACCCCTGGGCCACAGACAGGTACTGGTTGGTGGGCCATTTGGTACCAGTCCGCAGAGAAAGAATAAATAACTTACATTATTTCCATTTTATTTATATTTAAGTCTGAACGATGTTTTATTTTTAAAAAATGACCAGATTCCCTCTGTTACATCCGTCTAAGACTCACTCTTGATGCTTGTCTCGGTCACGTGATACATTTATCTGTCCACCCTAAAGGCCAGTCTGTGAAAATATTTTCTGACATTAAACAGGTCCGTGGCCCAAAAAAGGTTGGGGACCACTGAGTTAGAGCATAGTCCTGACACACCAAGGTTGTAAATTCAATCCCCAGTGAGGGCACATAAAAGAATCAACTAAAGAATGCTTAAATAAGTGAAATAACAAATTGATGTTTTCTATCTCTCTCTCTAAAATAAAATTATTTTATTTTATTATTATTTTTTAAAATTTATTTATTTATTTTAGAGAGGAGGGGGGAGAGAGAGAGAAAGAGAGAGAGAGAGAAAGGGGGAGGAGCAGGAAGCATCAACTCCCATATGTGCCTTGACCAGACAAGTTCAGGGTTTTGAACCAGCGACCTCAGCGTTTCAGGTCGACGCTTTATCCACTGTGCCACCACAGGTCAGGCCTTATTTACTTTAGCAAGTGGAGGGGAGGCAGACAGACAGACTCCCACATGCACCTAGACCAGGACCCACCAGGCAAGCCCACTAGAGGGTGATGCTCTGCCCATCCGGTGCCCTTGTTCTATTGTAACTGAAGCCATTTTTTAGCACCTGAGGCAGAGACCATGGAGCTATCTC
This sequence comes from Saccopteryx leptura, assembly GCF_036850995.1. NCBI lineage: Eukaryota > Metazoa > Chordata > Mammalia > Chiroptera > Emballonuridae > Saccopteryx > Saccopteryx leptura. Next base: position 47,670,836 of record NC_089512.1, on the reverse strand, counting down.
AGTGCGCCTGCGGGCCAACTCACTCTAATCAAGCCATGGCTGCAAGAAGGGAGGAGAAGAGAGAGAGAAGCTAGAGGGGGAGAGGTGGAGAAGCAGATGGGTGTTTCTCCAGAAATTGAACCCAGTACATCCACACAGTGGGCCAATGCTCTACCACTCAGCCAACCAGCCAGGGCAAAAAAAAATTTTTTTTAAGATTGTCTCATTTGACTCTTATATCATCCTGCAAAGTAAATTTTATTAACCCTATTTTAATTTTTAAAAATTGATTGCTTTTAGAGAGACAGAAGGAGGAAAGGGGTAGCAGGGGTAGGGGGGAGAGAAAGCATTCATTTGTTGTTCCACTTAGTTGCACATTCATTCATTGCATCTTGTATGTGCCCTGACCGGGGATTGAACTCGCAACCTTGTCATTTCAGAAAGATGCTCTAATCTAGGGATCTGGAACCTATGGCTCGCGAGCCAGATGTGGCTCTTTTGATGGCTGCATCTGGCTTGAAGACAAATCATTAATAAAAATAATAATAACGCGGCCTAGCGTGCGGAGGACCCGGGTTCGATTCCCGGCCAGGGCACACAGGAGAAGCGCCCATTTGCTTCTCCACCCCTCCGCCGCACTTTCCTCTCTGTCTCTCTCTTCCCCTCCCGCAGCCGAGGCTCCATTGGAGCAAAGATGGCCCGGGCGCTGGGGATGGCTCTGTGGCCTCTGCCCCAGGCGCTAGAGTGGCTCTGGTCGCAATATGGCGACGCCCAGGATGGGCAGAGCACCGCCCCCTGGTGGGCAGAGCGTCGCCCCTGGTGGGCGTGCCGGGTGGATCCCCGGTCGGGCACCTGCGGGAGTCGGTCTGACTGTCTCTCCCCGTTTCCAGCTTCAGAAAAATGAAAAAAAAAAAATAATAATAATAATAATAATAATAACGTTAAAAATATAAAACATTCTCATGTATGGCAATCCACTCATTTCCTACCGCTCATGTTCATGGTTGTGGGTGGCTGGAGCCAATCAAGCTGTCCTCCGGGACAACACCAAATTTTTATTGGATAATGCGTAACGTACACGGGTCGTTGTATGGCTCTCACGGAATAACATTTTAAAATATGTGGCGTTCATGGCTCTCTCAGCCAAAAAGTTTCCCGACCCCTGCTCTAACCAACTGAGCTAACCAGCCAGGGCCTTATCCCCATTTTATAAAGGAGAAAACTGAATCTCAAAGAGATGATCTATTTACTGTACCTCAAAACATTGTTCTGGGATACAAAACTGCTCAAAGGCCACTGTGGAGTCAGGCCTCTGGCATGGAATGCTGAATGTCCCCAGGGGACAGTGATCATTCCCACTTGAAAACCACTGGTCTAGACAACCTACATTTTTTTTTGACAGAGAGAAAGAGAGAGTCAAAGAGAGGGATAGATAGGAACAGATAGACAGGAAGGGAGACAAATGAGAAGCATAAATTTTTTGTTGCATCACCTTAGTTGTTCATTGATTGCTTTCTCCTATGTGCCTTGACCATGAGTCTACAGCAGAGTGAGTGACCCCTTCTCAAGCCAGCAACCTTGGGCTCAAGCTGGTGAACCTTGCTCAAACCAGATGAGCCTGTGCTCAAACTGGTGACCTTGGGGTCTCAAACCTGGGTCCTCCGCGTCCCAGTCCAACGCTCTATCCACTGTGCTACCGCCCAGTCAGGGCTAGACAACCTACTCTTTAAAAAGTTTTTATTTTATTAAAATATTTTTTTGACAGACAGAATAGGCACTACGATTGAAGCAAGATGCTATCCTATTGGCTTTGAAGATGGAGCAAAAGGCCAGGAGCCAAAGAATGCAAGGAATGCAGCTCTAGAAGATGGAGAAGACCTGGCAATGGATTCTCTTCTGGACCCATGGGAGCGAGCTCAGCCTTGATTTTGGATTTTGACCTCTAGAACTGTGTGCGTGTGTGTGTGCGTGTGCGTGTGTGTGTGTGTGTGTGTGTGTGTGTGTGTGTGTTTAAAACTTTTTTCCCAAATTGAGGTGTAATAGGCATATAACATTATATTAGTTCACGTACATGTATGCAACATGATTCAATATTTGTATACATTGCAAAATGATCACCACAATAGGTCTAGATACCATTCATCATCACAGTTTTTTTTTTCTTGTGATGAAAACTTTTAAGATCTATTCTCTTAGCAACTTTCATATATGCAATGACAGTAACCCTGCTCTACATTACATCCCCAGGACTTATTGTGGAACTGGAAGTTTGTACATTTTGACCCCTTCATCCATTTTGCCCATGCCCCACCCCCACCTCTGGCTACCGCCTATCTGTTCTCTGTGTCTATGAGTTTGGGTTGTTTTTGTTTTAGCAGAGAATCTACTCAACCCAGCACAAGACCTTGGCAAGGCACTATCTTTCCCTATGTCTCAGAGCTGGACCAGCTGGGTTTGAATCCTATCTGATGCTTCCAGCTTTGGGAGCTGAGCATGTACTGAACCACTTACTGTGCCTCAGGTTCTTCATCTGTAAAATGGGGACAATTTACAAAAAATGTGAAGCACTCAGAACAATGTTTAGTACAGAACAACTGTTGAATAAATGCCAGCTGAGATGATGATCATTATTAAGATGGTGGGGCAGAATGGGAGCAAAAAGACAGTATTTGTGTAGAGGCAAGAGCATGTGCTTTGGGTCAGAATGACCAGGGTCCCACCCCACTTCTGTCATCTGTGCATGGGATGACCGTGGGTAGGGGAGCCTTGTTCTCTAAGCTCTATCGATCACAACTGTGAACTGGTGATAGCAGATGCTTAAGGAGGAAAGATGGCTAGTGCCTGCCTTTAGAGGCCTCAGAAAATGTGGGTTCTTTCTTCTCTGGCCTCCTATTATCCTCAGACATCTGGTCTCCAGCCCCAGCCCTGCTCATTCCCCATCTCCTATTTCCGTCTTTCTAGAATAAACATTCCCATTTCTCAGGGCAGAATTCAGCTAAGCATTAGGAAGTCAGTAGCCAATAGAACTAATTAATATTCAGGTATGAATGACTGATAACCATAAGCCTCCAGGGCATATCTACGTTTTGAAAAGAACTTTTTGTACATAGCAGATGTCCAGTAATGTTCATTGGCTGAGATCATCTTTAATGGTGGAATTTCAGGCAGAGTGGAGGAAGAGATTTAGAGTACATATGGGGGAAAGAGAGCTTCTGGCTGATGCCAAAAATACCAAAGGTTTGCCAAGCTGGTCCTATCTCTTTCCTACCCTACCTCTCTGGGTCACTTGGCAGTCCTTGGTCACACACACAATATTTTCAGGCCTCTATCTAGCTATTTTTCCTATTGTCAAAATTGTATCTGACTTAGGCATAGCTCAAATGAAACCTCCTTCGTGAAGGCCTGTGCTACTTGCCTGACCAGTACTCTCCCTACAGACCCCATTCTGTTAGACCTTCTCCCTCACAACTTTTGGACTTTTTCCTTGCTAATATAGCTGCAATTTTGTTCTTCCAGCTCCAGTTAGATACTCATTTTTCCAGTCTTTCTTGTAACTGCGGGTGGCCATGTAACTCAGTTTTAGCTAGTGAAAAGTTAGCAGAAATTTGTTGGGGTTTAGGAATGGTTTAGTTTCTCTTGGCAAAAAAGGGCAACAGGGCAAGTGCTGTGTCTTGCCTCTCATTCCTTCCTTGAAAATGAATGTAATGGCAGGAGGTACAGGGACAATCTTGTGACCTTGAGGAGAAACTAAAGCAAATGCAGAGATGTTGTTGAGCTACTGAGCCCTTGCCAGGAGCTACCTGCTTTCTTGTTATTTGAGAAAAAGGAGCCTCATTTTGAATATGCCTCTGTAGTCAGGATTTTTGGCATTTGTAGCTGAACACAATTCTAACTGAAACACATTCCCTCTCTTGCATTCCTACATTAATTGGCACCTACTGTATGTTAACACTGAGGATACAGTGGTGAACAAGTCGCGGCTGCTTCCTCAAGGAATTTCAAGCTAGACCTGTGGTCTGTTGAAACCCAGTCTGTTGGAACTTCAGTCAAAGAATGTTCCTGAAGGAACAGGTGCTGGGGGTGCATTGGAAGGGCAAGAGGGAATAATGTGCAAAGGCACAGAGAAAAGGTATCATGACTCATGTGGGAAACAGTTGGCAGGAAACAGATTTTAAAAAGAATGGCATTTAGGGGAGAGTGAGAATACTCCGTTCCATCCCCCAGCACATCCCCCTCTTGAGCCTTAGTCAACTCTGCCTTATACCAGACTCTTCTTCAAGGTGAGGCACCTTGTTGCATATCTCCAAGAGCCAAGGTTCCTATTCCTATTCACCTTCAGATCTGTGCCCAGGGCTCAGCAGAGTACTGGACACATCCAGGGTGTGTCTCTTCCACTAGATCATTAACTCAGCAAGGGTTAGCAGGGGTAGTCAACCTTTTTATACCTACCACCCACTTTTGTATCTCTGTTAGTAGTAAAATTTTCTAACCGCCCACCGGTTCCACAGTAATGATAATTTATAAAGTAGGGAAGTAACTTTACTTTATAAAATTTATAAAGCAGAGTTACAGCAAGTTAAAGCATATAATAATAATTACTTACCAAGTACTTGATGTCGGATTTTTGCTAAGTTTGGCAGACTAAATTTTTATAAAACAACTTACTATAGTTAAATCTATCTTTTTATTTACACTTTGGTTGCTCTGCTACCACCCACCATGAAAGCTGGAACGCCCACTAGTGGGCAGTAGAGACCAGGTTGACTACCACTGGGTTAGAGATTGAAGCTGATTTATCTATGTGTCATCAACCCTGCATTGAGCTTGACAGAAGGCAAAAATGATGATGATGATGACAATAACAAATTAGTGCTTACTATTTGCCAGACAATGATCTAAACATATTTCATGTATTAACTCATGTATTCCTCACCACAACCTAGGAGGGCTCACCGTGGTTGTGCCCCTTTAAGGGGTTAAGAACACTAAGGCACAGAGAGGCTAAAAAACTTGCCCAGAACCATATAGCTAGTAAGTGGCTGAACAAGGTAGTTGCTCTGTCCATGTTGGGGGTTGGAAGGACTGATATGGGTACCTATTCCCAGGCTCTAGTCATTTGTACCAGGAAAGAAGCCACTAACAGTCATGGGAGTGTTATGCAAATGATGCTGAGTTAGCCTCTGGTATAGCTCTGAGCAAGTGTCCTCATAGTCAAGGGTGCTTCCTTGGCAGTCATCAGGAAAGGGGAAATGGTAGGACCCATCCTTGTCCCACCCCTCCTTCACCTATATTTCTTCTATGAGAAAGAATAAATAGATGTTTTATAATTTAAAACTCAAGGATCAGTGTGCAAGGTAATGCTTAACACAAAGGACAGGCAGAGGGATTGTTGGGAGAGGCTTCTAAAAGCTCAGTCAAGTTCAGTACATATGACTTTGAGCCAAGATGGACCAGAGGGACTTGATAGAGAAGTAAAGAAAGAAGAAAGCAGAAAAAGGAAAAGGAACTCAACACACATACACTGTAATCTTATTTCATTCATGCAAGTCTTATTTATTTTATGTAGGAAAAAACTGAGGTTTAAATAGACGAAGCTACTTGTCGAAGGTCTCCCAGCTTACAAATGAACTCAAATCTGACCCCTGCCCTGACAGACAACCCCCATTCCTAGCCCTGCTTAGAGGGCTCCAGGGACCCTTGTCTTAGGTGGCCCCACATTTGAGGCTGATCCTGCAAAGAAGTGGACTGACTTTCTAGCACTTTTCTCCAAATAGCCCAGCCCTGCTGAGTCACTGGTGGTGCCAGGGCCTCTGCACCCACAGGTCTTGTTAAATTGGATTTTCCCTTCAGTTCAGCTCAGATTTCCTAAGCTCCTGCTGTCACAAGGGCCTGGGCCCAGGGTGGGAAAGATATTAGGAGACACTGAGCCATCACAACCTAATAGCACTTTCTTTGCCCAGGTCACTTGACTCCCATACTAACCAGGAGGGAGGGAGGGTGGGGATTATTGTCCTATTTTACAAATGGAGAAACGAAACCTAGAAATGAAGGAACTTGCACAGGTCACATAGCAACTCAGGGGCAAGGCTGGCTCTAGAATCCTGTCTCTTGATCCAAGGGCTGCTTATCTTTCCCCAGCGTCTCTCCCAGGAGGAGGGGACTGAGGTAACTAAGGTTGAGTTGGATTTCAACGGGTGGCAAAAGGTAGAGTGGGAGAAAGATTTAGTGGAGGGGGTGGGTGGTGGTGGGCAGTTGATAGAGTAGGAGCCCCTTGAGGCTGGAGAAATAGTCTTCGGCCTTGAACGCCAGGCTAACTGGTTAACTTTTCCTGCAGATGAACTGTGAGGAACGTCCTAGGGGCCACAAATAAAGGGCCATTTCAGTTCAACAAGCCCAAGGCCAGAACTGGGTTGGGAACGTGGAAAGCAGAAACAATCACTGGAAGGGGAACAGAGCCAACAGAAAGGTGGGTGCTTACTGTTTTGGTCCACCTGGCATCTGTTTTGGCCCTTCTGGCGATTATACCAAGGGGGCAAGTTAGAGCCCTTGATAATCTCCAGCTTCCCAAGTCTCCTACACAGGCATGCACCCTAATTTCAGACATATCCTGGTCAGGCAGGCACAGTTTCAGTACAAACATTTCACAAATAGATTGCACCCTGTCCTCATGATTGTTTGCTATGTAAATTCTGAAGGGGTCCCTGCCTTTCACTTAGGTTAGACCAGGAGTAGTCAACCTTTTTATACCTACCGCCCACTTTTGTATCTCTGTTAGTAGTAAAATTTTCTAACCGCCTACCGGTTCCACAGTAATGGTGATTTATAAAGTAGGGAAGTAACTTTACTTTATAAAATTTATAAAGCAGAGTTACAGCAAGTTAAAGCATATAATAATAATTACTTACCAAGTACTTTATGTCAGATTTTTGCTAAGTTTGGCAGAATAAATTTTTATAAAACAACTTACTATAGTTAAATCTATCTTTTTATTTATACTTTGGTTGCTCTGCTACCACCCACCATGAAAGCTGGAACGCCCACTAGTGGGCAGTAGGGACCAGGTTGACTACACTGGGTTAGACCATCAGCCTCTCCCTCCCAGATGTCTGACTTGTGACATGTTTGACAAAGCCTAAAGTCAGCTGGCACTGGTCTGCCCGGAGACAGAATCCTGAAGACGCTATCCTCTTGTTTCAGTTCCTGGCCACTGTCAGCTCTGCCGTTGAGCATCTCAGCAATTCCCTCTCTTCTGTGAGACTCCCATGTCCTCCCCCAAAAGTCCTCTTTTTACAACCAAAGCATGTTAGTTGAGACAAATGTGAGGAGAAGGCCCTGAGATTTTTCAGCAGAGCAAAGCAGGGCTGGGGGTAGAGGGGTTCATGGAGGTCTCCAGTCTCCAGACAAGATTTGGGCAGGGCCCCCGAGGTCCTCCATACAGGTTGTTGCATCTCAACTCCAGGCTGGGTTGGGAACTTCCACTGTCCCTTCATCCCTGTCCTTGTAACCACCCAAGCAATAATTGCCCTAAAGATCTTGCCCTGGAGACTTGTGTCCTTGCTAAGGACAAAGACCATCTTAGAGTTGGTTCAGTTCCTCACTGGTTTTCTATTGCTTCTGTAACAAATTCCCACAAATTTAGAGGCTTAAAACAACACAAATGTGGTATCTTACAGTTCTGTAGGTTAAAAGTCCAACACTTGTCTCACTGGGCTAAAATCAAGGTGTTGGCAGGATTGCCTTACTTTCTGAAGGCTCTAGGGGAAAATCTATTTCCCTGCTGCTGTTTTTATTTCTTCTCATCCATCCCCTCCTCCCCCTACTTATCCTTCATTTTCCTTGGGTTTTTTTCCAGCTTCTAGAGGATAGCCACACTCTTCGGCTTGTGGCCCTTTCTTCTATCTTCAAAGCCAACAATGTAAGGCCAAGTCCTCCCACTGCACCACTCTGACCTCCAACTTCTGCTTCCCTCTTCCACTTTTTTTTTTTTAATTATTTTTTTTAATATTTATTTATTTATTTCAGAGACCGCGAGAATCAGAGAGAGGAATAGATAGGGACAGACAGACAGGAACGGAGAGAGATGAGAAGCATCAATCATCAGTTTGTCGTTGCGACACCTTAGTTGTTCATTGATTGCTTTCTCATATGTGCCTTGACCGTGGGCTTTCAGCAGACTGAGTAACCCCTTGCTGGAGTCAGTGACCTTGGATCCAAGCTGGTGAGCTTTTTGCTGACACCAGATGAGCCTGCGCTCAAGCTGGCGACCTCAGGGTCTCGAACCTGGGTCCTTCCGCATCCCAGTCTGACGCTCTATCCACTGCGCCACCGCCTGGTCAGGCTCCCTCTTCCACTTTTAAGGAACCTGGTGATTACATTGGGCCCACCTAGGTCATCCAGCATCACCTCCTTATGTTAAGGTCAGCTGATAAACAATCTTAATTTCATCCTGAACTTTAATTCTCCTTTGCCTTGTAACTTATCATAATCACAGTTTCCAGGGATTATTACAATTTGGGGGGTTATTACTCTGCCCACCACAGTCTCTAACCCTTGAGCCTGCCACAGCCTCTAGCCCTACAGATGCTGAACAGCTTCCTTCCCAACCAGAACCCTTCTCTGACTCTACCATTATCCTGGGCCACTAAATTCCAAAGACCGGAAGGCTGCCCTGACTCCTACCTCCCCAGCCAGCCAAAGCCCAAGCTTGTCTCATTTTCCTTCAAAAGAGTTTGGTTTCTCTGCTCCTACTGCCTCCCACCCAAGAGACCCTATAAGGGGAGTGAAAGCTTTGGAGCTAGTCATAACTGTGTTTTTATTCCTGCCCCTGATGCCTGGTTCCTCTTAGCCCCAGTTTCTCAGCTATAAAATGGGGTATCACTATCTACCCTCCAGAGTGTTGTGGGAATTATTGTAAATGATATTGTGCCTGTAACAAGCCTGGAATATTATCACTTAATAAGAGTTTCCCCTCTCCTTTTCTATGCCAATGTTTCTCAAATTTGGCTTATGACCAAATTTCCCCAAGAGAACTGTTGACAGTGCTAATTCCTCTTCTCTGGAGGTTGTCACTCAGGGGATCTGGTGTTAGAAGCAAGGTTAAGATTAGGGTGTGGCTCAGGGAAATAGCTGTTGTTAACAAGGGCACCACATGCTAGGTAGAGTGTGATCCACTCCGACCACCAGAACGTCTCCCCTGAGAGATACATTAGTCTAACAATGTGCTTGCTTGCCTCTGGCCGCCCTCTCCACACACAGTGCTGGATTGCCCTGAGCTTTAGTTTCCTTATAAATAGAAGTTGGAATGCACTCGACAGAGTTCTTCTAACTCTGACATTCTAGGGAACTAATGCTCCTCTCTAGTTAAAGCCTTCAAGATTCAGCCATTTACCCTGGCCAGGTAGCTCAGGTGGTTAGAGCACATCATGATATGCCAAAGTTGTGGGTTCAAGCAGGGCACATACAAGAATCAACCAATGAATACATACATAGGGATAACAACAGGTCAAAGTTCCTCTCTCTCTCCCCCTCTTCCTCTCTCTTTAAATAAATTTTTTTTAAGTTAAAAAAAATGATTTATCTATTCAATCAGCAAAGAACTTTGGGATCCAGGGTTGATGTGACCTGCAAGAGGGTCCAGAACAGTATATACCTACAGTATCTTGTGGGGAACAGTAGGCCCTTGACATGATCCAAGACAAAAAGGGACTTCGTGTTCAAATAACTTTGGGCAACACTGTTTTTCATAGCTTCCCTCTTGGAGCTCTATGTGCGTCATGTATTAAAGGTTCTGAAAAGGCCTGTGGGAGACAACATTCTTTCACTATTTATTCTAATGCTTCCCAATACTATGCAAGAGCACAGTCCTTTTCCCCAGAATGTAATACAATGTCTTTTGGCACAGCTTTAAGAAATGCCATCTACTTCAATCTCTGATGTGCCTGGGGTCAACCTCTTCATCCAAAAATCCAGGCTTGAGCACTCTCACTGCTTCCTTCAGACAGTGCCAAGCTCTGGGTTTAGAGTTCTTCTATCCCTTGCTCAGGACAGTTAGGGAGGAGAATGAATCAGGAACAGAGTCTGAGACAACAGGGACACAGAACAGAAATGGTCTTTTCATCAGTTCTGGGATTCCAAGATGTGGGTGGTAAGTTCTCCCTTAATCTTAGGGCAAGGGCTGGGTAAGGGCTGAAGGAGGAAACTGAATCAGCTTTATGAGACTGAGGGCCTTGTCCTGCCACTAACCCATCCTAGACCCATGGGCACCTGAGGCCATCCTGCCAAGACTGGGAGACATAGCAGATCTACCTAATACATAGAAACAAACACGGGGAGGCAGCGAAAAGGAGGAAACTAAGAAACATATCTCAAATGAAAGAACAGAACAAAACTCTAGGGAAAAAGAACTACACAAAACGGAGACAAAGCTGTCTGCTGGAAGAGTTTCAAATACTGATTATAAGGGTGCTTAATGAACTTGGGAGAAAAATAAATGAACTCAGTAAGAACTTCCACAAAGAGATAGAAACCATAAAAAAGAACCAGTCAGAAATGAAACTACAATAACTGAAATGAAGAATACACTAAAGGAAATCAAGAACAGATTAGATAAAGCTAAGAATTAAATCAGTGATTTAAAATACAAGGTAGTTGAAAACACCCAACTGGAATGGCAAAAAGAAAAAGGGATTTTAAAAAAGGAGGATAGTTTAAGGGACCTCTGGGACTACATTAAGCATAACAACATTCATATCATAGGGGTATCAGAAGGAGAAGACAGAAAGCAAGGGATTGTAAACCTATTTGAAGAAATAATGGCTGAAAACTTCCCTGTCCTGGTGAAGGAAATAGACATATAAGTCCATGAAGCACAGAGAGTTCCAAACAACATGAACCCAAAGAGGTCTACACCAAGACATCATAACAAATGTTAAAGGTTAAAGTCAAACAGAGAATTATAAAAGTAGCATGAGAAAAGCAGTTAGTTATGTACAAGGGAGCTCCCATAAGACTCTCAACAGAAACTTTGCAGGCTAGAGGAAATTGGCAAAAAATATTCAAAGTGATGAAAAGCAAAGATCCACAACTAAGATTACTCAGCAAGACTATCTTTTGGAATCAAAGGGCAAACAAAGAGCCTCCCAGGCAAGAAAAAGCTGAAGGTGTTTGTTCATCACCACCAAACTAATATTACATGAAATGTCAAAGGGACTTCTTCAGGGTGATGACAAAGAAAAAAAGACAAAATATATGAATATAATGGCAATAACGACATACCTATCAATAATCACTTTAAATGTAAATGGAATAGATGCTTTAATCCAAAGATATTGGGTGGCTGAATGAGGAAGAAAACAAGATCCATATATTTACAGACTGACTATGAGTAACCCACTTTAGGTCGAAAGACACACAGACTAAAAGTAAAAAGATGGACAAATTGGAAGTTACAAAATAGTCATGGGGATATAAAGTACAGCATAGGGAATATAGTCAATAACATTATAATAACTATGTATAGAGACAGGTAGGTACTGAAACTATCAGGTGAACACTTTATAAAGTATATGATTATCTAACTAGTATGCTGCACACCTGAAAGTAATATAAAATAAAATAATATTGAAAAGTAAACTATAATTAAAATAATAAATAAAGGGATAAAAATATTTAATGAAAATAGAAATGAAAAGAAAAGCTGGGGTAGCAATATTTGTATTGAACAAAATAGACTTTAAAACAAAGGTCATAGCAAGAGAGACAAAAAAGGACATTTTATATGTAACAGTCAAGATATAGAAGCAACGTAAGTGTCCACCAATACATGATTAGATAAAGAAGATATAGTAATATATAAGATGAAATATTACTCAGCCATAAAAAGAATGAAATCTTACCATTTGTAACAACATGGATGGATCTAGTTCTAGAGGATATTATGCTAGGTAAAATAAGTCAGACAGAGAAAGACAAATACCCTGTGATTTCACTTACATGTGGAATCTCAAAAACAAAATAAACAAACAAAACAGGGAAAAAAGCCTCATAGATACAGAGAACAAACTGATTGCTTCCAGATGAAAAAGAGATCAAAGGAATGGGTGAAAAAGGAAAAGGAATTAAGAAGTACACATTGACACCTGACCAGGTGGTGGCACAGTGGATAGAGCGTCTGGGACTCAGAGGACCCAGGTTTGAAACCCCAAGGTCGCCAGCTTAAGTGCTGGGTCACTGGCTTGAGCGTGGGATCATAGACATGACCCCATGGTCTCTGGCTAGAGCCCAATTGAGCCCAAGGTCTCTGGTTTGAGCAAGGGGTCACTCTGCTGTAGTCCCCAGTCAAGGCACATAGGAGAAAGCAATCAATGAACAACTAAGGTGCCGCAACAAAGAACTGATGCTTCTTATCTCTCTTCATTCCTGTCTGTCTGTTCCTATCTGTCCTTCTCTCTCTCTCTCTCTCTCTCTCTCTCTCTCACACACACACACACACATACACACACACACACACGCACACGCACACACAAGTACAAATTGGCACTTACAAAATAGTCACAGGATGTAAAGTACAGATTAGGGAACCTAGTCCATAATATTGTAATAACTGTATGGTGTCAGAGGAGTACTAGACTTATCAGAGGGGTCACTTTGTAAGTTATATGAATGCCTAATCACTATACTGTATACCTGAAACATAATATTGAATATCAACTATATTGAAAAATAAAAAACAAAAACAAGGTGCAACTTAAAAAATTAAATTTAAAAAATAGTTATGAAGTGCTGAATTTAAGAGCTTAGAAAAACAATGTTAGGCTGGCAAAGTTTCTTTAGTATCTCCCCCTTCCTTTGTTGCACTTTCTTGCACTTGTTCTCAACCCTTCTTCTCCTTCTGCGCCCTCCCACTTCCTGCTCCAGATTGACCTTTCTCCCCCTCTCTCCACCAGCTACCAGGTTTGGCAGTCTCTCTCTTTCTCCAAGCTAGAATTCTACAGAGTTGCAGCCAGGAGAGCAAAACTAAGCCCCAGAAAGGAAGAGAGACTTGCCCAGGACCACACAGAGTGCAGTCTGGATATGAACTCAGATCTGAGGCTGAAGTACAAGCATGAAGGAGAGAAGGAAGATGCCATAGTTTCCACCGCCTCAACCATTTTGTCCCAAGTTTGTCCAGGCAGTTTATTAATAAGAAAACAACCCACACTGTCCAGTTAGCTGACCACAAGCTAGATAGACCTATAATGAATCTTGTGGCCACAGAGCACCCAGGATGAAACCAGGGCCTCAGGTTGCCCCTGAGGAGTAGAGGGTGGTACCTTGGCTAAAACAAAAACGTGCAAAGGGACGAAATCAAACTTGTGCAGAAAGAGGATGGGTGGGCCCAAGTTGTTTACATAGACAGACCTAGAATTTTTTATTTTATTTTTTACAGAGACAGAGAGTCAGAGAGAGGGACAGATAGGGACAGACAGGATGGGAGAGAGATGAGAAGCATCAATTCTTCATTGCAGCTCCTTAGTTGTTCAGTGATTGCTTTCTCATATGTGCCTTGACTGGGGGGCTACAGCAGAGTGAGTGACCCCTTGCTCAAGCCAGCGACCTTGACCTCAAGCCAGCAACCTTGAGCGTCAAGCCAGCGATGATGAGGTCATGTGTATGATCCCATGCTCAAGCCAGCAACCCCTCGCTCAAGCTGGTGAGCCTCCGCTCAAGCTGGATGAGCCCGCGCTCAAGCTGGCGACCTCAGGGTTTCAAACCTGGGTCCTCCGCGTCCCAGTCTGACATTCTATCCACTGCTCCACTGCCTGGTCAGGCAAAACTTAAGATTGTTAAAAGACAGTCTGAAAGGTAAGTAAATGCTAGCACAAATATCTAACTTAGTGTTTAGCACATAGTAGATACACAATGTTTCTTGTTTATTTGCTTGTTTTTTTTTAAACAGAGACAGGAAGGGAGAGAGACGAGAAGAATAAACTCATAGTTGTGGCATTTTAATTGTTCATTGATTGTTTCTTATATGTGTCTTGACGGTGATGGGGGGTGGCTCCAGCCAAGAGAGTGACCCTTTGCTCAAGCCAACAACCTTAGGCTCAAGCCAGCAACCATGACCATTGACATGATCCCATGGTCAAGCCAGTGAGCCCATGCTTAAGCTGGTGAGCCTGCCTTCAAGCTGGATGAACCTGTGCTTAAGCCAGCAACCTCGGGGTTTTGAACCTGAGATCTCAGCATCCCAGGTTGATGTTCTATACACTGTGCCATCATTGGTCAGGTCACAATCAATGTTTGTTAAAGTGCAGTATAAGCCAACAAGATGCTAAAGGTACAAAGCAATGCTAATACAGCCATAGGTCATATTAATAGAAGCACAGAGTCTACAATAAATAAGATGACCCATATCCCTCTATCCCCCATTCTGGTCCTGCATAGAGTAGGATCTGGACAAAGAGAGAGGATCTAGAGGATGTTGGAGATACAGTGACCACACCCAAGAGAAGTGGCTGGTGGAGCAGGGTGCTCAGCCTAGGGATGAGCACTGCATGGACAGACCTGGTCATTATCCCCAAGTCTCTGCAGGACTTCTTCAGGACAGAGGGATAGGTGGGGCTGTGAGCCCAGAGACATGGCTCAGGACATTAGGGAGTCACTAGGACAGGTGCAGCTCTCACTATTCAAAAGAATATTCTTTAAATGACATCTATTCTGGGGTAGCCATGAGCACCCTACTATGAGAGGTGGCAAGCTGAGGAATGGTTGAGGATGGCTTAGATGCCCTTAGCTCAGAACTCTCAAATAATAATATCTCTCAAACAATAATTTCCAAAATGCAGGAGAAAAATATTAGTTCACCTATTTCTACTTAACTTTTTTTTTTTTTTTTGTATTTTTCCGAAGCTGGAAACGGGGAGGCAGTCAGACAGACTCCCGCATGTGCCCGACCGGGATCCACCCGGCATGCCCACCAGGGGGTGATGCTCCGTCCATCTTGGGGCACTGCTCTGCCGCAACCAGAGCCATTCTAGCGCCTGAGGCAGAGGCCACAGAGCCATCCTCAGCGCCCGGGGAAACTGCTCCAATGGAGCCTTGGCTGTGGGAGGGGAAGAGAGAGGTAGAGAGAAAGGAGACGGGGAGGGGTGGAGAAGCAGATGGGCGCTTCTCCTGTGTGCCCTGGCCAGGAATCGAACCCGGGACTCCTGCACGCCAGGGCCTCTACTTAACTTTTAACTAAAAATAGTTAATAGTACATAGTTCAACTGTGATGTGTACCTTCAGCCATATGTCAGACACCAAATGTCATGTCCCCAGAGGCCAGTGGGGAGCTCAACAATACAGACAGGTCTGCTGTGGCCACACTTTCCATTTTCTACATTCATCCTGTTTCGACATATTGTGGTGTACTGGTGGTGGGACGGGTGGATTTGAGGATCAAACAATACAGCTTTGACTGAATCAGCCCCCACAGAGTGGACAAGTGGCTTTGAAGTTTCTGCAAAGAAACTTCTAATGGAGATAACTCTAATCTAGAAAGTACTAGCAAGCAGCAGGAAATGTGGGAGACAGAGGCACCCAGCTCCTAGTCCAAGTTCTTCATCAACCACATTATGAGGCTGAAAACAACAATGAGTGGGATCTCTCACACACAGTTGTTTACAGAAATAATAATAAGAAAATCATTTTTTAAATATATTGTTTAAATTTTTTTATTTATTGATTTCAGGGAGGGAGAGAGAGAGATAGGAACATGGAGCCCCTCTTATATGTGCCCTGACTGGGAATCAAACTGGCAACCTCTGTGCTTCCGGATGATGCTCTAATGAATCAAGCTATTCAGCAAGGGCCTAAGAGAACTATTTAAAAAGTGAACTTCCACCTGACCTGTGGTGGCACAGTGGATAAAGCATCAACCTGGAAATGCTGAGGTCGCCAGTTCAAAACCCTGGGCTTGCCTGGTCAAGGCACATATGGGAGTTGATGCTTCCAGCTCTTCCCTCCTTCTCTCTCTTTGTCTCTCTCTTCTCTCTCTCTCTGTCTCTTTCTCTCCCTCTCTCTCTCATCTTTAAAAATGAATAAATAAATAAATAAAATTTAAAAATAAATAAATAAAAAATAAAAAGTGAATTTCCTCCACTATCATCAGTGAGAAAATTCACTCTGAGTGTATGTTGGGACTTGAGACATTAGCTAATGGTCCACAGTACTTGTATATAATTTCTAAATTTATAAATATGTATATGTGGGAAGTGCCTAAAGCAGTTTTCCGGAGAAGAGTGAGCAATCAAAAAGTGACGACTATGGGCCCTGGCTGGTTGGCTCAGTGGTAGAGCATCGGCCTGGCGTGCGGAAGTCCCGGGTTCAATTCCCGGCCAGGGCACACAGGAGAGGCGCCCATCTGCTTCTCCACCCCTCCCCCTCTCCTTCCTCTCTGTCTCTCTCTTCCCCTCCCGCAGCTGAGGCTCCATTGGAGCAAAGATGGCCCGGGCGCTGGGGATGGCTCCTTGGCCTCTGCCCCAGGCGCTAGAGTGGCTCTGGTCGCAACAGAGCGATGCCCCGGAGGGGCAGAGCATCACCCCCTGGTGGGCAGAGCGTCGCCCCCTGGTGGGCGTGCCAGGTGGATCCCGGTCGGGCGCATGTGGGAGTCTGTCTGACTGTCTCTCCCCGTTTCCGGCTTCAGAAAAATACAGAAAAATAAAAATAAATAAATTAATTAATTAAATTAAATTTAAAAAAAAAGTGACGACTATGGCTCCAGACCCTTAGACCCAGCTGGACACTAGGGGATACTATTCCCTCTTTGGATTCTAATTAGATTTATATCAGATTTAGGGACCAGGAAAAACTAGGTGGGAGTGTGCCACCCAAAAGACTTTTTAAAAAAAGATTTTATTTAGCCTGACCTGTGGTGGCGCAGTGGATAAAGCGTCGACCTGGAAATGCTGAGGTCGCCGGTTCGAAACCCTGGGCTTGCCTGGTCAAGGCACATATGGGAGTTGATGCTTCCAGCTCCTCCCCCCTTCTCTCTCTCTCTCTCTCCCCTCTCCTCTCTAAAATGAATAATAATTTAAAAAGTACATAAAAAAAGATTTTATTTATTGATTTTAGAGAGAGGGGAGAGAGAGCAATAGAGAAGGGGGGAGAAGCAGGAAACATCAACTCACATATGTGCCTAGATTAGGCAAGCCCGGGATTTTAAACTGGTGACCTCAGCCTTCCAGGTTGACACTTTATCAACTGTGTCACCACATGTCAGGCCAATAAAATTTTTTGAGTTCTCCCTCCCCTACCACAATGTTTGAAAATAAATGGGAAGAAACCAAAAAGTCTTAAAAAGTTTTCCCCTAGTTCTGACTCCCCAGTGTGGGTGCCTATTTAAAGAGAGCCAATTCAATCTCCTCTTTCTCATCCTCCCATTTAAGTTTCTCTGTCTTTCTGGCTCCTCTTTCTCTTCTCTCTCTCTCATTCGCACACACATGCATGCAATTGGCAACAACAAAAACCAGAAATAAGGTATTCAATGCACATAAATAGCTGCTGGATCTTGAATGTCAGACTGACCTGGATTCAGTTCCCATCTTTACCCATCACTGACTGTGAAGACCCCAAGAGAGTCACACCCACTCTCAGAGCCTCAGAGTCCTCTGGGAAAATGGCCAAGACTACAACTCAACAATAAAAAGACAAATAACCCAACTTTAAATGAGGCAAAGGATTGGAATAGACATTTCTCTGAATAAAAGATACAAATAGTCAATAACACATTGAAAGATGCTTATCATCATTAGTCACTAGGGGAATGCAAATCAAAACCAGTGAGATACCACTTCACACCTATTAGGATGGCTTAGATAATAAATACAAGTGTTGGTGATAATGCAAAAAATTAGAGCCTTCATACATAGTTGATGGGATTGTAAAATAGTACAGCCTCTTTGGAAAACAATGTGACAGCTCCTCAAAATGTTAAACATAGATTTATCAAATAACCAAGAAATTCCACTTCTAGGTATGTACCCAAGAGAATTGAAAACATATGTTCACAGCCTGACCAGGTGGTGGTGCAGTGGATAGAACATCATACTGGGACTCAAAGGACCCAGGTTAGAAACCCTGAGGTCACCAGCTTAATTAAGCATGGGCTCATCTGGCTTGAGTGCAAACTCACCAGCTTGAGTGCAGGGTCGCTGGCTTGAGTGTGGGATCATAGACAAGACCCCATGGTCGCTGGCTTGAAGTCCAAGATCGCTGGCTTGAGCAAGGGGTCACTCGCTCTGCTGTAGCCCCCCCCCCATCAAGGCACATATGAGAAAGCAATCAATGAACAACTAAGGTGCTGCAACGAAGAATTAATGCTTCTTATTTCTCTCCCTTCCTGTCTGTCTGTCCCTATCTGTCCCTCTCTCTGTCTCTGTCTCTGTCAAAAACAAACAAACAAACAAACAAATGTTCACACAAAGACTTGTACATAATGTACTCAGAAGCATTATTCATAATAGCCAAAAGGTGAAAACAACCAAAATGTCCATCAACTGATGAATTGATAAACAAAATGTGATATAATCATAGAATACAATATTATTCAGCCATAAAGAGGAAGAAGTGCTGACACATGTTACAACATAAATCTTGAAAACATTATGCTCAGCCAGTCAGAAAGGATCATCTATTGCATGAGTGCATGTATATAAAATGTCTAGAATAAGCAAATCCATAGAGACAGAGAGCAGATTAGTGTTTACTAGAAGGAAGAGGAAATGAGGAGTACCTGCCAAAGGGTATGGGGTGATTTTGGGGGTGATAAAAATGTTGTAAGTTAGCTTGACCTGTGGTGGCGCAGTGGATATAACGTTGACCTGGAAATGCTAAGGTCGCCGGTTCAATACCCTGGGCTTGCCTGGTCAAAGCACATATGGGAGTTGATGCTTCCAGCTCCTCCCCCCTATCTCTTTCTCCTCTTTCTGTCTCTCTCTCTCTCTCCCTCTCTCTCCTCTCTAAAATGAATAAATAAAAAAATTACAACCTTACCCGTTTAAAAAAAAAAATGTTATAAGTTAGATAGTAGTGATGGTTGCACGATTTTGTGAATATACTAAAAACCATGGAATTATACACAATTGGCATGTGAATATCTTAATAAAGTTGTTATTCTTTTTTATTTAGAAATTAAATTTAATAGAGTGACATTGATCAATAAGAGTACATAGGTTTCAGGTGAACATCTCTATAGCATTTTTGTTTTTATTTTTTAAAAAAGGACTTCACACATAGGATTGTTACGATAGTAAAATAGGGCCTCTGTCAGGGCCGTAACCAGCATGGGCTCTGGGGGTGTAGCCAGTGTGGTGGCTTTTCAAGGATGGCAAGGCACAGATACCTAGGTTTTAGACAGCTACACTAGCCCAAATTCTAGGAATTTCAGAGCCAGAAGGGAGTCTCATTATTCACCAATCTGCTTAGTTTGAACCCTAAATAGGTCATGCCACACTTTGCTCAATACAGCTCTCCCTAATACATACTCCTGACTCAATTTTTCTTGCAGCTAAACAAAACAATAAAATAATAGGCACAAGACTATATACAATCTGTTTTGTCTCCTTCAAAAGGAAAATAGATTGGCTTGAGGCCCAAAGGCCCCCTCTGAGGAGAGGGGCTGGGATGCTCTGAGCCTAAGTAGCTCCCTGGATTTGGGAGGACAGCACAGGGGCAGGACGGAGGGTGGTGCTGGGAGTGGGTGGGGCTCCCCTCTAGGCATGCCACCTGGGTGAGCCTCTGACAGGCAGCAGAGCACCCTTCCCCAAGGCCTAGCTCTCTCGCTTAAGCATTTTTGACCCAAAGGTGCCTTTGAGCCTGAACAGGGGAGACAACTGGCTTCATCCTTCCACATCTAACAAGCCTGGCCCAGAGCCTAGGGTGGCTTCTAAGGGTGGCTGCCTACGCTTGCTGGTCAAAGCACAGAGGCTGGGAGGTTTGAGGGGACACACCTCACCCTCCAAAGGTGTTTGGTCCCACAGGGCAGAGTGAGAGAAGCCTTCAGATATCTAGGTCAGACTCTTCATTTTACAAACAGGGAAACTGAGGCTCAGAGAGGTCAAGAGGTTTTCTGAAGGTTCCACAGCAAGTCAGTGACAGAACCGAGAGTTGGCCACCTCCTACACCTAGCTGAAGCCTCAAAACAACCAAGGGGGTGAATATTTGTCATCCTCCCCTGATTTTTCCAGAGGTGGAGACTAGGTGCTCACCCAGCTGGGAAGACACAGAACTGGAATTCAAATCTAGGTCCCCCAGGAACCACAAAACATCAGACCTATGGAAGAGCCAGTTAAAGTTTAACCCCTCACCCTGCCCCACGTCCCATTACCTGTGGTCTCGAGGCCTGTCAGGTACAATTCGAGCTGTGTGTGAACTGTGATGATGCCAGGCAAGGCAGGGGAAGAGGATTGCAGGCGAGTCTCTGCCACACCCCCATGACAGAGAAGGGGCGGGACATGACGTGTACCTAGGCCCCACTTCCTCACCAGAGTGGCATTCCTTCCTGCCAGTGCTATCAGCCCCAGGCCTTCCTGTCTGACTTGACTATTCCCTATGACACCCCAGGAGCTGCAGATGAGGCAACCACACCCCCAGACCCGCCCCTGGGTCATGGCCATGCCCTCTGTCGCCCCGGGAGAAGTGATATGGGGGACAGTTACCCTTGGCTGTGCTAAGCTCTGGGTGAGGAGGGAGAGGAGTGTCTCCCAAGTTCCCCCTCCAACTGAATTGGTGAAGCTGACTCAGGGCCCAGCCATGTGGGCCAACCGGATGCTCCTGGGAAGGGTGAGGTTGGCAGACAGCAGAGGGGGTGGGGGTGGGGGTGGGGTCCAAGGGGCTGGGGACTCCTGTGAGCAGACTGGCAGTGCCCTCTTCTGGTGAAGAAATTGGGCAAAGGCTAGGTCCACTGCCTGTGCAAAAGGCAAAATGCAAGTCCCAAAGGGTGGAGAGTGACCTCTCACAGCTAAGGCCAGGAGTTATCCCAGATCAGCCTACATTTGCCTCTTGCTCACTTATCAAACACGCCGAAAGCAAGACAGGAAGCAAATCCTATACTGCCCCAGGGAGCACCCAGGCCAGAGGGAGACAGGACATGACAGGCTCCATGAGGGCAAGGCCCCATGAGCTGTGAGTTCCCAGGAGGACTTCCTGGAAGAGGAGTCATCCAGATTCTAAGCTCAGGCCAAAATCTTGGAGTCATCCTTTCCTGTTTGCTCTTTCATACTCTGTATCTGACCTGTCTGAAAAGTCCTGTTGGCCTGACCTTCAATATGTCCCGACTTTGGCCCCTTTTCTCTATGGCAACCACCCTAGTTCAGACAATACAATTGCTAGTCTCTCTGCTTCTTCCCTCAGCCCACTATCTGTTTTCATCACAGCAACTAAAAGGATACAGTTAAAACCCATCTCACCTCATGTACGTCCTCTGCTCAGCACCCTCCTCACTCAGGATAAAGCTCAAGTTCTTACATAGCCCGCACAATCTATCACCCCCATCTTGCTCTCTCTGACCTTGATTCCTATGACTTCCTCTCTCACTCTGCCCCAACCACACTGTAAAGTGCCCCATACACTCCAGTTAGTCTCCTTACTCAGGGCCTTTGCACTAGCTGTTCCCTCTACCTAGAATGCTTTTCCCCAGATAGCTACCTGGCTCCTTTTCTCACTTCTTCAGGTCTCTACTCAAATGTTATCTTCTCCAAGAGGCCTTCCCTGGCCACCCCAAATAAAGTAGTAACTGCCAGCATCACCTTTCCCTCTCATCTTGCCTTATTGCTCACCATCGGACATACTATATATATTTTTTGTTATGTGTATTTATTTGTTTTCTCCAAGATCCAGGACAGTGTCTGACACATAGCAGGTACTCAAGAAATTTTGTTGAATGAATAAGTGACCTGAAAGGGTAGCCCAAATATATCCTAAAGGCATTTAGGCAGAGGGAACCATGTGCGCAACCATAAATACTTAAAAGGTCAGAGGCTCTGCTGTGTTGAGAATCTGAGAATAACTCAGCACAGTGGGAGAGTAGGGGCCTTGGGAGTTGAGGCAAAGGGGAAGAGAAAGTGAGGGAGGCAAAGCCTCAGAAGCCAGATCAGGGAGGCTGGAAGTTATCTTGACAGTGATAGGGAGCCAGACAAAAGGGACACAGTCAAATTTATATTTTAGACAACAGTTTGGCTTCCATATAGTAGACTGGTGCAGAAGTTGTGAGAGGTAGACATCCAGTGAGCACAAGTCATGGAAGGAGAGATAAGGACAGAGTCAGGGTCACTGCACTGTCCAAAACGGTAGCCACCAGCCACACGTAGTTATGGAGCCTTTGAAACGTGGCTGGTCAGAATTGAGATGAGCTGTAAGTTTAAAATACACACTGAGTTTCCAAGATGTGGTATGAAAATCAAATATATTCAATAGCTCATTAATAATCTTTGTATTGATTATCTATTAAAAATATAATATTTTGGATATATTGGGCTAAATAAAATATATCATTAAAATTAGTTGTGGGAGTCTGACCTGTGGTGGCGCAGTGGATAAAGCGTCAACCTGGAATGCTGAGGTCGCCGGTTCAAAACCCTGGGCTTGCCTGGTCAAGGCACATATGGGAGTTGATGCTTCTAGCTCCTCCCCCCTTCTCTCTCTCTCTGTCTCTCTTCTCTAAAATGAATAAATAAATAAAAATAAAAAAATTAGCTGTGCCTTCTTTTTGCTATTTTTAATGTAACTACTGGAAAATTAATTTTTTTTTCATAGGTACATAGAACTCACAGTGTATTTCTATTGGACAGCACTGATTTAGAGGGTAGAATAGACAAGGCTTGGTAGTCAATGGACTGTGGGGGTTTGGGAGACCATTGTTCTAATTGCAAGTCTCCACTCTCTTCCAATTGCTCCTTTGTGCTGACAACATGGTGTAGAGGCAGAAAGAAAGGGCTATGGGGGAAAACTAATAGAATTAGTTTTCAGCTCAACATAAGCACACACAAAAAATTCATATGTTCATAGTAAGAACTATTTAGAAATAGGTTGATAGAATAGGCAATGAGACCTCTGTCTTGGAGATATGTAAGAAGAAACCTGAAGACCATCATTAACCAGGAGAAAGGAAGTTGAACTAATTAGTTATTCTCAAAATGTGGTCCCTGAAGCACCAGCATCAGCAGCACCTTCTAGAAATACAAATTCTCAGGCCCTATCTCAGTCTTGCCGAATCACAAACTTTGAAGGTGAAACCTATAGCCTAAATAATACTTCCTACTATATGAAGATGTCAATGACTAGCACATAGTAAGTGCTCCAAAAATATCAGCTACTACTTTCTGTTGGCCTTCTAGTCCCAGTTTAAGATGCTTAAGGTACTTAGCAAATGCAGAGTTTACCTCCTGCAGCACCCGGTTGTATGTGAACTTGGCAAAGGATGAAGGCATAATTCAAGACTTTTCCAATCTCTGCCACAGGCAGATCTCCAGGGTATGACAAAGCTGCCAGAAGCATAAGCGAGGCCCTAGCTCAGCTTCATCCCAAAATGAACTCACTGCTGTGTGTGTGTGCGTGCATGTGTTCACACGTGTGTGGGGTATGGGTGATTCATAAGACAACTTCCCACTGTCTTGTGGGCACAGCTGATAGCCCTGGGGAGCCAGCTCAGCAGCTGAGCATGGCATCCGGCTTCCCTGCATTCCAGAATTGCCAGTCTGGTGCCCATCTGGCTCAGCAAGCACATGTGCTTTGGGGAAAAC
Organism: Saccopteryx leptura; assembly: GCF_036850995.1. NCBI lineage: Eukaryota > Metazoa > Chordata > Mammalia > Chiroptera > Emballonuridae > Saccopteryx > Saccopteryx leptura. The sequence continues at coordinate 47,647,098 of NC_089512.1, read as the reverse complement.
AGACAGCTTGACCTCAGTTCCCACATCAATAAGAATGGGAAGAAGGTAGCAGCCCCTATCTATAGTGATATTATTTGTATAAAGTGTTCAGATCAGTGCCTGGTCAGTCAGGCCTCACAAGCTTGTCATTCTTGTGATGAGGACATGGGGTCCCCCAGGCCGATGGGAACTCCTCAATGACTTTTTAGGTCTGAGAATTATGCCCTGCAGGTGTAAGGGGGAAAGAATATGCACCTACAAAGAGCGCTCATTTCCTGACAAAGACCTCCTAAAATCCTTGTAATTTACTTAGTTCTTTCTGGGTGACGCAAACCTCTTTTGTTCTAATGAAGTAACTCTTGGTGGGATCTTGGATAGCTCTAGGATGGGAACTGGTCACAAAAAGACCAAGCCATGATTAGAAACTTGGAACTTTTAGCCTCTAGGCATGGGAGAGAGGCTGGAGATTGAGTTGACATTTATTCACGCCTATGTGATGAAGCTTCCATAAAAATCCCTAAGCTGTGGGGTTCAGAGAGCTTCTAGGTTAGTGAACACATCCATGTGCCAGAAGGCGGTGCACTGCAACTCCATGGGAACAAAAACTCCTGTACTTGGGGCCCTTCCAGACCTCAGCCTATGCACCTCTTCATGTGGTTGTTCATCTATATCAGGGGTCCCCAAACTACAGCCCCGCAGGCCACATGCGGCCCCCTGAGGCCATTTATCTGGCCCCCACCACACTTCCGGAAGGGGCACCTCTTTCATTGGTGGTCAGTGAGCAAAAGCGCAGCGTCATTCACGTACACTACTACTTCCGGTGACGCGAGACGCACGCCTCACGTCTCTGGAAGCAAGTCACATCACTTGTTACGGCTAGCAGTGACAAATATGTAACCGGACATTGACCATCTCAATAGCCAAAAACAGGCCCATAGTTCCCATTGAAATACTGGTCAGTTTGTTGATTTAAATTTACTTGTCCTTTATTTTAAATTTTGTATTTGTTCCCATTTTGTTTGTTTTTTTACTTTAAAATAAGATATGTGCAGTGTGCATAGTGATTTGTTCATAGTTTTTTTTATAGTCCGGCCCTCCAACGGTCTGAGGGACAATGAACTGGCCCCCTGTGTAAAAAGTTTGGGGACCCCTGATCTATATATCCTTTATATCTGTGTAACAAACCAAACCAATAAACATAAGTAAACATTTTCCGAAGTTCTGTGAGCTTTTCTAGCTAATTATTGAAACTGAGGAGGAGAATATGGGAACCCTTAATTAATTGCAGGTCTGTCAGAAGTATGGGAGGCCCAGACTTGCAATTGGCATCCGAAGTGGATGAAGTGTCACGGAAATACACCCTTAACCTTTGGTGCCTGTGCTAACTATGGGTAGTTAATGTCAGAATTGTTTGGTGTGAGGAAAAAAACCACATATTTTATTTCACACTTAGAATACTAAGATTGAACATATAAGTACATGTATTGTAGATAGTGAGAGCAAGATTTATCCCTGTTAAAGAAAGAAATTACAAATAAGGAAGGTGGGGAAGGGGGAAAGCTACAATGAACCCTGTGGTATTGGATTGAAATCAAAAGTATCAGTATGAACTTCCTTGTGGGTTTTATTATAGATACAGCATCTTAGTCCATTAGGGTTGCTGTAACAAAATACCATAGACTGAACAGTTTATAAACAATGGAAATTTATTTCTCACGGTACTGAGGGCTAGGAAATCCAAGATGAAGGCGCTTGTAGATCTAATGTATGGTGAGAGCCTGTTTCCTGGTTCAGGGACAGACAAATTTTCACTGTGTCTTCAAATAGCAGAAGGGGTAAGGGATCTCTCTGGGGTCTCTTTTTTGGGGGAGTCTCTTGTTTAAGGGCATTAATCCCATTTGTAAGGGCTCTACTCATATGACATAATTATCTCCTAAAAGCCCACATTTCCTAATACTATCACCTTGGGGGTTAGGATTTTAACATATGATTTGGGTGACACAAACATTCAGACCACAGCATATAGATATGAATGTATGTATGTGAAGATATAGATATATATGGTCTGTGTGTATATATGTATATCTCACACCTCTGTCTTTTGAAAGGTCTTAGAAGAAATAACATTCCAGTAGCAATGAACAAACCCAACACCTGGATCTTGGTTTATATAAATGTATATATTTATTTATTTATTTATTTGAGAGAGAGAGAGAGAGAGAGAGAGAGAGAAGGAGGAAGAGAGAAACATTAATTTGTTGTTCCACTTATTTTTGCATTCATTGATTATTCCTGTTTGTGCTCAGACTGGAGATCAAACAACAACCTTGGTGTATCAGAATGATGATGCTCTATTAACTGAGCTACCTAGCCCCAGATCTTGGTTTCTTTTTTCTTTTATTTATTTATTTATTTTTTAGTGAGAAAAAGAGAGAGGGACAGACAGGGACAGAGAGAGATGAAAAACATCAACTTTATTGTTGTGGCACCTTAGTTATTCATTGATTGCTTTCTCATACGTGCCTTGACCAGGGGGCTCCAGCCAAGCCAGTGACCCCTTGCTCAAGCCAATGACCTTGGGGTTTTGAACCTGGCTCCTCAGCGTCCCAAGTTAATACTCTAACCACTATGCCACGACCTGGTCAGGCCAGATCTTGGTTTCTAAGCACCATTCTTCAGTAAAAGAAACCAGCACCACTTCTAAAATAGATGGTTATAGGGTTGGGATAGGGAGGATAGAAGATGAGCCTTGAACATCTTTTGGTGCCAGGGAAAAAGAAAGTGCTTAGAAAAATATGGAGGCATGTCAGAAGAACACAAGAACAAACCTGAAAAGGTCCCAACGGCCAAACCTAGGACAATCTGAGCAAATACATAACAATAGTATTAGATTATAACCCATCGCATAAAATGAATACACATGAGGCCATGGATATAAATAAATAGTTGGAAAAAACAAATGAGGGAAAAGAGATAGCTCTTCCTTACAGAAGAATGTAAATTAATAAATGTAAAAGGAAAGAGGGAAATAGAAAAACACCACTTGGCAGGAATGATCATAACAGAAAGATCCATTAATGAATGCTAAAATTAGTGGGTGCAAGTTTGAAGAGAAACAGAACATTTGCATAGCCTCAAAGGATCTCCCTCAAGATATTTATTAAGTATAATGGATAACATTTCATAAATTTAATTTTAAATAAATAAAATACAATTTAAATGCAAATTAACAAAATTATAAGTGTTTCTGTGTTCCTCCTTTGGTACACTGTGTCCAGCTAGACATAATTTCCCAGACTCCTGTGCAGTTAGAGTTAGCCATTTGTCTTAAGTCTGGCCAATGGCATGGGACTAGAAGCAATGTCTGGGACTTAAGACACTGGGTATGAGTTCTTTCACACTCTTTCCCCTTCTGCTGGCTGGAACCCAGATATGCCTCTGATTTTCAGTTTCAATCAAGCAGTTGAGGACAATATCCCAGGAATGGCAAAACAGTAAGTTGGAGGGAGCCTGGGTTCCTAAATACCTAAAGGAAGCAAAGCTGCCTTGTGGGCTTCAGAATTCTTATGAGAGAGAGAAATTCATTTTGTTATTGAAAGCACATATGATTGTGGGCTGCTGGTCATAGGAGGTTTATCTTTACCCTAATACATTAGCCTCACCCTGGACAAGAACCTCCCATCCCCCACCTTGATAGTAACAGTTATTCCCCCTACCAATTTTTTTTTTTTATTGTGGTAAAATACACATAACATAAAATTTACTATCTTAACCACTTTTTTTTTTTGTATTTTTCTGAAGTGAGAAGCAGGGAGGCAGAGAGACAGACTCCTGCATGTGCCTGACCAGGATCCACCCGGCAAGCCCACTAGGGGGCGATGCTCTGCCCATCTGGGGCATTGCTCTGTTGCAACCAGAGCCATTCTAGGGCCTGAGGCAGAGGCCATGGAGCAATCCTCAGTGCCTGGGCCAACTTTGCTCCAATGGAGCCTTGTCTGTGGGAAGCGAAGAGAGAGATAGAAAGGAGAGGAGGAAGGATGGAGAAGCAGATGGGCACTTCTCCTGTGTGCCGTGGCCGGGAATTGAACCTGGGACTTCCACACACTGGGTTGATACTCTACTACTGAGCAAACCATCCAGGGCTATCTTAACCACTTTTACAGTTCACTGATATTAAATTCATTTATATTATTGTGCAATCATCACTACCATCTTCATAACTCTTCACCTTGTAAAACTGAAACTCTATACCCATTAAACACTAACTCCCTATTCCTGCTCCCCATCCTGCCAAAGCAACTGCTATTCTACTTTCTGTCTTTCTGAGTTTGACTACTCTAATAACCTTTATAAACTAGAATCATGCAGTATTTGTCTTGTGACTGTCTTCTTTCACTTAGCATGAATTTCTCAAGTTTCATCCATGTTGTAGCGCATATTAAAATTTTTTTCTAAAGCCAAATAATATTCCCTTGTACGATTAGACCACATTTTGCTTATCCATTCATCTGTTGATGGACACTTGGGTTGCTTCCACATTTTAGTTATTGTGAACAATGTTGCTATGAACACGGTTATACAAATATCTCTTCAAGACCCTCCTTTCAATTCCTTTGGGTACATACCCAGAAGTGGACTTGCTGGATCACATAGTAATTCTTTTTTTAATTATTTGAGGAACTGCCAACCGCTTCCACAGTGGTTGTACCATTTTACATTCCCACCCATGGTACATAATCAAATTTCTCTAGAACCTTCCAACACTTGTTATTTTCTGGGGGGGTTTTAACAGTAGCCATCCTAATGGGTATAAGGGTTTTTTTAGTAGCAGTTTTGTTTTTTGTTTTTTTTACAGAGACAGAGAGTGAGTCAGAGAGAGGGATAGACAGGGACAGACAGCCAGGAACAGAGAGATGAGAAGCATCAATCATTAGTTTTTTCATTGCATGTTTCAACACCTTAGTTGTTCATTGATTGCTTTCTCATATGTGCCTTGACCGCGGGCCTTCAGCAGACCGAGTAGCCCCTTGCTGGAGCCAGCGACCTTGGGTTCAAGCTGGTGGGCTTTTGCTCAAATCAGATGAGCCCATGCTCAAGCTGGTGACCTCGGGGTCTTGAACCTGGGTCCTCTGCATCCCAGTCCGACGCTCTATCCACTGCGCCACTGCCTGGTCAGGCAGTAGCAGTTATTTTTTGATGTGTTTCAGGTACAGCCCTCTGTCTACTCATCTCATTGACTCCTTCCTATCCTTTAATAAGGAGTAATTTACATACAGGAAGTCTATTTTTCTTAAGAGCACAGCTTGATAAATTTTAACAAATGTATAGTCATGTATTCACCACCATAACAGAGATACAAAACATTCCTATCATCCCAAACAGCTCTCCCAGGCCCTTTTGCACTCAGTCTCTCCTGGCAACTACTGATCTGATTTCTCTCAATATAGTTTTGCCTCTTCTAGGCATTTCACATAAATGGAAGCAAATAATATAGAAACTTTTGTGTTTGGCTCCTTTTTTTTTTTTTTTTTTTGTATTTTTCTGAAGCTGGAAACGGGGAGAGACAGACCGACAGACTCCCGCATGCGCCGGACGGGATCCACCGGCACGCCCACCAGGGGGCGACGCTCTGCCCCTACCAGAGCCACTTCAGCGCCTGGGGCAGAGGCCAAGGAGCCATCCCCGGGCCATCTTTGCTCCAATGGAGCCTCGGCTGCAGGAGGGGAAGAGAGAGACAGAGAGGAAGGAGAGAGGGAGGGGTGGAGAAGCAGATGGGCGCTTCTCCTATGTGCCCTGGCCGGGAATCGAACCCGAGACTTCTGCACGCCAGGCCGACGCTCTACCACTGAGCCAACCGGCCAGGGCCGTGTTTGGCTCCTTTTACTTAGCATAGTGTCCTTGAGAACTATCGATTTTGTTGTGTGAGTCACCAATTCATTCCTCACCATTGCTGGCTAAAAATTCCATTATACGGATCTGTCACAATTCATTTCTCCATTCTCAAGTTGATGAACATTTGAGTTGTTCCTGATTTGGGTGACTATAAATAAAGCTACTGTGAACATTTATGTACAAGTGTTAGTACATAAGTGTGAGCATAGGTTTTCATTTTTCTTAGGTAAATACCCATGAGTGGAATTGCTGGGTCATATGACAAGCATACTTTACAAGAAACTGTCCGACTGTTTTCCAAAGTGGTCTTATCATTATTTATTTAATTATTTTTATTTATTTATTTTATTATTAATTTTTAAATTTTTATTAATTTTAATTTATTGTGTTTATTTAATTATTTTTATTTATTTATTTTATTATTAATTTTTTAAATTTTTATTAATTTTAATTTATTGTGTTTACATGGATACAAGTTTTTTTTAAGTGAGAAGAAGGGAGATAGAGAGACAGACTCCTGCATACACCCCAACTGGGATCCACCCAACAACCCCAGCCTGGGGCCAATGCTTTGCCCATCTGGGGCCCATGCTCCCAACTGAGCTATTTTTAGCACCTGAGGCAGAGGTTCCAGGGATCAATCCTCAGTGCCAGTTGCCTATGCACTCTGTGCTCGAATCAATCAAGCCATGGCTGCAGAAGGGGAAAAGGAAGAGAGCGAGAGAGAAGGGGGAGGGGAGGAGAAGAAGATGGTTGCTTTTTCTGTGTGTCTTGACTGGGAATTGAACGCAGGACTTCTACACACCGGGTCCACACTCTACCACTGAGCCAACTAACCAGGGCTTATTTAATTATTTTTTACTTGTAAATATATATTCATTGACTTCTAAAATTATTACAAAATATTGTTCAACAGAGAAAAACTTGTTAAACTGCATATTTATTTCATTTCCCTCCTTTTCAATGAGGCATATTTCCATGTAGCAAAGAACAGCTCAATAAATTTTTACCTAAGTATATACTCATAATCATCACTCCAAGACAGAATATTTAGAGCACCCCAAGAAGAGGTTACCTTTGACCCTTCCCAATCAGTTCCCCTGGTAACTATTGTACTATTCTGACTTCTTTCATCGTTAGACTAGTTTTGCCTGGTTTTAACTTCACACAAAAAGGACCACACAGTTTACATTCCTGAGTCTGGCTTCTTTTATTCAGTATAACATATCTAAGATTCATTCATGTTATTTTGTGTAGCAGTAGCTTGTTAGTTTCCATTGCTGTGTAGTATTCCATTTTTATGAATATATCATTGTTTGTTTATCCACTCAACTGTTGATGAATACTTGGGTTGTTTCTAATTTTTGGCTACTGTGAATAAAACTGCTCTAACTAGTCTTTTGCTGAACACATAAGCATTCATACATCTTGAATACACATCTGAGAGTGGAATTGCTTATCTGAGCAGGTCAAGGTAGGTACATGCTTAGTTTTTGTAGATATTGCCAAGCAGTTTTCCAATGTAGTTGTGTCAATTTAAAGCTCTCTCCATAGAAGAGTTTTGTTTTTTCCATATCCTTAATAATACTTAATACTGTCCATCCTTGTACACTTCCATCACTTTAAGTACTGCTCTGTGTGAAGACCTTCCCTCTGTCTCTATCTCCAATGAAGTGCTCTCCCCGATGCAACCAGTGTATACAATTGTCAATATCATATCTCTCCTTGAATGTCTTGTTGGTATCTCCAAACTAACAGGCAAATGCAGAGCTCTCAAGTCCTCCTTCCCCTTAAAGGGTGTTTTTCTCCTGACTTCCTCCTCCCTACTCAGCTACTCCAACTAGAAACCTATAATTCCTCCCTTTTCCTCATCCTACATTCAATTCTTCAGCAAAGCTGCTATATTCTGTTTCTATATTATATCACAGAATCTGTCCATTTCTTTCCATCTTCACCCCCTTTCCCCTAATGCAAACCCCCATAATTCTTGTCTGCTCAGCAGCCAGGAGGATATTTCTAAAAAAGAAACCAACCAAGACACCTCTTTGCTTAATGCTCTCCAGTGGCTCCCTAGTGCTCTGACATAAAATATTAACTTCTCACCTTGACCTGAAAGGCTGCAACCCACCTCTCTGACTTCACCTCCTCCTTTAAGGGACTGACCACATTCCAATCAATTTTTAAATTAGGCTTGTTGTTACCTCAGGACCTTTGCATTTGCTATTCCTTCTATATGGGAAGCTCTTCCCTCAAATCTTTGCCCAGCTGCCTCTTTTTCATCTGTTTGGGTCTTTTTTTTTTCTGTGACAAAGACAGAGAGTCAGAGAGAGGGATAGATAGGAACAGAAAGACAGGAAGGGAGAGAGATGAGAAGCATCAATTCTTCATTGAGGCTCCTTAGTTGTTAATTGACTGCTTTTTCATATGTGCCTTCTCCAGGGGGCTACAGCAGAGCGAGTGATCCCTTGCTCAAGCCAGTGACCCCTTGGGCTCAAGCCAGTGACCATGGCTTCATGTTTATGATCCCACGCTCAAGCCAGTGACCCTGTGCTCAAGCTGGTGAGCCTGCACTCAAGCTGAATGAGCCTGCGCTCAAGCCTGCGACCTTGGGGTTTCGAACCCGGGTCTTTTGCATCCCAGTCTGACACTCTATCAACTGTGCCACCATTTGGTCTGGCATCATCTGTTTGGGTCTTAGCCCAACTGTCTCTTCTTCACAAAAGGCCCTCCCTGACTACATTGGCTAAAGCTGGTCCTCCAAACCCAGGTACTTTCTATTCCCTCACCTTCTTCTATTTTCTGAATAGATCTTAATTTTCCTTATCTAATCACTTACTTTTTAAATGTTCATGTCCTGCACTAGCATGTAAGGTCTCAAGGGGCAAGGGTTGTGCGTGTCTAGTCACCTGCTCTGTCCTACTATCCAGAACTGCACTGTCCAATATGGTAGCCATTAGCCACAGGTGGCTAAATTTAAATTAATTAAAAGTAGAATTAATTAATTCACTGTGCCTGATCTGTGGTGGCACAGTGGATAGAGCGTCGACCTGGAATGCTGAGGTCGCCAGTTCAAGGCCCTGGGCTTGGCCGGTCAAGGCACATATGGGAGTTGATGCTTCCTGCTCCTCCCCGCCTTCTCTCTCTCTCTCTCTTTCTCTCTCTCTCTCTCTCTCCTTCCCTCTCTCTCTCCTCTAAAATGAATAAATAAATAAATAAAAATAATTTTAAAAAGACTAACATTTAAAAAATTAATAATAACAAAATAAATAAAAGTAGAAATAGGAATTCAGTTTCTCAGCCACAGTAGTCACATTTCAAGTGTTCAACAGCCACCTATTGACAATGTAGATGTAGAAAACTTCCAATATTGCAGAAAGTTCTGTTGGACAGCACTGCTATAGAACCCATGTACCCATAATAACAGGTACTCAAAAAGTGTGTTATAAAATAAAGATTCCTTTTATCTCCATCTTATGGTAAGAGAAACATAGGCCAGAGAGGTTGTCTCATTATCCCAAGGCCACACAACCAGGAAGCAGCCTAGCAAGGATTTGAACCCAGGATCATTTTGCTCCAAAACACATGCCACTCCTTTTCCCAAGAGCCAGCTGCCTCCTGGCTATTTAGAGAGGGCTCTCCTTGTATATCCTTCCAACCTGAGCTTGTACTTAACTGTGGGCAGCTTCATGGAAGAATTGTTGCCCAAGACATTAAGGGGTCTGGTGTCAGTTGTAATTCCATCCCAGATTCATTGGCTGTGTGACCCTTAGCAAGTCTCTGCCTCTCTGGGCCTCAGCTGCATCGTCATTTTATAAAATGAAGAAACTGACCCTGACGGCCTAAGGGTTGTAGATGGTAGGCAAGGGTCCTGCAGTGACTGGGTACACTCTTCAGATCCTGTCTGGTTCTGGGGCAGGCCAGCATGAGGAGTGGGGTGGGGTGGAAGTTTTGACCTACAAAGAGCAACTCCTGTTCCTTGAATGCTTACAAAGGAGAAAGCTGAGGCTCAGAGAAGTAAAGTAACCTGGCCAAGGCTACACAAGCAGGGGAAATGGCAGAAGGAGGATTCCAATCTGAGACTGTGATACCATGCCTATGCCACAGAGCAGGGTCGAGGGGCATAGAGGGCTGATCCGGGAATCATAAGTAATTGTCCCGTGATAACCTGTGACCTCCCCGTCTCTGGGGGGTGTACAAGCCGGTGCTGGGCCGTTCACGGGCAGGGGCTGACGCTGGGGCCGGACCCTCAAGTGAGGCCGCAGAGCCTCTCGGGCCTCCTCCTGCCTTCAGCAGGCGGCGGCGGCAGAGGCTCCAGCACACGGCCGGCGGGCGGGGCGGGCGGGGGCTGCTATTTCTGTCTGTGATCGCAGCCGGTGCGGCGAGGCGGGGCAGGGGGCGCCCGCGCCGCCATATTCCCTCCCGCCGGCCGGCCCGCGGCGCGCAGCCACCATGAGCACCGCCGCCTTTCACATCTCCAGCCTCCTGGAGAAGATGACATCCAGCGACAAGGACTTCAGGTGAGCCCTGCTGCCCCGCCCCGCTCTCCGCCTCCATTGAAACCCCCAGCCTTCCACCGTCCGAGGCGCCGGCCCTGCCCCAGGACCCAGCAACCCCTCTTTTTCCCGCGTTAGGCCCCGCCCCTTCCCGGAGACCACCTCTCCCTCCTGCCTCAACGCCCCCGCGGGAGCTCCAGCCCGGCTTCTCCCCGCATTGCAGCCCTTCCTCTCCCTGACTCTGCCAGCTTCATCTCCAGCCGTGAAAACTTCAGTCCCTGCCTCCTGTTCCCCCATCAAAGCCCCAGCTCCGCCCCACTCCACCTTCCTCGGCCTCTTGCTTCATTTATGCCCAGCCCTCGTTTCGCCCTGCAGGTGATGCGCCCATAGTGAAGCGCAGGACCCCAGCGCTGCCTATTGTTTCCTGCATTGAAACCTAGCTCTTTCCCGGGTTCGACTTTTTCACTGATAACCTCAGCACCCGACGCTCTGCGCTCTCCTCAGAATTATTCCAGGCCTGGCCCTGGCCGGTTGGCTCAGTGGTAGAGCGTTGGCCTGGTGTGCGGGGGACCAGGGTTCGATTCCTGGCCAGGGCACATAGGAGAAGCGCCCATTTGCTTCTCCATCCCCACCCCCTCCTTCCTCTCTGTCTCTCTCTTCCCCTCCCGCAGCCAAGGCTCCATTGGAGCAAAGATGGCCCGGGCGCTAGGGATGGCTCCTTGGCCTCTGCCTCAGGCGCTAGAGTGGCTCTGGTCACGACAGAGCGACGCCCCGGAGGGGCAGAGCATCGCCCCTGGTGGGCGTGCCGCTTGCCGGGTGGATCCCGGTCGGGCGCATGCGGGAGTCTGTCTAACTGTGTCTCCCCGTTTCCAGCTTCAGAAAAATACAAAAAAAGAAAAAAAAGAAAAAAGAAAGAATTACTCCAGGCCCCCTCCCTGCACATCAGGGCACCCTTTACCGTCCTCTCCCCTTCCAGGTTTGCTTTAACAAGCTTGAAAGAGGGAACTAGGCCGAGTGGCTTTGCAGATAGAGCTAGATAATGGTTGGGGTGGGAGTGCTAGGTTTTGTATACCTATTCCCCTTGGAGCCACACAGGAAGAGGGCTGAAAGAAATGGAGGAAACCTGTGACCCAACTTCCTCATCCTCCAGAGGAAACCCAGGAAGGTGAAGGGATGTATGTCCCATGGTCACACAGCCAATTCTGGACCCTCTGAGCTGAAAGGAGCTCGCAGAGACCAAAGTAGCTGCACCAACTTATTGAACATTCTATCACTTTATCCCCATTTTACGAAAACTGAGGCACAGAGGCATGAAGGGCCTAGGTGCAGTCACAGAGCTAGGACGTGGAGGACTTGGGGTCCAAATCCAGGTCAGTCTAACACAGAGGCTAAGATCTTGGCAATGCCATCTGATTCTTGCCCCCTGACAGATGAGGAGATTCACCCCTCTGCCTTCTCCTGAAACCCACTCCGCAGTACCCTCAAGAACCTCTAATCCAGCTTTAGTAGAGCCTCTGAGCCACAGTCCTGTGTTCTGGTCCTGCCCCCAGCCACTTACTGGCTGTGTGACCATGGACAGGCTGCTTAACCTCTCATGAGCCTCAACTTCTCTTCCTATAAGATGGGGATAATAACAACCTACCTCTGCGGGTTGGTGTGAGGATGAGAAATGAGTTAGTTAATCCATGTAGAAAGTTTAGCTTAGTGGCTGGCACCAGGTAAGCACTTAATAAATGGACACTATTATGGTTCTGTGCACATCAGAAATCAGCCATGCCCTCTCCCCATGCTGGGCCTTTACCTGGAAGTTCTGTGTACCCCCTTCATTTCCTCCTTTCACTTTGCTAGCTCCTACTGAGTTGTCACCTATTTGGGATGCCTCCTGACACCCAGGCAGGGTTAGGCACCTCCTCTGAGTTCCTACCCATGTTTCTGCTGTGTCATATCTTAGCCTTGGGAGATATTTTTCCTTTTTGTGTTACAGAGCCTGTTCTGTGTATACAGTAGGTGCTCAGTGAATGTTTCTGTGCCCCAGGTTTCCTGCTATACTGTGCAGTATAATCTCATTCTGTCCACCTATCCACCAGGGTGTTAATGATTGTTCTTTCTGTTCTCCAGAGGCTTGGAGAGGGAATTAACTTGCCCAAGGTCACACAGCCAAGGGGATTTGCACCACTGCCTCTAGGACCTTAGGTCTATTCTCCAGGAGAAGGAGTTGGTCCTGCCACCTAGAGCCCAAGAAGCCCTTTCAGCCTGCTCTGTTAGCGGCCTTGAGAACACTTAAAACCACCCAAGCATATGAGAATGGTGTCTATTTTTAAAGTCCAAATGCCAGAGAGGCTGGGTCCTGCTGACCAGCTGTCCAGGCACCCATGTGGCTGACTGGTCTCAGCTGCATCACCTCTAAGGTTTCTCTGGAATGACACTGAGACTGTGTCCTCTGGCTCCTGGAGGAGAGCAGTGACTGAAAATGGAGGTCCCAGGCAGGGTGGAGGAAGTCTTTGGTCCCAGTTATTCCTGGGCCCCAGCTTGGTGGGTAGGAGGCTGCCCTATTGCCACTCAGACTCCAACAATGAAATGGCTAAACTGTGTGTGTGTGGGGGGGAGTGATCTGGCAGGAATTGCCACATCATTTTTTATTTATTTATTTATTTTATTTCATTTTACAGAGACAGATAGTGAGTCAGAGAGAGGGATAGACAGGGACAGACAGACAGGAACGAAGAGAGATGAGAAGCATCAATCATTAGTTTTTCATTGCGACACCTTAGTTGTTCATTGATTGCTTTCTCATATGTGCCTTGACCGTGGGCCTTCAGCAGACTGAGTGACCCCTTGCTCAAGCCAGTGACCTTGGGTCCAAGCTGGTAAGCTTTGCTCAAACCAGATGAGCCTGTGCTCAAGCTGGTGACCTCAGGGTCTCAAACCTGGGTCCTCCCCATCCCAGTCCGACACTCTATCCACTGCGCCACTGCCTGGTCAGGCCCCACATCATTTTTTTTTTTAATTTATTTATTCATTTTTAGAGAGGAGAGAGAGAGACAGAGAGAAGGGGGGAGGAGCTGGAAGCATCAACTCCCATATGTGCCTTGACCAGGCAAGCCCAGGGTTTTGAACCAGCGATCTCAGCGTTTCCAGGTTGATGCTTCATCCACTGCGCCACCACAGGTCAGGCCTTGCCAACCCCACATCATTTCTTAAAAACACAGTAACACTGGTTAAGAAACCAGGAGAAATGATTGGTAGACTGATTTTCCACCTGACTTGCTGTATGACACTAGGAAGTTCCTGCAACCTCTCTGAGCCTAGTTTCCTCATCTGCCTCATGCTAAGAACTCATTGTCCTCTTAAAACTTCCCAAGGATGAGCCCTGGCTGGTTGGCTCAGTAGTAGAGCATCAACCCGGTATGTGGATGTCCAGGGTTCGATTCTAGGTCAGGGCACACAGAAGAAGTGCTCATCTGTTTCTCCACCCTCTCTCTTGCTCTCTTTCTCCCCCTCCTGCAGCCATGGCTCAATTGGAGGTAGTTGGCCTCAGGCACTGAGGTTGGCTCCATGGCCTCCGCCTCAGGCTCTAAGAAGAGCTCGGTTGCTAAGCAATGGAGCAATGCCCCAGATGGGCAGAACATTGCCCCCTAGTGGGCTTGCTGGATAGATCCTGGTTGGGATGCATGTGGGAGTCTGTCTCTGCCTTCCCTCCTCTCACTGAATTAAAAAATAAATCTCCCCAAGGATGTTATAAAGTAGGGCAAAGAAAATTCCCTGGGACTCCCGGAAGAGTCAGTTGTTCAGGGTCACCCAATTGATAAGTGACAAGACAAGACCAGTGTATTTACTTGAAGCCAAACTTTGGTGTTCAAGCTCTCACTTATCAAATTAAACACTGTTGTACACCGCCACTATCACTACCACACATATATACACAATAGGGCTTTCTTTCTCAGAGAGCTATGAGTTTCCAGGAACTTGGGGGTGTCTGAATTGCTGAGGCATATTTCAGAGGGTTGATTTTGAGTGCAGATTTTCACACAGCTGTTTGGCTCTGAGCCCTGTTAGAGGCTGACTCTAACCTTTCCTTCCTTCCTGCCCTCACCCTGCCACCCCAAGTGCTCTTTAGACCTGTTCTTTGTTGGACCTGTATGAAACTGGCAAGCCCCTGTCAACTCACAATTTAATGGGTGAGACACATTGGTGACCAAGTGTGCAGGGTAGTGTGAGAAGTGCTATGATCAAGGGGTGCAGAGTTCTCTTAGAGTTCTTGTCCAGAGGGACCCAGTGTGCTGAGAGAGTGTGGGTGGTGGATAGGGCAGGGTAGTCAGAGGATTCATCCCTGAAGCTGATTTGAGCTGGGCCCTTGACAGATGACTAGGCATTCAACAGATGGAGAAGAAAGAAGGGGCAGGAGGCCCATTTTGGACAAAGTAGCACATCTCTTGGGTTGCCAGGCTGCTCTGGGTCCCATGGACTGCAGCAGAAATGCAGCTTAGAGCTCCCGCCTGCCTTCTGAGAATGCCCTCTCAGCTGGACAGACCTAGGAGTGCATGTGCCTAACCCAGGCCTTGCCCTGGCTCAGATTCAAACCTCTTCCTTCACCTTATCTTGGCTGCTTCTCCTGCAGTGGCCAGGCCCATAGGTGGGCACAGTCAGCCCTGCCATGCCTTTCTTCTCTTAGTAGCTTAAGGCTTATCCCAGCTGTTAAAAATAAACAACTATGACATCGATAGGTGACCTCCTGCTAATAGGGTGGTATGGGACGCCATAACATCCAGCAACAGGTCTGAGCCTGCAAAGATTCAGCTGACTGTGACTGATTTTGGGGGGTTGGGTGTGGAGGCTATTAGTTGACTGGCTCAAGCAGGAAAGCAAGGCTGGTTAAGGAGGTTTGATTGCCTGGTGTGTCAGCAAAAGCTGGAAGCTTCCTGGGACCAGCACTCTTTGTCCCGACTTCATGGCATCTCTCCTTGCTGCTCTGTCCTGCTTTCTCCTCTAGTCTCTACTCTCAAGCACCTTCAAGAGCCTGTGAACAGGTAGGGTGGGTCTGGTGGGAACCTGGTGACCTGGATAGAGTGTGTCCCTCCTGAGGACAACCACAACTTGACTAGAGTCAGTTATTGTCACCAGGGACTGTAGGCCCAGTTGTATTCACATACTCTTTTTTTCAAGAGAATCTGGAAATAATACTTTTATGTCAATTCTCCCAATTTTAAAATATTGGTAAATAATTCAAATTTTTCAAAAAACATTTGCAAGGTGGACACAGCTGAGGACTGCTAGTTTAAGATTCTGCCAATCTTGGCAGGAATGGTGCGCCATAGTGCCCCCTGCAGCCCCAATTTTCCATGACTTTCCAGCTCAGACCGCTACTGTGCTTTCAGATACCCAGCACAGGCATTTTATCTTCCATACAACCCCATGAGGCAGGTAATATTCACATCCCCATTTTTAAGACAGGTAAACTAAGATTCAGCGATGTGAAGTGGCTTGCCCAAGTTCATATTTGTGTAAATGGCAGAAGCAAGAGCAACCGACTTTGAAGCCCTAAGCATTTAGTTAGTATGCTATGCTACTCCTAGTCGGTCACAATGTGGCAGTTGGTGTCTCTCACACACTGCTCTTCTTACAGTAGATTGTGACCACAGCCCAGATAATCTACTGTTCCTTGAATCTTTGTGTTAATGTCTGCTTCTGGGGGAACTCTAAGATACTTCCCAAATCACTGGGGCCCAGGAGCTGCTTGAAAATCCTCCTCTGCCCTCCCTGCCCAGGTTCATGGCCACCAGTGACCTGATGTCAGAGCTGCAGAAGGACTCCATTCAGCTGGATGAGGACAGTGAGCGCAAGGTGGTAAAGATGCTGCTTAGGCTCCTGGAGGACAAGAATGGCGAGGTGCAGAACCTGGCAGTCAAGTGGTAAGTGTCAGCCTTGGTGGGGACAGGGAGGCACCCTCTGGCGATGCTCCCTTAGTGTGGGAGCTCCCCAGGGGCCCCTGCCCCTTTGGGAAACAGTCTCTGAGAAAAGAATTGCTAAACAGCTCTTGGAGTCTCAGTGGAGTTGGACAGTGACTTGGTCTGGGTTCCAGAATTCAGTTGTAAGTTTATTTGAGAAGTGATCCCAGGAAAATCCAGTACAGGAATAAAGAAGCAAGGCAGGGAAGGAAGAAAGCCAATAAAGGCTGCATTATCAAGCAAGTTACTGCTGTGGGCAAGCAGAGCTCAACCCTACTGGGGGCACCTTAGAGCAGGGGTCCCCAAACTACGGCCCATGGGCCACATGCGGCCCCCTGAGGCCATTTATCCGGCCCCCGCCGCACACCTGGAAGGGGCACCTCTTTCATTGGTGGTCAGTGAGAGGAGCATAGTTCCCATTGAAATACTGGTCAGTTTGTTGATTTAAATTTACTTGTTCTCTATTTTAAATATTATATTCGTTCCCATTTTGTTTTTTTACTTTAAAATAAGATATGTGTAGTGTGCACAGGGATTTGTTCATAGTTTTTTTATAGTCCGGCCCTCCAACGGTCTGAGGGACAGTGAACTGGCCCCCTGTGTAAAAAGTTTGGGGACCCCTGCCTTAGAGTGTTCCCACCTGCCAGCTCTGTCAGTCCTTGGCTGAGGACTGCTCCTGGGGAAGGGTGGAGGGTAATGCATCCACTGGTACCTGTAGTCAGAGAAAGCCCTCAGGCACAGATTCAGGCGCTGGCTCAAGGTCAGTCTGGAATGCAACAGAATGGTGAAAGCTGCAGGGACACAGCAGCCCCAAAAGCCTTTGCCCTTGGCGTCATGAGGCTGTAGCCCTGAGACCTTGGGCACTTACCTCCCAAGCGGAAAAAGCAAGATGGGGTATCCACAGGATGTGTGTGTGTGTGTGTGTGTGTGTGTGTGTGTGTGTGTACACACGCACACGTGCCAGGGTGGGCAGGGTAGGGCACTGAAGAATGGCTGGGGTCAATAGTCAATAGAGAATTGGGACACTCCCTTCTCTAACAGTACTCTGTGAATTGGGCCCAGTCATTCTTGGCCATGTTAATGAATTTCAACTTGATCCCAAGAGCAAAGGGAATTCAGCAAAGAGTTTTATGCAGGAAGGTGACAGGGTCAGGTGTATGGTGTGGAGTAGAGATCCAGGGTGCACTGTGCTTTCCCACCAGCACAGCCAACATCCCTGTTTTACAGCAGGTAGTCTGAAATACCCTTTTCCTCTCCTGCAGTGAAATTCACATATATTATAATCTGCCTCTACACAATTTCAAAGCAGTATATATAAAGCCGTCAATTATAATATAAAGGAGAAATAGGAGGAATGTAGTTCATAGTGAAATAGTATGTGTTTCAGTAAGTGCTCAGGCTTGATGACAGCAAAGTGATGAAGTCATAGGAGGCCTGCAGCTCAGTGTGGGCTCACTGTGAGTGCCACAGCAGTGACAGGTGGGGATGTTGAGGACTCAGGTACCACAGGCATTGCTCTTAGTGACAAGGTTTTCTGAAATTGTGACTATCTCTTGTAAAGTTTCCCAGAAAACAAAATACAGTCTTCCTTCAATTTACCTGGTAACTACATTCTTGAAACATTTAGGGTATATTAAAATAGTGCAAAAAGTACTTTGTGTTAATATGTAACATGAAATTAGGTTCTGGACTCAGATGATTATAGGAAGGCTTTTTACCTCTATCCAAAGGGATGTTAGAAATATGGGTGGAACCTGGAATGGGACTTGCTGTGCCATATTGTCTTTCTAGCATTCCCGGCCACCTCCTCCCACTGTCAGTAAAAGCCAGAAGTGTAGTCTCATAACCCCATAAAATTTTTTTTATTTTGTATTTTTGTATTTTTCTGAAGCTGGAAACAGGGAGGCAGTCAGACAGACTCCCGCATGCGCCCAACCGGGATCCACCTGGCACGCCCACCAGGGGGCGATGCTCTGCCCATCCGGGGCGTCGCTCTGTTGCGACCAGAGCCACTCTAGCGCCTGAGGCAGAGGCCATGGAGCCATCCCCAGCGCCCGGGCCATCTTTGCTCCAATGGAGCCTTGCTGCGGGAGGGGAAGAGAGAGACAGAGAGGGGGATGGGTGGAGAAGCAGATGGGCGCTTCTCTTGTGTGCCCTGGCCGGGAATCAAACCCGGGACTTCCACACACCAGGCTGACACTCCACCACTGAGCCAACCGGCCAGGGCCAAGACCATAAATTTTTAAAACACTCTTGGGGGCAGGATCACCCTTACTGAGAATCAATGCTGCAGGAGATAGAGTGGGAGAACCCATGATTGTTTAGATGGAGGAGGTGATGGAGAAAGCAGTCCGGAGAGCCAAGGTTTGCAAACTGGCGTGAATTGAAGTCACTTGAGACCCTTGTTAGAACTATGTATTTCCCATCCAGGGGTTCATATTCAGGAGTGGGAAAGGTGGAAGAAGAGAGCTGAGGCGGGCAGATGAGAATCTGCATTCTAACACACACGAACATCGGGGAAACCCTCATTTGAGTCAGAAAATCTCGTATAACATTTGACTACATGTTAGAATCACCTGAGGAATTTTTAAAACACTCATCATTCATGCTATACCTGAACCCAATTACCTCAGATTCTGGGGCCAGCACCCAGGTAACAGTTTTTTAAAGGCCCCAGGCGATGGCAATGCAGTTAAGGCTGAGATCCAGTGCATCTAATGACGCTGTTTTGTTTTTGTTGTTGTTGTTGTTGTTAGCAGTAGAGACAGGGACAGAGACCAGAGAGGGGGACAGATAGGGACAGATGGACAGGAAGAGAGAGATAAGAAGCATCAATTCTTCATTGTGGCACCTTAGTTGTTCATTGTTTGCTTTCTCATATGTGCTTTGATGGGGGGGGAGCTCCAGTAGAGCCAGTGACCTTAGGCTCAAGCCAGAGACCATGGGGTCATGTCTATGATCCCACACTCAATCCAGTAACCCTGCGTTCAAGCTGGCGACCTCGAGGATTCGAGCCTGGGTCCTCTATGTCCCAGTCCGACGCTCTATCCATTGAGCCACTGCCTGGTTAGGCTCATTGCTGCTGTTTTTAAACATTTGAATCACTTGGGGACTCTGCTGAAATGCAGATTCTGGTTCAGCAGCTCTAGGGTAGGACCTGAAGGTCTGCATTTCTGACAAGTTCCAGGTGGTGCTGATGATGCTGATCCCGTGACTACACTT
Source organism: Saccopteryx leptura (assembly GCF_036850995.1). NCBI lineage: Eukaryota > Metazoa > Chordata > Mammalia > Chiroptera > Emballonuridae > Saccopteryx > Saccopteryx leptura. The sequence continues at coordinate 47,627,567 of NC_089512.1, read as the reverse complement.
TGAGAAACAAGGCTCTAAGACAGAAGTCCTCAAGTGTGGTCTCAGACCATTAGTGTCAACATCTATTGGGAACTTGCTAGAAATGCAAATTCTCGAGCCCCACCCAGACCTCCTGAATCTGAAAACCTGGGTTGAGACTCAGCGTTTGCATTTAACAAGTCTTCCAGGGGATTCTGCTATGTGCTCCAGTTTGAGAACCAGTCCTCTTGGGCACTCCCTGGTTTCCAGCTGAGGTTACTGGATTTGATGTTTTGGCCATATACTGAGTTGCAAAACCCAGGAGGAGATAAAGGTTTGGGAGTTGCCAGAGGATGCCTCTCCGTCTGGCAAAACAGGGAGTCTCCTGTTGATCTGGGGCTATTCCTCACTGGCTTGAGGGGACATAAGGGGTAGCCTGACTCAAGCTGAGCCTGGGGCCTCTGACCCCTTGCCTCCTTCCCTGCTCAGCCTGGGTCCTCTGGTGGGCAAAGTGAAGGAGTACCAGGTGGAGACCATCGTGGATGCTCTCTGTGCCAACATGCGGTCAGACAAGGAGCAGCTCCGAGATATTGCTGGCATCGGCCTCAAGACCGTCCTGTCAGAGTTACCCCCTGCAGCCACAGGTACTCAGGTCCCAGGGACAAGGCACCATAATTACTTGTCCCAGTTTATGGTTAAAGAAACAGAGAGAGGTGAAGGGACTTACCTAAGGTCAACCAGCTGGTCAGTAGCAGAGAATTCAGACCCCTATCTGCCTGAGTTCATGGCTCTATGTCAGCAATGCTTTTAGCTGCAAGTTAGAAAATTTAACTCATGGCTGCTTGAAGAAGCAGGGAATCAGCCACTCCATTTTTGCAGTAATTCTTTTAGCAGCTCAATTAGGACAGGATTGAGTATCTGCATGGGTCTCTTGCCTTTTATAAGGAAAACATATATTTTCTCAGAAGCCCCCAGAAGATATTGACATATGTTTCCCTGGCCAGAATGGGATTGTCTGGCCCCTCCTAGCAGGAAGGGAGTCCATAGAAGGGAGTGCTTAACTTTTCCCTTTGTCCTAGTGGAGGGTGGAAGGAAGGAGGGGTTGGATATGGGGTGAGCCAGCCGGCCTGCTGGACATCAGTTCTAGCTCCCTGAGCTGTCACCTTTAGTTTGGTTGGGACTCTGGATCAAACCTGGTACCACTTAAGGCCTGGCTTCCCTGGTTCAATAGAGCAGGAGCCAACCAGAGGTAGAGGTCAGCCGTATACCTCACCAAGCCCACCATGTGCTCTGTGCTGCAGGCTCTGGCCTGGCCACCAATGTGTGCCGGAAGATCACTGGTCAGCTCACCAGTGCCATTGCCCAGCAAGAAGACGTGGCTGTGCAGCTAGAAGCCCTGGACATCCTCTCTGACATGCTGAGCAGGTGCGGGAGGCCACCTCAGGCAAGGAGGACTGGGGGAGGAGGAGGAACAAAGGGGACAGCAAAGTATTTAAATCCACAGAGCCAGCACTTACTGCACACCAGGCCCTGTGCTTGGGGCTCCTTAATTGTCCCTGTAGCCCTGCAAAGGAGAACTCGTTTATCACAAATTTATAGGCTATGAAGGCGATGTGGCCTGCCTGAAGTCACAATGTCAGTAAGTGGCAGAATGTAGGATTTTAACTCAGGTCTCTCCATAGCTGAAGCCCTGGTGTGTTCATCCTCTCCCTCTCCCCCTTCTTTTTTTTTCTTTCTTCTTTCAAGCTAATATAGATGGGCCTTTGTTTTAAATTGTACTGTACATTTTTTTTTTTCTGAAGCTGGAAACGGGGAGAGACAGTCAGACAGACTCCCGCATGCGCCCAACCGGGATCCACCTGGCACGCCCACCAGGGGCGAAGCTCTGCCCACCAGGGGGCGATGCTCTGCCCCTCCGGGGCGTCGCTCTGCCGTGACCAGAGCCACTCCAGCGCCTGGGGCAGAGGCCAAGGAGCCATCCCCAGTGCTCGGGCCATCTTTGCTCCAGTGGACCCTTGGCTGCGGGAGGGGAAGAGAGAGACAGAGAGGAAGGAGGGGGGTGGGGTGGAGAAGCAAATGGGCGCTTCTCCTATGTGCCCTGGCCGGGAATCGAACCCGGGTCCCCCGCATGCCAGGCCGACGCTCCACCCCTGAGCCAACCGGCCAGGGCCTGTACTGTACATTTTTAAAGTATTCCTTCATTCATTCATTCAATCTCCCAAGAGTTGAGCACCTACTTTGTGGCCAGATAAATATCAGGTGCTAGACTAGTGCTGGCAATGTGGACTGGGTCAGTCTTGGTCATTCCTAGGAAGGAGCTCACAGACACATCAACTGTGAGTGCAGTAAGAACAACAGTAAGGATAAGAGCAGGGCCTATAGGAACTCAGAGGAGGAGGCTCGAATCCAGCTGGGGTGTGAGGACCCTTCCTAGAGAGGATCCTGCTAGATGAGCCTTCAAGGATGGTCAGGATTTGGCCAGGCCTGAGTGGGCACAAAGGGGACATTGGAGGAGATTGCCCTTGGCCCAGACGCAGGAGAAGACATGGGGTCTCAGGGGTTATGCAGGGCATTGTGGGCTAAAGTGTATTGTGGAAGGGCTGATGTGGAGAGATTAGGGCTGATATGGAGTGATGAGGCCCAACAACTGGGCAGAAGCCAGGGGTGGATGGCTACTAAGTACACTGAAGGTGTGAGGAGCCCATGGAGGGTTTTTTTTGATGGGCTGAGAGATGTCAGGTGCATATTTGTGAGTTTTGGACTGATCATCCTATATCTTCAGTGTGCATGGTAGATTGGAGGGGGTGGAAGAGGCAAGGAGACTGGTTTGGAGGCTTCTGCAAGCAGGGGAACTCAACTTCTATGTATTCTGGAAGCAGACTCTACAGGGCTTGGAGTGGGTGAGAGAAGCAGACACAGAATGATACCCAGGAGTCTGACTTTACTAACTGGGGGTACAGACATAGGGCCATTGCTGTGGTGGGATGCTCTCTGGGAATGGAAGCAAGTGTGAGGAAGAAGGTGATGGATTTAGTTTAGGGCATGTTGAATTATGTTGAAGTTGAGGTGCCTGGGAGGCCTTCACTCAACTGAAACTGCATAGGGCAGGTTTTGGGGGATTTTTTAGTGAGAGGAGGGGAGGCAAAGAGACAGACTCCTGCATGCACCTCCACCGGGATCCACCCAGCAGGCCCACTAGAAGTGATGCTTTGTCCAACCAGTGGCTGTTGCTCCATTGCTCAGCAGTGGAGCCATTTTTTAGTGTCTGAGGCAGAGGCCACAGAGCCATCCTCAGCACCCAAGGCTAACTCACTCAAACCAATAGAGGCATGGCTACAGGTAGGGAAGAGAGAGAGAGAGAGAGAAGGGAGTGGTGGAGAAACAGATGGTCACTTCTCCTATGTGCCCTGACCGGGAATCGAACCTGTGACATCCACACACTGGGCCAACACTCTACCACTTAGCCAACTGGCCAGGGCCAGCCAGGGGCAGGTTCCAAAGGCAATCTGTCTTGCTTACCTGAGCCCCCAGCACAGGCTATCACATAGTAAGTAAACACATAAATAAGTGAAACCCAGAAGAGAGGTCTGGGCTGGGTGGAGAGTTATAGGAGAGTGAGATCAATGTGTTAGTGTAGAGAGACAGAAGAAAAGGTCTTAGGACATGTGTGGGATAGAAAATGCATGGGCCTGGTCTGAAGGTGAGGAGAGAAGCTGCTAAGATGGGCATGGGCTGCCTTCTACCTGTACTTTCTCTTGTGTTGACTCTTGCCTTGAGCCCAGGGCTCAGCTTTTCTAAAGGGCACTAGGGAGCCATTGAAAGAGATCAAAGAAGATAAGCAAAGGAGTGACCAGATCAGAGATAGATTTTAGACCACTCTGGTCCCAGAGGGAGGGGAGGAGGTGGGTGGATGTTAAAGCAAGGCCCAGACTCCCAGGACATCAGGACAGCCCCACTGTAGCTCCCCACAAGCACTACTATTGGGTTTTCTTACCAAGCTAGAAGCCTGGATACCTGGATTCAAGTTCTGGCCTTGCATTTCTTGGCTGGGTGGCATTGAGAATGTCCCTTCCCCTCCCTGCTTCCTTTGTAATAATAAATAGTCATGCCACAGTTACAAGGAGTCTTAACGTTTACCAAGGGCCATTGGGTTGTCATAATTCCTAGGAGGAGGCCAGGAGAGAATGGGGAAGAGATGAAGTACCTGGCTCAGGGTGCTCTCTTGGTGTGCTCGCCTGACTTTCCCTTTTGCTCCCCAGGCTAGGCGCCCCACTGGGTGCCTTCCATGCCAGCCTCCTGCACTGTCTCCTGCCACAGTTGAGCAGTCCGCGCCTGGCTGTGCGCAAGCGGGCCATTGTGGCACTAGGCCACCTGGCGGCCGCTTGCAGCACCGACCTCTTCGTAGAGCTCGCCAATCACCTGCTGGACGGGCTGCCTGGCCCACGCACACCTGCCAGCCCCGCCACCGTCCGCACCCTGATCCAGTGCTTGGGCAGTATCGGCCGCCAGGCAGGCCACCGACTGGGTAAGAGAGTGGGGTCCCAGGGCAAGGAGGTGGCGTCTAAGCGAGGAGCTGCTGGGGAGAGGGGCGGGGCCCAGGCAGAAAGGGCGGGGCCTGGAGGCCACCTCTAGAAGTGGGTGGGGATTAAGAACTTGGATGGGGAAGACGGGCCCTGAGAGCCATCTGCTTCTGATCCTCAGATAATTGTAAATCGTTCCACCAAACTTAAATAAAATATTTTTAAAATTAAAGAAAAAAGAATAAGTGCTCGCTTTGGCAGCACATATCCTAAAATTTTTAAATATATACTGCTCACAAAAACTAGGGAATATTTCAAAATGAATATGAAGCAATAAAAAAAGGAAGCATTTGATTTTTATTAAACAAGAATATCAGAAAAGCAAACAATTCAAAGAAAATTGTTCGATTATGCAAATTAGATCCAAAACCAACTTTATTTCATTGGTGAAAAACAATTCAAAGAAAATTGTTCGATTATGCAAATTAGATCCAAAACCAACTTTATTTCATTGGTGAAAATGCACTATGCAAAAGGCTGACAGTACTGGAGTATCTATATGCATGCTCCCTGACCCCCTAATTTTTGTGAGCAGTATATATTTCCACCCTACTTTGACAAATGTACCTTAATAACAGCCTGTAAGCCAGGTTTGAATTTTTTAAAGTTTTTATTGGAAATAATGTACAAACAATAAACCACATTAAAGTGTACAATGCATTGTGTTTCAACCTTTGTGTACACCTATGAAACTACCACAGTCAAGATGTAGAACATTTCCCTTACTCCCAGAAGTTTCCTGAGTCTCTTTGTAGTCCATCTCTTCCTTTGCCCCACCCCAGGCAACCACTGATCTGTTTTCTGTGATCATAGATTAATTTTATGGAAATGGAATCCTTCAATCAGGTTTGAATTTATTCTCAAACACCTTGAAGTTCCAGGCTAGAGAAAAGCAATGTGGGTAGAGTTGGCCATGGTCTGCCCCTCCCTTCCCTATGGCTCTCTCATTGAAAGTGACCTTACAAGCCACACCTGGGGACTCCAGCCTGCAGTTTACATTCTATTTACTTCTCCCACCATTCCTCTTCTCCACCCTCCCATGCCAAACAGCAGCTACCCCATGGCCACTCTTGGGAGCATGGACCTGGGAAAGAGGCCTGCATAGGACCCATACAAAGGTTCAGAGTAATTGGGCAGGAAAGTAGGGAAGGGTGTGGCTGGAGAAGGGCTAGGGTGGAACTCTCTAAAGCCCAGGGGTCAGGCAGCAGCCCCTCTTTCATGATCTTTTTGGGTAGTACCTGCTTCTCCCCTTTTTCCATCCAGGGCTTGAACTTAGTACAGGAAATAAGGCCAGGACATAATAGTTTCAACAACAGATGTTACTTACTGAGTGCCTACTCTGTGCCAGGACCTGTGCGAAGCTCTTTATCTGCATCATATTAATCTTCACAAAATCTCTGTCTGGTAGGCATTTTATTCTACTGTGAAGATGAGTAGACTAAGGTCAGAGAAATGTTTTGACATGCCCAATATCCCAAAGCTCATAGGTGGCAGAGCCAGAGCTAGAACCCACATCTGCTTGACTCTGAAACCTCTGAGTTGAATTTGCAGTGGTCAGGGCTGCAGGTTCAGGGACAGACGAGCACTGTGGGCTAGGGAAGCCTGGGAAAAGTTCTAGCCTGTCCTCAGTGATCCACCTGGCCTTACAGGGGCCCACCTAGACCGCTTGGTGCCTCTGGTGGAGGAGTTCTGCAACCTGGATGATGATGAGCTCCAGGAGTCCTGCCTCCAGGCCTTCGAAGCCTTCCTGAAGAAGTAGGTGCAGTGGGATGTTGGAAGGTGGAGGCCCCAGAGTTTCTTTGGGAAGTTAGTGGGGACAGGATAGGAGGCAGTATGCTGGCCTTAGAGCAATAAGATCTCAGGACTTGCCACTGGGCCCCACTGCCTACTCTGTCCTGCCTACCTACCTCCACCAGAGCCTCCCTATCTCACCCCACAGGTGCCCCAAGGAGATGAGCCCTCATGTGCCCAGTGTAACCACACTGTGTCTTCAGTACCTGAAGCATGACCCCAACTATAACTACGACAGTGATGGGGATGAGGAGCAGATGGAGACAGAGGATAGTGAATTCAGTGAGCAAGGTGGGTGACCAACTTGTCATTGGTGCTGGAGGGTGGAAAGGAGTGCTGCCTTACTGGGGACCTCCCCCCCAACCAAAGACAGGAGCCATATTTAGTGCCCTTATCCTGATCCTAGCTGTTCTTCAGGCTCCAGCCCTGCCTTCCATAATCTGGATTCTCTAATGTCCCCATCTTTTCTGACTGCGCAGTAAGGATGGTAGTAATCACTAACATTTATTGAGCTTCAACTGGTGCCCCAAGCATTCTCTTATATCATGTTCCTCATAGTAACCATAGAAAACCAGGTATTGATTGTTATCCTCATATTTCAGAAAAGAAAACTGAGACTTAGAGAAGTGGTTTATCTGAGATAACACAGCTAGGAAGTGGCAAAGCTGGGCCTTGGAGCCATGTCTGTCAGGTTCCCTGACCTTTACTCTGCTGTCTCTGCCCTTTTAGTCATGGCTTCCAAGAGCTAATACTTTAACCCAGCACAGGGAAGCTCTAATGGTAGAATGGTAGGCACTGACCCAGGAGATAATCTGGGTGGGGAGTGGACTCAATGGCTGAAAGGAAAGCCTTCTGTGCTTGTGGTCGGGTTTGTCACTCGAATGCTCCTGCGTTCTGAAAGCAGGGCATCAATGGAGGCAAGGGATTTATACTCTTATGGGGTACCTGGAACAAGATGGGATGGTGGGAGACGAGATTAGACAGGCATGGCAAGGCCTTAGATGCCACGCCAGGGAGATTGGGCATTTTCTTGTCAGTAACCGGGAGCTATGGATTTTTTTTCGTGGATGGCATAGGGTGGAGGTAACAAATAATGGTCCTTCAGAGGGGACATCTGCTAAGCTGACAGGATGCATCCTTGGGACTATCCATGTAGCCCACTGTGGCTTGTCCAGATGCCAGCTCTGAGAGTCTGAGTTGTCAACAGAGCGGTGTGAGTAAGAACTGGCCTCTGAGCCTGTGATTGGGGTGTCCTAGTTAGGGCCATCCTCCTTGGAGCCTCATGTGTCTCCAAAGGTGATATGGGTGGGCCTCATGGACCCGAATCTCAGCTTTCCTATTCCTTAGCTATGTGTCCTCAGGATAGGCTCTGACCATCTCTGATCTTTATTCTTATCATCTGTTCATCTGTAAAATGAGGCTCAAAACACTTTGTGAGCTTTAGCCTCTTGAGGGAGCTGGGAGAGTGGGAAGTCATGCAAATACAGTATTTTCTGCTTAGAACCTGAGGAATCAAGACCCTTGAGAGGCTGAGGTGGGGTGGGATGGGGCAATCAAAAGGAGGCCTTAATCCCTCCTCCTGCTGAAATTCCAGTAAATGAAACATTACACAACCAGTCCTGAAAACCAAGGATGGGTTTTGTGCCCCAAATGGATTCTCTAGGTCCTCATTGAAGTCTTGAAAGTTTTTTCCCTCGTATAGTCAAAACAGCGGAGGCCATGGAGGAAGAAGGAGGACTCTAATTTAATTCTATGTCCCTGCTCATGTAACTTAGGGCCAGTCACTTCCCTCTGAGCCCCAGTTCCCTCATCTCTACAGTGGAGAAATAATCCCTGTCTCACAAGGCTGTTGTAAGGCTAAATGAGGTTGTGGCTTTGAAGTGCTGGGTGCCATCTCCAGCACACAGTAAGTGTTCAGTAAATGGTAGGTAACATTCCCAATAAAGGGGAGGGCAAAAGTAGTTTTACAGTTCATATGGAAAATACAATAATTAATAAGTAATAATATAAGAATAAACTGTTTCATGTACTCATAACTGTAAACTTACTTTCATCCACCTCTGTAGTGTATAAATAATGATCATTAAAAGATTAATCAGGCCCTGGCCGGTTGGCTCAGCGGTGGAGCGTCGGCCTGGCGTGCGGGGGACCCGGGTTCAATTCCCAGCCAGGGCACATGGGAGAGGCGCCCATTTGCTTCTCCACCACCCCCCCCCTCCTTCCTCTCTGTCTCTTTCTTCCCCTCCCGCAGCCATTGGAGCAGGGATGGCCCGGGCGCTGGGGATGACTCCTTGGCCTCTGCCCCAGGCGCTAGAGTGGCTCTGGTTGCGGCAGAGCGACGCCCCGGAGGGGCAGAGCATTGCCCCCTGGTGGGCAGAGCGTTGCCCCCTGGTGGGCGTGCCCATTGGATCCCGGTCGGGCGCATGCGGGAGTCTGTCTGACTGTCTCTCCCCGTTTCCAGCTTCGGAAAAATGCAAAAAAAAAAAAAAAAGATTAATCAGTGGCCCTGGCCAGCTGGCTCACTGGATAGACTATCAGTGGGCATATGGATGTCCCAGGTCCAATTCCTGGTCAGGGAACACAGGAGAAGTGACCTTCTGCTTCTCTCTTTTACCTTCTCTCCCTCTTCACCTCCTGCAGCCAGTGACCCAGTCGGTTTGAGTGTTGGCCCCAGACGCTGAGGATGGCTTGACTGGCCCCAGGCCGGGTTGCTGGGTGGATCCTGGTCAGAGAGCATGTGGGAGTCCTGTTTCTCTATCTCCCCTCCTCTAAATTTTTTTTAAAAAAGGTGAAACAGAGACTTGGCTCCCTCTTCACGTCTTTGTCCTGGGAGATCACCTGGGTGGGACAGGCAGTTCCCTATCCATCTGCTGTAGAGCACAGGGCTCCATGTGTGTCTGGTTCCTGCCCCAGAGAGTGAGGACGAGTACAGTGACGATGATGACATGAGCTGGAAGGTGCGCCGGGCAGCAGCCAAGTGCATGGCAGCCTTGATCGGCGCTCGGCCTGACCTGCTACACGACTTCCACCGCACCTTGGCACCAGCACTCATCCGCCGCTTTAAGGAACGTGAGGAGAATGTCAAGGCTGATGTCTTTGGGGCCTACATTGTGCTGCTACGGCAAACGCGGCCCCCAAAGGGATGGCTGGAGGCTGTTGAGCCCAGCCAGACTGGCAGCAGCCTCCACATGCTGCGAGAACAGGTGGGGACTCCTTCATCTCTCTCGCCCCACCCTCCACCCCTGCTCACAGCTCACCCTCCCACCTTCTCACAACCCTTCCATCCATCCATTTTCCCACCTATCAACTACCCCACCATCTATCTATCCACTGAAGTGTGCATTTTGAACACCCACTATGTGTCCAACCGTGTATCAGGTGCTGGGGCAAGCAGAGAACAAGACAGATGAAGGCCCTGTCCCTGGACCACACAGTTTTTGGGTCATATTGGTAGATTGGATATGGAGGGAGGCACAGGGATGTGGCACGTTAGTTTCAAGCTCTGGCTGAAGTATGGAGCACAGTTCCCTGAGGTGGCAGAGCATGAAGAGGGCAATGTCTGGAGTTCTGTTCTGGACATTTGTATTCAAGGTCCTTGAATGTCCAAGTGGAGATGTCAGCCAGGTGGTCATCACTCAAGTCTGGTGTTGACAGTGTAGATCGGGAGTCACTGCTGTGCTGGCACCTGAAGCTGGGAGAGTGGATGAGCTCATTTGGGAGAACCCAGATGAGGAAGAGAAGGAGCCGATAGGGTGAGAGCCAGACTGCCTATGTAATATTGAGCAAGCTACTTAATCTCTCTGTACCTATTCCCCCATCTGTAAAGCGAACCTAGGAGTAGTACCTACTTCAGAAGGTCTAAGTATAGAATCAGGTGTCTGATACAGAGCTAGTGATGGAAAGCTTGGATGGAGCGGTCCTCTCCATGCTAGGGTCCTTGATAGGCACATGCCTGGACAAAGCCCCTCAGGAGTGGGTGGGGTGTGGAAGTTCCCTGGGTGGTCCCTGACCTCCCCTCACCTGCCCACAGGTGCCCCTTGTGATCAAGGCCCTACAGCGGCAACTGAGAGACCGGAGCATCAGGGCCCGCCAGGGATGCTTCAGCCTCCTCACCGAGCTGGCGGGCATCCTCCCCAGCAGCCTGGCAGAGCACATGCCTGTGTTGGTGTCAGGTAGGATGGCCTGGAACCTGGGATCTGCTGTCCTGGGCCTCTTCCAGAACCTGGCTCCCAGTCCTCAAGGGTGCCACCGTTTAGCAGCATACAGTGGCTCTCCATTGCCAGCAGTGAGAACAAGAGTGGGGTGCAGGCCCTACATCCAGGTTTTAGATGGCCTTGTGTCCCTCAGCTCTGGCCCCAGCCAAGCCCTGACCATTTAGAATCTGCTGCATAAGAGTCCAGGTGCCTGGATCCAGTTCAGATGCCTGTGAGTGTTCTCACATCACACCCAGGGAGGGCTGTGTTGGGTCAGGGCCTGTGGTCTATAACCTTTGCACCCACTCCACAGGCATTGTCTTCTCACTGGCAGACCGCTCTAGTTCCTCCACTATCCGGATGGATGCCCTGGCCTTCCTGCAGGGGCTGCTGGGCACAGAGCCTGCGGAGGCCTTTCACCCACACCTGCCCACCCTCCTGCCACCTGTAATGGCCTGTGTGTCTGACCCTTTCTATAAGATCGCAGCTGAGGCCTTGCTGGTGCTACAGGAGCTGGTGAGGGCCCTGTGGCCCCTGAACAAACCTCAGATGCTGGACCCTGAACCATATGTTGGTGAAATGTCTGCAGCCATCCTGGCACGGCTCCGTGCCACTGACCTGGACCAGGAGGTGAAGGAGCGGGCCATCTCCTGCATGGGCCATTTTGTGGGCCACCTGGGCGATCGGCTGGGGGATGACCTGCATCCATCGCTATTGCTCCTCCTGGACCGCCTGCGGAATGAGATCACCCGGCTGCCCGCTGTCAAGGCCCTGACGCTCGTGGCTGCATCCCCACTGCGGCTCGATCTGCAGCCCATCCTGGCTGAGTCACTACCCATACTGGCCTCATTCCTGCGCAAGAATCAACGGGCACTGCGACTGGCCACACTGGCTGCCCTGGATGCCCTTGCCCAGGGCCAGGGACTCAGCCTCCCGTCATCTGCTGTGCAGGTCGTGTTGGCCGAGCTGCCTGCCCTGGTCAGCGAGAGCGACATGCACGTGGCCCAGCTGGCTGTGGACTTTCTCACCACAGTGACCCAGGCCCAGCCAGCCTCTTTGGCTGAGGTCAGTGGCCCCGTGCTCTCAGAGCTGCTGCGGTTGCTGCGTTCACCCCTTTTGCCAGCAGGTGTGCTGGCAGCTGCCCAAAGCTTCCTGCAGGCTCTGGTGGGGACCCGGCCCCCATGTGTGGACTATGCCAAGCTTATGGGCCTGATCACTGCACCTGTTTATGACCAGGCTGTGGACGGTGGGCCAGGCCTGCACAAGCAGGTGTACCACTCGCTGGCTCAGTGTGTGGCAGCCCTCGCAGCTGCCTGTCCACAGGAGGCAGCAGGCACGGCAAACCGCCTGGTCTGTGATGCCAGGTCACCCAACGCCAGCACGGGGGTCAAGGTCCTGGCATTCTTGTCACTGGCTGAGGTGGGCCAGGTGGCCGGGCCTGGTCCCCAGAGGGAGCTGAAGGCAGTGCTCCTGGAAGCCTTAGGGTCACCCAGTGAGGACGTGAGGGTGGCAGCCTCCTACGCACTAGGCCGTGTGGGTGCTGGGAACCTGCCCGATTTTCTTCCCTTCCTGCTGGGACAGATGGAGGCTGAGCCCCGGAGGCAGTACCTGCTGCTGCACTCACTCAGGGAGGCCCTGGGGGCTGCCCAGCCTGACAGCCTGAAGCCCTACACTGAGGACATCTGGGCCCTGTTGTTCCAGCGCTGCGAGGGTGCCGAGGAGGGCACCCGGGGGGTAGCTGCCGAGTGCCTCGGGAAACTTGTCCTCGTGAACCCTCCGTTCCTTCTGCCCCGATTCCGGAAGCAACTTGCTGCAGGTAGGAGTACAGTTATGGGCAGGGGTGGCCCAGATCATTATTTGGCAGTTTGCTCCTGAGCATTTGAGCTCTCCACACAAAGTGAGCTATTTCCCATGACTGGGTCTGAGAGTCATGGTGTGTGTGTATAAGATAAAGGCAGAGGAGCCATTAAAATGGTTCCCTGACATTTATAGGTCTCCTCCTGTGGACCCGCTGGGATAGAGGGGACAGAATCCTTGATCTTCAACAATATTTCATGGTGCCACTTTCATAATCTTTGGTGTGGACAGCAGCCTTATGCTCCAGGCGAAGGTTAATAAAAGCAGTTCACTGAGGGGCCAGAAACTGCAGCCTGTGGAGTACAGCTCTTTTGGGCTAGCTTGAGCCAGGAGCAGATGGAAATGTAGACTAAGATTGGATGCTATGCCCTGGGGTTGGGGAGGGCTAACCAGGTTGTGTGTGGCCAGATCAGGGCACATCAGGGTTTCATAGCTCAGGGAAGAAGAAATCAGATAGATGTGTCTGTGGGGTTATTTGGACTCCTAAGAACAAAAGGTCTCCAGGCAGCTGGCGGGCTGGTCCTCTGATAGGGTCAGTGGATGTATCAATTTACATAATGCAGGCTCTGTATAGCAGGGGTCGGGAACCTATGGCTCGCCAGCCAGATGTGGCTCTTTTGATGGCTGCATCTGGCTCGCAGGCAAATCTTTAATAAAAATAATAATAACGCCTGACCTGTGGTGGTGCAGTGGATAAAGTGTTGACCTGGAAATGCTGAGGTCGCCAGTTCAAAACCCTGGGCTTGCCTGGTCAAGGCATATATGGGAGTTGATGCTTCCAGCTCCTCCCCCCCTTCTCTCTCTCTGTCTCTCCCTCTCCTCTCTAAAATGAATATATAAAAATAAAAAATAAAAAAAATAATAATAACGTTAAAAATATAAAACATTCTCATATATTACAATCCATTCATTTCCTACCACTCATGTTCATGATTGCGGGTGGCTGGAGCCAATCACAGCTGTCCTCTGGAACAACACTAAATTTTTATTGGATAATGCGTAACGTACACGGTCGTTGTATAGCTCTCACGGAATTACATTTTAAAATATGTGGTGTTAATAAAAAAAAAAAAAAAAATTGTAAAAAAAATGGCCTGACCTGTGGTGGTGCAGTGGATAAAGCGTCGACCTGGAAATGCTGAGGTCGCCGGTTCGAAACTCTGGGCTTGCCTGGTCAAGGCACACATGGGAGTTGATGCTTCCAGCTCCTCCCCCCCGTCTCTCTCTCCTTTCTCTCTCTCTCTCTCTCCTCTCTAAAATGAATAAAAAAAAAAAAAATTGTAAAATATGTGGTGTTCATGGCTCTCTCAGCCAAAAAGGTTCCCGACCCCTGCTGTACAGTGTGTGGTACCTAATTAACACTGAGTAACTGCTGCTGTTGCTATGTTGGTGATTACGTTAAGCCCTTGCTGGGTTGCTGGATCTCTGGGTTTATAAGCAGCAGCTACATGGCCCTCACCCCTGCATGGATGGGAAGAACATCTCTTGAGGACATTCCTTGTTACTCTCACATGGCTTTTCATGGGGACCCTTGAGAGGCAAGTCTTGGGATGAGGAGCAGCCCTGCCTTTTTTTTTTGTATTTTTCTGAAGCTGGAAACGGGGAGAGACAGTCAGACAGACTCCCGCGTGCGCCCGACCGGGATCCACCTGGCATGCCCACCAGGGGGCGACGCTCTGCCCACCAGGGGGCGATGCTCTGCCCCTCCAGGGCATTGCTCTGTTGCGACCAGAGCCACTCTAGCGCCTGGGGCAGAGGCCAAGGAGCCATCCCCAGCGCCCGGGCCATCTTTGCTCCAATGGAGCCTCGGCTACGGGAGGGGAAGAGAGAGACAGAGAGGAAGGAGAGGGGGAGGGGTGGAGAAGCAAATGGGCGCTTCTCCTGTGTGCCCTGGCCGGGAATCGAACCCGGGACTTCTGCACGCCAAGCCGACGCTCTACCACTGAGCCAACCGGCCAGGGCCAGCCCTGCCTTTTTTAAGCTCTGATTTGTTTCTGCCTCATGTATACTGCTGAACCAGCTATACTAGTCATATGTCTTTTTTTTACCTCTGACTTTGGGAAAGTTAGCTTAGAGCCAAACTGTTGGCCTGCTTTAGGCGAGTTCATGGGACTTCCCAGTTGCCTCTATCTGTACGCCCCTCACTCTATTCTCCATCTCACTTCCTTGCCTTGTCTTTTTTTTTTCTTATTTTAAATTCACTTAATCCTATTCTATTTGTATATCTTCATCAGCCACCTTGAGTATTCTTAGGAACCAGTCAGGATGAAAAGAGAAAGAGGAAACAACAAAAAGTCTGAATTTGTAACTCTTACACACATCCAAGCACCAAATTGTAAACTTTCTCCTGAATCTCAAATATAAAGTTTGTGATGGAAACAGACTTAACCCATTTATTGTTATATGCTGGGGGGTAATGGGTGGATAGAGGCAAACACTTAATATTTATTTGTTTAACTTCCAGTTTTATTGAGCTATAATTGACATATAACATATTAGTTTAAGGAGTACAACATAATGATAAATCATATGTTCTGAAATTATTACTGCAGTAAGTTTAGTTAACATCCATCAACTATCATAGTTACACATTTTTTCTTTGTGATGAGAACTTTTAAGATTTACTCTCTTAGCAACTTTCAAATATACAAAACAGTATATTGTTAGCTATAGTCATTATGTTGTGCATTACAGTACCAGAAACTATTTATCTTATATCTGGAAGTTTGTGCCTTTTTGACCACCTTCATCCATTTTGCCCACCCCAACCTCCCTCTGGCAACCATAAATCTGATCTGTTTCTATGAGTTTGTGGGGTTTTTTAGGTTACTCATATAATGAGACCATATATTATTTGTCATTCTCTTATTTCACATGGCATAATGCCCTCAAGACCCATCCATGTTGTGGCAAATAACAAGCTTTTCTTCTTTTTTGTGACTAAATAATATTCCTCTGGGTGTGTGTGTGTGTGTATGTGTGTGTGTGTGTGTGTGTGTGTGTGTGTGTGTGTATCACATTTTCTTTATCCATTCATTTGTCTATGGACAGTTAGGTTGTTTCCATGTCTTGTAGTGTTATTGCTGAAGTGAACATGGGAGTACAAATAGCTCTTTGAGAGAGTTATTTCAGCCCTGGCCGTATATCTTGTTTGGTTAGAGCAGGGGTAGTCAACCTTTTTATACCTACTGCCCACTTTTGTATCTCTGTTAGTAGTAAAATTTTCTAATCACCCACTGCTTCCATAGTAATGGTGATTTATAAAGTAGGGAAGTAACTTTACTTTATAAAATTTATAAAGCAGAGTTACAGCAAGTTAAAGCATATAATAATAATTACTTATCAAGTACTTGATGTCAGATTTTCGCTAAGTTTGGCAGGCTAAATCTTTATAAAACAATTTACTATAGTTAAATCTATCTTTTTATTTCTACTTTGGTTGCTCCACTACCGCCCACCATGAAAGCTGGAACACCCACTAGTGGGCGGTAGGGACCAGGTTAACTACCGCTGGGTTAGAGTATTGTCCTGAAGCGCAGAGGTTGCCAGTTTGATGCCTGGTTGGTGCACATACAGGAATAGGTTGATGTTCCTGTCTCTCTCTCTCTCCCTCCCTCCCTTCCTCTCGCTCAAAAAAATTAATGAATTTAAAAAAGAGAGAGAGAGATCGTGATTTAATTTCCTTCAGATATATACCCAAAAGTGGGATTGCTGGATGATATGGTAGTTCAATTTTTAACTTTTTTGAGCAACCTCCAAACTGTTTTCTATAGTGGCTGCACTAATTTACATTTCCACCAACAATGTTCAAGGGTTCCCTTTTCTCCACGTCCTTAACATTTTTTTTATTTCTGATGACAGCCATTCCAGCAGCTGTGAGGTGGTAACACGTTGTGGTTTCAATTTGCATTTCCTTGATGATTAGTGATTTTGAGTACCTTTTCAGGTATCTGTTGGCCTTTTGAGATCTTCTTTGAAAAAACGTCTATTCAGATCCTTTGCTCATTTTTAAATTGGATTATTTGTTATTTGCTCTTTATATGTTTTTGGATATTAACCTCTATCACAGGGTGCAAATTTTTTTTCCATTTCATAGGTTGTCTTCACTTTGTTGATGGTTTCTCTAGCCGTACAGAAGTTTTATAGTTTGATATAGTCCCACGTGTTTATTTTTTTATTTTTTTGCATGTGTTTTAGATGTCATATCCAAAAAATCGTTACCAAGACCCATGTCAAGGAGCTTGGTATGGGTCCTCCTTTTCAGGTATCTGTTGGCCTTTTGAGATCTGGTCCTCCTTCAGCATTCTCAGCCAGGGAAGCCGGGATGCAAGAAGGCCAGTGCCCCGCTGTATCCAGCCTGGCCTTCCTCCCTCTCCCCCACCTTTCAGAAACAGGAATAAAAACATAGGTTTTTATTCCTATGTTTTCTTTTAGAAGTTTTATGGTTTCAGTTCTTACATTTAAGTCTTTAATACATTTTGAATTAATTTTTGTGAGTGGTGTCAGATAGGGGTCTAGTTTCATTCTTTTATATGTGAATATCCAGCTATATATTGAAGAAACTGTCTTCTCCCCAATGAATATTCTTGACTCCCTGTTTGAATATTAGTTGACCATATATATGCCTGTGTTATTATCTGGGCTCTCAATTCTGTCCTATTGTCCTATGTGTCTATTTTTAATGCCAGTACCATGAGGTTTTTGATGACTATAGCTTAATACTGTAGATTGAAATCAGGAAGTGTGATGCCTTCTGCAATGTTCTTTCCCAGGATGGTTTTGTCTATTTGAGGTCTTTCGTGGTTCAATATAAATTTTAGGATTTTTTTTACTGTTTCTGAAAAACATGACAATAGAGTGTGAGCAGTTTAGAGAGGATATTGAGCCTGACCAGGCAGTGGCGCAGTGGATGGAGCGTCGGACTGGAATGCGGAAGACCCAGGTTCGAGACCCCGAGGTCACCAGCGAGCTCATCTGGCTTGAGCAAAAAAAAAAAAAAAAAGCTCACCAGCTTGGATCCAAGGTCGCTAGCTTGAGCAAGGGGTCACTCAGTCTGCTGAAGGCCCGTGGTCACGGCACATATGGGAGGGCAATCGATGAACAACTAAGGTGTCGCAACAAAAAACTGATGATTGATGCTTCTCATCTCTCTCCGTTTCTGTCTGTCTGTTCCTATCTATCCCTCTCTCTGACTCTCTCTCTGTCCCTGTAAAAAAAAAAAGAAAGAAATAAAAAAAATAGAGAGAATATTGAGCATGTAGGGCAGCTGCTGATTTATATTATTCACCCAATGGAAAACATATTTTCAGCTTCTCCACTCAGAAAGCTAGCAGAAAAGCAAAACTAAGTGAGTTCTTTATTCCCAGACTTTGGAGATGCATTGACTGCCGTTGGATTCCCCTTGGTCTTTAGCCTGCCTACAGTACAGCTGCCCCCTGCTTGGGGAATGCAGGGCTGAGTAGGGGAGCCCCGCCAAGGCTCAGAATCAGCTGTTAAACTCTGGGTTTGCTGGGTGGCCTTACATGTGGACTTAACTTTTCTGGGTCTCTCTTTCCTCATCTATAACGTAGAGATTAATGGTTTTATTAATTATTTTAATTACTATATCATATATTATTGTCAACCAATTGAACAGTTCTGAGGATTAATTGAAATAATGTGTCTGAAAAATAGAATGCAGTCCCAAGACCTGAGTAAAGATCTTTCTTTGCATTGGGTTCTTAGTTCTTTTTTTTTTTTTTAATGTATTCATTTTGAGAGAGGGGGGGGAGAGAGAGAGAGAGAGAGGAGCAGGAAGCATCAACTCCCACATGTGCCTTGACTGAGCAAGCCCGGGTTTTCGGACCGGCGACCTCAGCTTTCCAGGTCGACGCTTTATCCTGTGCCACCACAGGTCAGGTGGGCTTTTAGTTCTCGAGTTCTTGGTTCTCCATTTGTACCTTGCAGTGTTGTTACCTGCAAATTGACAGTTTTCCTCACTTAGCCGCAGCAGGAAGAACTCAGGGAAGGTTCTAGGCTGCTAAGGGTAATGGTAGCATTGGCTTCTCCACAGATTGAGGGGGAGTTTCAAATGGGGAGGGAGTACATTTCTGTCTTCCATTGAGGCAGAGGGGAGCCATGGCACCTTCTGACCTATGGATATCCAGGATTTGCTCCACTTCTCACCAAGCCACTGCCTGTTGTCCTGCAGGTCAGCCACACACCCGGAGCACTGTCATCACAGCGGTCAAGTTCCTTATCTCGGACCAGCCCCATCCCATTGACCCCCTCCTGAAGAGCTTCATTGGTGAGCATAGTATTCCCACTTCCCCAGCCCCATTCAGTCCCCTCCACAGACCTTGAACCTGGGCTGATTTTTCTAACACACTAACTGAAATAAGTTGGAGATTCAGGTGGCCACCTCACCCCTATGACAACAGCGGGGCCTGGGTTCCAGTCCCTGTGCTGTCACTGAGTTGCTGGGTGAGCCCAGCATGCCTCTTCTGACCTCTGAGCTTCAGTTTCCTCATCTGTAACATGGCGGCACAAAATTTGTATTTATAAGGTTTTGGAGACCCCATGTATAATTGGGGGGAAGGTGCTCCATGAACATACAAGCTCTTCAAAGTGGAAAACTACCAACTGCTCAAACGCATTGGCCTCGGTGGCCCCCCGCTTGGCAGGGCTGCACTGGGGAAAGGGAGAGCAGCTCCTTGACTTGTTACTGTCTGAGGGACGTCTGGCCTGAGGAGTCCAAGTAGCCTTCATTGGGAGGAGCCTTAACCCTCCTCCCTTTGGGCCTCTGCAGGACCAGGCTCACTTCTTCAGAGCTCCAAGCCTGTGGACCTTTAAATGAATAAGCACCAAGGTCTGGCCCTCCCTGTGCAGGCAGGGCAGCCTATGGGACTGTGGAAAGGTTTTGGAATCTGCCAACCTTGGGTTCAAATCCTGGCTCCGCCACTCCCTGGCTGTGTGAGTGTGGATGGATCATCTTATCCTCAGACATAAAATTGGGGTGCTGATCTCCACCTGCTGGGGCACCATTGTGAGAAATCAAGGGATCAGCAGATATGACCACTCTGAATAGGAGAACATGTCTAGAAGCTATAGCAATATCATCAGCGGTGACTTCGTCCTGTATCCTGACCCAGCGTGCACACACTGCCCCAGCCCTGTTTTTCTACATCTTGCCTGAGCTGCCCATGGCTGGAACCCCCAGGGGCCTCTGTCTGGGTGGTTGGTTTTTGTTGTGTGTGTTTTTTGTTTGTTTGTTTTGTTTTTAATTTTTTTTTAGATTTCATTTATTCATTTTTAGAGAGAGAAAGTAGAAAGAAAGAGAGAGAGATGGGGAGGAGCAGGAAGCATCAACTCCTGTATGTGCCTTGACCAGGCAAGCCCAGGGTTTCAAACTGGCAACCTCAGCGTTCCAGGTCGATGCTTTATCCACTGCACCACCACAGGTCAGGCTGTTGTGTGTTTTAACCACTCTTTTTGAGCTTTCACTGTGTATCAGGTACACCACACTAGGTCCTTGAATACAGTGTTTTTCAACCACCAACATTAAGAAATTTAGTGTTGGTCTGCGATAGAGTTAACCACCCTGATGCTATGTGAAGATTATAGAGCTATAATCATTGGGTCTATAATCTTCACACAGCATCAGGGTGGTTAACTCTTTCATGGACTGGATATTGAAAAACACTGCTTTAATATATCTCATCACAGTTAATTCTCAAAGCCCCCTGTGTGGAATATAAAACTGGCCCCATTTTACAGATGAAGAAACTAAGGCTTAGAGAGTAGATCGAACTCAGGTCTTGCTAAGCTATGTTCTCATAGAGAGTGGGGATCCTAGTAGCCAGCATAGCACAATCGAAGGGCCCCAAGGCTGCTGGCCTTGGTTTGTAATCCCACTCTGCTGGGAGACTTTGTCCTCCCCAGTGTGTGACATCAGGAGGTATGTGATGGCAGTTTGTCTGTGTCTAGTGATGGTAACTCTGATCACCTTATTAAGGTGGAGACTTCTGTCCCTGGCCAGTGGCTCAGTAATGAGAGCGTCAGCCCAGTGTATGCATGTCCCAGTTTCGATTTCTCAGGGCACATAGGAGAAGTGACCATCTGCTTCTCTCCTCTTCCCACTCCCCCTTCTGTCCCTCTTACCCTCCTGTAGGCAGTGACTCGATTGGTTCCAGTGACGGCCCTGGGCACGGAGGATAGGCTGGTTGGTCCGAGCGCTGTCAGTCTCAGGCATTAAAAATAGCTCAGTACTCGAGCATTGGCTCCAGATGGGGTTGCTGGGTGGATCCTGGTCAGTGCAAATGCAGGAATCTGCCTCACTGTCTCCTCTCCTCTCACCTAAAAAAAAAAAAGAGAAAAAAAAAAAGAAGGTGGAGACTTCCAGGATTCTTCTTTCTAAAGTTACTATTTTTAGTTTGGAATAAGTACTTTTTAGTCTATCAAAATATCCTCTTCCTTACCAATTTTTTGCCCACTGTGTTTTGCATTTATTGTGGTTTCTTGCCTGAATCAGTGATTACTGACAGTTGCCAAACATCAACTTTCTAATTCCAGCATGCCTTCTATATGTATTAGTTTGCAGTCTATTCTCAAGAAGAACTTTTTCTTTTTTGTCATTTATTTATTCATTCATTCATTCATATCATTATAGACTCATAGAGTCCTATTTCATTTAGTGAGTTATAATCTGTTACTGTCAATTCATTTTGATTCTCAAGATTGTCACAGATTTGGCTGGTTCCCATGTTCATTGACATGTTTCCATTATTCTTTGAGCATATCCTTACTTTTTCACACAATAACATCTTCTAGTTTTATCATTTCTACCCTAGCCCTAGAATCAGCCATTTATCAATGGAACCCATATTCCTTTCAGTGCAGAATGGTATTTAGAATCCAAGATCTGGATACTGTATATGCTCATTGCTTCTGGGGTACCATTGCTTCTAGGCCCTCTCAGCACAGTAGGTCCTATGAAATATATGAAGGTATAAATGTATAGATATATACAGACACACATATATCTGTGTGTTAGCTCCTATTCCTGTCCAGCACCACAGGGTTCATTCTAGCCTTTTTTCTTTCAAAATACCCTTCTCTTACAGGGAGAAACCCAGATCCTGTTAGCTACAAGATATTTGTTTACTTAATTTTGTAATGCACAGAAAGTAGTCTGAGAATTGCTAACTTTTATCTCTGTGAAAAGTCAATATTTGTTTATAGTTCTTTTGTCTTTAGCCTGAGAGCATGTAATCAAAATTCTTTGCCTGGAAGTTACTTGGGTGAATTGTTTTCTTCTTCATAACCCAGGTGGTTATGTTAGTTGTTTTTTTTTAAGATTTTATTTATTGATTTTAGAGAGAGGAGAGAGAGAGAGAGGGGTGGGGTGTAGGGAAGAATGGGAAACATCAACTTATGTTCCCGTATGTGCTTGACCAGGCGAGCCCAGGGTTTCAAACCAGTGACCTCAGGATCCCAGGTGGACGCTCTATTCACTGTGCCACCATAGGTAAGGCCATCATTTGAAATACAGTTAGGTTTTTTGGTGTGTTTTTTTTAGGGATCCCCCAATTCTTGATTTTATTTATTGAATATATAAAACATTAACAGAGTTATTAAGAAGTCTAGGGAATTCTGGGCAAGAGGGCAGTGTAGGTAAATGAGGTACTTGCCTCCTCCCACAACCACATCAATATTACAACTAAACTACAGAACAACCATCATTCAGAACCACCTGAAATCTGGCTGAATGGAAGTCCTCCAAGTAGGGAATTAAAGAATAAGCCACTTGAGATTGGTAGGAGGAGCAGAGACATGGAACGGCTGGTCCTATATCCACGTATGGCAGATAAAAATTGAGAGGGAGCCTGACCAGGAAGTGGTGTGGATAGAGCGTTGTTGGACTGGGACGTGGAGGACCCAGCTTTGAAACCCCAAGGTTGCCAGCTTGAGTGCAGACTCAGCTGGCTTGAGCATAGGCTCACCAGCTTGAGCGCAGAGTCATTGGCTTGAGCATGAGATCATAGACATGACCCCATGATCACTGGCTTGAGCCCAAAGGTCACTGTCCTGAAGCCCAAGGTCGCTGGCTTGAGCAAGGGGTCACTTGCTCTGCTGTAGCGCCCTGGAGAAGGCACATATGAGAAAGCAACCAATGAACAACTAAGGTGCTGCAACAAAGAGTTGATGCTTCTCATCTCACTCCTTTCCTGTCTGTCTGTTTCTATCTGTCCCTCTCTCTGACTCTCTCTCTGTCAAAAAAAAAAAATTGGGAAGGATATCTCAGCTTCAGAGATCCCCCCTGAGGAGCAAGGGTTCCCAGCCCTATACCAGGCTCCCTCTCCCAGGGTTCCAGTGCCAGGAAGAGAAGTCCCCATAATTTCTGGCTGTAAAAACCAGCAGGGATTGAGAATGAGGGAGATGGAAGGCTGCTAGAGTCCCAGGCAGTTCCTCTTAAAGGACCTGCACACAGACTCACTTGGACACTGTCCATCTTATCTCCAGCACTGGGGCAGCATCTTAAAAGGCACCAGAGACATATGGGAAGAACTGAATTGTCTGGCAACAGTTTGAGAGCTGGGGGGGCGGTAACATTCTCCCAGACAGAAGCGCTAGAAGACGCCATTGTTCCTTTGATGAGCCCTACCCCCACAGAGCCAACAGGCAGTTTCTATATCTGAGACTCCAT
Source organism: Saccopteryx leptura (assembly GCF_036850995.1). Classification (NCBI taxonomy): domain Eukaryota; kingdom Metazoa; phylum Chordata; class Mammalia; order Chiroptera; family Emballonuridae; genus Saccopteryx; species Saccopteryx leptura. The sequence goes on along the minus strand of NC_089512.1, from coordinate 47,604,504 downwards.
CAACCTGTCTCACACTGTCTGCCCCTCTCTGGTGATTCCCTGAGGCCTTACCCCACCCAACTTTCAGGCCCACCCAAATGGTTTCCAGTGGCTTTTCTGTACAAATGGCCTGTCTTGGTTCATGCTTCAGATTTTTCTATAATCTCTCAAACAACATCTGACCTCAACATGCCCTGTACCTCTCACTAAGTAGCCTCAGCCCCAGCACTAGCAGCAGCTGGCCTTGGTTCGCAACTTGGCCTCTCCTGGGCACCTCCAAGCCCAGCACTAGTAGTAGGCATCTGAAGATTACTTTGTAGCTCATGCTGGGCGGCCCCAGGCAGATCACAGGTGGTGACTGACCTTGCCCTGCTCCTTTAAGGAGGCCCCAGAGCCAGTGCACCCAGTGGACAGCTTCAGACCACGTTAAAGCATCACTATCTAACCATCTCCACAAGTGACACACTCATGGGACAAACAGCCAGCACCAGAGTCCTGCTCCCGTGGGGTGGGCCCTTGCACAGCTGGTCCTCCATGGTGGTCAGTGGTCACAGCCTGTCTTTGTAGCTGATCAGCCTGGAGGCAAATCCCTCCCATTGATGTGCTAACAGCAATCAAGATGACTCAGCTACAGAGGAGAGTATATACAGCTCACACTGAGGGTGTACTTCGAGGACATACCAGCTTGGATGATTGGGGAGGCTGTGCCACTGGACCCTACAGAATACCTACTACATTACTGCACTCTACCAAGCCTGAGAGGCATAGCAGATCTACCTAACCATAGGAACAAATGCAGGGAGGCTGCCAAAATGATGGAACAAAGAAACAAGTCCCAAATGAAAGAATAAAACAAAACTCCAGAAAAAGACTTAAACAAGACTGACTGGTGATGGCACAGTGGATAGAGCATCAACCTGGGATGCTGAGGATGCAAGTTTGAAACTCCAAGGGCACCGGCTTGAGCGTAGGCTCATTTGGTTTGAGCGCAGGCTCACTAGCTTGAGCAAGGAGTCACTGGCTTGAGTGTAGGATCATTGATATGATCCCATGGTTGCTGTCTTGAGCCCAAAGGTCACTGGCTTGAAGCCCAAGGTCATTGGGTTGAGCCTAAGGTTTCTGGCTTGAGTAAGGGGCCCCAGGCTCTGCTGGAGCTCCCTAGTCAAGGCACATATGAGAAAGCAATCAATGAACAACTAAGGTGTCACAAATACAAGTTGATACTTCTCATCTTTTCTCCTTCCTGCCTGCCTGCCTGTCTGTCTCTCTTGCTCACTAAACAAACAAACAAACAAAAACAAAAAGGAGACAATCTACTACAGGGGTACTCAACCTTTTTATACCTACCGCCCACTTTTGTATCTCTGTTAGTAGTAAAATTTTCTAACCGCCCACCGGTTCCACAGTAATGGTGATTTATAAAGTAGAGAAGTAACTTTACTTTATAAAATTTATAAAGCAGAGTTACAGCAAGTTAAAGCATATAATAATAATTACTTACCAAGTACTTTATGTCGAATTTTCACTAAGTTTGGCAGACTAAATCTTTATAAAACAACTTACTATAGTTAAATCTATCTTTTTATTTATACTTTGGTTGCTCCGCTACCACCCACCATGAAAGCTGGAACACCCACTAGTGGGCAGTAGGGACCAGGTTGACTAGATGTAGAGTTAGAAACACTTGTTCTAAGGATGCTCAATGAACTTAGTAAGGACCTCAACAGCATAATAAAGGACACACTAACTGAAATGAAGAATTTACAGGGAATCAACAGAAAAGTAGATGAAGCAGAAGATCAGATACATGATTTGGAAGATAAGGAAGCTAATATCACCCAATCAGAACAGTAAAAAGAAAAAAGAATAAAAAAAAATGAGGATAGTGTAAGGAACCTCTGGACATCTCCAAGCACACCAACATTTGCATTGGGGGTGCTGGAAGGGGTAAAGAAAGAGCAAGAAACTGAAAACCTATTTTAAAAAGTAACTGCAGCCTGACTAGGCAGTGGCACAGTGGATAGAGCGTCAGATTGGGACGCAGAGGACCCAGGTTCAAAACCCCAAGGTCGCCAGCTTGAGCGCAGGCTCATCTGGCTTGAGTGGGGGTTCACCAGCTTGAGCATGGCATCGCTGGCTTGAGCATGGGATCATAGACGTGACCCTATGGTGGCTGGCTTGAGCCCAAGGTCACTGGCTTGAGCAAGGGGTCACTCATTCTGCTGTAGCCCCCCAGTCAAAGGCACATATGAGAAAGCAGGCAATGAACAACTTAGGAGCCTCAATAAAGAATTGATGCTTCTCATCTCTCTTCCTTTTCGTCTATCCCTATCTGTACCCCTCTCTCTGCTCTGTCTCTCTCTCTCTCTCTCTCTCTCTCTCTCTGTCTCTCTCTCTCTCTCACACACACACACACACACACACACACAAAGTAATTACAGAAAACTTCTCTAACCTCTTAAAGGAAATAGACATTCAAGTTCAGGAAGCACAGAGTTCCAAACAAGATGAACTCAAAGAGGCCCACACCAAGACACATCATAATTAAAATGCAAAATGTTAAGCCCGACCAGACAGTGGCACAGTGGATAGAGCATCAGACTGGGATGCAGAGGACCCAGGTTCAAGACCCCGAGGTTGCCAGCTTGAGCACGGGCTCATCTGGTTTGAGCAAAAGCTTACCAGCTTGGACCCAAGGTCGCTGGCTTGAGCAAGGGGTTACTCAGTCTGCTGAAGGCCTGCGGTCAAGGCACATATGAGAAAGCAATCAATGAACAACTAAGGTGTCACAACGAAAAACTGATGATTGATGCTTATCATCTCTCTCCGTTCCTGTCTGTCTGTCCCTGTCTGTCCCTCTCTCTGACTCTCTCTCTGTCCCTGTAAAAAAAAAAATGTTAAAGACAAAGAGAGAATCTTAATAGTACCAAGAGAAAAGCAGTTAATTACCTACAGGTAAGCTCCCTATAAGACTGTCAGCTGATATCTCAACAGAAACTTTGCAGGCCAGAACGGCTTGGCAAGAAATATTCAAAGGGATGAAAAGCAAGAACCTACAACCAAGATTATTCTACCTAGCAAATCTACTATCATTTAAAATTGAAGGACAGATAAAGAGCTTCCCAGGCAAGGAAAACTGGAGTTCATCACTGCCAAATCAGTATTACATGAAATGTTAAAGAGTCTTCTAGAAGAAGAGAAAGAAAAAAATTTTAAAATATGAACAATAAAGTGGCAACACATCATATCTATCAACAATTAAATCTAAAAAAACAAGAGAAATGAACAAGCGGAACAGAAACAGACTCATAGATACAGAGAACATTTCGACAGTTGCCAAGTGGGAAGAGGATTGTGGGGAGGGTGAAAAGGTGAAGGGATTTAGAAGTACAGATGGATTGTTACAGAACAGTCATGGGGATATAGAGTGCAACATAGGGAATATAGTCGATAATGTTCTAATAACGATGGTGTCAGATGGGTGCAAGATATAGTGGAATGATCACGTAGTAAGTTATGTAATGTCTAATCACTGGGTACTGTAATTGAAAAATAAAAATAATTTTAAAATGGAAAGAAAGCCTGACCTGTGGTGGCACAGTGGATAAAACATGGGCCTGCAATGCTCAGGTTGCTGGTTTGAAACCCTGGGCTTGCCAGATCAAGGCACATATGTAACAACAACAGGAATTGATGCTTGCTGCTCCTCCCCCCGCCTCTCTCCTCTATCTAAAATCAATCAATAAAATATTTTTTTAATGGGAAAAAAATAGAAATATAAACTATACAAGAAGGTATACTCAGAGAAGTGCTGTGTGACTTTGTGTACATTTCTTCACCTCGGATCTTCAGGAGCCTCATCTGTAATAATACCAAGTTAACATTTGTAGGATCTTTGCTTTGTGCCAGGCCCTCTGCTATGATATTAAATCATAAACAGTGCTATAGGATAGATACTGTTATTACGCCCATTTTACAAGGCTCTCCAAGGTCCCAGCATTAGGAAGTGGTAGAATTTGGATTTGAATCCAGGCCAGACTTGATTCTTTTCTGGACTTTGAAGTCTTATTGTGCATAGTAGAAAGTAGATGCTCAGAACATGCTCAGCCCCATTCAGCCAGGTATACACGACACATGAACTATACAACCAAGGGGGGGATAGAGGTGGTTTGTGTCTTGACTGTGTTGCCTCTCACACCCTGTCTCATCATTCTGCCAGGAGAGTTCATGGAAAGCCTGCAGGACCCAGACTTGAATGTGCGCCGGGCCACTCTGACTTTCTTCAACTCAGCTGTGCACAACAAGCCCTCATTGATCCGGGACCGGCTGGAGGACATCCTGCCCCTCCTCTACCAGGAGACAAAGATCCGCCGTGACCTCATCCGAGAGGTGAGGCGTGGGGAGGGCTGAGTGGGAGCCCTTGGGCCTGACTGGTGGAGCTGTGATGAGAATTAGGGTCCAGCTCATCAGGTGAACAGACTCTATGGCCTGGGTCAAGTCCTGCCCCTCCACTTCCAGGGCAACCCAATCATTCTGCGCCTCCGTTTCTCCTCATAGACAAAATGAGCAAAATAACCATGTTTGTATCATAGGGTTGTTGAGAAGATTCAATGAGTTAAGTCCTGCCAGTGCTCAGAACTGCTCCTGGCTCATGGTGGGCACTCAATCAATGTTGGTGACTCTTGTTATCACTCAACATTCAGCAGGTGTTCATGGGGTGCCAGCTCTGTGTCTGGGGGCCAGGATTCAGAGCTGGGCCAGACATAGTTTCTGCATCAGGGAGCTCATGGCCTCCTGAAGGAGAGACACACCCACTCTGCTGATTATTTAACTTACTATATATTTAGAGCAGCGGTTCTCAACCTGTGGGTCACGACCCTGGTGGGGGTCGAACGACCAAAACACAGGGGTCGCCTATTTCCGATGGCTTTAGGCGACCCCTGTGTTTTGGTCGTTCGATCCCCGCCAGGATCGCGACCCACAGGTTGAGAACCGCTGATTTAGAGCCTGGTTGTCAAAGTAAGGATGTAAAGAGCAGAGATTAAAGGTGATTTTTATCACATTTATCACACAATATCATAAAAAGGTCTGAACCACCTGCATCATTGAGGAGGAACTAACTGTTTAAAGGGGTTAGAAAAGTTCCCCAAAAGAGGAGACATTTGATCTGGAGTGAGAGGAGTTTACCATTTAGAGCAGAGAGAGCCTCGTGGCTAAAAGCTTCAGAAAGACCTGGTTCAGCCACTTATTAGTTATATATCCTTGGGCAACTTAATTTCTCTTAGCCTTAGTTTCCTCATGTGGTAAAGGGGGTTAATAATAACATTGGCTTCCTAGAGCTATTGTGAGACTTGAGTAAAATGTCATCTGTCAAGCACTCAGCACAATGCGTGATATATCATAACTGCTCAGTAGATTATCATAATGATCATTCTTATTGTTTTCATCATCAAACGGCATTGCAGACTGAGAAAAGGCATGTTGACTTGAAAGTATAAGTCATGAGACACGGTACTGGACAACAGATGTGGGGTATGCAGCAGGAACAAGAGGGGGTGTTCCTACACCTCAGGATCACATCCCCTTATCTGTCATCCTTCCCTCCTGCAGGTGGAGATGGGCCCTTTTAAGCACACAGTGGATGATGGGCTAGATGTGCGGAAGGCAGCCTTCGAGTGCATGTACTCACTGCTCGAGAGCTGTCTGAGCCAGCTAGACATCTGTGAGTTCCTGAACCACGTGGAGGATGGCCTGAAGGACCACTATGATATCCGGGTAGGATGAACCCCTGGCCAGACCCGTGCCCCCTGGGCCCATTGCTTGTTTTACCCCACTCCTTGCTCCAGGAACCCCCTTGAAAATAGCTGTTTTGGTTTTTTTTTATTCAGTGAGAGTAGGGGAGGCAGAGGGACAGACTCCTGCATGTACCCTGCCCAGGATCCACCTGGCAAGCCCACTAGGGGGTGATGCTCTGCCCATCTGGGGCATTGCTCTGTTGCTCAGCAACCAAGCTCTTAGCGCCTGCAGTGGAGGCCATGGAGCCATCCTCAGCACTGGGGCCAACTCACTCCAATTGAGCCATGGCTGCAGGAGGGGAAGAGAGAGAGAAAGAGAGAAAAGGGAGAGATGGAGAGGTGGAGAAGCAGATGGGCGCTTCTCCTGTGTGCCTTGACCGGGAATTGAACGCAGGACATCCACACACTGGGATGATGCTCTACCACTGAGCAAATCAGCCAGGGCCTGTTTTTTTCTGATAAGAAAAAGAACCCATGTCTCAAACACCTTTGGTGGGAGTCTACATTGGCAAGCTCTTTGGAGGATGGTTTGGCAATAACTAGAAAAATTTATAATTCTCAGATACATCCTTTGACTCAGCGATTCCATGTCCATGAACCTCTCTGGACTGACTCCTGCCCATATTCAGAGTTTTATGCTCAAGATTCTTCTTCACCGATTTCTGGGAATTGGGGAAATCTGGCAGCTACCTAAATGTGCATTTATGGAGAATTGGCTCCATAAACTGAGTACCTCCATTCATGGATCTTAGCAGCATTAAAAAGAATGAGCTGTATCTCTGTGTACTGATGTGAGAGATGGCTAAGACCCACTGAATGATAAAAAATTAGCTTTTGTTCTTTTTAAGTGAAAGGAGGGGAGATAGACTCCTACATGTGCCCCGGCCAGGATCCACCCAGCAGCCCTGTCTGGGGCTGATGCTTGAATTAACCGAGCTACCCTCAGTAATTGGGGCTGATGTTTGAACCAATGGAGCCACTGGCTGCAGGAGAAGAGGGAGAAGGGAGAAAAAGGGGAAAGGGAGGGGCAGAGAAGCAGGTGTTCACTTCTCTTTTTTTTTTTTGATGTTCACTTCTCTTGTGTGCCCTGACTGGGAATCAAACCTGGGATGTCCACATGCTGGGCTAACACTAAAGTGAGCTATTTTTAATGTTTTTTTTCCCCGTGTTTGAGCAAGTCTTTCTGTTCTTCTCCCTCTCTCTCTGGCCAATGCTCTTCTTGCCTGCCCTCCAAGGAGCACAGGAGAAAGCCTGAGCTGATTTTAAAAGTCCAAAAACAAACAAAAAATTAGTGTGAGCCAACTGAACACATCTACAGCCTGGATTCAGCCTGGAGAATAATGGTGACCTCTTCTGAAAACGGTAAATTCCCTAAAATGGTACACAGCATAAAGGGCGGTCATTTGAAATCCATATTCCCTACCCATCCCCAGCAGCTACTACCCTGCCCTGATCCGCATGCACTCGCCCCCCAGCAAAGGAGGAAGACTAGGGCAGAGCAGCAAAAAGGATGATATTAGACATCAGAAGCCGTGTCTGAGCCCACTTTGGTTCTGAGGAGGGTAGATGGGGCATCTGTTGAGCACCCTGCGGTTATCTCATCAAGCCTTCACATTAACCTTTGGAGACTGTTCAGATGCCAAGTTTACAGGGGAGAAACCAGATACCTGGCTAGTTCAAGGGCACAAAGCAGGAAGTGGAGGAGCTTATGCTGTGTAATGCCATGCTCTTTGCTGCTCAGCCTGTCTTCCGTTGCTGGGGGGGGGGGGGCGTGTGGGGATCAGGGCAGGGTCGATAGCTGCTGGGGATGGGTAGGGAATAATGATTTCAAACAACCATCCTTTATACTATCTGTCATTTATAGGGACTTTACCAGTTTCAAAAGAGGTCGCTATTATTCCCCAGCAGGTTGAATCCAGGCCTATAAACATGTTTAGTTGGCTCACATAGTTTTTTGTTTGTTTTTGTTTAAATTAGGTGCCAACATTTAAACATTGAGAGCTTAGCCCTGGCTGGATGGCTCGGTTGGTTAGAGCATTGTCCCAAAGTGCAGAGGTTGCCAGTTCGGTCCCTGATTATGGCACATACAGGAACAGCTCGATGTTCCTGTTTTTCTCTTTCCCTCCCTCTCTTGCTGAAATTAAAAAAAAAAAATCCCTGGCTGTGATGGTTCAGTGGATAGTGTCAACTTGGGATGCTGAGGTCGCTAGTTCGAAACCCTGGGCTTGCCTGGTCAAGGAACATATGACAAGTAAGCAATGAACAACTAAAGTGAAGCAAATAGGAGTTGATAATTCTCACTCCCCCTCTCCTCTCTCTGTAAAATCAATAAATAAAAATTTTAAACAAAAACAAATAAGTAAAATAAAAATTGAGAAGCTCTAGATGAAAATCGGGGTTTCTTTTGAAACTAATCCGTCAAGTGTGGGCCACATTCCCACCTAGCCACAATTGGCTGGAACTGAGTAGCTGCTGTCTGAAGTATAGACTCCTATTCCTTCCCAGTTCCCATTGGCCCCCTCATGGACAGTGCCTTCCTGGCCCACTGGGCATCTGAGCTTGAGAACTGTCCCCTCTCAGTGTCTCTTCTGATCTGATTCCCTTCAGGACAGCCAAGTAGTTGGCATAGTTAGTGTTACCTGGGGCCTGAGCAGGAATTAGTGCTGAAGTTTGGACTTGAGCTCCAGGTTGTTGGGCCCAAAATCTCTGCTTTTCTTTTGGTCTTGGACCACTTAACCAAGAACTGTCTCCTTCTCCTGGGCAGATGCTGACCTTCATCATGCTCGCACGATTGGCTACCCTGTGTCCTGTGCCTGTCCTGCAAAGAGTGGACCGGCTCATTGAGCCACTCAGGGCCACCTGCATTGCCAAAGTAAGTCCCCTGCCCAGCTCTTTGCACACCTGTGGGCCCTCTGCAGATCGTTCACAGTTACCATTTACAAGAACAACCTGCAGTACATGTGGTGTGAGACATGCTTATTTTAATCATCATCATCATCATCCTATAAAGTACTTCTTGTTACTTCTTAGTCTTACCGTTGTATACACAGCGGAACAGAGGCTTGGAAAGATGAAGTGTTGGCCATGTCTACATGGCTAAGTAAATTATAGACCTGGGATTCAAACTCAGTTCTGTCATTCATTAAATATTCCCTGGGTGCTGGGACTTGTGCAAAATACTAGAGATACAACATTGAACATGATGGGCTCCCTTGTCTCACATCCTAGTTGGGAAACCAAGGCAGGCTCTTAGAAATCACTGAGTAACTGATTGAAATGGGCAGAGTTGCTGCTACACTAGAGGGTCTCCAGGGTCAAGGGGAGGGATCTGGGACAGAAGAACTCATGAAAAGCTGCAGTGTTGAGATAAGCGCCTGGCACACACACCTAAAGGGTACCCAGTAAATACTTGTTGAATGAAAAAACTAATTTGGGTTTTGGAAAGGTAAAAAAATTAGTCAAAAAGAGGGAAGGGGCCCTGGCCGGTTGGCTCAGCGGTAGAGCGTCGGCCTGGCGTGCAGGAGTCCCGGGTTTGATTCCCGGCCAGGGCACACAGGAGAGGCACCCATTTGCTTCTCCACCCCTCCCCCTCTCCTTCCTCTCTGTCTCTCTCTTCCCCTCCCGCAGCGAGGCTCCACTGCAGCAAAGATGGCCCGGGCGCTGGGGATGGCTCTGTGGCCTCTGCCTCAGGCACTAGAATGGCTCTGGACGCAACAGAGCGACGCCCCAGAGGGGCAAAGCATCGCCCTCTGGTGGGCATGCCGGGTGGATCCCAGTCGGGCGCATGCGGGAGTCTGTCTGACTGCCTCCCCGTTTGCAGCTTCGGAAAAATGAAAAAAAAAAAAAAAAAAAAAAGAGGGAAGGGTATTTTTTTTTTTTTAATTTTTTATTTTATTTATTCATTTTTAGAGAGGAGAGAGAGGAGAGAGAGGGAGAGAGAGAGAGAAGGGAGGAGGAGCTGGAAGCATCAACTCCCATATGTGCCTTGATCAGGCAAGCCCAGGGTTTTGAACCGGCAACCTCAGTGTTTCCAGGTTGACGCCTTATCCACTGAGCCACCACAGATCAGGCGGGAAGGGTATTTTAGATTGGAGCTTAAAGAGGAGAGATACCCATAGAGCAATAATTTTCAAGTAGCAAAATCTTTTCCAGAAAGAAAAACAAAATCTTATATGGATAAAACAGGTAAAATTGGTAATTTATTAATAGAAACCTGCATTGTAAATTTCTATTTTTTAACATATGCTTAGTATGAAGTCAAAGAAAACAGTGGTTCTGCAGGGCCATCAAACTCTTGACAGTCTCAGTGGCCAAATATTTTTTTTCTTTTTTAATGTTTATTTTATTGATTTTAGAGAAGAAGGGAAAAAAAGAGACAGGAACACTGATCTGGTCCTGTATGTGCCTTGACCAGGAACGAACCCACAATTCCTGTGCTTTGGGAAAATGCTCCAACCAACCAAGCCATCCTACCAGGACAGTGGCCAAATATTTCCAGTTTTCTTTGAACAGTACAGCATAGAGAAAAATTCCAGTTCACAGCAAGTGCTGCAAATGGCATTGCAGTATCCAGACACTCTTCACTCACTTTCATCTGAGGCCCGCACAAAAGCCACTCAGTCTAGCTGCTCAGAGGATGCTATTTAATGAGAACTTGTCACATCCTTGTCCTCAATCTCTCATCCACAGTTTTGAATACTATGAAGCTCTGGAAACTAAAAGATTTTAGTACTTCTTTGGCACTAAAACTTAACTTGAACTGTCACAAGGCTTTTTATGACCTTGTTTCCCTCTTTGTGATATTCATAATATTCTTACATTTTCCATAAACTTAGTGGGTGAAATATTAGTGTATTTGATTACAGGGTATTGTACCAAACCCACATTATCTGCACATTATCCCCTTTTTATCACCCTAAAACTCCTGAATTCCAAAAACACATCTGGCCCCAAGGGTTTCAGGGAAGGGGTGTGGACCTGTGTAATCATTTAATCCTCATAGCAGCCCTATAAGAGGAGTCTCTCTCTCTCTCTCTCTCTCTCTCTCTCTCTTTCTTTTTAAGTGAGAGGAGGAGAAATAATGAGACAGACTCCCACATGTGCCCCGACCAGGATCCACCTGGCAAACTCCATTTGGGACCAATGCTCGAATCAACTGAGCTATTTTTAGCACCTGAGGCTGACACACTCAAACTAACCAAGCCATCCTCAGCATCCAGGGTGACACTTGAACCAATTGAGCCACTGGCTGTGGGAGGGGAAGAGGAAGAGAAGAGGGAGAGGAAGGAGGAGAGAAACAAATGGTCGATTCTCCTGTGTGCCCTGACCAGGAATTGAACCTGAGACATCTATACGCTGGGCTTACACTCTATCCACAGATCCACTGGCCAGGGCTAAGGAGGCTCTTATAGTTGGGGAAGTGAGGGACAAAACGGTAATGACCTGAAGTCACAGCTGTCACAGGAAGGAGCTATTTGAACCAGGACTGTCCAACCAATACTAAGTTCTTAACCATCACAGATTCTGGGTTTTTTGTTGTTGTTGTTGTTGTTTTTTACAGAAACAGACAGAGAGTCAGAGAGATGGATAGATAAGGATAGACAGACAGGAATGGAGAGAGATGAGAAGCATCAATCATTAGTTTTTCATTGCAACACCTTAGTTGTTCATTGATTGCTTTCTCATATGTGCCTTGACCAAGGGGCTACAGCAGACTGAGAAACCCCTTGCTCGAGCTAGCGACCTTGGGTCCAAGCTGGTGAGCTTTTGCTCAAACCAGATGAGCCCGAGCTCAAGCTGGTGACTTCGGGATCTCGAACCTGGGTCCTCCACACCCCAGTCTGACACCCTATCCACTGTACCACAGCCTGGTCAGGCAGATTCTTTTTTTTAAGTAGGGGAGATATGGAGACAGACTCCTACATGTGCCCTGACTGGGATCCACCGGGCAACCCCCATCTGGGGCCAATGCATTGCTCATCTGGTGACACTCGCAATCGAACCATTTTTAGCACCTGAGGCAGATGCTCAACACAGCCATCCTCAGCGCCCAGGGTCAACACACTCGAATCAATCAAGCCATGCTGCAGGAGGGGAGAGAGAGAGAGAAGAGAGGGAGAGGGAGAGGGAGAGGGAGAGGGAGAGGGAGAGGGAGAGGGAAGGGGGAGAAGAAGATGGTCACATCTTCTGTGTGCCCTGACCGGGAATTGAACCCAGAACTTCCACACACTAGGTCGATGCTCTACCACTGAACCAACCGGCCAGGGCCATATCACAGATTCTTTAGGAGGAAGAGACTAGTATAGTGTGGGCTGAGTCATACTGTCTAGGCTAAGTCATGGAGGGCCTTTATAAGCAGTGGGAGAAGGTGGAGGATGAGGAAATAGAAAGCAGGTAAGGCACTCTTGGATGTTTACTCTCTGGCTGCATCTGCAGAATGGACAGATCACTATCTATAAGACTCACAGTAATCCATTCAGTGAAGCCTTATGGTACCAAGAGTCTGCTTTAAGCACAGTGAAGAGATAACCCAATACTTCTTGTCAGGGGATAGAAATTAAGTGAACACTTTACAGAATAGTCACTAAAATTTTTTTTTTAAGTGATAGGGGGAAGGCTGAGGCAGACTCCAGCCAGCAAACACCCTACAAGGAGATGCTCAGCCCATCTGGGCCCTCTGCTGTTGCTTGGCTACTGAGCTATTTTAGTGCCTAAGGCGAGGCCATGGAGCCATCCTCAGTGCCCAGGGCCAACTTTGTTTGAACCATTCGATCATGGCTATGGGAGGGGAAGAGAGAGAGAGATGGTGGGAGGGAGGGGTAGAGAAGCAGATGATTGCTTCTCCTGTGTGCCCTGACTGGGAATCAAACTCGGGACTTCTACATGCTGAGCCTATGCTCTACCACTGAGCGAACTGGCCAGGGCCACCAATTCATTATCAAAAATAAAGGTGCATAATATAAATTGGCTGCTCAAATGCCCTGTAGGTGACCTTGAAGCTGATTTGAATGACAAAGAAATGGTTTCTTGGGAAACCAGCCAGTGTTAAGGTCCAGAGGGGAAGAGACTGTCAGGCTGAAACCAGAGGAGATTGTGAAGCAGGGGAGTGTGCCATAGGTGGTTGAGAATAAAACAAAGATGTGATGCAAGGACAGGCTCAATAAAGGATGATCCATTGTTGTTTCTCACTTTAGGTCAAAGCTGGTTCTGTGAAGCAAGAGTTTGAGAAGCAAGATGAACTGAAGCGCTCTGCAATGAGGGCAGTGGCTGCCTTGCTAACCATCCCAGAAGTGGGGAAAAGCCCCATTATGGCTGACTTCTCTTCCCAAATCAGATCCAACCCTGAACTTGCTGCCCTCTTTGAAAGCATCCAGAAGGATTCTGCTTCAGCCCCCAGCACAGACTCAATGGAACTCAGCTAGCCCTACCCAACCTAGTCCCTAGATGGGCCTTTACTCAAAGCGGATCCACCCAGTCCTGAGGCCTCAGCCTCCTTCTGCCACCCCAGGCCTTTACCTCTCCCTTTCATCTCAGTGGGGTCCTTGTTCTCTTTGGGGTTTACAGTGCCTTCTCCAAGGATCCCAACTCAAAGGCCCCCAATCTGAAGCTGTAAGGCTGCCAACGTTGGGCCCTTAAACTCAGAACAGTCATTCAAAGCAACAGGGTGGAACGTTCCAAGCCTTTCACATAGATTGATATGACTTCACACTGGTCTGATTCCTTCAAGCTGATGAGGCCCTGCCTCACAAAATACCACTTAGTATTTAGATCTACTCATGCTCACAGCTGAGAGGTTAGGAGGCAGTAGGCTGGCCTTTCTTCCCACTAGTGTCCCAGATTTGTCCCACCATTCTCATTTTTCCAATTCACTCAATCTATTGATATACCAAAAATTAGTGCTTTGGCTGGCCATCTTAAAAACTCAAGATACTTCCGAGTTACACTTTAGAATTAAAAAGCTTTCTAATTGGCAGTAACCAATCAGAAATGTATTCTGTGGGGTGTGGGAGAGTGTGGGTAGTGAGTTACAGCTGATGTTTTCTAATTTCAAAACTCTCACTTAGCCAACTGTGAAACAGTAAAGCATGAAAGTATAAACAATCTTTCACGTCACCCCACGTAGGCATTACCAGGTTTGTGTCTTTCTGAGGAAGGTTTTGAACATGTCCTTTTTACTGTCAAGGACACAGAATTAAGTGACAGGCCAAGGAATTTTCTGTGCTATCCCAAGTTAATAAAGGAGAGAGCATAAATTACAACTATTTTCTCTGCACAATTCCTCCAGTCATTACTTACACCACATATCGGTATGTCTCAAGTACAGCCCACCTCAGTGCCAGCAGCCAGGGGCAGAGGCCAGGCAATGGTTCAGGGCCACGGTTTGCTCTGGCATGGGGCTCAAGTCAATTTAAAGAAATGAAAATGACCAATAATTTACTTAAATATTTCATATTAGTATTTGAACAGGAGGCAACCTGTAAGACATTTACTAACTGAAACAGCCTTAAATCCAGTCATGACTAGCACACCAAGAAAATTATAACCAGTGTATTATTTCTGGCTCAGTTGACCAGAATGGTGAAAAAGAAAAAAAACAACAAAAACCCAACCCAACTCTTATACCAGAACAGCAATATTCAACTGGTGTGCCACAAGAATGTTTTAAACATACAATACTTGCCCTGGCTGGTTAGCTCAGTTGGTTAGAGCACTGACCTAAAACGCCAAGGTTGCAGTTCAATACCGGTCAGGGCACATATAATCAACTCATGAGTGCATAAATAAGTGGAACAAACTGATGGTTTTTTTTTTGGTTTGTTTATTTATTTATTCATTCATTTTAGAGAGGAGAAAGGAGGGGGGAGAGCAGGAAGCATCAACTCTCATATGTGCCTTGACCCAGGCAAGTGCAGGGTTTCGAACCGGCGACCTCAGCGTTCCAGGTCAATGCTTTATCCACTGCACCACCACAGGTAAGGCCAAACTGATGTTTTTAAAATAAAAAACATGCGCTATTCAGTCAGGGGTAATGACCTCTTTTCCCTTATATTGTAAAAAAAAAACCCAAAACCAGCCATTTGGTCAGATAGGCAAAATATGTGCTTATTTTTTGAGAGGAGGGGAAATAGTGAGACAGATACCCATGTGCACCCCAACTGGGATGTGGCCTGGCACCCTATCTGGGCCAGTGCTTGTGGACTGAGCTATTTTTAGTACCTAGGCTAATGCACTCCAAGGGAGCTATCCTCAGCACCTGGGGCCATGCTCGAACCAATCGAGCCACTGGCTGCTGTGGAGGGGAACAGAGGAAGGGAGGGAGTAGTAGATGCTCACTTCTCCTCTATGCTCTGACAAAGAATCAAACCTAGAACAACCATATGCTGGACTATCTACTGTTCCACCAGCCAGGGCCAAAAAATGTATTTTTTAACGTGCTGAATTTTGGTAATTGTGTGCCATGAGGTGAAAGTTTTAAAATCAGAGTATCACGCACCACATACCATGCGACCTATATTGCCAACTGAATACCATTTCTTGGGGTAGCATAATCTTAGAATTAAAAACAGCTAAATTCTAGCTTTTGTAGCTGAAAAGGAGTTTGAGTGTTCTATTCTGAGTCCCAAGAGACCTGATTATCAACAATCAGTTAAGGATCTCATATCTGTGGAGTGTATACCTGAAGTAGCAAGCTGGAGGAATTTATATAAGAGACTGCAAGCTATCTTCAAACATCTAGGACTGACATATATTAGAGGGATTTGTGTGTCATCCTGTTTTGTATTTTTGGACAGAAGCTATATGGTGTTACTTAAGTACCAAATTAACGATTTAACCTTTCACACACGTTCTCAATCTTCACAAGAACCATACCGGGTAATTTGTTATCCAACATTACAAAAGTGAGGCTAAGCACAACTTCTTGCTGAGATGCAAGGTCCTTCAATCCAGGGTGTTGGAACCTACCTTGGTCTGAGGGCCATGTCTTCCCCAGCCCTTACTGGAGCTGACCAAGGCTGGTCTGGGCACCTGAGGCTAGTGTCCTGTGAAGGATCCAGTCTCCCTTATAAAGCCCCTTTCCAAATGGCAGATTTCAGACCACTAACAGGCAAAAGAACAATCTCTGACAAGCTGTCAAAGTAAGAAACAGAATAAAACCAAGGGTGGAAATGCCAGATGGCATAATTTTTCAATTTTATTAACACAAATACAACGTGCACACAATCTGTCTATTCATTTTCTTCACTGCGCAGCCTGGCATTGGGATTGGTGACTCTGATGGCCAGCTGGGCTGCTCTTTCCACAATGGCTTTGCGGTTCTTTGAGGAGACGTTGTGAGCAATCTCAGCACAGTAAGATCTGGAAGAGAATCCATAAGTAGGTGAGGAGCAAGCCAGCCTAGAACATGCACTTGTGTGCTCCACTGGGAAGGCAATGGGTTTGGTCATGTCACCTCCAGAGCCACAGCACTGACCCAAGAGGGTGTTGGTAAGTGGCTGTTGAGTGCGACCTGAACACCCCCAAACTCCATGTTACTAGCAAGGATCTTAAAAGTGTTTCCTGTGACATTAAGAATCCTCACTGCACTCTTTTATTTAATCCTCACGGCAGCCATGTAAATTCAGGTATCATCTCTATTTTACACACAAGAAAGCCAAGGTCTACAGAGCCGGAAGTGAATTTCCAAATCACATATTCAGTAACAGACAGGGTCAGATGGCTCAGGCCCAGACTCCAGGCTCAGAGATTCTCCCCGTTTTTCTGGCCACTCTGCTCAACTCTGGCAGTTTCAGGGAGCTTGGACTTGCTTCTGAAAAGTTTTAGAGCTGCAAGAAGCAGAGCAGACTATAACAGTCTGATTAATCCAAAGGCTCCTTGATCCAGACCATCAACTTTTTACTTGTTCAACAGCTGCAGATCAATTTTAAAGGTGAAAGTAATATTGCCTCAAACCCCCAGTAAGTGGCAACACCTTACTATTCCCAAACACAGGATGCTAGGAACCGGTTTCATCCATTCCTCACAGGTAAGCCATACCCCAATTTGGTAACAAATTGGTCTAAAGAACACATTTCAGTGGGGAGGTGATCTTTAAGAAAAGATACTACTCACCCCTGGAGGAATTTCAGCAAAAAAGGAAAACTGTAAGGAGTGATTAAACAAGGCAGTAGGTATATGTTAAGTTATAGTTTAACAGTGAGACAAGCAAAATAGACAATTTTTTTGTTTTGTATAAGTAGTTCACTCCAGCTCAAAGTAGCTACATTAAAATGTTTCCATAATCTTTGTTTTCAAGAAAACTTAAGTTGTGCCTGACCAGGAGGTGGCGCAGCAGATAGAGCATTGGACCAGAATGTGGAAGACCCAGGTTCGAGACCCCAAGGTCGCTGGCTCGAGCAAGGGGTCACTCGCTCTGCTGTAGCCCCCTGGTCAAGGCACATATGAGAAATCAATCAATGAACTACTAAGGAGCCGCAACGAAGAATTGATGCTTCTCATCACTCTCCCTTCCTGTCTGTCCCTATCTTCCCTCTCTCTTACTCTCTCTTTGTCTCTGCCACAAAAAAACTTAAGTTGTATTATAGCTTTTGTCTTTTTAATTTCCCCAAAGTTCCTCAGTCCTTGTCCATATGTATGTAATAACCACAATCATCCTGTACATATTTAAATGCTTTCCCTGCTGCTTGGGCAGTTTCCATCCTCAATTTTTTTTATTTTATTTTTTTAAACAAAGGACCCTTTAATTTTTTTATTTTTATTTTTTTTACAGTGACAGAGAGAGAGTCCGAGAGAGACAGATAGGGACAGACAGGAACAGAGAGAGATGAGAAGCATCAATCATTAGTTTTTTGTTTTCATTGATTGCTTTCTTATATGTGCCTTGACCATGGGACTACAGCAGACCGAGTAACCCCTTGCTCGAGCCAGCGACCTTGGGTCCAAGCTGGTGAGCTTTGCTCAAACCAGATGAGCCTGCACTCAAGCTGGCGACCTCGGGGTCTTGAACCTGGGTCTTCTGCATCCTAGTCCAACACTCTATCCACTGAGCCACCACCTGGTCAGGCCCATTCTCCATTTTCTTATTTTTTTTTTATTATTTTTTATTTTTTTGTATTTCTCTGAGCAATTTTCTTAATGTATGAATAACATTCCGCTCAGTTGCACTCCCACCATCTGCCAATTACATTTACAATTATTCAGTTACTGTTGCAATGATCAGCTTATAAAGTTTCCCTTTTTAATTATTTAAGGATAAATGCCCAGAAATGGAACTTAAGGATTAAAAATCATGGATTCAGAGTATTTCTATGGTTCTCGATACCACAACATTGCCATCACAATCTTTTTTTTTTCCTACACAACAGGTATTAGATTGCATCTTTCTGTCATAATTCTCCTTCCGCATTTTAATGCCTGGTTAAATCTCCAACCTAGAAACTCAACCAAAAATGGTTTTGTTCATTTTTATTCCTTGTGTCTTCAATCACGATAGCTAAAAGATTTTAGAAAATATGTACACATCACTTCCCGCAAGCAATCTTTTCTCAATCCACTGCCCTAGTTTTGGCCTAAGCAGACCAAAGTCTCATACAGAGCTAAGTGTCTACCTTTCTTATAACAGTGAAAAAGTGAGTAGCCCCTCCACACACTCTTGCATCTATACAACCCTGTGTAAGTGCCTTCTGCCTGCGGTCTTCCTCTTCTTCTCCATCTCTGGTCACTGAGCTCTAAATCAGTCAGCGGCTCCTCCGTGCCTGTAGCATTCTGAAGATACCCGTGGCCACAGTTTAAGTGCTCCTTAAGTCTGAGGCTACTACCCCTAACATAGATAATGGTCTGCAAATGACTCCCAAAAGCCACTGCAGTGTCTGTGGTGACAGAGTCCTTCTCTTTAGGTATCAACACTTAGAAGAACAAGTTGTCTCCCTCACAACACAAAACGTCTTGAAGTTCCCAACAAGCATTCACTAAGCTGAGAGAATATACTTCTCCAAATGTGTTCTGAAAGGTCTAGAGTCCCTACCAAAAATGTTCACACAGATGCACCCTTCTGACATCTGAACTCAGAGGTGGGATCCAACTCACTTGTTGCACATCAGCAGTACTTCAAGCTCCTTGACGTTGTGGACCAGGAACTTCCGAAAACCACTGGGAAGCATGTGCTTTGTTTTCTTGTTGCTCCCATAACCAATATTGGGCATCAAGATCTGGCCCTTGAATCTCCTGCGCACTCTATTGTCAATGCCTCTGGGTTTCCGCCAGTTTCTCTGGAAGAAAACACACAGGTGGGTAAGTGTCTGTGCAAACTGCCAACTCTTCGTTTTGGAGGAAAAGGGGACCAAATGACAAGGAAACATAACAAACAGTAGTTGTCTCTGGATAACAGGACTTCACTACTTCTACTTTTCTGGTGAAGAAAAATAGGGCTCCTGTGTCTGCACACCAGGAATGTAGACCTACATCCACACTCCTTCTAAGCAAAGGAAAAGTGGACTACACACCGATGGAGCGTGAGGGGATTGTGTACACAGGAAGGTGAAGAGCATGGGTTTCAACACTGCACTCACGACCCAAGGTTTCTCATCTGTAATATAGGGATAACCCTACTCATCATCACCATTATAAAGCCACCTGAAATACAACACAAATATAAATATAAGCGTGTAGGGACCTCAAAACAAGCACATGTGCCTTGTCATCTAAACTTCAATTTACATACCAAGAGGCTGAGGGCCAGTAAGTACAGTACCTGGGTTTCTACAGTGAGCTCTGCCACCAGAATGGTTGGTTCTCTGCCAAAGGCAAGCTTCTGGCTAGGTGATGACAGAAACTCTTTCCTTTACCTCAATACTTTCACTTCCATCTCAGGACCACCTACCTTAATTTTGACATATCGGTCTGACTGGTGCCGGATGAACTTCTTGGTCCTCTTTTTGACAATCTTGGGTTTCACCAGGGGTCTGAGGGCAGCCATGGTGCCTGCAAAAGAGAAAAATACCATGAAACGAACAACAGTCCTGGAAGGAGGCTTTCCTTGCTCAGGGCTTTAATGTTGTTGCAGAGTGTCTTCCAATCACCAGCTACAGAGCAAGCGGGGACTGGAATGGGTACCTCTGCCAGGCTTGCTTTCCCTCCCATCTCCGAAGCTGGCAGAATATTAGCCACTCTCCAGACGCGATCCTGGGAGGTTAGGACTCATCTCTTGCATTCAAAGCCAAGAACGAATGCCAATAGCTGACCTAAAACAAAACGGCCTCCAAAAGGGCAGCAAATCCTACTCCACAAAGTATCCAAACCCCCAAACAATCCACTTTCTTTTTGTTATGCGGGCCTTTAACAAACTACATGAACTGGAGTGTTTCCTTATATGTAAAACGGACATTCTATTGCACACTGAATGCTTGCAGTGCCCAGACCAAAGAACATTTAAGTAAACAAAAGCCTCTAGATACACTGCCAGAACGTCTCAGCCTTTGAACATACCGATCTACCAGGAACTCAAGGTACGTTCCTAAAGGTGTCCTCGGCAACCCTCATTTTTCCCCCCACTGCAGCCATCAATTTCCCTGTCTCACAGTTGGTACTCAATTAAGGACACCCCCGCCGCTGCACCATGATTTTCTCACAAACATGATGGAGTTTCAATTCCCAGAGAGCCTGACTCGCTATCAGAATTTCTGGTAACTGAACAAGTGAATTCACAACTCTATTTTTTTCCTACCGCAGCAGTAACCCCAGGGCCAGAAACTGGAGGGAAGGGAGGGTCGAGCAACAGAAATGGGTTTTTTATTTCTGTAACATGTGGGCAGATATCGCTGATCCAGGTAATCCGACGACTCGAGCACTGGCCAGTAAGACCGCAACCCCCAGATCGCTCCACGTCCCGGAGAAGCCCCGAGGTTTGACCCCGGCCCCGGCCCTGCACCTCCAGGATTCAAAAAAGGCGCCCCGCAGTTCACACTGACCCCAGCAGGCCCCCGTAGGAACGAAAGCGACTCGGGTAAGCGAATCTGAATCAACAGCTGAATCACTTCGTCCTGTTCCTGTACCCGCGTCAGCCAGGGGACAAGGACAATACCGCCGAAACAATGGGGCTTGGTGGAGACCGCAGAAACACAGATTACCAACGACTAAAACTCACCAAGTAGGAGATGGCTGCCACCTCCTTAGGCAAGGCCGAGGAAGAGAAGGGAAAGTAGGACGCGAGGCCTGATGGGACTTGACGTCTGGGTCCTGGCAGGGAAAAGGCAAGCTCGTCGGGCTCTTGGTCGTTAGAAAATAAAGAAACGTCAAAATAATAATAAAAAAATTTCGGATTACCTATATTTATCTAGATATTATTATCCCAGTTTTATACCTATTCAGTGCAGTTCGATGTGGGCTCACGCACAGATTTTTTAGGGCTCCTTAGGTAGCTATCCCGTGTAGCCTCTACAGACTGGTCACTGACTGATGGCCTACCAGAACCGGTTTCTCCACCAAACTGCTGGTTTCCTTCAACTGCTTATCCCACCTAGTAATGTTATTCCTATGTAGTGGCGCTTCGTTATAAACGCGCCGATATTCACGTTGCACTTTGGTCACGGATTCAAATTTAGCAAGCCACAGAACACACTGAACTTTCCTCCGTACCGTCCACATCTCGACTGGTATGGCCATGGGCTGCTCTGCTGTACACACGGTGTTATGGCATCATCTGCGCATGCGCACATGCTGCCACATCATCCTACAGAAACTGGAAGGGTTTTCCTTTTATTTGGTGCAGATTTCACATTTCGATCGTCTTTTGTTGTACTTCTTATCAGGGGATAGAAATTAAGTGAACACTTTACAGCAATAGTCACTATAATTCTTTTTTTTTCTTTTAAATGATAAGGGGAAGGCAGATGCAGACTCCAGCATGCAATTGGGATCCACCCACCAAGGACCCCTCCCTACAAGGGGATGCTCAGCCCATCTGGGCCGCCTGCAGTTGCTTGGCTACTGAGCTATTTTAGTGCCTAAGGCAAGGCCATGGAGCCATCCTCAGTGCCCAGGGCCAACTTTGTTTGAACCATTCGATCATGGCTGTGGGAGGGGAAGAGAGAGATGGTGGGAGGGAAGGGTGGAGAAGCAAATGATTGCTTCTCTGGTGTGCCCTGACTGGGAATCAAACTCGGAACTTCTACATGCTGAGCCTATGCTCTACCACTGAGCCAACTAGCCAGGGCCACCAATTCATTATCAAAAATGAAGGTGCATAATATAAATTGGCTGCTCAAATGCCCTGTAGGTGACCTTGAAGCTGATTTGAATGACAAAGAAATGGTTTCTTGGGAAACCAGCCAGTGTTAAGGTCCAGAGGGGAAGAGACTGTCAGGCTGAAACCAGAGGAGATTGTGAAGCAGGGGAGTGTGCCGTAAGTGGTCGAGAGTAAAACAAAGATGTGATGCAAGGACAGGCTTAAAAAAGGATGATCCATTGTTGTTTCCCACTTTAGGTCAAAGCTGGTTCTGTTAAGCAAGAGTTTGAGAAGCAAGATGAACTGAAGCGCTCTGCAATGAGGGCAGTGGCTGCCTTGCTAACCATCCCAGAAGTGGGGAAAAGCCCCATTATGGCTGACTTCTCTTCCCAAATCAGATCCAACCCTGAACTTGCTGCCCTCTTTGAAAGCATCCAGAAGGATTCTGCTTCAGCCCCCAGCACAGACTCAATGGAACTCAGCTAGCCCTACCCAACCTAGTCCCTAGATGGGCCTTTACTCAAAGCGGATCCACCCAGTCCTGAGGCCTCAGCCTCCTTCTGCCACCCCAGGCCTTTACCTCTCCCTTTCATCTCAGTGGGGTCCTTGTTCTCTTTGGGGTTTACAGTGCCTTCTCCAAGGATTCCAACTCAAAGGCCCCCAATCTGAAGCTGTAAGACTGCCAACAGTTGGGCCCTTAAACTCAGAACAGTCATTCAAAGCAACAGGGTGGAACGTTCCAAGCCTTTCACATAGGTTGATATGACTTCACACTGGTCTGGTTCCTTCAAGCTGATGAGGCCCTGCCTCACAAAATACCACTTAGTATTTAGATCTACTCATGCTCACAGCTGAGAGGTTAGGAGGCAGTAGGCTGGCCTTTCTTCCCACTAGTGTCCCAGATTTGTCCCACCATTCTCATTTTTCCAATTCACTCAATCTATTGATATACCAAAAATTAGTGCTTTGGCTGGCCATCTTAAAAACTCAAGATACTTCCGAGTTACACTTTAGAATTAAAAAGCTTTCTAATTGGCAGTAACCAATCAGAAATGTATTCTGTGGGGTGTGGGAGAGTGTGGGTAGTGAGTTACAGCTGATGTTTTCTAATTTCAAAACTCTCACTTAGCCAACTGTGAAACAGTAAAGCATGAAAGTATAAACAATCTTTCACGTCACCCCACGTAGGCATTACCAGGTTTGTGTCTTTCTGAGGAAGGTTTTGAACATGTCCTTTTTACTGTCAAGGACACAGAATTAAGTGACAGGCCAAGGAATTTTCTGTGCTATCCCAAGTTAATAAAGGAGAGAGCATAAATTACAACTATTTTCTCTGCACAATTCCTCCAGTCATTACTTACACCACATATCAGTATGTCTCAAGTACAGCCCACCTCAGTGCCAGCAGCCAGGGGCAGAGGCCAGGCAATGGTTCAGGGCCACGGTTTGCTCTGGCATGGGGCTCAAGTCAATTTAAAGAAATGAAAATGACCAATAATTTACTTAAATATTTCATATTAGTATTTGAACAGGAGGCAACCTGTAAGACATTTACTAACTGAAACAGCCTTAAATCCAGTCATGACTAGCACACCAAGAAAATTATAACCAGTGTATTATTTCTGGCTCAGTTGACCAGGATGGTGAAAAAGAAAAAAAAAAACAACAAAAACCCAACCCAACTCTTATACCAGAACAGCAATATTCAACTGGTGTGCCACAAGAATGTTTTAAACATACAATACTTGCCCTGGCTGGTTAGCTCAGTTGGTTAGAGCACTGACCTAAAACGCCAAGGTTGCAGTTCAATACCGGTCAGGGCACATATAATCAACTCATGAGTGCACAAATAAGTGGAACAAATTGATGTTTTTAAAATAAAAAACATGCACTATTCAGTCAGGGGTAATGACCTCTTTTCCCTTATATTGTCAAAAAAAAAAAATAGCCATTTGGTCAGATAGGCAAAATATGTGCTTATTTTTTGAGAGGAGGGGAAATAGACAGATACCCATGTGCACCCCAACTGCGATGTGGCTGGCATCCCATCTTGGGCCAGTGCTCCTGTACTGAGCTATTTTTAGCACCTAGGCTGATGCACTCTAAGGGAGCTATCCTCAGCACCTGGGGCCATGCTCGAACCAATTGAGCCATTGGCTGCTGTGGAGGGGAACAGAGGAAGGGAAGGAATAGATGGTCACTTCTCCTGTATGCTCTGACAAAGAATCAAACCTAGAACAACCATATGCTGGACTATCTACTGTTCCACCAGCCAGGGCCAGAAAGTGTATTTTTTAATGTGCTGAATTTTGGTAATTGTGTGCCATGAGGTGAAAAAGTTTTAAAATCACTGTACTAGAGTATCACGCACCACATACCATGCGACCTATGTTACTAACTGAATACCATTTTTGGGGGGTAGCATAATCTTAGAATTAAAAACAGGTAAATCCTAGCTTTTGTAGCTGAAAAGGAGTTTGAGTGTTCAATTCTGAATCCCAAGAGACCTGATTATCAACAATCAGTTAAGGATCTGATATATGTGGAGTGTATACCTGAAGTAGCAAGCTGGAGGAATTTATGAGACTGCAAGCTACCTTCAAACATCTAGGACTGACATATATTAGTGATTTGTGTGTCATCCTGTTTTGTATTTTTGGACAGAAGCTATATGGTGTTACTTAAGCACCAGATGACGATTTAACCTTTCACACGTTTTTTTGTTTTTTGGGGTTTTTTGTATTTTTCTGAAGTTGGAAACGGGGAAGCGGTCAGACTCCCACATGCGCCCGACCAGGATCCACCCGGCATGCCCACCAGGAGGCAATGTTCTGCTCTTCTGGGACATTGCCCACTGCTCTGCTGCAACCAGAGCCATTCTAGCGCCTGAGGCAGAGGCCATAGAGCAGGGGTCCCCAAACTACGGCCTGCGGGCCACATGCGGCCCCCTGAGGCCATTTATCCAGCCCCCGCCGCACTTCTGGAAGGGCACCCCTTTCATTGGTGGTCAGTGAGAGCATAGTTCCCATTGAAATATTGGTCAGTTTGTTGATTTAAATTTACTTGTTCTTTATTTTAAATATTGTATTTGTTCCCGTTTTGTTTACTTTGAAATAAGATATGTGCAGTTTTCATAGGAATTTGTTCAGTTTTTTTTATAGTCCGGCCCTCCAACGGTTTGAGGGACAGTGAACTGGCCCCCTGTGTAAAAAGTTTGGGGACCCCTGCCATAGAGTCACCCTCAGGGCCCAGGCCAATTTTGCTCTAATGGAGCCTTGGCTGCAGGAGGGGAAGAGAGAGACAGAGAGGAAGGAGAGGGGGAGGGGTGGAGAAGCAGATGGGTGCTTCTCCTGTGTGCCCTGGCAGAGAATAGAACCTGGGACTACCGCACAGGCCTCACACACGTTCTCAATCTTCACAAGAACCATACCGGGTAATTTGTTATCCAACTTTACAAAAGTGAGGCTAAGCACAACTTCTTGCTCTGAGATGCAAGGTCCTTCAATCCAGGGTGTTGGAACCTACCTTGGTCTGAGGGCCATGTCTTCCCCAGCCCTTACTGGAGCTGACCAAGGCTGGTCTGGGCACCTGAGGCTAGTGTCCTGTGAAGGATCCAGTCTCCTTTATAAAGCCCCTTTCCAAATGGCAGATTTCAGACCACTAACAGGCAAAAGAACAATCTCTGACAAGCTGTCAAAGTAAGAAACAGAATAAAACCAAGGGTGGAAATGCCAGATGGCATAATTTTTCAATTTTATTAACACAAATACAACGTGCACACAATCTGTCTATTCATTTTCTTCACTGCGCAGCCTGGCATTGGGATTGGTGACTCTGATGGCCAGCTGGGCTGCTCTTTCCACAATGGCTTTGCGGTTCTTTGAGGAGACGTTGTGAGCAATCTCAGCACAGTAAGATCTGGAAGAGAATCCATAAGTAGGTGAGGAGCAAGCCAGCCTAGAACATGCACTTGTGTGCTCCACTGGGAAGGCAATGGGTTTGGTCATGTCACCTCCAGAGCCACAGCACTGACCCAAGAGGGTGTTGGTAAGTGGCTGTTGAGTGCGACCTGAACACCCCCAAACTCCATGTTACTAGCAAGCATTTTAAAAGTGTTTCCTGTGACATTAAGAATCCTCACTGCACTCTCTTATTTAATCCTCACGGCAGCCATGTAAATTCAGGTATCATCTCTATTTTACACACAAGAAAGCCAAGGTCTACAGAGCCGGAAGTGAATTTCCAAATCACATATTCAGTAACAGACAGGGTCAGATGGCTCAGGCCCAGACTCCAGGCTCAGAGATTCTCCCCGTTTTTCTGGCCACTCTGCTCAACTCTGGCAGTTTCAGGGAGCTTGGACTTGCTTCTGAAAAGTTTTAGAGCTGCAAGAAGCAGAGCAGACTATAACAGTCTGATTAATCCAAAGGCTCCTTGATCCAGACCATCAACTTTTTACTTGTTCAACAGCTGCAGATCAATTTTATTTTTTTTTATTTTTTATTTTTTTCCTTTTCATTTTTCTGAAGCTGGAAACAGGGAGAGACAGTCAGACAGACTCCCGCATGCACCCGACCGGGATCCACCCGGCACGCCCACCAGGGGCGACGCTCTGCCCACCAGGGGGCGATGCTCTGCCCATCCTGGGCATCGCCATGTTGCGACCAGAGCCACTCTAGCGCCTGAGGCAGAGGCCACAGAGCCATCCCCAGGGCCCGGGCCATCTTTGCTCCAATGGAGCCTTGGCTGCGGGAGGGGAAGAGAGAGACAGAGAGGAAAGCGCGGCGGAGGGGTGGAGAAGCAAATGGGCGCTTCTCCTGTGTGCCCTGGCCGGGAATCGAACCCGGGTCCTCCGCACGCTAGGCCGACGCTCTACCGCTGAGCCAACCGGCCAGGGCCCAGCTGCAGATCAATTTTAAAGGTGAAAGTAATATTGCCTCAAACCACCCAGTAAGTGGCAACACCTTACTATTCCCAAACACAGGATGCTAGGAACCGGTTTCATCCATTCCTCACAGGTAAGCCATACCCCAATTTGGTAACAAATTGGCCTAAAGAACACATTTCAGTGGGGAGGTGATCTGTAGCCCTAGAAGGTATCTTTAAGAAAAGATACTACTCACCCCTGGAGGAATTTCAGCAAAAAAGGAAAACTGTAAGGAGTGATTAAATAAGGCAGTAGGTATACATTAAGTTATAGCAAAATAACAAATAACAAGCAAAATAGACAAAGAATTTTTTTGTTTTATATAAGTAGTTCACTCCAGCTCAAAGTAGCTACATTAAAATGTTTCCATGATCTTTGTTTTCAAGAAAACTTAAGTTGTGCCTGACCAGAAGGTGGCACAGCGGATAGAGCGTTGGACTGGGATGTGGAAGACCCAGGTTCGAGACCCCGAGGTCGCCAGCTTGAGTGCGGGTTCATCTGGTTTGAGCAAGGCTCACTAGCTTGAGCCCAAGGTCGCTGGCTCGAGCAAGGGGCCACTCGCTCTGCTGTAGCCCCCTGGTCAAGGCACATATGAGAAATCAATCAATGAACTACTAAGGAACTGCAATGAAGAATTGATGTTTCTCATCTCCCTCCCTTCCTATCTGTCCCTCTCTCTGACTCTCTTTGTCTCTGCCACAAAAAAAAAAAAAAACTTAAGTTGTGCCTGACTGGGCGGTGGCGCAGTGGATCGAGCGTCGGACTAAGATGTGGAGGACCCAGGTTCGAGACCCTGAGGTTGCCAGCTTGAGCGAGGGCTCATCTGGTTTCAGCAAAAAGCTCACCAGCTTGAGCCCATGGTTACTGGCTCGAGCAATGGTTACTCAGTCTGCTGAAGGCCCGCGGTCAAGGCACATATGAGAAGGCAATCAATGAACAATTAAGGTATTGCAATGCGCAACGAAAAACTGATGGTTGATGCATCTCATCTCTCCGTTCCTGTCTGTCTGTCCCTGTCTCTCTCTCTCTGACTCTGTTAAAAAAAAACAAACAAAAAAAACTTAAATTGTATTATAGCTTTTGTCTTTTTACATTTCCCCAAAATTCCTAAGTCCTTGTCCATGTGTATTTAATAACCACAATCATCCTGTACATATTTAAATGCTTTCCCTGCTGCTTGGGCATTTTCCATTCTCAATTTTTAAAAATTTTTTTTTGTATTTTTCTGAAGTTGGAAACGGAGATGCAGTCAGACTCCCGCACACCCACCAGGGGGCGATGCTCTGCGCATCCGAGGCGTCGCTCTGTTGCGACCAGAGCAACTCCAGCGCCTGAGGCAGAGGCCACAGAGCCATCCTCAGCACCCGGGCCATCTTTGCTCCAATGGAGCCTTGGCTGTGGGAGGGGAAGAGAGAGACAGAGAAGAAGGAGAGGGGGAGGGGTGGAGAAGCAGATGAGCGCTTCTCCTGTGTGCCCTGGACGGGAATCGAACCCGGGACTTCCGCATGCCAGGCCAATGCTCTACCACTGAGCCAACTGGCCAGGACCCTCAATTTTTTTAAGGTATGCATAACATTCCGCTCAGTTGCACTCCCACCATCCACCAATTTACATGTACAATTATTCAGTTACTGTTACAATGATCAGCTTATAAAGTTTCCCTTTTTAATTATTTAAGGATAAATGCCCAGAAATGGAACTTAATGATTAAAAATCATGGATTCAGTGTATTTCTATGGCTCTCGATACCACAACATTTGCATCATAATCTTTTTTTTTTTTGGCTACACAGCAGGTATTAGATTGCATCTTTCTGTCATAATTCTCCTTCCGCATTTTAATGCCTGGTTAAATCTCCAACCTAGAAACTCAACCAAAAATGGTTTTGTTCATTTTTATTCCTTGTGTCTTCAATCACGATAGCTAAAAGATCTTAGAAAATATGTACACATCACTTCCCACAAGCGATCTTTTCTCAATCCACTGCCCTAGTTTTGGCCTAAGCAGACCAAAGTCTCATACAGAGCTAAGTGTCTACCATTCTTATAACAGTGAAAAAGTGAGTAGCCCCTCCACACTCTTGCATCTATACAACCTTGTGTAAGTGCCTTCTGCCTGCGGTCTTCCTCTTCTTCTCCATCTCTGGTCACTGAGCTCTAAATCAGTCAGCGGCTCTTCCGTGCCTGTAGCATTCTGAAGATACCCGTGGCCACAGTTTAAGTGCTCCTTAAGTCTGAGGCTACTACCCCTAACATAAATAATGGTCTGCAAATGACTCCCAAAAGCCACTGCAGTGTCTGTGGTGACAGAGTCCTTCTCTTTAGGTATCTACACTTAGTAGAACAAGTTGTCTCCCTCACAACACAAAACGTCTTGAAGTTCCCAACAAGCATTCACTAAGCTGAGAGAATATACTTCTCCAAATGTGTTCTGAAAGGTCTAGAGTCCCTACCAAAAATGTTCACACAGACATACCCTTCTGACATCTGAACCCAGAGGTGGGATCCTACTCACTTGTTGCACATCAGCAGTACTTCAAGCTCCTTGACGTTGTGGACCAGGAACTTCCGAAAACCACTGGGAAGCATGTGCTTTGTTTTCTTGTTGCTCCCATAACCAATATTGGGCATCAAGATCTGGCCCTTGAATCTCCTGCGCACTCTATTGTCAATGCCTCTGGGTTTCCGCCAGTTTCTCTGGAAGAAAACACACACGTGGGTAAGTGTCTGTGCAAACTGCCAACTCTTCGTTTTGGAGGAAAAGGGGACCAAATGACAAGGAAACATAACAAACAGTAGTTGTCTCTGGATAACAGGACTTTCCTACTTCTATTTTTCTGGTGAATAAAAATAGGGCTCCTGTGTCTGCACACCAGGAATGTAGACCTACATCCACACTCCTTCTAAGCAAAGGAAAAGTGGACTACACACCGATGGAGCGTGAGGGGATTGTGTACACAGGAAGGTGAAGAGCATGGGTTTCAACACTGCACTCACGACCCAAGGTTTCTCATCTGTAATATAGGGATAACCCTACTCATCATCACCATTATAAAGCCACCTGAAATACAACACAAATATAAATATAAGCGTGTAGGGACCTCAAAACAAGCACATGTGCCTTGTCATTTAAACTTCAATTTACATACCAAGAGGCTGAGGGCCAGTAAGTACAGTACCTGGGTTTCTACAGTGAGCTCTGCCACCAGAATGGTTGGTTCTCTGCCAAAGGCAAGCTTCTGGCTAGGTGATGACAGAAACTCTTTCCTTTACCTCAATACTTTCACTTCCATCTCAGGACCACCTACCTTAATTTTGACATATCGGTCTGACTGGTGCCGGATGAACTTCTTGGTCCTCTTTTTGACAATCTTGGGTTTCACCAGGGGTCTGAGGGCAGCCATGGTGCCTTCAAGAGAGAAAAATACCATGAAACGAACAACAGTCCTGGAAGGAGGCTTTCCTTGCTCAGGGCTTTAATGTTGTTGCAGAGTGTCTTCCAATCACCAGCTACAGAGCAAGCGGGGACTGGAATGGGTACCTCTGCCAGGCTTGCTTTCCCTCCCATCTCCGAAGCTGGCAGAATATTAGCCACTCTCCAGACGCGATCCTGGGAGGTTAGGACTCATCTCTTGCATTCAAAGCCAAGAACGAATGCCAATAGCTGACCTAAAACAAAACGGCCTCCAAAAGGGCAGCAAATCCTACTCCACAAAGTATCCAAACCCCCAAACAATCCAATTTCTTTTTGTTATGCGGGCCTTTAACAAACTACATGAACTGGAGTGTTTCCTTATATGTAAAACGGACATTCTATTGCACACTGAATGCTTGCAGTGCCCAGACCAAAGAACATTTAAGTAAACAAAAGCCTCTAGATACACTGCCAGAACGTCTCAGCCTTTGAACATACCGATCTACCAGGAACTCAAGGTACGTTCCTAAAGGTGTCCTCGGCAACCCTCATTATTTCCCCCACTGCAGCCATCAATTTCCCTGTCTCACAGTTGGTACTCAATTAAGGACACCCCCGCCGCTGCACCATGATTTCCTCACAAACATGATGGAGTTTCAATTCCCAGAGAGCCTGACTCGCTATCAGAATTTCTGGTAACTGAACAAGTGAATTCACAACTCTATTTTTTCCTCTGGCAGTCCTACCGCAGCAGTAACCCCAGGGCCAGAAACTGGAGGGAAGGGAGGGTCGAGCAACAGAAATGGGTTTTTTATTTCTGTAACATGTGGGCAGATATCGCTGATCCAAGTAATCCGACGACTCGAGCACTGGCCAGTAAGACCGCAACCCCCGGATCGCTCCACGTCCCGGAGAAGCCCCCCGGTTTACACCAGCCCGGCCCTGCACCTCCAGGATTCAAAGAAGGCGCCCCGCAGTTCACACTGACCCCAGCAGGCCCCCGTAGGAACGAAAGCGACTCGGGTAAGCGAATCTCAATCAACGGCCGAATCACTTCATCCTGTTCCTCCCGTACCCGCGTCAGCCAGGAGACAAGGACAATATCACCGAAACGACCATTCAGAAGAATAAGCCTCCTCACCAGAGGGTGATATGGCTTGGTGGAGACCGCAATAACACAGATTACCAACGATTAAAACTCACCAAGTAGGAGATGGCTGCCACCTCCTTAGGCAAGGCCGAGGAAGAGAAGGGAAAGTAGGACGCGAGGCCTGATGGGACTTGACGTCTGGGTCCTGGCAGGGAAAAGGCAAGCTCGTCGGGCTCTTGGTCGTTCGAAAATAAAGAAACGTCAAAATAATAATAAAAAAATTTCGGATTACCTATATTTATCTAGATATTATTATCCCAGTTTTATACCTATTCAGTGCAGTTCGATGTGGGCTCACGCACAGATTTTTTAGGGCTCCTTAGGTAGCTATCCTGTATATCCTCTACAGACTGGTCACTGACTGATGGCCTACCAGAACGGGGTTTCTCCACCAAACTGCCGGTTTCCTTCAACTGCTTATCCCACCTAGTAATGTTATTCCTATGTGGTGGCGCTTCGTTATAAACGCACCGATATTCACGTTGCACTTTGGTCACGGATTCAAATTTAGCAAGCCACAGAACACACTGAACTTTCCTCTGTACCGTCCACATCTGGACTGGCATGGTCGTGGGCTGCTCCGCCGTTTACCTTGTTTTACGTCGTCATCTGTGCATGCGCGCATGCTGCCACATTATCCTAGAGAAACTGGGAGAGTTTTCTTTCTATTTGGTGCAGATGTCACAATTCTATAGTCTTTTGTTGCTTTCCTGTGACCAGTCAAAAGTGCACCATGACTTGACGGACACAGTGTATTGAAATACTCGGTTTTATACCTGCTGTTGGGGCTATGTAGAATATTTGTAATTCTTTCTGAGCTTCTAAGACCTGGGGAGCATCCACTTCCGCCAGAAGTTGAAGCCAGTTTTTAGATTATTTTCGCCCTCTTTTCTTCTACTTCAAAGCGCGCCTCTTGGTGGCCGGGAGGAAACAAAACAGAGACTTCCTAATACTCCCTCAGGTCAAGAGCAATGAGATTACCTATGCATCCAATAGGATTTACTATCCTTAGAATTCTACGAAATAGGTCTATTGTTTTCCCCATTTTACATATGTAGAAAATGAAGTTTGGAGTTTTGACTCAAAAAACCACACTTCTAACCATTAGGCAAACTGTCAAATATTTAATTATTATTCTTGTTGTTTTTTAATTTATTGATTTAGAGGGAGAGGGAGAGAGAAATATCTATTTGTTGTTCCACTTGTTTATGCATTCACTGGTTGATTCTTGTGTGTGCACTGACTGGGGATGGAACCCACAACCTTGGCTTATCAGGAAGATGCTCTAACCAACTGAGCTATCTGACCAGGACTTTGGTTTGTTTTGTTTAGCTTTTGGGTTTAAAATTAGTGCATGGCCATGGCTGGCTGGCTCAGCGGTAGAGTGTCGGTCCATCATGTGGATGTCTCAGGTTCAATTCCAGGCCAGGGCACTCAGGAGAAGTGACCATCTGCTTCTCCACCCTTCCCATCCTTGCTTCTCTCTCTCTCTTTCTCTCTCTCTCTTCTCCTCCCCTCCCTTCCTGCCAGGGCTCCACTGGAGTGAGTTGGCCCCAGGCGCTGAGGATGGCTCCATGGCTTCCACCTCAGGTGCTAGAAAGGCTCCGGTTACAACAAAGCAATGCCTCAGATGGGCAGAGCATTGCCCCCTAGTGGGCTTGCTGGGTGGGTCCCGATCCAGCACATGCAGAAGTCTGTCTCTGCCTCCCGTCCTCTAAAACAAAACAAAACAAAACAACAAAAACAAAAACATTACTGTGAAAATGAAATTTCAGAAGGCAAAAAATGCCCCTTGATTCCACAATACTAACGTCATTAGTGATCTCAATAGGAATAATTAAAGGGGCCAGATGGGGACAGAAGCTAAACTGGATGTGTTGTTAACTGAATGAAAAGTGAGAAGGGAGGAGGGCAAGTGTTGGCAACTCCTTCATGAGATTTTGACTGTAAAGGAGAATTTGAGAAGATACAGAGAAGTGAAATGGGAAATGTAAAATCAATTGTCTTGTCTCAGGTCACACAGCTGGCAAACAGTAGAATTGAGACTAAAACCCCATTGTGTCTATGACTCCATCACACTTCACGAACCCTGCTTATCCTGTGGTCTGTAGAAAGTCATATGGGATGTGGAGTGTGGGAGCACTGTGTTAATAGCTCCCCACATGATATGTGTCCTAAAGGAAAAGGTTTTGATGGGATCAGATGGGTTAATCAGGCAAAGAGCTCATGAGCTAGACAGCATGCTTCCAATTGCAAAAGAACCAAGAGATTTGGAAGTAGT
Organism: Saccopteryx leptura; assembly: GCF_036850995.1. NCBI lineage: Eukaryota > Metazoa > Chordata > Mammalia > Chiroptera > Emballonuridae > Saccopteryx > Saccopteryx leptura. The sequence continues at coordinate 47,570,739 of NC_089512.1, read as the reverse complement.
GATTCAATGGCTCAGTTTTGAGGAGATGAGGGACAGTTTTGAGGGGATGAGAGACATGGTGTTTCTGAGAGGAGGGTTCAGGGCTTCCCGCACTGCCTGCTGCTTCCCCAAGAGCACTGACATCTTAGGATGAGAGGCTGCAGGTGCCATGCAGGTATACGTCAACACCCTAGGGAATGTGCCTGCTGTAGTACCCCAGGCTCAGGACCCCAACTTTTCCGACCACCACTCTGGCCACAACTTCTGAGCAAGAAATCACATCAGCTGGATCAGAGATGACATAAAAACTCCAACTTGATTTGTTTCAAAAGGCCAGGGAAACACTAAAGAACTGCACCTCTTTCCCTAGACCTATCTGCCTCTAAGACCCTGGACACCTTTGCTCTAGAGAGAGCTAGCCCCAGGCCATCCTACTAAAAGGATTTATTTTGTCTGGCTTTTTGACACTCCTGGTGTTCATGGCTCTGGGTTCAGCCTCAGGATAGCAGAGTCTGACAACACCCGAGTCACTCTAGTTGATGTAGTAGACCTTAGGGGCATCGTAATAGGCACAGGTCATGTAGTTCCCATTCCTAACGGGCCACCAGTGGTTGGAGTGGTAGGTGGCTGAGTAGGCATGGGGCGGCTGTTGGACACAGCTGAACAGTGCCAGGCTCCGGTCCACAGTCACAGTGGGCAGGTAGAGCTGCAGCTTGTCCAGGAGGTGACCTGGCCAGAAGAAATTGGGATGGGTTTTCTGTGAACCATTGGGACTCTTGGCCTTCAGCTTCCTGTAAAATGAGAAGATATAGGGAAGGTTGTCATAGTGGACAGGCCAGGGCTGGGGTTCCTCAGCAGAGCAAACCAGCTGTGACCATAGAGGAGATATAGTATTGTGCTAAACGCTTCAATATCTCAGTCTTTACTACAGTTCCATGTGGTAGGTTCTGTTCCCCTATCTACCTGACCAGTGAGGATCCAGAGGCCTAGAGAGGACAAGTCATTTCCCGAAGGCTACACAGTGACTAAATAGAGAGCACAGGCTTGACTCCCAATTTGCTGACTCTTAAACCCAAACTCTTAAGAGTATACTGTCTAATCTCTAGAAGCTTTTTAATGTGGTGTTCAGAGTTCAACCTCTGGAGCCTGTGTAGTGGATTGAATTCCTGCTTCACATCTTTAACAGATGTGTGACTTTAATAAGAAATTAACTTTTTGGTATCTCAGTTTTCTCTTTTGTAAATAGAGTATGTTAAGAGTAACTTCATAGGGTTATTGAGAGGATTTAAATGAGTTAACACATGGAAAGCACCCAGAGCAGAGTCTGCCTGGTCCTCTTAAGTTTTTTCCTTCCTCTCAGCTCCTGGGCACTGGGCTCCAAACGCTGTGCTAAGAGCACCATGGAACATGCAGAGTTCAGGCATCTCCACAAAGTGAGACTAGACCTCTGCCCACATACCCCCCTTCCAGAGATGGGTAATTGCTACAGACCTGGTGAATTCCTCAAATTCCTTAAAGTGTACTCTCTTCATTTTCTTTGGCAGTTTCCTGGTGGATAAGAAAGAGGTACTGTGTCAGGAGAGTGGAAATCCAGGTTGGTGGGACCCCAGGGATGTAGATTGGGAGCCTCAGGGATGGGCCCATCTCTGAGTCCAAACCAGAGTTTTGAAAGGAGAATTTTTTCTATCTGGGCTGGGCCCCGATTCTGTCCTCCCATGCTCCAGTGGAACATGTAGTGGGCTTGGTTCAGCCAGGCCTGGGCTCATCACCTGGCTGACTGGGTGACTCTGGGCAAGTCATTTCCCATTTCAGAGCCTCAGGTTTCTAATTTCCCAGAATAGAAAATAGTTATGAGAGACGCTTAACAATCTGAATCCTTGGCTAGCTATGAGAAATGCTCAATAATCTGACTCATTTTTGGGTCGCTGGCTTCCACTTCCCCTGCCAGGGCAGAATCCAGCCTTGGAGACAAGGATGGTAAAAACTAACTCCCAAGGCCTGGCAGACATCACTAATCAACTGCAGCACTCTTTCCCAGAAAGCCTGCTTTCAGCCTCAGAATCTTATGCAACACAGTCTAAGTAGCAGCATGAAACCAATGCCCATCCCTGCCCAAGGTGACCTCTCTTTATCCTTTATAGCTGTGGCCTACGGAAGCATGGTTCCCACCTATGTCCTAGGTTCCCGGTTCAGGAATTGGTGCCAGCCACCTGGGGGCTGGAAGGCAGTCATTAAGAGATCAGAAAGAGCCCTCTAGGCCAATACCACCTGTGTGGCTCAGCTCAGTTCTTCCCAACCAGAGTTATAGACAGACCCTACCTGCAACCTAGGCCACTCCTGTGCTTGAGAACATCCTGACAACTACATCAATCATTGCTCAAGTACCAACTATCTGCCAAACACCGTGCTAAGAAGTTTACATGCATTTCTTCTCTTGGTCTCATTGTATATGGTAGGAGTTTTGTATATGTCCACCTCACAGATAAAAATCCTGATGCTCAGAGAATGAAGTAACTTGTCCATTTTGATCTGCAACTTGTCTAATTTCCACTCAGCTCTGCTGCATCCCATCCCAGCCCTTCTGGCCATACAAGCCCAGTGGGCAGCTGACAGGGATCCAGAGTATAGGCAGGTTTTGTACGCCTCCCCCTCATGATATCCAGCCGGCTGCCCCCCCTGTTCCCACGTGGGCCCCATCCCTCTGCAGTTCTCCAGTCTGCAGTCACCATAGCTGCTGGCTCATCATCTGCCCATGCTTCACCTCCTTCCAAAAAAGGACATTTTCTCTTCTTTGTTTTTTTCTTTTTTGTTTTGTGACAGAGACAGAAAAAGAGAGAAATAGAGAGGGACAGATAAGCACAGGCAGACAGGAAGGGAGAGAGATGAGAAGCATGAATTCTTCATTGCTTGCAGCTCCTTAGTCTCCTTTGTTTCTCAATGATTGCTTTCTCATATGTGCCTTGATGGGGGGGGGGGGAGGCTACAGCAGAGCAAGTAACCCCTTGCTTAAGCCAGAGACCTTGGGGTCATGTTTATGATCCCACACTCAAGCCAGTGACCCCACACTTAAGCCGGATGACCCCGCGCTCAAACCAGTGACCTCAGGGTTTCGAACTGGGGTCTTCCATGTCCCAGTCCTATGATCTATCCACTACACCTAGTCAGGCTTTTCTTTCTTTCTTTCTTTCTTTCTTTCCTTCTCTCTCTCTCTCTCTCTCTCCCTCCCTCTCTCCCTCCTTCCTTCCTTCCTTTTTTTTTTTTTTTTTTTAAGTAGAGGAGGGGTGATAGTGAGACAGACTCCTGCATGCTTACCGACTGGGATCCACCTAGCAACCCCTGTCTGGGGCAGACGCTTGAACTAATCGAGCCACTGGCTGTGAGAGGAGAAGAGAGAGGGAAGTGGGAGAGGGAGGGGAAGAGAAGCAGATGGTTGCTTGCTTCTGCTGTGTGCCCTGACTGAGGATTGAACCCGGGATGTCCATATGCTAGGCCAACACTCTATCCTCTAAGCCAGCCGGGCAGGGCCTTTTCTTTCTTTTTGATTTTGAGAGTACATTCATTAAAGCTAGGTACAATGAAACAGGAAGGGCTTAGGGTAAAAGAAGCAACAGGAGAGAGCCTAGGCAAGGCTGCTTTGGCTCACTGGAAAGTCAGAGAAAAGAAGGCCTTGGAGACAGGTTCAAGAAGTTAGCCTAGGATGAGCTGCCACTGCCCACTGCTCCACTGGTTGCAAGCCTTGTGGAGTCCCATAAGTTTAAGAAATGCACGCCTGAGAGGGAAGAAAGGTGTAGGCGTGCTACTGTGAAGGAGAGCATGCCCTGGGTTAAGAAGTATATTTTCTGGCCCTGGCCAGTTGGCTCAGCAGTAGAGCAATCGGCCCGGTGTGTGGAAGTCCTGGGTTTGATTCCCAGCCAGGGCACACAGGAGAAGTGCCCATCTGCTTCTCACCCTTCCCCCTCTCCTTTTTCTCTATCTCTCTCTTCCCCTCTCACAGCCAAGGCTCCATTGGAGAAAAGTTGGCCCGGGCGCTGAGGATGGCTGCATGGCCTCCTCCTCAGGCACTAGAATGGCTCTAATTGCAATGGAGCAACATCCCAGATGGGCAGAGCATCGCCCTCTGGTGGACATGCCGGGTGGATCCCACTCGGGCACATGCGGAAGTCTGTCTCTCTGCCTTTCCGCTTCTCACTTCAGAAAAATACAAAGAAAAAGAAAAGAAGTACATTTTCTTTTTTTTTTTTTTTTTTTTTTTTTTTGCGTTTTTCTGAAGCTGGAAACAGGGAGAGACAGTCAGACAGACTCCCGCATGCGCCCGACCGGGATCCACCCGGCACGCCCACCATGGGGCGAAGCTCTGCCCACCAGGGGGCGATGCTCTGCCCATCCTGGGCGTCGCCATGTTGCGACCAGAGCCACTCTAGCTCCTGGGGCAGAGGCCACAGAGCCATCCCCAGTGCCCGGGCCATCTTTGCTCCAGTGGAGCCTTGGCTGCGGGAGGGGAAGAGAGAGACAGAGAGGAAAGCACGGCGGAGGGGTGGAGAAGCAAATGGGCGCTTCTCCTATGTGCCCTGGCCGGGAATCGAACCCGGGTCCTCCGCACGCTAGGCCGACGCTCTACCGCTGAGCCAACCGGCCAGGGCAAGAAGTACATTTTCTTAGAGAGGACTCGACCTGAGGATTAGAGATAGTACCCAGTGCAGTTATTTTCTTCTCCCAGGGGCTAAAGCCCCCTTCATGCCAGAGGTGGGCAGGAGAAGGGGCTGCCCCCACTATGTCCTTTGTAGTATCCCTGACTTTGGGCCTGTAATTGGTAAAGGGGCCTCTGATTCTCTAAGAAGTCTCTCTTTTTAATCTTTTCCAGAGAGCTTGAGATCATGTAGGATGTGGTCAGGAGGGTAGCTGAGTAAGAATGAGATGTGGCAGCTCTGGACCTCAGACATATGCTAGGGATGACACCGGGGACTAGCCAGGCTGTGCAGACTCAGTTGGGCATGCTGGGTTAGGACAGAGACACTGGTACAATGTGGCACCCCAAATCTGTCAGCATGTCAGCAGGGTAGGAGGCAGAGGGAAGGGGGAAGGGGGTGAGATACTCAGCTTGTCAGTCTTCTTAGCCATAGACTCTTCGAAGCCCATGGACTTGAGCAGTGCTCGAGTTGGGATGAAGGCATTCAAGTCCGAGTAGTAGCCTCCTGGCTGCCGGATTGGGCGCACCTGATCGTTCTGGAAAATGATCCTGTCCCCCGGGTACAGGAGGGCTGTGAGGAGCAAGAGAAATGTGGCCTGTCAGCCCAAGACCCCTCCCCACCACTGAGGCTTTGGGGCAGAGGGGAGCTTTAAAAATAATAAAGTCACATTTTTTGTTTAAAAATATTTTTTCTTATATATATATTGTTTACCTTTTAATTTTTAAGTGATTGTAGATTCAAAGCAAATGGCAAAAGTAGTGCAGAGGGTCTCTTAGTCATAGCATATACAGGTGTACCTCCTTTTATGGCACTTTGCTTTGTTATGCTTCACAGGTGGTACTTTTTTTTTTTAGCAAGAGAGAGAGAAAAAGAGAGAGACAGAGAGAGGGACAGATAGGGACAGACAGACAGGAAGGGAGAGAGATGCAAAGCATCAATTCTTGGTTGTGGCACCTTAGTTGTTCATTGATTTCTCATATGTGCCTTGACCAGGGGGCTTCAGCAGAGCCAGTGACCCCTTGCTCAAGCCAGCGACCTTGGGCTCAAACCAGCGATGTTGGGCTTCAAGCCAGTGACCCTTGGGCTCAAGCCAGTGACCATGGGGTCATATCTATGATCCCATGCTCAAGCCAGCGACCCTGTGTTCAAGCTAGTGAGCCCACGCTCAAGCAGGCAACCTCCAGGTTTCAAACTGGGTCCTCTGCGTCCCAGGCTGACGCTTTATCTACTGCACCGCCACCTGGTAAAGTGACAGGTGGTACTTTTTTTTTTTTTTCAAAAAAGTGAAAACCAAAACCCTCCCCAAGTAAAAAAATTATGACTTGCTTTATTGGGATACTCGCTTTAATATGGTGGTCTGGAACTGAACAGGCAACATGTCCAAGGTATGACTGTAACTATAGTGCAAGATCAGGAAATGGAGTTGGTACCATACTGCTAACTGCACTAGAGACAAGGGTGTTTATTGCCAGGTTGGCAATGGTCCTGGGCTGGGGTGCGATTAGGATGGAGCATGAGGCCCCACACCACACTCTGCAGGGAGCCTCCCAGTTAGATTGCCAGGAAGGGGGAGGGAGAATTCACCCAAGACTTCACTAGGTTCACTTAGACCTAGTTGATGGCAGTTTTCTCCTTGCTTAGAATTAGTTTTACAGATAACCTTGGGAGAGTTTTCTAAGAAGTGCAGTACATAAGAAACACTGGGCCAAGGTCTCCATCTTCCTGCAACTATGGAGCAATGTTTGTCCTAAGATGGTGACACTTGAAGAGCTCAGGTTCAAGAAAAATTGCTGTAAAGTTACACTCCTGATTATTATTATTATTATTATTATTATTATTATTATTTGTATTTTTCTGAAGTTGGAAACAGGGAGGCAGTCAGACAGACTCCCACATGCGCCCGACCGGGATCCACCCGGCACGCCCACCAGGGGGCAATGCTCTGCCCATCTGGGGTGTTGCTCTGTCGCAACCAGAGCCATTCTAGCGCATGAGGCAGAGGCCATGGAGCCATCCTCAGCGCCCGGGCCAACTTTGCTCCAATGGAGCCTTGGCTGCGGGAGGGAAAGAGAGAGACAGAGAGGAAGGAGAGGGGGAGGGGTGGAGAAGCAGATGGGCGCTTCTCCTGTGTGCCCTGGCCAGGAATCAAACCCAGGACTCCTGCACGCCAGCCCAATGCTCTACCACTGAACCAACCAGCCAGGGCCACACTCCTGATTATTAATGTTGGTTATTTGTGGGGTGGGCAGGGATTATGCAGGTGAGAAAGGAGAATAGGGAAGAGGATATGCAGCATCAGCGTTTTTTAAAAGGCATATAGGGGCCCTGGCTGGTTGGCTCAGTGGTAGAGCGTCGGTCTGGCGTGCGGGGGACCCGGGTTCGATTCCCGGCCAGGGCACATAGGAGAAGCGCCCATTTGCTTCTCCACCCCCTCCCCCTCCTTCCTCTCTGTCTCTCTCTTCCCCTCCCGCAGCCAAGGCTCCACTGGAGCAAAGATGGCCCGGGTGCTGGGGATGGCTCCTTGGCCTCTGCCCCAGGCGCTAGAGTGGCTCTGGTCGCGGCAGAGCGGCGCCCCGGAGGGGCAGAGCATTGCCCCCTGGTGGGCAGAGCGTGGCCCCTGGTGGGCGTGCCGGGTGGATCCCGGTGGGGCGCATGCGGGAGTCTGTCTGACTGTCTCTCCCCGTTTCCAGCTTCAGAAAAATACAAAAAAAAATAAAAAATAAAAAATAAAAGGCATATAGGGGTTTTGTTTGTTTTTTAGTCAGAGAGACAGAGAGAGGGACACATAGGGACAGACAGACAGGAAAGGAGGGAGATGAGAAGCATCAATTCTTTGTTGTAGGACTTTAGTTGTTCATTGATTGCTTTCTCATATGTGCCTTGACTGGGGGGGCTCCAGCTGAGCCAGCGACCCCTTGCTTAAGCCAGCGACTTTGGGCTTCAAGCCAACAATCTTTGGGCTCAAGCCAGTAACCATGGGGTCTCTGTCTCTGTCACAACACAACACAACAAAACAAAAACAACTACATTTAAAAATATATACACATGACTTTAAAATGATTACATAAATAATTTTGCATTAATGGAAAAGAAAAATAGGTTTGTGAGAGAACAGTCACTAAAATATTAGTGGTGGTTAACTCAGGCTGGAGGGGGATTTTTATTTTTATGTTTTCAAAAATATTTAAGTGAGCAAATATTATCTAATAAAACAAGGGGGAGAAAAACAATGAAGCTATATTCACTGGGGAGAGAGGAAGTGCCTCAGTGTTCTAGAATCCTGGCCCATGAGCTTGAGACGTGGAGTTTGAGCTCGCCAAGTTCTAGTCTAGAACACAGACTTGGAAGTCCCGACACTTGTGCTTCTTTGTCTATAGCAGAGCAGGCATCTGTCCTAAAGACAGCCACCATATAGTGGCCAGGACAGTGGGACTTGTTCTAGAAATCCCATCTAATGACAAAACAGGCCGAACTCTTCTTCCTCTCTTCTCCCTCCTTCTTCCCAGGGTCCCCACCACAGGCCTCAGTGGCTCTAGTCAGAGATGGACTAGAGCAGCGGTTCTCAATCTGTGGGTCGTGACCCCGGTAGGGGTCGAACGACCAAAACACAGGGGTCGCCTAAAGCCATCGGAAATACATATTTTATAAACACAGGGGTCACCTAAAGCCATCGGAAATACATATTTTATAAACACAGGGGTCGCCTAAAGCCATCGGAAATATGTATTTCCGATGGCTTTAGGCGACCCCTGTGTTTTGGTCATTCGACCCCCGCCGGGGTCGCGACCCACAGGTTGAGAACCGCTGGACTAGAGTCTATTCCATCTACAGATGCTCCTGTGTGCCCATGAATGTAAGATCCTGGCAAGAGGGGAAGCTCACAGACCCGGGAGCTGGCAAAATCCAGCAGTGGAGAGAATCAGTAGGGCCTTCATATTCAGGCAGGAACAAAGAATCCACATCCGGAAGGAAGACCTGACCCACAAGAGTAGTTCAGGGTGCATGGCAAGCCTGCCTTCGTTTCAGAAGACAGCTGCAGCTCCACCACTAACCAAGATGAGGGGTGTGAAGGATCAGGGAAGACGAGGCTCCCTGAGGAAGAAAGGAGAAAGATGATTTGGTGAAAAGTCAGGGCCCAGAGCTGCACAATCTCCCGTTTCTGCCCTCCCAGCCCAGGCAGTAGTAGCAAGTGGACACCAAGCAAGGATGTGCAACACATACAGGAGACAGTGACCATTTAGGTTGTTTTTTTCCTTGAAGGCCCTTGGCTTCATCCTCCTGGATAGACCTATATATTATGGGCTGAATTGTGTTCCCCCCAAATTCATATGTTGAAGCCCTAACCCTCAGAACCTCAGAATAGGTATTTGGAGAACAGGCCTTTCAAGAGGTGATGAAGCTAAAATGAGGCTGTTAGGGTGGACCCAAATCCAACCTGACTAGAGTCCTTATAAGAGGAAATTTGGACACACAGAGAGACGCTGGGGCATGTGTGCACAGAGAAAAGGCCATGTGAAGAGGCAGCCATCTGCAAACATGGGATTGAGGCCTCTGAGGACACCAATCCTGCTGGCCCTTTGATGTTGTATTTCTGGCATCCAGAATGGTGAGAAAATAAATTTCCTGTTGTTTAAATCACCAGGTCTGAGGCTTTTTGTTGCTTATTTTTGGGGGTTATTTTTTGTTTGTTTGTTTTTTGTATTTTTCTGAAATGAGTAGCAAAGGGAGGCAGACAGACTCCCACATGCACCTGACTGGGATCCACCCAGCATGCCCACTAGGGGGCGATGCTCTGCCCATCTGGGGCATTGCTCCTTTACAACCGGAGCCATTCTAGTGCCTGAGAGGGAGGCCACAGAGCCATCCTCAGAGCCTGGGGCCAACTTTGCTCCAATGGAGCCTTGGCTGTGGGAAGGGAAGAGAGAGAGAGAAAGGAGAGGGAGAAGGGTGGAGAAGCGCCTCTCCTGTGTGCCGTGGCCGGGAATCAAACCAGGGACTTCCACACGCCAGGCTGATGCTCTACCACTGAGCCAACCAGCCATGGCCAGTCTGAGGTATTTTTAATGGAAGCTCTAGCAAACTAATACAAGAGTCTTATACATTTGGCACTTGTTTCCCTTCCTCTTGGGGAAAAAATGGAAATAATCTATTGTGACTGTTAACTCTTGCTCTCGGGGAAGACACCAGTCTCTGTGTGCCCTTTCTCAGAGAACCTCATTTCCCAGTATGGCTACAGCTTCTGCAAAGTTCCTACAGAAAAACCTCTGCCCTCATGCAGTTTGCTGTTCATATTTTTTAAGCACAGAGAGGAGAGGAACCTGTGCATTAAATTTATAAATTCATCAATTTGGGATGCCAGCATTGCTCTGTGATCGTCAGGAAAATAAATATTTTGGCACTTTCTGCCCCTATCTCTCAGAAGCACACACTCTACTCAGAGATGTGGAAGATTCAGGTCTGTGTGGATGTATGAAAACATAATTCATAGGGTGGAACCAGTATGGAAAATTTAGTGCTGAGTCCTGTTGTCTGAGCAGAGAGCAAAGGTCCTCAGCAGAACCTGACTCTGGGTGCATTCCTACCTTACTGTTGCAGAAGAACCAAAAAAATGAAATGGGCCAGGCCCAGGGAGGTAGTTTCAGAAATGCCCAATACAGCATTGTGTTGTCACTTAACATCAAATCTCCCTCTTTGAAATTAGGATTGTTCCTTAATGCTCAACTTCAGGGCTTCCTTGCCCAGTATTCCTGTCCTTGGAGCTTTCTGCTCTAGAATGCCAGCTCATCAAGCTCAGATGGGGAACCCAGACCTGTAGGCCTGCGGAACTTGTGGACTCACAGGATTCTAAACTAAAGTTCCCGTCTAACAGCAAAACAGGCTTTATTATTCTTCTTTCTCCTCAGTGTCCCCACAACAGGCTACAGAGGCTTGGCTGGGTGCATGTCACTGGGGAGGGACAAATCTCAGGTGGACATCTGAGCATCTTTCTGGGGTCAGTGACCAAGGCCTTACCTTTTACAAGGATGTCCTCTGTCAGCGGGAGGCCATAGTACTCACAGACCTTCAGACATTGCAGGTAGACCAGAAAGTTGTCCCTGCGGGACAGGTTGATGAGCTCACTCATCTCCCCGCTGATGGTGGACGGGAGGCAGTGGCTGTCAAAGTACTTATTCCCACTGCGCACCAGGCGGCACTGCTCCGTGTACTGGATGGAGGGGATCGCGAGCTGCAGAGAGATCAGCGGATGGCACACACTTCCCTTCACCTTGCCTCTATCCTCTTGGCCTAAAGGCTGACAGTCTACCTTTCCCCACGAGTCCCCTGTGAGGGGCACAGCAAAGAGTGCATGGTGGAACCCAAGTTCAGGTTCAGAAGTCAGTGACTTGAAAGAAAAGTCACACGTGGTCAAAGTTACCCTTAAAGAGCACTTGATGGTCAGTGCATGCGGTTCTGTGTGCACAGCCCCATGTACAGACAGATGTGCATGCCTGATTGTATAATATATAAGTAGGGAACAGTGCAAATGTTCCACATGTGTCCTACTGGAACATTACATTCAAGTGTTTGGCTGCATGAGAATTTAAATTAGGTGCAGCCACTTGTGACTTTGAAGTGGAAGCCACTCATTACAATGGCAGAGCAAGGTAGAAGAGGCCTGGGGAGTGTGTAGCCATTTTGAGCTTTCTTATTTATCTATTTACAAAGAAATAAAAATCTATCTTTTTAAAACTTCTAAAACCAGCCTGACTGGTGGTGGTGCAGTGGGTAGAGCGTCAACTTGGGACATTGAGGTCCCAGGTTTGAAACCCCAAGGTTACTGGCTTTAGCATGGGCTCATCCATCTTGAGTGCAGGCTTGCCATCTTGAGTGCAGGGTTGCAAGATTGAGCAGGGGGTCACTGTCTTGAGTGTGGGATTATCAACATGATCCCATGGTTGCTGGCTTGAACCCAAAGGTTGCTGGCTTGATGCCCAAGGTCACCGGCTTGAGCCCAAGGTCACACTGGCTTGAGCCCAAGGTTGCTGGCTTGAGCAAGGGGTCACTGACTCGGCTGGAGCCCCCTGGTCAAGGCACGTATGAGAAAGCAATCAATGAACAACTAAAAGTGATACAACTATGAGTTGATGCTTCTCATCTCTCTTCTCCCTTCTCTCACACACACAAACAAAACTAAAGCTGGAATCAGTAAAGTACAGCTTATAGGTCAAATCTGGCCCACCACCTGTTTTTATAAATAAAGGTTTTTTTGTTTGTTTTTTTTTGTTTGTTTGTTTTTGTATTTTTTCCTGAAGTTGGAAACGAGGAGGCAGTCAGACAGACTCCCGCATGCGCCCAACCGGGATCCACCCGGCACGCCCACCAGGGGGCGATGCTCTGCCCATCTGGGGCATCGCTCTGTTGCAACCAGAGCCATTATAGCGCCTGAGGCAGAGGCCACAGAGCCATCCTCAGCGCCCAGGCCAACTTTGCTCCAATGGAGCCTTGGCTGCGAGAGGGGAAGAGAGAGAGAGAGAGGAAGGAGTGGGGGAAGGGTGGAGAAGCAGATGGGCGCTTCTCCTGTGTGCCCTGGACGGGAATCGAACCCGGGACTCCTGCACGCTAGGCTGATGCTCTACCACTGAGCCAACTGGCTAGGGCCTATAAATAAAGTTTTATTGAAACACAGCTGCACTCATTTGTTTAGATGTCTGTGGCTGTTCTTGTGCTCCAATGGCAGAGCTGACTAGTTGTGACAGACAATAGAGCCCAAAAAGCCTATTTATTATCTGACTGTTTACCAGAAAAGTTTGTCACTCCTGATTCTAAGATTTTGGGTTTTTTTGTTGCATAACTAAATCAGATCTTAATTGGTATAGCAGTTACCAATACCAAACATTTTATTATATTGCTATATAAAACATTAAAATATACTTCTCACAAAAATTAGGGGATATTTTATAGTTTCATATTCATTTTGAAATATCCCCTAATCTTTGTGAGCAGTATATTTATCTATATATAGTATAATATTAATAATGTCTGCTTTCCTGGCTAGACTCTCTAGACTGGCAGCTTCTTTACTTTTTAATTTTTAAATATTATTTATTGATTTGAGAGAGAGAGGAAGGTGGAGAGAGACTGAGACAGACAGAAACATTGATCTGTTCCTGTATGTGCCCTGACCTGGGATGGAGCCTGCAACCTTTGCATATTAGGATGGAGCACCAGACTGGCAGCTCCTTGGTGGCAGGGGCTGTTTTGTTGTCTGCAGCACCCAGAGAGTTGCCTGGTACATCATAGACTCTCAATAAATCTTTATTGGGTGAATTAATTCAGACAATCAATTCTTCCATTACTGGTCATGTATACTTAGTGCCATGCCCTATGCTAGGCTCTTGGGTGATAAAGATGTAGCCCTGGCCTGACCAGACAGTGGCACAGTGGATAGAGTGTCGGACTGGGATGCGGAGGACCCAGGTTCAAGACCCTGAGGTCTGGCCCTGGCCTGTTGGCTCAGTGGTAGAGCGTCACCCTGGCATTCAGGAGTCCTGGGTTTGATTCCCGACCAGGGCACACAGGAGAAGCGCCCATCTGCTTCTCCTCCCCTCCCCCTCTCCTTCCTCTCTGTCTCTCTCTTCCCCTCCTGCAGCCGAGGCTCCACTGGAGCAAAGATGGCCCGGGCGCTGAGGATGGCTCTGTGGCCTCTGCCTCAGGCTCTAGAATGGCTCTGAATGCGACAGAGCGACGCCCCAGAGGGGCAGAGCATCGCCCCCTGGTGGGCATGCTGGGTGGATCCCGGTCGGGCACATGCGGGAGTCTGTCTGACTGCCTCCCCATTTCCAGCTTTGGAAAAATACAAACAAAAAAAAAAAAAAAAAAAAAAGACCCTGAGGTCGCCAGCTTGAGCGCAGGCTCATCTGTTTTAAGCAAAAGCTCACCAGCTTGGACCCAAGGTCGCTGGCTCCAGCAAGGGGTTACTCAGTCTGCTGAAGGCCCACGGTCAAGGCACATGTGAGAAAGCAATCAATGAACAACTGTGTCACAACAAAAAACTGATGATTGATGCTTCTCATCTCTCTCTCCGTTCCTGTCTGTCTGTCCCTATCTATCCCTCTCTCTGACTCTCTCTCTGTCTCTGTAAAAAAAAAAAAAAAAAAAAGAAAAAATGTAGCTTTGGTCTCAGGATGCAAAGTCATAATTAAAGAGTGGGCGGAGGGGAACCTGATACTTTCATAAATGTTGTATCATTTCATCTTCACCAAGACCTTGTGAGGTTATCCAGATGAGGGAACACAGAGGTAAAGCACCTGCTCCCAAGACTTTCCCCAGCTAGCCGGTGTTACAGGGCAGGGGATCCGTCCTGTCGTCCTGTGTCCTCCCCCTTTGGTGGGGTACCTTGGTCTGCCGCTTCCTCTCCCGGTACCGCTTGCCAACTTCCTCCATCTCCTCCAGGGTTAAGGGCCTTGCCTCTGTCCGGTTATCAACCGCAGGCACCGTCAGCAGGTCCATCTTGGGAGGCTGCGGGGCTAAATTCACCTTCTGCTTGCATGGACTTTGTGAGGAAACTCTGTGTTTGGCAGATCTATTATCTGGAGAGAAGAGACAAAGGAAGGAGGGACCGAGAGGGTGCCCAGCCATGGAATCCATCAAGCAGTTAACCAATGTCACCAAGCAAGTGCTAGGTCATCTCTCTGCTTGTTTCATATGTCCATTCAGTGCCATCTGAGAGGCACCGTGAAGGTGCCTTTTCTCTCCATCTCTATTATGGCCTCCCTGGTACAGGGCACTTCCTTTCTCACCTGCACCACTGCTGCCATTCTCATCCTCTAGCATCCTGTTTTCACCAAACAACAAATAGGACCTTTAAAAGATATAAACCATATCACTTCATTTCCCCTGGTTTCCCTAGCACTTAGATGAAAGCCCAGATCTTCTCCCTGGCCTGCAAGGCCCTGCAGGGCTCAGCTGACTGTCCCCCTGACCTACTCTTACTGCTCAATCCTCACTCACTCTACCCCGCCACCCTCATTTCTTTCTGTCCTCTGAAGACTTTCCTGTCTCGGGACTTTGCCTTTGCAGTTGCATCTGCCGAAGATTCCATTCCCCAGACTGGCTCCTCATCCCTCACTCAGGTGTCAGCACTGATGGCTGCTTTTCAGAGAGGCCTTCCCTGACCACTACCCCCCTCATTCTGACCTATTTTCTTCAAAGCATTAATCATAACTGAACATCATCCATGGAAACTCATTGAAGGTAGGGGTGTTGGCTTCTTCACTGCTGTAGTCCCAGTTCCTAGAAGTTTCTGGCACATAGTAGGTGCTCAACAAAGATCCAAATGAATAAGAACATCCCATTGTCCCTGCCCTGGTTCAGGCCTGCACTGTCCCTGGCTGAAATGAAATCCAGGCCCCGCCACCTTCTGGTTTTGAGACAGTGGACAGATGGTCAACCTCTCTGATCTTCAGCTTCCTCATTGAAAAGCTTGACTAGCATCCCTGATGTCCGGGACCTTGAAGAATAAATTAAGCTAATGCTGTGGGTAAAGCCATCCAGCATACAGAGAGTGCCTCAAAAGGCTATGTTGGGCAGATAAAATGTATTATGCTCACTTTGTTAAAGATGGCGCTGCCCACGTGGAGGCTGTCACCCAGGTGATATTAATGTGTGTTGGGGGCGGGCTGTAGGCAGGCAGGATCCTTGTAGCCTGGGGTTTGGTTTTGGGATTAAGCCTTTCCCACCCTTTTTGATGTGGGGTGGTACAATCCCATCATGTCTCTGATAAGTGACTTTGTATTAGAGACTTCCCTATTTTGTATATTGGAATAAAGGTTATGAATCTACAGTATAAAATGAGGGCAGAACGGGAGCTTGCTCTCTTGGTTCCTGAGATTATCATTAGAGGAGAGAGCAGAGAGGAGAGCAGAAAGAGGCCATGTGGCCAGGAGAAGCAGCCAAGATGGCGGAGTGTTGAGTGAGAAGCCAGTTTGTGCAGAGTTTGTGCAGGGAGAAGGAAGGAGATGGAGAACAGAGGTGAATAAGTCTGGTGAGCTAGAAACCTTTGATTCTAGGAAACTCGGATAAGTCAGTAGCTTTGTGAGCACTGAATGTGAGTGGGTTTTGGAGCCCAGTGTGTGTTTTTACTTGCCCACCGGGTGCAAGCTAGGATTAAAGATAATGGCCCAGCCTGACCAGGCGGTGGCGCAGTGGATAGAGCGTCGGACTGGGATGTGGAGGATCCCGGTTCGAGACCCCGAGGTCGCCAGCTTGAGCGCAGGCTCATCTGGTTTGAGCAAGGCTCACCAACTTGAGCCCAAGGTCACTGGCTGGAGCAAGGGGTCACTCAGTCTGCTGTAGCCCCACGGTCAAGGCACATATGAGAAATCAATCAATGAACAACTAAGGAGCAGCAACGAAGAATTGATGTTTCTCATCTCTCTCCCTTCCTATCTGTCTGTCCCTCTCTCTAACTCTCTCTCTCTCTCTGTCTCTGCCACAAAAATAAAATAAATTAAAATTTATTAAAAAAAAAAAAGATAATGGCCCATCAGTTTTTGGCTCCGTCGTTTCTTTACCGGATCCAATGCGAACCTGCATGGGCCAGGGTGCTGTGATAGTAGCCCTGGCTACTGGCCTTCAGGCTACCATTGCCTGACCTGTGGTGGTGCAGTGGGTAAAGCCTCGATCTCGAATGCTGATGTCACCAGTTCACATCCCTGGGTTTGCCTGGTCAAGGCACATACAAGAAGCAACTAAAATGAGCTGATGCTTCCCCCTTTCTCTCTTTTTCTCTCCTTTCTCTAAAATCAATAAATAAAATCTTAAAAAAAAAAAAAAGGCTACCATTTTCTTTCTTGTGAGCCAGGCACCCAGACTCTTGACACTGCTACCGCTCTGGGCAAAGCACAAGACTCCCAAGTCTGCTTACCCTACTCACTGTGGCTCTCCAGGGAAAAAGGACTCAGCTATGCAGCTGTGATAGCACTATTTAAGCCAGGGGTCCCCAAACTTTTTACACAGGGGGCCAGTTCACTGTCCCTCAGACTGTTGGAGGGCCGGACTATAAAAAAAAACTATGAACAAATTCCTATGAACACTGCACATATCTTATTTTAAAGTAAAAAACCAAAACGGGAACAAATACAATATTTAAAATAAAGAACAAGTAAATTTAAATCAACAAACTGACCAGTATTTCAATGGGAACTATGCTCCTCTCACTGACCACCAATGAAAGAAGTGCTCCTTCTGGAAGTGCAGCGGGGGCCGGATAAATGGCCTCAGGGGGCCGCATGCGGCCCGCGGGCCGTAGTTTGGGGACCCCTGATTTAAGCAAATACCCATTGCTTGGCTATTTACTGGGAAATAATCGGCCCTAAATACCTTTGCTGCAAATACACATTGTGGCATCGTGGCTTGTAGCCAACTACTCAGATAAAGATCAGCTTTGGTAATTTATCATGAAAAGGTCAACAGAGAACTTAAGGCCCGCTGAGGGTGTGCTTGATGTGCAGGGTGTGGGAGGTGGTGACTGTGGGGGTGCTCGTGTTCCCTGAGACTCTGTGAGGGCAGTGACCCTGCCTGGGAGGGAGGATGCCTCTCTGCAGTGGCTTGTTGAGACTAGAGGTCAGAAATTTGTAAGCTATGCTGCAATTTAAACTCCGGGGAACTGAGGAATGGATGGTCTAAGGGAGCTACCTGTTGTCCCCTAAAGAACTGACCAGTGAGAACGTTGAGCACTCAGCCCAGAGTGACTGGGAACTCCAGAGGCCATGCTCCAAATCTTCCTCCATGTAAGGAGCCTCTTCCACTACCCACCTAGGGTTCTTTCAATGACCTCGGAGAGGACCCGGAGTTCCTCCTTCCCAAAGAGGTCTGAAATTAAATTCCTGCCAATCTGACAGGTAGGAGCAAAGAAAGATATGGTTATATTTAGGGAAGGCTCTGGAATGGGGTGTGTGTGTTAAAGAAGGCTTTAATTTATCTGTAGTTGTTCAATTTTCTTTTTTTTTTTTACAACTAAACTATAAAGAAGCATGACGCATCCTTGTATTGTAACTTCATATCCAGAGCTATGTATGGCAAGTACGTTTCTAATTTGCCTCTGGGCTTCATCTGGACAGAAACGGCTCCAGAAGCACATGGCTTGGCAAAGGAAACTTCAGCTGTACGTAACCTGTACAGCTGTGCACAGCAGCCTGCTATGACCTCTGAGAGTAGAATGCCACAGCAGACTTTCCAGTAAACTCTATGTGCTAATTCTGGTTGCTAAACTTTAGTTAACTTTTTATCAATAAGGTGCGGATTAGTAATAAGAAGTCCTTGGACCCACATACAAATAGAAAGGCTTGGCATTTGGGTTCTCAACCTATTCAGTAGGCTGAAACCACTCTCTGAGAATCATCCTTTAAGGATAAGGGCTGGGCCTCTCCAGTTTTCAATGGACAAGGTAGCCTGGTACTCCAGAAAATACCCACTCCTTATTTGATCTCTGGGCCGGACATTCCAGAGTCTTGGTCCCCCAACAGTAAGCCAAAGTTGGAGAACACACTCAAGGAATGAGCTAAGGCTGCCTCTACCCTGCTTGCTCCAAGGATGGGGAAGTGGAGGCATGAGAGTGATTTTGGATACATACAGTCCCTTAGGGTTGGCAGCGTGCTTCTCGGCTGGGCCAAAGACCACTCCTTGTAGTTGCTGGCCAGGATATCCATGGTGATGCTGTTGTGTTTTCCCAGAGAGCTGAGATAGATCACAATATCCTCTATCTCCTGGTTTCCCAGAGGGACTCCAACCTGAGCAGAAAAGAGAAGTTTCTGAAGTGGACAAGTTCCGATCCAAACACCCTACTAGGATGGCCAAACACCCTTGTCAGCCTGGCCCCACCTTTCAGTCTGGTTTTAACCACTCCTAGCTCATATCCGAGGTTTCTGCTGCAGGAGCGTAGAGCCCTTTCCTGCCTCTGAACACACTCTGTGCTTTCTCACCCCCCCCCCCCCCACGTCTACTCAGATGTTTCTTTTTCGCTACCTGAAAAACTCCTATCCCTCCTTCAAAACACAGTCCAGATATGCCATCATCTTTGCAGAGTCTGTTACTTCTTACTCTGGCACCTGACTTCATACCGATCTCAACGCCAGCTTCCCCATGATGGGTGTGAGGAAGGATTTCACTCTCTCCCATCCTTGCCCATTCAGGACTGAGCAAATTTGGAGGAGTGTAATGCTTGCCAGCCATATCAAATATTCAAGAAAAATGTTTTAAAGGAAATATAATTTTATTCTTCAGCTTCTTTAGACAGCAGTCATTGTTACTGAACTTTCTTAGAGAACTTTATATATATATATATATTTTAACTTTATTCAGTTTTTTTTAGAGAGAGAGAGAGAGAGAAAGAAGAGAGAGGAGCAGAAACAACTCTCATATGTGCCTTGACCAGGCAAGCCCAGGGTTTTGAACCAGCGACCTCAGCGTTCCTAGGTCAACACTTTATCCACTGCACCACCACAGGTCAGGCTTACTGAACTTTCTTTGAAGAAGACCAGAACTCTCCAAATATGAAAGAATTTCATGTTTTATCTTATTGGTTATGAGAATTAAAGACTTTATCTTTTTGTTGTTTTTAGTGCTTTGAAATGTTCAGATAAGTATATGTCATAAAATGGTGATGTGAAAACGTGGTAATTTAAAACCATAAAGGTGTGGCAGTCAGCTTCCTACAATTATTTTATAAAGTATTTTGTATTTGAAATATATAAAAACTTAGTTCATTCAGACCAAGGATCAGCAAACTTTTTGTATAGAGGGCCAGATAAGAAATAGTTAGGCTCCCAAGGCTCCATTGGAGCAAAGATGGCCCGGGCGCTGGGGATGGCTCCTTGGCCTCTGCCCCAGGCGCTAGAGTGGCTCTGGTCTTGGCAGAGCGACGCCCCAGAGGGGCAGAGCATCACCCCCTGGTGGGCAGAGCGTCGCCTCCTGGTGGGCGTGCCGGGTGGATCCCGGTTGGGCGCATGCGGGAGTCTGTCTGACTGTCTCTCCCGTTTCTAGCTTCAGAAAAATACAAAAAAAAAAAAAAAAAGAAAAAGAAATAGTTAGGTTCCATGAGTCATATGGTCTTTGTCATAACTACTCAAATCGGCCATCATAGCGTGAAAGCAGTCCTGACAATCCATAGATGAATGAGTGAGGCTGTGTTCCAATAGAACTTTGTTTACAAAAACAGGAAGCAAGCTGGATTTGACTCCTGCGCCCTAGTTAGCAACCCCCTGTGAAGACCAATAGAACCTTCTATAATGATGGAAATATTCTCTGTGTGGTCCAATAGAGGAACGGCTCACCGCATGTGACTATTGAGAACTCAAAATGTGGCTGGTAAACTGGATTTTAAATTTTATTTATTTATAATTAATTTAAATGAAGAATAGCCAGTGAAAGTGTGGTCCGTGGACCAGTACAATGGGCATCACTGGAGCTGCACAGAGAGGTACTGAGTCAGAATATGCATTTTTAAAAGACCTTTATGTGATTCATGTGCCAGTGACAGTTTGGGAAGCTCTAGAAGGCTCCATAGACAGGACTGAAGGTCTAGCAATCTCAGTGCTCAGTTCTGGGGTCTGATGGGCAGCTGGTTGGTTATAGGGTCAACTGCAGACTTTCTACTCAGGTAGGGCCTTTCAAGGTCAGACTGGTGCAGGGAGGTTTTTATGGGTCTGAAGTGGCGATAAGACTGATAGTTTGAGTTCCTTCAGTCTCCTTTTCGGTTGGTCCAGGAACCTGGGGTGGAGGCAGCAGCAGGGAGAAGGGTGGTACACAGACACCCTCCCCACTCTGGTCAGCCCAGAGGGAGCATGGGAGGCACTTACCGCCTTCAGAGCCAAAATGAACTCCTCCCTGGAGATCCTGTGGTTTTTGCTCTGGTCCACCTTGTTAAATAGCTCCAGAATCTTGATCTTGCGGCTGCGCAGGTAGGAGTACAAGGCCAACAGGGAAGAGGGCTTGGGCAGTTGAAGCCGGGGCACTAGTTGGTGGGCAAGTCGGAGGTATTTCTTCTGAAAGAGGTAAGTGAGTGGGATAGAAGGGAGAGTTCAGGGGAGACAGAACAATGGAACATGACCCCTAGAGTTAGAGAGATATGGGAGACAGAGGCCGAGCAACTCTAAACAGCAAAATTAAATGCAAAGGGCCCTGGCCGGTTGGCTCAGTGGTAGAGCGACGGCCTGGCGTGCGGAAGTCCTGGGTTCGATTCCCGGCCAGGGCACACAGGAGAGGCGCCCATCTGCTTCTCCACCCCTCCCTCTCTCCTTCCTCTCTGTTTCTCTCTTCCCCTCCCGCAGCCAAGGCTCCATTGGAGCAAAAGATGGCCCGGGCACTGGGGATGGCTCCATGGCCTCTGCCCCAGGCGCTAGAATGACTCTGGTTGCAACAGAGCGACGCCCCGGATGGGCAGAGCATCGCCCTCTGATGGGCGTGCTGGGTGGATCCCAGTCGGGCGCATGTGGGAGTCTGTCTGACTGCCTCCCCGTTTCCAACTTCAGAAAAAATACAAAAAATAAATAAATAAATAAATGCAAAGAATATGAGATTCAGGCAACCGCGGGACAACTGCATTCTGCCACTGAACTCCTGGGAGACTTTGCTTGGCTGGGCCTCTATTTCCCATCAGAAACAAGAAGCTTGAACAATATGAGAACTAAAATTTTATTCTTTTCCACATCTCTCTTGTCAGACTAGTCATTATTATAATCCCGCTGGGTTCTTAGTGCACCAAAATGCATGCTGGTCTGGAGTTAGACGGGGCTCCCCACCCCTCCCACCTCCCAGCCTTTGTTCCAGCTGGGCCTTCTGCCTAGAATACCTTTCCTTCTTTCTCTACCTGTCCAAATCCTCCTCCTCCTCCAATTTTAGGTGAACAGAGAAATTTAAAAATAACACTCCCTAATCTTGATGCAGCCCTTGACAGTTTACAAGGGCCTTCCTGTCCCTTAGCTTATAGCTCCTCTGTGCTCCTGAAGGGTTGGAACCCACATCTATTCATGCCTGTAGCAAACTGTAGAGTCATATCCCTCCCAGGGCCCAGGGTGGTTTTAAGTTATAGCCACAAATTCTTCAACTCTTTCCCTTCCCCTCAAGTGTAGGCAATACTTGGTGACTTGCTTCTGACAAATGGAATATGATAGAGGTAGTAGTGTGAAGCTTCTGAAACTAAGACCTTCTGAGATGGATTATAGAAGGCACTGCAGCCTCCTCCTTGTTCTCTCTTGGACCATCCACTCTGGAGAAAGCTGGCTGCTATGTAGTGAGGACACTCAAGCAGCCCTATGGAGAGGTCCATGTGACTAGGAACTGAGGCGTCCTGCCAACAGCCATGTGAGTGAGCCACTGGGAAGCAGATCCTCCTACCCTAGTCAAGCCTTCAAATGTCTGTGGCTTGGACCAACATCATGAGATGAAAAGACTGAGCCAGAGCTGCCGAGCTAAGCTCCTCCCAGATTCCTGACTCAGAAATAGTGAGACAATAAGCACTTGCTGCTTTAAATCATTTTGGGGTATTTGTTATCAGCAGTAGATAACCTAATATACCTCCCTTTAAGGACTTCTGTTTGCTGCTCTATCAAATGGGGTGAACGATCCCTATCCTGCCCCTAACATCCTCATTTGGCAAATAGGGCTGCCCACCTTGGTGGCTTTGGTGGTAGTTAGGGGGGCCAACAGCTGGGCCTTAGGTTCCTTGCGAATCATATGTAATAGTAAGATCTTGGCCTCTGAAGGAGTGAGGCTGGACTTGTTCTGCAGCCACCTGTCTATGTTGCCAAATGACTCCAGTTTCTGCCGAAACATCAACCTCTGCCTCAGCCAGGTTCTTGCATCCTCTGGTGGGTGTTGGATGTCCGCGGCTTCCAGAGCTTTGAAGTTGGGGATGGGTTGTGGGGGAGCCTGGGTTTGGGGCGTTGGACTGACGGGGGTTGGATCTTCCTTTTGAGGCAAGATGATGATCCGCCGGCGGCTTTGAGGCAGGTGGAAGTCCTTCTGCTTGAACTGCTTGAAGCAGTGGGCAGTGACCAGTTCAGGGTTGAAGACCGGGTCCCTGTTGGTGTTTTCATCACCAACCATGGTCTGAGATTGGCAGAGCCCTTTGGGGGAAGAGTATTAAAAGGTGAGCTCCTTTTAGGAAGGATTAAAGGAGTCAAGAAGGAAAAACTTTAGTATAAGGCTGGGCACCAGGACACTTGGGTTCCAGGCCTGGCTTTATCATTGTCTTCCAATAATGACGAAAATAATTACAGGGGGTCCTCGGGTTAGGACAGTCTCAACATACGACATTTCAAGTTTATGACGTTCACTCCAATAAATAGTATAGGTAGAGGCCCTGGCCGGTTGGCTCAGTAGTAGAGCGTTGGCCTGGCGTGCAGGAGTCCCGGGATTGATTCCCGGCCAGGGCACATAGGAGAAGCGCCCATCTGCTTCTCCACCCCTCCCCCTCTCCTTTCTCTCTGTCTCTCTCTTCCCCTCCCACAGCTGAGGCTCCATTGGAGCGGAGATGGCCCGGCCGCTGGGGATGGCTCTGTGGCCTCTGCCTCAGGTGCTAGAATGGCTCTGGTTGCAACAGAGCAACGCCTCAGATGGGCAGAGCATCACTCCCTGGTAGGCATGCCAGGTGGATCCCGGCCGGGTGCATGCAGGAGTCTGTCTGACTGCTTCCCTGTTTCCAGCTTCAGAAAAATACAAAAAAAAAAAAGTACAGATAGAATCACCTCCAGCATCTCCTGCATGTTCCTTAGGCAATTCTGATTCACCTGACCCAGTATCTCCAGCACCTTCTGCAGGTTCTCGTGCCTCTCCAGCTTCCTCCTCTCAATGGGTCACTCTCTCCAACCACAGGAATAAAGGTAAGAAATTGTTTTTTTGGGTTTTTGGGGTTTTGGTTTTTTTTGCATTTTTCTGAAGCTGGAAACGGGCAGGCAGACAGACTCCCGCATGCGCCCGACCAGGATCCACCTGGCACGCCCACCAGGGGGCGATGCTCTGCCCATCCGGGGTGTCACTCTGTCGCGACCAGAGCCACTCTAGCGCCTGAGGCAGAGGCCACAGAGCCATCCTCAGCATCCGGGCCATCTTTGCTCCAATGGAGCCTCAGCTGCGGGAGGGGAAAAGAGAGACAGAGAGGAAGGAGAGGGGGAAGGGTGGAGAAGCAGATGGGCGCTTCTCCTGTGTGCCCTGGCCGGGAATCGAACCTGGGACTCCTGCATGCCAGGCCGATGCTCTACCACTGAGCCAACCGGCCAGGGCCAAGGAATTGTTTTTACACTCATTTTTTTGTCATTTTTTTCTGTTACTACAATACAGTGTACAGTACAGCATATTTATGTCCTTTTTGTTTTCTGTGGCCTAGTTGTGTTTTTATGTTCTAGATTATGATTTTACAATTGTGTTGGGATAGATAAGCGACTTAGTCTAGGGTGTCTTTCTACTGACACCAAAATTTGGGTTACGTCACTGCTGTAGGAACGGAACTGTATTGTAACCCAAGGACTCCCTGTACATCTAATGTGACTAGGCACTCCCATAGGCATGCACTATGCTAAGGGTTTTATGAGCTTTTTCTTATTTAATTAACTCAGATTCTACTCTTACTCCACCCACACCCCAGTACTCTGTATTGGCAATTCGAATGATCCTTTTAAAATACCATTCTTATCTGCTCTGATCATTCAAGGCAGCATAGTGTTGTTAGGAACAGAGGCTTTGAAGCCAGAATGCTCCAGTATGGGTCCTGACCCTGCTACTTCCTTGCAGCGTCATCTTGGACAAATCCCTTATCCATTCTATGTCTCAATTTCTTCATGTGTAAAATGGGGATAAGTGGTTGTATAGCCAGAAGCCAGGGCTACCATTGCAGCAGCCTGGCCCATGCAGGTTCTCATTGGATTCGGACAGTCGGTAAAGAAACAACGGAGCCAAAAGTTGGTGGGCTGTCATATTTAATCCTAGCTTGCACCCGGCGGGCAAGTAAAAACACACACTGGGCTCCAAAATCCACTCACATTCAGTGCTCACAAAGCTACTGACTTATCTGAGTTTCCTAGAATCAAAGGTTTCTAGCTTACCAGACTTATTCATCTCTGTTCCCCATCTCCTTCCTTCTCCCTGCACAAACTGCACAAACTGGCTTCTCACTCAACACTCCGCCATCTTGGCTGCTTCTCCTGGCCTCTTCCACGTGGCCTTTCTCTGCTCTGCTCTCTAATGCTAATCCCAGGAACCGAGAGAGCAAGCTCTCCATTCAAAACCTTTAATCCAATATACAAAATAGGGAAGCCTCTAATACAAAGTCACTTCTCTGAGGCATGATTGGATTGTACCACCCCACATCAAAAAGGGTGAGAAAGGCTTAATCCCAAAACCAAGCCCCAGGCTACAGGATTCTGCCTGCCTTTAGCCCACCCCACCACACATTAATATCACCTGGGCAACAGCCTCCACGTAGGCAGCGCCATCTTTAACAAAGTGAGCATAATACATTTTATCTGCCCAACAGTGGTGAAGCTGTTTAGAATCAGCCCATTTTGGAGTTGCTTTGTTCACAGTAAGTGTGCCATTATTTATTTTATCTATTTATTTATTTTTGTGGCAGAGACAGAGAGACAGAGAGAGGGGCAGATAAGGACAGACAGACAGGAAGGGAGAGAAATGAGAAGCATCAATTCTTGTTGTGGCTCCCTAGTTGTTCATTGTAAAGCCAGCAGCCACGGCCAGGGCCACCATCAGAGCAGCCCAGCCCACGCAGGTTCGCATTGGATTCGGACAGTCGGTAAAGAAACAGTGGAGCCAAAAACTGATGGGCCATAGTCTTTCATTCTAGCTTGCACCCGGCGGGCAAGTAAAAATACACACTGGGCTCCAAAACCCAGTCACATTCAGTGCTCACAAAGCCACTGACTTATCCGAGTTTCCTAGAATCAAAGGTTTCTAGCTCACCAGACTTATTCACCTCTGTTCCCCATCTCCTTCCTTATCCCAAATACAAACTCTACACAAACTGGCATCTCACTCAGCACTCCACCATCTTGGCTGCTTCTCCTGGCCTCCTCTCCACGTGGCCTTTCTCTGCTCTCCTCTGCTCTCTCTTCTAATGATAATCTCAGGAACCAAGAGCAAGTTCCCGTTCTACCCCTATTTTATACTATAGCTTCACAACCTCTAATCCAATATACAAAATAGGGAAGTCTCTAATACAAAGTCACTTCTCTGAGGCATGATTGGATTGTACCACCCCTCATCAAAAAGGGTGGGAAAGGCTTAATCTCAAAAACCAAGCCCCAGGCTACAATGATCCTGCCTGCCCCCAACACACATTAATATCACCTGGGCGACGGCATCTTTAACAAAGTGAGCATAATACATTTTATCCGCCCAACATTCATTGATTGCTTTTTCATATGTTCCTTGACTGGGGGGCTACAGCAGACCGAGTGACACCTTGCTCAAGCCAGCGACCTTGGGCACAAGCTGGTGAGCCTGGCTCAAACCAGATGAGTCAGCAATCAAGCTGGAGACCTCAGGGTTTCGAACCTGGGTCCTCCGCATTCCAGTCCAACGCTGTTGGGCAGATAAAATATATTATGCTCACTTTGTTAAAGATGGCGCTGCCCACATGGAAGCCCTTCACCCAGGTGATATTAATGTGTGTTGGGGGCGGGCTGTGCGCAGGCAGGATCCTTGTAGCCTGGGGCTTGGTTTTAGGACTAAGCCTTTCCCACCCTTTTTGCTGTGGGGTGGTGCAATCCTATCATGCCTCAGATAAGTGACTTTGTATTAGAGACTTCCCTATTTTGTATATTGGATTAAAGATTTTGATTTCTGCACTATAAAATGGGACAAACTGGGAGTTTGTTCTCACGGTTCCTGAGATTAGCATTAGAGAGGAGAGCAGAAAAGGGCCACGTGGAGGAGGCCAGGAGAAGCAGCCAAGATGGCAGAGTGCTGAAGGAAAAGCTAGTTTGTGCAGAGTTTGTGCAGGGAGAAGGAAGGAGATGGGGAACAGAGGTGAATAAGGCTGGTGAGCTAGAAACCTTTGATTCTAGGAAACTCAGATAAGTCAATAGCTTTGTGGAGCACTGAATGAGTGGGTTTTGGAGCCTAGTGTGTATTCTTACTTGCCCACCGGGTGCAAGCTAGGATTAAATATGATGGCCCACCAGTTCTTGGCTCCGTTGTTTCATTACCATCTGTCTGAATCCAATGCAAATCTGCATGGGTCAGGTGGCTGTGATGGTGGCCGTGGCAACTGGCCTTACAGACACTATCCATTGTGCCACTGCCTGGTCAGGTTGCCATTGTTTTTTTATGTACTCACCCTCCAGCCATTTTGAAACACTTCCATGACTTTCTATAGCCCTCAAAATAAAGTCCCATGACCCTCCTCTGCCAACCTTTCCTGCCTCAATACCTGTCCAGCTTTCCTTATGATGTCCCAGAGGCCTTGACCTTCTCTCTGAATAATTCCTGAATGATCCAAGCCCTGTCCTGCCTAAGGGTTTTGCACATGCTGCTCCCCCTTCCAGGAATGCTCCCTCCCTCACCCCCTCCTCCCTCCTCCTCATCCTCCAGATCTTAGATCAAATGTTACTGCACCACCTCCCAGGCTCTCTTATATCCTCATGTTATCTCTGCATAACACAATCCACACTTTCCTTCAGACCACTTATCACAAGTATGTAAATGAAGAGTTGAAAACTGACAGACCTCACTCTTAACAAGGCTTGGGGCTCACTTTTATTTGACATTCTTTAAAATTATTCAATTTGAGTTACTTTAGGCTGGGGCACACCCTCCTCAGCCTGCTCTGGTTCCCACCATTCCCTATCGTCTCACATGCAGCACAATTCTTTCATTAATGTGTCTGGTTCAGGCAGACATTTGTGTTTAAAATCCCTGGTTCAATTACTTGGTTGATGTTTGTTTGTTTGTTTGTTTGTTTGGGAGAGAGAGAGAGAGAGAGAAAGAAGCATCAACTCATTCCACTTAGTTGTGCCATCGATTGCTTCTCATATGTTTCCTGATTGAGGGCTTGAACTGGCGACCTTGGGGGTTGAGCACACCCTCAATATCAAGCTGGCAACCCTCCAGATCGAACCTGTGACCTTGGCGCTCCAGGAGGATGTTCTATCCAGTGCGCCACCGGCCAGGACTACAATGTTGTTTTTTTCAATAGGTTGTGAAGCGGGATCTCATCTTTCTGCTCCCTCACCTCTCAAGCCCTAACACCTCCAAGTGGCAGCTCAGTAAATATTTGGTGAATGAGTGAATGACAAATGGGCAGACCTAAAAGGTTAGCTCTATGATTATACTCATTTCACAGATAAGGACACTAAAGTCCAGAGAGGCCCAAGGTCACATGGTTGATAAGTGGCAGAGTTAGGACCTGAACTCTGGTTTGCCTGGCCCCAGATCTCTGCTCTTAGCCATTATCCCAGGCTGTCACTGATTCTTGCTGAGTCTCAAATCTTTCATGCCTAAAATGATATAAACTCTGCTCTATGAAGATCAAATGCATAACAGATAAGCAGATATGGGAGTGTTCTAAAATTCAGAAGAGATATGGCCCTGGCCGGTTGGCTCAGCGGTAGAGCGTCGGCCTGGCGTGCGGGGGACCCGGGTTCGGTTCCCGGCCAGGGCACATAGGAGAAGCGCCCATTTGCTTCTCCACGCCCCCCCCTCCTTCCTCTCTGTCTCTCTCTTCCCCTCCCGCAGCCAAGGCTCCATTGGAGCAAAGAGGGCCCGGGCGCTGGGGATGGCTCCTTGGCCTCTGCCCCAGGCGCTAGAGTGGCTCTGGTCACGGCAGAGAGACCCCCCAGAGGGGCAGAGCATCGCCCCCTGGTGGGCAGAGCCTCGCCCCTGGTGGGCGTGCCGGGTGGATCCCGGTCGGGCGCATGCGGGAGTCTGTCTGGCTGTCTCTCCCCGTTTCCAGCTTCAGAAAAATGCAAAAATAAAATAAAATAAATAAATAAATAAATAAAATTCAGAAGAGATAAAACATTATTATTAAAAAACATTGTCAGGGCCCTGGCCGGGTTGCTCAGTGGTAGAGCGTCGGCCTGGCGTGCGGGAGTCCTGGGTTCGATTCCCTGCCAGGGCACACAGGAGAAGCGCCCATCTACTTCTCCACCCCTCCCCCTCTCCTTCCTCTCTGTCTCTCTCTTCCCCTCCCACAGCCAAGGATGGATCCATTGGAGCAAAATTGGCCCGGGTGCTGAGGATGGCTCTGTGGCCTCTGCCTCAGGCGCTAGAGTGGCTCTGGTCGCAACAGAGTGACGCCCCGGATGGGCAGAGCATCGCCCCCTGGTGGGCATGCCGGGTGGATCCCGGTCGGGCGCATGCAGGAGTCTGTCTGCCTCCCCATTTCCAGCTTCAAAAAAATACAAAAATAAAAATAATAAAAAAACATTGTCAGCATCATTTTTCTTCTAAAACCAAAACTCCTGCCTAAAACCCTTCCATTGCTGCCAACTAGCTTCCAGAATAAAGTTTAATCTTTTTATTTTTATTATTATTATTTTTTGACAGAGACAGAGAGTCAGAGAAAGGGACAGGTAGGGACAGACAGACCAGAAGGGAGAGAGATGAGAAGCATCAGTTCTTCATTGCTGCACACTAGTTGTTCATTGATTGCTTTCTCATATGTGCCTTGACTGGAGGGCTACAGCAGAGTGACCCCTTGCTCAAGCCAGTGACCTTGGGCTTCAAGCCAGCAACCATGGGGTCATGTCTATGATCCCATGCTCAAGCCAGCAACCCTGCACTCAAGGCAGCAACCTCGGGTTTTCGAACCTGGGTCCTTCATGTCCTAGTCCGATGCTCTATCCGCTGTATCACCACCTGGTCAGGCAAAGTTCAATCTTTTTAATCTGATTCTACCTGTCCAATTCAACTCTACCAGCCTCTCTGATTTCTTTTTCTCTTTTTTCTTCTACTTTATCTTGTATTTACACCCAAACTGTATCTGACTGTGATTTCTCCATTCTCCCTTCCTACCTCCCCATAAAAAAACATGCTGTGTCCTCCCTCTGGAATACTCTTCTCTCTCCTCTGCTTCACTTATTTTTTATTGATCCTTCCAGACTCAGCTCAGCCATCACCATCCTCTCAAGCCTTCCTAACCCTTTCCTCGTGCCCCTTCTGGATCCCCACAGTCCCCACACTTAGCCCCATCACAGCACTGACCATATTTTTCTGGATTAAGATGCATTCTGAGTTTTTCTTTTTCAAAAGCCTGTGAGTTTTTCGATGGCAAAGACTGTGTCTTAGTTTCCAAGTGTCCCCAGTGCCCAGCCTGACACGAAGTGAACATGCGGTACATTCGCTAAGGCTCTTTACAATCAATGCCCATGTGTTCCTTTTTTTTTTTTTTTTTTTTTTTTTTTTTTCATTTTTCTGAAGCTGGAAACGGGGAGAGACAGTCAGACAGACTCCCGCATGCGCCCGACCGGGATCCACCCGGCACGCCCACCATGGGGCGACGCTCTGCCCACCAGGGGGCGATGCTCTGCCCATCCTGGGCGTCGCCATATTGCGACCAGAGCCACTCTAGCGCCTGGGGCAGAGGCCACAGAGCCATCCCCAGCGCCCGGGCCATCTTTGCTCCAATGGAGCCTTGGCTGCGGGAGGGGAAGAGAGAGACAGAGAGGAAAGTGCGGCGGAGGGGTGGAGAAGCAAATGGGCGCTTCTCCTGTGTGCCCTGGCCGGGAATCGAACCCGGGTCCTCCGCACGCTAGGCCGACGCTCTACCGCTGAGCCAACCGGCCAGGGCCCCATGTGTTCCTTTTGTGGTCAGAAAATAATGAGTGTATATCAATGGACAAAAGTGAGTGCTTCTCAACAACCCACTTATCATATCCTTGAGGACAAGATGCTGGGTACGACTGAGAATTTAGTCATTCATTGAACCAGCTTTTACTGAGAATCACCCAGGGCTTGGTACTGGCCTGGTGCAGATCCAAAATAGGCTGGTTGTCCAACCCCAGTGCACTGGCACAGAGCAAGGTGGGGTAACCAGAGCGATAATGAGGTGCTCTCAGCCAGGGAGGGGAGAAACACTGATGGATGGACCCAGGTGGTCATCACAGAGGAGCGGACATGAAGTGCGCCTTCAAGAATGAGTCGAGCTTCAATGGGTGCAGGGACCAGCGTGGGGGCAGATGACGTGTGGTGGGATTTGGGATTTCAGCATCACGCAACAGTTTCATAAGTTGGAAGCACATTGTGTGTGCGGGAGGAGTTTAATGGGAAATAAAGTTGAAGTCATCTCGAATGCCAGGTTAAAGGTTTTAAATTTTATCTTGTAGACCCATGGGGACACATTTAAAATATGCTTCTTGGCCCTGGCCGGTTGGCTCAGTGGTGGAGCGTCGGCCTGGCGTGTGGAAGTCCCAGGTTCAATTCCCGGCCAGGGCACACAGGAGAAGCGCCCAAATGCTTCTCCACCCCTCCCCCTCTCCTTCCTCTCTGTCTCTCTCTTCCCCTCCCGCAGCCAAGGCTCCATTGGAGCAAAGATGGCCTGGGCGCTGGGGATGGCTCCATGGCCTCTGCCCCAGGCGCTAGACTGGCTCTGGTAGCAACAGAGTGACACCCCGGATGGGCAGAGCATCGCCCCCTGGTGGGCGTGCCGGGTGGATCCCGGTTGGGCGCATGCGGGAGTCTGACTGCCTCCCCGTTTCCAGCTTCAGAAAAATACAAAATAAATAAATAAATGAATAAATAAAATAA
This sequence comes from Saccopteryx leptura, assembly GCF_036850995.1. Taxonomy (NCBI): domain Eukaryota; kingdom Metazoa; phylum Chordata; class Mammalia; order Chiroptera; family Emballonuridae; genus Saccopteryx; species Saccopteryx leptura. Next base: position 47,539,336 of record NC_089512.1, on the reverse strand, counting down.
AATATGCTTCTTACTGGTCTCGCTACTTCCAATTGTGCCCTACCTAGACTCACAATTCATGCTCTACCACAGAAGAGTCATTCCCATCTGAAACCCTTTAATGACTTCTTTGAAGTATCTTTCAGTGCTCTTAGAATAAATACACCCCTCCTAACAACGACCTACAAAACTATCCTTGCTGGGGCCCTGATCCTCTTGCTTCCCTCATCTCCTCCCCCTCCCCTCCCCCTTGATCTCTTGATCCAGCTACACTGGCCTCTTTTCTCTTGGTCCAACTCTCCCAGCTCAGTCTTGGCTCTCAGTTTTGGCATTTGCTGTGCCCTATGAAGGGCATGGGATTTACAAAGTTTTGCCCCTTGTCTGAGTCCTTCTCATCATAGAGTCCTCAGCCTAAGTATCATCCCCACCCAAAGTCACCCCAACTACCCTCTTGAAGGTAGCATGCCTACCACACCATGAAGCTTGCATTTTAGTGATCTTTGGGGTCATGTATCCATTGATAGGAAAGTGAGGCAGGCTCTTGTAACAAAAGAGGTCACTATAGTTTTGTGTAGAGACTGTGTGAAAATGTTCCTGTGGGATTGATGAGGAGAACTCTCAGAGGCTAACTAGTCCCATTGCCTGCCCAGGTCAGGGAACTCTTTCTGTAATGCCCTTGGCAGACTTTGCTTCTGTATATGTCCTATGATGGAAGTTCTCTAACTTAACATTAGAATGCCTAATTCTGACTGCTAGAAAAGGCTCCCTTATATTGACTCAGACTTTGTTTTCCTGGAATTTGTACCTTTTGGTCTTAGTCTTCTCCACTGATACCTCAGAAAACACATTTGTTCCCTCTTTTTCTGGGAAGCCTTTTAGGTGTCTGCAAACAATTCTACTTAAAAAAAAAAAAACAACTCTCCCTTTTTCCCTTGGCTCTGATTCAAATTGCTCCCTAAGTTTCATCTTGCCCTTCTGGCCACTTGCTCTTGAGCCCCTCTTTTCCTACTCATTTAAAAATTGGTGCTTTTAAGCTTACTTTTTTTTTTTTTTTTTTTGTATTTTTCTGAAGTTGGAAATGGGGAGGCAGTCAGACAGACTCCCGCATGCGCCCGACTGGGATCCACCCGGCATGCCCACCAGGGGGCGATGCTCTGCCCATCTGGGGAGTTGCTCTGTTGCAACCAGAGCTATTCTAGCACCTGAGGCAGAGGCCATAGAGCCATCCCCAGTGCCCGGGCCAACTTTGCTCCAATGGAGCCTTAGCTGCGGGAGGGGAAGAGAGAGACAGAGAGGAAGGAGAGGGGGAGGGGTAGAGAAGCAGATGGGCGCTTCTCCTGTATGCCCTGGATGGGAATCGAACCAGGGACTCCTGCACACCAGGCCGATGCTCTACCACTGAGCCAACCGGCCAGGGCCAAGCTTACTTTCTTTTTAAAAAGTAATCTCCTTCACTCCTGTTTCTATAGCCCTCTATACGCTGAGGACAAGCATACCAATATATACAACTTGGAATTATCTGCAACTTTCTACATATAGTTAGTTGTTTCTAAAGCATCTCCATTTTGATGGCTTACAAAGATTTTATACTCAACCAACTAATACTAAACTTGTCCCTGTCCTCACCTAATCTGGCCCTTCTGGTAGGTTCCCTATCTCTGTAAAAGGCACCTCCATCTACCAGGTCATCCTATCTACTAACCTGAGCATCCTCATCTCTGATTGTTCTTTCCATGTTCCCCATCCAATCAGCCCCCAAGTCCCTGTAGTCCCTTCTCTTCCTTACCTCCCAGTACCTCCCACTCCCAACATCCTTAGTCTGCTAATTCAGTCTCTGCATTTGCTGATGCTCCTAATCCAATCTTGTCATTCCCTTTGGCTTCTCTATCTCCTGGCTCACAAGATCTTTCATGATCTTATCCCTTCTGACCTCTCTTGCCTCATCTCCAGCAACAAACTACCAGCAGTTTCCTGAAGACACCATGTCTCCAGGGATCTATGCATGCTGTCCCCTTAGCCTGGAATGCTTTTTCTCCCCCTTTTGGCTCGGAGAACTCCCTGTTAAGCTCCAATGTAAAGGTCTCTTTCAGGATCTTGCCATTGTTCATACCCATCCTCTATATTTAGCAGGTCTCTTACTCCTGGATGTCACCCCTGGACCCCAACATTCACTTCTTGTTCTGTAGTTATCTGTTTATCTGTCTGTCCTTCACCTCTAATGTAGTGTTTTGCCAAGGAATTGTCCCACAGCAGGCTATTCCCGAAAGTTTGAAGACTGATAGTCTTCATGCCTCTTCTCTGGTACCAAATACATTAAGGTCCAGTGGAGAAATGGGGTGAGCCTGGGCCTGGATGCCTTTCCCAGGCACAGGGGGGTTGGCCCTGGTTTCCAAGCCAAGGCAACTTGTCCCACTCCTCCAGCCCAGGCATGGAAATCTGAGAAATGTGCTCGACCTGCCACAGACCCCTGGCAACCCCTCACCCAGAGTGGGTACGGCAAAATGAGCTATGCACGAACCCCCCGCCCTCCTCCCATCCTTGCCCTCACTCCACTTGCACGAATCCACACGGGCTCAGGGATTCCTGGAGGCAGCGCTGCTTCCCGGGAGCAGGAGCTTACCGAGCAGCGACGGGAAAAGACTAGAACTTTTTATAGGAATAGTCTATGGTCGCGGCTCTGAAGAGCGAAACGCGGGGGTGTCGCGGTACCTGAAAAGACAGTAATTTTAAGTTTTGGAGGCTTGAGATTCGCAGAGCGAACGAAACAGTATGTTGCCAGGACTACGACAGCCCGCGCTGATTGGCTGAGCGCTGCCACTGGCATGCGCTGAGGCCAGCTGATCCTGAGGCTTAGATTATTCCTTTTACCTGTCCAGGGAAGGGTGCTGGAAACTGTATAGAGTTCCCGACTTGGCGAAAGGCAAGCTTTCTTAGTTTAGCTCAGTGGCCCCTGAATCTGGAGTAATAATAAATTCTTGGTTTTCCAGTAAACCGTGGGATCTCATGCAGGTCTCTATTTTTCCATCTCAGTGTTTTCATTCAAAGGACAGGCCCTGATGTAGGAATCCAGTTGAGTGGTGGCCAGACAGAGGCAGCGGTTCTGGTATGCTTTCCCCATGCAAAACAGCGTGCCACGTTTTGTAATCACAGAATCTGAGAAATGGAGTGTTAACGAACATTTGTAATGCCCATCAACTAATGAATGGATAAACTAAATGTGGTCTATTCATACAATGATAAAAAAGGAATGGAGTATTGATAAGGCCCTGGCCGGTTGGCTCAGTGGTAGAGCATCGGCCTGGCGTGCAGGAGTCCCGGGTTCGATTCCCGGCCAGGGCACACAGGAGAAGCGCCCATCTGCTTCTCCACCCCTCCCCCTCTCCTTCCTCTCTGTCTCTCTCTTCCCCTCCCGCAGCGAGGCTCCATTGGAGCAAAGATGGCCTGGGCGCTGGGGATGGCTCCTTGGCCTCTGCCCCAGGTGCTAGAGTGGCTCTGGTTGCAACAGAGCGACGCCCTGGAGGGGCAGAGCGTCGCCCCCTGGTGGGCGTGCCGGGTGGATCCCGGTCGGGCACATGCGGGAGTCTGTCTGACTGTCTCTCCCTGTTTCCAGCTTCGGAAAAATAAAGAAAAATAAATAAATAAATAAATAAATAAATAAATAAATAAAGTGAAAAAAAAAAAAAAAGGAATGGAGTATTGATATATGATGACCTCAAAGATACTGTGCTAAGAAGCCACCACCACACACAAAAGGCTACATATTGTGATTCAAAATATAAGAAATGCCCAGAATAGGCAAATCTATACACACAGAAAGATTAATGGTTAACAGAGGTGGTGGGGAGTGGGGAGGGGGCACTGGGTTTGACTGCTAACAGGTACAGGGTTTCTGTTTTTGGAATGATGGAAATGTTCTGGAATTTAATGATGGTATTGCACAACATTGTGAATGTACTAAAAACCATTGAATTGTACACTTTAAAAATGGTTATGAGTTTTATATTGTGATTCTTGTCTATATAAAAGTTAGGACCTGGGTGGTTGGCTCGGTGGTAGAGCATCAGCCTGGTGTGTGGAAGTCCCGGGTTTGATTCCCAGTCAGGGCACACAGGAGAAACGACAATCTGCTTTTCCACCCCTGCCTCTTCTCTCTCTCTCTCTCTTTCTCTCTCCCTATCCTGCAGCCATGGCTCAAATGTTTTGAGTAAGTTGGCTCTAGGCACTGAGGATGGCTCCGTGGCCTCAGGTGCTAAAATGACTCAGATGCCAAGCAATGAAGCAGCAGCTCCAGATGGAGAGAGCATTGCCCTGTAGGGGGCTTGCCGGGTGGATCCCAGTCATGGTGCATGCAGGAGTCTGTCTCTCTGCCTCCCCACCTCTCTCTTAATAAACAAACAAACAAAGCACTTAAGTGCTTACTCTGAGTAAGGTACCACTTTTACTGAAATGCATTATCTTTGTGACTCTCTCCATTCTGAGGTAGACACTCAGATCATTCCTATGGGCCACATTAATGTAGCTCTTTTGTAAGGCTCCATTTAAGCACTTACATGTATTAACTTAATAATCATAGGCACCACTATGCCATTCTAAAGAGGTTAGGAAACAGGTATAGAGGTCAAGCAACCTCACCTGCAGCGAAGAGGAAAAGTCAGGTCTGGCTGTGGCACTCCTGATGGAGATTTTAGGGAAGGGAATTTGATAGCAGGCCCTGCCACCCAGCCATACTCAATGCCCTACTCTTGGTGAGCCTACCCTAGCCTCCAACCCCAGCTGCGGCCCAGGGTTTCAGAGGCTTCTATTTTCTTAGCTGCAGTATTTGGGCATCTTATTTCCACAGCTTACCCCCTTTTTTCCCCTTAATTATTGTGTGTGCTTTTTTTCTCTTCCTGTGAAGGTCTCTACAGAACGTTTCCATCTTTGTATCCTTCCCCAGCACAGGGCTTTGCACTTAGTGAATGCTACTTTAATGTTTATGAAATAAAAATGTGATGGGGCTCTTCACAAAGATGGCACCAAAACAGAAGGAAGCCCCTGCCAAAGTTGAAGCCAAAGCAAAGGCTTTGAAGATGAAGTCAGTGCTGAAAGGCGTCCACAGCTACAAAAAGAAGAGATCCGCATGCCACCCACTTTCCATCAGCCAGACACCGTAGTTCTGAAGGCAGTGTGTCCCCAGAACGTCCCCAGGAGAAACAAGCTTGACCACTATGCCATCATCAAGTTCACCCTGACTACCAAGTCAGCCATGAGGAAGACAGAAAACAACCATACATTTGGGTTCATTGTGAATGTCGAGGCCAACAAACACCAGATCAAACAGGCTATGAAGCCCTATGACACCCTGGCCAGTTGGCTTAGTGGTAGAGCTTTGCCCTGCATGTGGATGTCCCAAGTTCAATTCCAGTCAGGGCACACAGGAGAGAAAAGCGACCATCTGCTTCTCCACTCCCCCCATCCTCACTTCCCCTCCTGCACTCATGGCTCAATTGGTTCGAGAGAGTTGGCCAGGGGTGCTGAGGATGGCTTCATGGCCTCCACCTGGCTCCGTTGCAGAGCAGCAGCCCCAAATGGGCAGAGTATCGACCCTTAGTGGGTTTGCTGGGTGGGCCCTGGTCAGGGCACATGCAGAAGTCTGTCTCTCTGCCTCCTCTCCTCTCACTAAAAAAATAAAATAAAAAATAAAAAAGAAGCCCTATGACATTGATGTGGCCAAGGTCAGCACCCTGATCAGGCCTGATGGAAAGAAGGAGTATGTTCAACTGGCTCCTGACTATGATGCTTTGGAAGATGCAAACAAAATTGGGACCATGTAAACTGAGTCCAGCTGGCTAATTCTAAATATAAAATTTTATACTGTAAAAAAAAAAATGTGATGGGAATTTATGAAGTAGATGTTTGCCTTCAGGGTGTGTGTGGCCAGTTTTCCTGTTCTCTGGCCAAAACCCATTCCTCTCTAAAAACAAACTTGCTCACTAAAATGGAAACAACTGACTAGCTCTGCAATACACTGCATTCTATTCACACAACCTTACAACAAAGGTAGTTTCCTTAACAACTTTATTTTTCATTTATTCAATCCACTTAATTTTCAAATTATACTTTAAAATAGCAATTGGTCTTTGAGACTTGCTAATAGGATTATTTTGGTTCTTCCTAAGGCAAATGTTTCAGTTAATGAGTTGTAACATTATAAAATATATTAAAAATGACATAAAACTTGCCCCCGAGGTGGTGGGCCTGTTCTTCCCAGCCCCTCTGTCATGGGCTGGCTGTGTCCCGCCCAGCCCGTCCCAGAGCTGGGTCTCCTGCCTGAGCCCAGACACACGGGAGCCCAGCCTCGGCCCCTCCTTGTGTTGCCAATTTATTAACAACAAATAAACCAGTTAAATGGAGACTATTAAAGAACTTTATTTAAAAAAAAAATGACATAAAACTTAAAACGTCCTGTCCTCTCGTCAGAAGATAAAAGATGGGTAAATGCTTGAGTTTTCACAAAGGGAAAGCTAGAAGTCGATACTCTGAAACGGAGCTGTGGGCAGATGTTCACGTTATCAAATGGATACTGGGGTCAAATCTCCAGTTCCTAAAAGCCAACACATGATGGCAAAAGAATCTTATTTTTCTTTGGGAGAGGCAGATTAGTAAATATTTCTTTTTTTTTTTTTTTTTACAGACACAGAGAGAGAGTCAGAGAGAGGGATAGACAGGGACAGACAGACAGGAACAGAGAGATGAGAAGCATCAATCATTAGTTTTTCTTTGCACAATGCGACACCTTAATTGTTCATCGATTGCTTTCTCATATGTGCCTTGACCACGGGCCTTCAGCAGACCAAGTAACCCCTTGCTCGAGCCAGCGACCTTGGGTCCAAGCTGGTGAGCTTTTGCTCAAACCAGATGAGCCCACGCTCAAGCTGGCAACCCTGGGGTCTCAAACCTGAGTCCTTCCACATCCCAGTCTGACGCTCTATCCACTGCACCACCGCCTGGTCAGGCAGTAAACATATATTTTTTTTAAATCTTTTTTTTCTTTTCTTTTTTTTCTTTTTTCCTTTATTCATTTTCAGAGAGGAGTGAGAGAGGGAGAGAGACAGAGAGAGAGAAGGGGGGAGGAGCTGGAAGCATCAACTCCCATATGTGCCTTGACCAGGCAAGCCCAGGGTTTCGAACCGGCGACCTCAGCATTTCCAGGTTGACGTGTTATCCACTGCGCCACCACAGGTCAGGCAGTAAACATATTTATTAAATTAACTGCACAATACCTACTGTACCATCTTTCCACATTTGGCTGCAAACTCTTTGATTATATAACGATTGTAGAGATCATTTTTATAGAAAGAGAACAGAAAGTCTAATCTTTCCTCAAGCAAGGGTGACAGAAATTTGCTTTTATTATTGATAGCTTAGAAAAATTTTTTTATCTTCAGATCACATTTCATTATTGGAAGTCATATACATTTTTAGGACTGTTTTCAAATCACAATTTATTTTTTTAAAGAAATCTCTAAACATGTCATAGCACATTCAGTAGCAAAGATCTACCACACACTAAGAAAACATAATTAGGTTTCTAGTTGGTCTGATTAAAATCTATACACCTGAAAAGGTAGCTGGTTGGCTTAATGGAGCTTTGAAGAATCAAAGTAATATGTAAAAAACAAATCTGAAAATGTCACAGTTTTACGACAGACTTAATTTTTCGTGATTTTCCCAAAGCCAGTCATGATATTTATTTAGCTTATGGTCTTCAGGGTGCACCTGCAAGAAATTAGGAGACAGAGGTGTTATCTAAGTTAGTCAGAAATACATGTTTGAAACTGGCTTTTTAAAGATATGGTCGGAGAACATATATTATAATATACCTAACAATTATAACTTTAAACCTAATGAGATTCACAAATGTTTAAAATTATAGCTTACATTAAGGTAATCCTTTATAGTTTATAAAGTACTTTCCTTTAGTACTATTCTTCACCAGAACCTGGGTGTGAAGTAGTGATAACATGATGAAGCATCAACATGCCATTTTCCAGTAGCAGGTTATAGACCCTGAGAGTTCAATGGATTGCTCAGGTCACAATAAATGGTGGAGCAGGGATGAGCTTGGCCAGACCTACTAGCTAAATGCTTTAGGGTGGTCACAGACTAAGAGGACAGTGTACCAGGCTACTTGGCAGTGCCCACCAGCCAGGACATTACCCAGATTCCTGTGTGCTAGGCAAATTCAATAGAATGGGCAGCTGAAATAGGACCCAGTTACCACAAAAATAGCCTAGACTATTAGTAGAAACCCTAGGTGCATTCCAAGCTCAAACCTGCCTGCTTTCCTGTGGTGTACTTTTGAAGACTAGTATGATTGTGACAGGAAGAAAACCACATCAGGCTGAGAGGCATTACATGAATGGAATGACAGGAACAGCACCAAGTGACAAACTGTTGGAGGTCAGTCAGAGGCACCCCAAGCAGTCTTTGACTTGGGAGAGTCTATGAATCCTCTCCCTGCTGCCAATAACTGCATGCCAGCCACTACCCTTCAAGCTTGGAACAAAATTGTTTGTGACTGTAATAACACATGTATCCAAGAAATAGTTTTAGCCATAAGTGGACTTAACATTGTCTCAGAGACAAAATATGCTGGAGATGTTCTGGCTACAAGTAGACCTCACCTGCTTCCACTCATTGATGCAAAAAATTCGGTAGGAGTCATTGCCGTATTTGCCAATCCCATGAAGCTCAATTGGATATCTCCACTGCTTTGTCAGATATTCATCTGAGAAAACAACAGCTCAAACGTCAGGCCCACCTCTAAGAAGATACCTTCCCCAAATGTGTGGTGATGGGGGCTGGATGGGAGAACAGAAGAAAGGAACAGGAAGAAAGAATCTTTCCTAACAACCTTAATTGTTACTGCTCTTTTTTCCGAGTTCCCGAAGCACCTCTGTCTGAACATCTCATCTACCACTTACTGACCATTATTATTTTGCACTAACTCAAAGAGGTATTGTCCTGAGGGTTTTCTGCTTCACTGATTTTTTTTCTCTAATTATGCCCACATGGCCTGACCCAGTGCTGGGTAAAGATTTATTGCCTGGTCAATGGGAGTCTGTGGGTTGGGGCAAGTGGACTGTTTTTAGATGCCTTTGGTGCTTGAGCTGAATGACCAAGATTAATGTAGCATTCATGGACATAAAAGTTTAAGGTGTGGCTTTCTTAAATAGGCACAGTTTATGTTTTTCCTATGGGTATATGGGAAAGTACCTGAGAACTTAATAATGGTTTTGGCTCGAAGTTCGTAGAGACCAATGGGTTTAAGAAGTTCTGACACATCTCTCCAGTCTGCAGTTCTTGCTACCTCAGCTGAAGGATACTTGTCCAGAAACTCCCAAAGCACAGGGATTGCCATTTTACCTGGGGTGTAAAGATAACTGTGATTATAAGCCTCCAGATGGGCTAATTCAGGTTCCGGTACTTCCTCCACTAGAAATCTCATACAGAGCCTTTTATTTTCTTTTTAAACCACTAAACCAACAATCACTTTCAGAGTAAAAAACCTAAACTAGTAACGAATTTGGTTAACAGTCCAGATCATGCTGAAACCTGGCCCTACATAATAAAAGGGTGGGCAAAAATAGGTTTACAGTTGTAGTACAAATAAATAATATAATAATTGATCAATAATAATACAAGAATAAACTCTGTGTTTTGCATACTCACCACTGTAAACCTACTTTTGCCTATCCCGTATTAGTTTTTAAATAACGAGATCATCAGATAACTAGTGTAAAAGCATACAGAACAGAAAGTATGAATGAACTTAGGGTCATGTCTATGACCTCAAGCTCAAGCTGGTGAGTCCATGCTCAAGACAGATAAGCTTGCGCTCAAGCGGGTGATCTTGGGGTTTCAAACCTGTGTCTTCCGCTACCCAGTCTTACACTCTATCCACTGCGCCACCGCCTGGTCAGGCAACAAAGCTTTTTATATACAACTAAAGGTGAAGGGATGTTATATAACTGATTTTCATTGATGACCAAAACTAATTTCAAGTAGAAAATACCCTGACCAGCCGTTGGCACAGTGGATAGAGCACAGGACTGGGAAGCGGAGGACCCAGGTTCAAAACCCTAAGATTACCGGCTTGAGCGCAGGCTCATCTGGTTTGAGCACAGCTCACCAGTTTGAACCCAAGGTCACTGGCTTGAGCAAGGGGTCATTTGCTCTGCTGTAGCCCCCTGGTCAAGGCACATATAAGAAAGCAATCAATGAACAACTAAGGTGCAGCAACGAAGAATTGATGCTTCTCATCTTTCTCCCTTCCTGTCTGTCTGTCCCTCTCTCTTACTCTCTCTCTCTGTCACACACACAAAAAAGTAGAAAGTAAATGAAAACCCGCTCCTTAATGCAAACGCTAGTCTAACTTTCGCATGGGTGAAACGTTTGAGGGCTGAAAGGGGAAAGCCTTTACCTGAGGTAACACAGACACAAAATCAAACTTGCAAACAAATTTCCCAATCAATTCAGTGCTCTTTCTCATCACACTGTCTCTACTAAGGCACAGATTAATATAACCCACAAACCTGAGGTCCGATTGAGAAATATAGTTGCTATGAGGAGCTTCCATGGGTCATGAAAAAGTGTTTCTTGAACAAGATTAAAAGGTGACCGAGGAGGTGTCCACTTCTTAAAGGCTTTGCGTCGTGGGGGACTAAGAGCTGAACAAACACACTGCATCAGAGCTGAACATCTGAAACAGATTTAAAATCTAATTTTCTGATTGGGAAAGGGATACCTTCTTTGTTGTATTTGCTGGAAAAATACAGGCTTGTTTTCCTTTTCTCTACTTGTGTCCGTGGGATGGTGTCTTCTAAAAAGGAAGAATATACATTGTTTATAGAATCTATGGTTTAGCCTAAAGAAACATTCAGGGATGCAAATAGTAATAATAAACTACTATTATAAAGCATTAAGTATGTGCCAGGCACTATTCTAAGCACTTTACAAAAATTAAACAATTTAATCCTACTAATGACCCATGAGGTTAGGGAGTATTTTATCTCCACTCTATAGATATGGAAAGTGAGGTACAGAGAAGCTGAGTAACTTGCCCAAGAATAAGTAAGTATTAGGGCCGAAATTCAAATCCAAGTCCTCTCGCTCCTGAGTTTAAGCCTTTAACCACTCTGTGACACTAGTTCTTTATGACTTACATTCAGAGTTCATAGTATTGAAAAATTGGCAATAATGTAAAATATTTTAAATTATGACACATTTGTATAATGTCATTAAAATATTTTGAGAATATATCATGAAGATTTTCTCACATCATTCACTTTCAAGTGAAAAAAGGCAATATTCTACATATGACCCCAATTTAATTTTAAAAAGAACACATACACAAACATACAGATTGAACAAAATAAATCAAAAAGGTATAAGGGTTGTTTCTGAATGGTAATTTTTCTTTTCTTCTTTAATTTTCTATATTTTCCAAAATTTCTGCAGTGAACATTTTTACACTTGCCCCTAAAAAAGGGCGGGGGAGATATACATATAGACAAAACAGAACCTGTAGAAAAACCCAAGATTTCAACCTTGGAACACCTGAGACCACTATCTACTGGGAAGCTCAGTTAATTTGACCAGTGTTATCAGGCTTCCCAAGTTTCAAAAATTATCACATTCAACACTCCCTTTAGTCATATCCTTTAAATTTTTGAATGTCAGTTAATAATATCTTGTATTCATAGTGTTAAGCCATCTTTTTCATTTCTCATTTTACTTTACTATATTCTTAATATGAAAAACAGCACTACTGAGGGTTATTACCTCCATTTTACAGATGAAGAAACTAAGACTTAGAAATTAAGCAACCATCCCAAAATGTTAGTGGGACTGAATTTAAAGGTAATTAGTTCAGTGTTTTTGCCTTTCAAGTTTAAATAGGTAAAGACTAGTAGAAAGTAAAACAGTTAGAACAAAGGAAACTGTACTTAGTAGCTACTTGATAATTTTTTTTTCTGTAGGTTCCCATAAATAATTACTAACTAGCCTCCTTTATTACCAGGAGACTGGGCTATTTCTACAAAAGCAAATGGGAAAGCCTTTATTATTCCACTGAATATTTATTAACCTAGGGGTACTTCATTTTATGTTGAGAACTAGACTTCATGTATAGGATAAAGATTCTTCCATTGTAATTGCAAAAGGATGTTTTTAATATTTAATTTACCCATTATACTAGCAATAAATCTACATAAATCTCCAGGTTTTAAGAAGCTCAAAGTCTTTGAAGAACAGACTTTAAGAATTCTTATGCTGGTTCTAGGTATCATATATGTGGCCATCTTCTGTTAAAAGTGGAGAAATTCTAGGTACAGCAAAGACATAAAATCGTGAGTGGGCCTGAGAGCAGGAATCAAAACTAATCCCCAGCGCCACCAATTTGTCCAGGCTATCTTCCTACAGGATTTAATTAAAATTACTATTGTTCTTTAAAGGAGTTATTCATTATACCATAATCACATAATGAATAACTAATACTGGGCTGCTCAAAAGGTCTCCTTTTTATCTTTTATTTACTGAGTTATCATAGAGGCAAAAGTACTCAGCTTTAAACTCTGTATTAAGAATATACTACAAATAATAGATGTTCTAAGTGAGTAGCATTCTGAATTATTTAGAGCTTTAAAGCAGTTCAGGGAAACATTACATTATAATAGATAAAAATGACTATGATATCTACATATACAAAATTAAAGTGGAATTTACATATCTGTAATAATCAGGAGTGGTGCAAAGAGAAAACACTATTTTCAACCAGTTCACGTACAAGAGGAGTCTTCCTCAAACCTTTTCCAAGTGAAGCCTTTTCATTTCCCTCAAGTTGTAAGATTATTGGCTGGAAAGAAGATGGAAAGAAGAGAAAGCACTGTTGAGGAGAGTCCTAGCTGCTGCACCAGGGAGAGACTGTAGCAGCTGTTAATGGCACAGTTCTCCTCTGCTGGGGACATCAAGGCAGTAGCCAGCTGATTCCCTCTGCTAAAGGTAGGAGTTTGAAGATTGGTTAGACAAGGTACCAGGATCAACTGGTAGGATGTATCTGATATTTGACCCTATTTCTTCATTTTACTCCCATATCTTAACAGGTTACAAGCATGCAATCCAGTATCCAGGAGTATAAACTCATCATATGTTTAATAGCACTTTAATGCACTGAATACCTTGACATATTTTCACAGAAGTAGAGTCTTTTTCAGTTTGTGAGCAACTGTCGTCCATTTCGGAGCCACATTTTAAATTGCCAATATGCAAATGTTCCTTCCTCTCTGCAGTTTCTACTGCAGTTTTTGTTATTTCCTCAGATTCTAAAAAGGTATCCTCAGACTTCTTGCGTTCTGCTTCTTTGGTTGAACATAATTTGCTTATGATGCCAGAAGTTATTTGTTCAAAACTAAAATTTGATCCTGAACTCAATTTTTCTTTTACAAGTCTCTTTTCTTCATTGGTCACACTGAGGGACTTGTTGCTTGCTCTGGCATCAGAAATGCAGAAAGTTCTATCAAGCTGACTTTCTTGTGCAACAGGTTCACTTTCAGCATCTACCTTAGTATACACAGATTTTCTTTTTCTATTCCTTTGAACAGAATCTGGAAGACTCTTCCGGCACCCTGTTTTAGTTTTGTTAATTTGAATTCCTTTCAAAGTAGTTATCTTCCCTTTCGGCTTTCTAACCATTCTGGGGTCAACATTATTAACACTTTCAACTTCTTTCAAAAGCAAATGCATGGAAGTAAAGTCAGATAGTTCTCTGCTGTCTTGCAATTCCACACTACCACTTGGCCGAGGAAACACCTCTTTTCTCCACCTGCTTCTTGTCCTGAGGTTCTGGTTTGAAACACTACTTTCCTTTTGCAGTTGGGATGTCAGAGCTGCCATGCTGGAGTCTTTGTACCTTGACTTGATGCCCTTTTTAGAAAGTACAGTAAAATCAAAATCTTCTGGCTTAAGAGAATTCTCTTCATTTTTGTGAAGATAATTAGCAAGTGAACTTTTGGATCTGAACTTCAGTCCTTGTGGGCTAGAAAATGATATTAAAGGAAACTTACTGATAGTAAATAAAAGCGACTTTTAAAAGAATTGGACCACATTTCAGATTTTTAATTAATAATTTCCAAATATTGCCACAGGTATTTGTCATTTAAAATAAAAATAAGCGTGCGGAGGACCCGGGTTCGATTCCTGGCCAGGGCACACAGGAGAAGCGCCCATTTGCTTCTCCACCCCTCCGCCGCACTTTCCTCTCTGTCTCTCTCTTCCCCTCCCGCAGCCGGGGCTCCATTGGAGCAGGGATGGCCCGGGCGCTGGGGATGGCTCTGTGGCCTCTGCCCCGGGCGCTAGAGTGGCTCTGGTCGCAATATGGCGACGCCCAGGATGGGCAGAGCATCGCCCCCTGGTGGGCAGAGCGTCGCCCCATTGTGGGCGTGCCGGGTGGATCCCGGTCGGGCGCATGCGGGAGTCTGTCTGACTGTCTCTCCCCGTTTCCAGCTTCAGAAAAATGAAAAAAAAAAAAAAAAAGTAAAATAAAAATAGTGCTAAAATGGTATTTTTTGTTTCCTCTATAGGGAGGAATATGATACTATAAAATAATTTTGCAAATATAACTTAAGTGCAACCTTATCATTAACTATTCACAGTAGGATAAACTGTATGTACTTGTCCCTAAAACTAACCAGTGACACTTAGAAACCTGAATCCATAATGGTTTTATGGTAAAAATAGAAAAAAATCAAGATACCTGCTGTGCTTTCCCACTACCTGTTTAGACAAGTTATTTGGCTGTACTATCTTTACCACATTGCATGCTCACCTGATAAAATATACATCATATCTTCCTGCTGTTTTTCCAGATAACCTCTGCTTCACAACTCTTTCCCATCCACACGGGACAGACTTATGGCACTCGGCCATTTCAGTGCCACCAAGCTGAGCAGAAGCAGTGGGTTCTCGTAAAAGGGGATTACACTCGCTGCTTTTTATCACCGTTTGTTTTTCATCTTCTAATCTTTCTGATCCCATAACATTATCCTCGCTGGAAAAAAGTACACGTGGTTAGCTCATTTAAAATTGATTTTCTTCTGCTTATTCAATTTCAGTCCATGACAGAGCAGGAACCAAATGAACTATTTGGATTATGGAGAGATTAAAATCAGTATGAACCAGTATTATGCTATGGGAATATCTTCCTGCCCTCCAATATGAATTAAAAACGGTTGGAAATCTCTATACACAATGAAAAGTTTAAGCTATTTGCTAGAAACTTAAAAAAAGAATTAATGATTCAATAGGGCTTTAAAAATATGAACCAAATGCTAAGCTCTTAACCTGGGTCCAACAAATCTGCTTAAAAGAGTCAATGAGGCACCTTCCCCTTCCCCAAATAAGTGAGGTAAAAATGTGTTTATATATATATATGTGTGTGTGTGTGTATATATATATATATATATATATATATATATATATATATATATATATATATACATTTTTCTGGGGGAGACCATCACTTTTATCAGCTGTTGTAAGCCTTCAAAATGTAGGTAATTTCTGATACAGAATTATCTAATCTCTTTGATTCTTGATTTTCATAACTTTATGAAGTAAACTGGATAAGGATTACTCTAATCTTATTGATAAAATTGAGTAACAGTATGAGACTCAGAGACATGAACAAGAATGTGATGGCAACAGCGGCGAGGGGTTGGGGGAGGGGGGATGGGGTGAAGAAGGAGAGAGGGGTTAGGGGAGGGGAGGGGCACAAAGAAAACCAGATAGAAGGTGACAGAAGACAATTTAACTTTGCGGGAGGGGTATACAGCACAATCAAATGTCAAAATAATCTAGAGATATTTTCTCTCAACATATGTACCCTGACTTATCAATGTCACTGCATTAAATTTAATAATAATAAAAAATAAAAAAAAAGAAGTGATATGGAAATATCTTAAATAACAGCTTTATTGTTTTTTGTCAGGTATTTTTCAATGTTTTTCTGTTAATATTTTAAAACACTTAGCATATAATCTGATTTTGTGTACCTCTTTTATTGTTCTTATTTAAGTATTAAATGCATGAAATAAAAAACTAAAAAAAAAAAAAAATTGAGTAACAGTAAGATTAAGTTACTTGCAAAACTGATATCAGAAATCAAGTCTATTAAATGTTGGTCTAATAGTTCTTCCCCTGTGCAATTATGTCAATATACTGGATTCAAATTCTAGCTCTGCCATTCAGTAGCTGTGTGTTCAAGAGCAAATTACTTAACTTCTCACTCTCCTTTCCTCATCTGTAAAAAGGAGGTTATACCCTTTAACGTAGTTCTGAGGATTACATCTTCAAAGTATGTAACTCGTTTTAGTCCCAGATTGCACGTATACAAGTACTCAATACATGACTGTAGCTTCCTCTGTTAGTTGTCATATGACCCATTTTTGGGGTGCTCCCCGATACTTACAAAGACATCTCCTTCAAGGTCTTCAAGGATCCTCTAACCCAAGCAGAACCCTCCTTGTATCACCCCCATGCTCCTCCCAGCTCTCTCGTCATTTTGGGTAAAGAAGTCGGAAGCACCCCAGGGCTGACCCCACTGAAATAGTACTGTGCTCCAGCCTTAACTCCTAGTAACTAACCCTTGAGCCCCTGCTACCATTTTACAGGCGCTGAAAATGAGTTCTCAAAGGGGACAGTAACTTGCCGGAGGTCACGCAGCGGGTCTGAGACTAGGAGCTCACTGGAGGTCACGGAGGGGGCAGCTCTACCATTCCCCAGGCTCGGACTTTCCATCGCAGCCATGCTTCTCAAGCGTGCTCCGGCTACACCAACAGGCCGACAGGGTGCGACGCCGTGGGTGCGGAGCTGAGTAAGATGTGAAAACTTCTTCGGATCAAAGCACTACGCTAAAGCCAAAAACTGAGGGGAGTAAATACCTGTCAGACTCCATTGCCACCTTTTGGCCGCCCACTCTGCAGCAGCTAGTTCCACTGCTCAGCCAATCAAGTCCTTTGAGAAGAAAAACGCACCGCCCCACCGCCCATTCCGACCAATCGCGCGCGCCCCAGTTACGCAGACGCTCACTAGACTCCTGTTCCATCTTTGCTTTTGCTCCTTTCCTAGCTCTCCTTTTTAGACATGCGCACTCGGAACTCTCTGCCCGCGCGCGTAGCTCACTGCGCATGTGCGTTGCTAGGGGTAGCGCGGGTAGCCGAAGTGGCCTGCGGAGAGGGCCCTAGCGCTGAGGTAGAAAGGAGGTGCCCCAGACGTGAGGGAGGCCGTGATGAGGGTCGTGTTGACGTGGAGAGATAAAGTCGAGCATTGGTGAGGAGCGGGGCAGTCTGGGAGGAACGGGAGGCCGAGGCCCGGTGGGGATGGCGGGACCCGTTAAAAGAACTCCTGTGGTTGCCAGGGGCAACGAGCCTGTGGCCTAGGCTGAAGGCGCTGAAGCCGGGACTGGGCGACTGCGAGGTCTGCCTCCAACCCCTTTGTAGATGGAAAAACAGGCCTAGAGAGGGGTAAAGGAATGTACAGCGCGTGAGGTAGTCGCCTGTCGAGGTGGTTTTACACATAATCACCATCTGGTCTTGTCGCTCCCTTACTCACAGTCCGCCCTGGGCTTCTTTTACGTCCACGATGTTTCTCCAACTTAATTTTTTGCCACATCCACATATTACCCATACTCTTATTTACTGGTCTTTTTTTCTTAAGTTGTTTTTTATATTTTATGATTTTTACTAAGAGACTTTATTGCTCCATATTTAAAAATATCACTTGGCTGTAATAAAGTAACTAAAACTTAAAGCAAGGAGAAACAAAACTGTTAGTAAGTTGTAGATACGTAGTTGTTGCTACGGAGCCTTTAAGCCTGAGGTCTACTGTCTCTAGAACTGGAGATTTAGCAAGTTTGGTCAGAAAGGTGCATGAGATGCTTAGCGTCAAACCTAAGACTTTCTCCTATGCTAATTAGGGAGGCTTGCGGAGAGGCCCTGGTGCTGAGGTGGGAAGGAGGGCCCCCAGGGGCTAGGGAGGCCGAGAGGAGGGCCGTGTTGACGTGTTGACATGGCGAGAGAAAGTCGAGCAGTCAGGCTGAGGAGCGGGAGGCTGAGGCCGGTGGGGGTGGAGGGACGTTAAAGGAACTCCTGGAGCAACAGGCCTGCTGCCTCCCCCGAAAGCACTGAACCTGGGACCTATGGTAATCAAAAGAGAATGACATTCTCACCTTAATGTTACTTAGTATCCTATTCCATTTTTATCACCGAAACCCATCACACAGTGATACATTTTGGAAAAACTTGATTTGTTGGGTAGTTAGTTCTCCTCAGCCTGACTTTTAAAATCTTTGCGTAGATGATCTTTTCAGCTCCATTGTGAAGGCTGTTTTGGCCCCTGACACAGGGTATTTGCCATTCCCTCCTCTGTCTTTTCTTAGGACTTTCTGTGTGAAGAAAGGTAACCTTCTTTCCTCGTCTCTTCACATTAAACCATAAAGATCCTATCAAGCTCCCTTTAGAGATGGTCGCTCTGTCTTTTGTACTCTGCACTAGTGATAGCTGTTACCTTGTGCCAGGCACTGGCTAAGAACATCGTATCTTTTATCTCATTGTCATCTTACAACAGTCCTCTGAGGTAGGTACTATGATTACCCCTATTTTACGTGTGAGAAAACTAAAGCACAGAGAGGGTAAATAATTTGACAAAGTCACACAGTGAGTAAGTGCTGAAGCCAGCTTTCAAGCTCAGGTCTTCCTCATTCCAAAGCTAATGCTTTTAGCCACTACATTAATTTTCCTTAGTAGTATAGAGGCTGAGAACTCAAAGGCCTGCAGGAGTCAGGCAGGCAACATAAATGGGAGATGTTTATATGCATCTTAAACACAAGGAATTGTCTGTTTTCCCTAGGAGTATTCTTCTATTCATTCTACAACCCACTTTTCTTGAAACACATAGCTCATCAGTTCCACTTAATAGAGATTTGAGTTTTAAAATTTTTCTTCTTACTTTTAACTCTATTATTTATTTTTTAAAATTAATTTATTATTTTTTTTACAGTGACAGAGAGAGAGACAGATAGGGACAGACAGGAGAAGAGAGAGATGAGAAGCATCAATCATCAGTTTTTCATTGCGACACCTTAGTTGTTCATTGATTGCTCTCTCATATGTGCCTTGACCGTGGGCCTTCAGCAGACTGAGTAACCCCTTGCTTGAGGTGAGCCTTGCTCAAACCAGATGAGCCCGCGCTCAAGCTGGCGACCTTGGGTCTCGATCCTGGGTCTGCCTCATCCCAGTCTGATGCTCTATCCACTGCACCACTGCCTGGTCAGGCTTAACTCTATTATTAAAGTAACCACAGCACAAGCTGATGATAACCGGCAACTGAACATACTTGGCTTTGGTGTCAGAGAGTAACAGGGAGTGGCAACGATTGTGGCAAACTGGAGAGCTCATGCTCTGCCTAAAAGGGGCAGCTGCTGCTCAGATCCTGCCAATTACCACCCTGTAGTAATTGGCCTAATATGCTCAGATCTTCCTATTTTCACGAGACACTAGGAATCTGGGTTTTTGTGCAAACCATCCTAATTTTTTAATATTGTAATCTATAAAAAAATTCCAAAAAACATTGTGGGCCAAACAAAACATTTGCTGGCCAAATACAACCTGATTTGCTCCAGTTTTCAACCCCTGTCATAGAATTTTGTTCATTCCTCTTTTGTGGTACTTAGAATCTGTCTAGTGCAGCAATTTTCAACCTATGTGCAGATGAATTTTTAAAACATGTACTACCTATTTAGTCAGGGGCACTGGCTCTTTTACCTTAGATTGTTAAATAAAAAATAAAAAAATGACAACAGCCAACAATAGTTGTCCACTGTGAATTAATCAAAATTTTCCTTTTTTTTTTTTTTTTTTTAAGCAAGAGAGACAGACAGGAAGGGAGATGAGAAGCATCAACTCATAGTTGTTTCATCATTTTTAGTTGTTCATTGATTGCTTCTCATACTTGCCTTGCGGGGTGGTGGTGGTGGATCTAGCCAAGCTAGTGACCCCTTGTTCAAGCCAGTGACCTTGGGCTTCAAGCCAATGATCTTTGGGCTCAAGCCAGCAACCATGGGATCATATCAATGATCCCATGCTCAAGCTGGTGACCCTGCACTCAAGGTGGTGAGCCTGTGCTCAAGCCAGCGACCTCAGGGTTTTGAACCTGGGTCTTCATCCCAGTTCGACGCTCTATCCACTGCACCACCACTGATCAGGCATATACCTGTTTTACTTATTGATTGATTTATTTTTTTAGACAGAGGGAGGGACAGATAGGGACAAACCGACAGGAAGGAGAGAGATGAGAAGCATCAATTTTTCATTGCGGCTCCTTAGTCTCCTTAGTTGTTCATTAATTGCTCTCTCATTTGTGCCTTGACTGGGGGCTACAGCAGAGCAAATGACCCCTTGCTTAAGCCAGCAACCTTGAGTTCAAGCCAGCAACCATGGTGTCATGTCTATGATCGCACGCTCAAGCCAGTGACTCCGCGCTCAAGCTGGTGAGTCCGTGCTCAAGTCAGATGAGCCCGTGCTCAAGCTCAGGGTTTTGAACCTGGGTTCTCTGTGTCCCAGTCCGATGCTCTATCCACTGCGCCACTGCCTGGTCAGGCCCCCCTTTTTTTTTATCAGACATGCAAAAATATATTTTTTGGTGTGCCACAGAATTTTGTAATTAGTTTATGTGTGCCAAGAGATGAAAAGGTTAAAAATCACTGGTCTAGTATAAGAGTTATTTGTGATTCTATTTATCCCAGAAGTCTATAAAACCCTTAAAGACAGCAACTATGTTTTATTCATTTCCAAATTATTCCAGAATCTACGCAAATAAATCAGTGTTTGTTGTGACAATTTGGTGAACAGATAGACAGGTATACTGTAATAATAATGAATGTGTAAGTGAGTGAATGAATGATGAATGAAGATTGGTTGTTTTTTGGTCCAGTACAGGTTTGAAACAACCTATTAGAATATAGGCTGTAGTGGTTTTATAGACCAGCAATCTCGATGGCAGCTACATGTGCCAGCTGATAGCCCAGAATGAGACAAAACAATAACAAAAAACTATAAGAGATAGGTAGTACAACTAAAAAAATCCCAGATGTCAAATATAAGTACTTCACAACTAAACCAGCAGCTGTCTTCTCTCTGATCTTTTACTTCCATTCTAACCTTTGCATATCAGCAAGAATTCTCTTTTTTGAGTGCTGTTACTCTGATGGGCTAGTCTACTTCTCATAAACCTATAGTGACTCCCAGTTACCTTCCACATCAGATTATGCACTTCAGTAGGTGGTCTTACTTACTCCCCACCTCCAAGTGCTAATGTTTAAATTTATGCTTTTTAGTTCAGCTAAAACCTCCATTTTCCTATCTAAAGGCCCTTTCCAAATGCTATGTAGTTTTCTGAACTCCTTCATTTGCTCCCTTAAGAGTACTGCTCCAGGTTCAAAAAAAAAAAAAGAGTACTGCTCCAGGTTTATCTCTACTATGATGCCTTATTTGGCTAGCCCACCTTATTCCAGTCAGGCCCGTATCTACTATAAACCCTACTATTTACTGGAGTTAATTCACACCAGCTGGTATTTACTGAGTACTTGCTGTAGACCAGAGTGGGTTTACATGTGCTACCTTGTTTAACGTATACAACAACTTGTGAGGTTGGAATTGTTACTCCATTTACAGATGAAGAAACTGAGACTTAACAGGTGACATAATTTGCCAAAGTTACCAAAACAAGTAAGTGGGGCTGGGTCAGATTTTGCAGGATTTAGAGAGGCTCCTTGGGATTTCACTTTATAGTGGGAAAGACCAGGGTTGACAGAGAACAATTTGCAAGACTCACCCTCTGTCTCTCTGCCATGGAATCTGATGATGTATTTTTTCCATAAAAGGGGGTAGGGTAGGAGAGAGGAACATCTTACAGTGTTAGACTGCCTTTAGGTGGGTGAGCTCCCCAGCCCTGGGAGTGTTCAAGCAGAGGCTGGATGGCCATCTAGAGGGAATTCCTGCCCGGTAGGGGAGTTAGAGTACATGCCAAGGGCCAATTCGGAGTTTCTGTAATCTTATGATGTAATTAAATTCCAAAGGATTCAAGATAAAATATTGTCAGTTAGTCAAATATATTCATTATGTATCTAGGACAAGGCCATGCACATGGGTCCACAAATGTCTAAAACAGGGTTGTTCCCCTCAAATTGCATATGACTGTAATGCAAAGGACATAAGATAGTATCTGAAACAGTGTAAAATATTGAATAGTATATAATTCAGAGCTAACTTGAATTGTACAGATTCTAAGTACAATAAGAATTTAGGTTGGATAAATCAGGCATCTATATGTTAGGAAGGCGAATTTTAAGAAATTCAGAGAAAATGAATTTTGACATCTGAGGGAACATAGTTTAAGGCTTGGCCCAAATGAGACACTCAGAAATGATTTTCTGATAATGTAACCCAAAATGATCCTTATGAAGAACAGGCCATACAGAAACCACTTTGAGGAGCTCAGACATGTACAAGGCAGAAAGGATGCCACATATCCTAGGTTTACTATAAAAGAGAGGTGCAGACCCCTCCAAAATCTTAATACCTCATCATACAACCCACAGATGGCAGGTACTTTGCCCAGGCTGGCTTACACACAGTTTTCTATCCTTGTTTTGTAGGTAAGGATGAAAGTTCAGACTAGAGGTTAGCTCTTCTGGGCCCAGGCCCCCTCTACTTTTCACTCAATTGCTCCACTTAACCTCAGTGTGAAATGCGCTGAGTACATCTCCCCTCAGATACAGAGAAAGAAAGCCTGAGAACCCAGAAGGGCCAGTCTGTTACCACATAACAGTGAGGAAACTGAACAACTCAGGGTCTGTGTTTGCTTCTATCAAGAGGGATGCCCAAGTAGAAAGGATGTAACAATCATCCTTGTTCCAGCTTCTCTATCAGCCAGCTATGTAACAGCAGACACATGACTTGCCTTTGTTCTTCAGTTTCCTCACTGATAAACATGGGCCAATAGTGCCTGGCCTACCTCCAACATTATGTTATCATAGGATCAAATGAGATAATATAAGTTTATACTCTTTCACAACTCTTATTTGGTGAATATATGTGAAGAGTTATTTTTCCTTTAAGAAGCTTCTGAGGTTAACAGAGACTGTATTAAAACTTTGTGAATTCTACATGTGAAGGTGTTGAATAGATGAGAATACTTTTTAACTTTTTATTTTTTGCTGTTGATAAACCATGGAAACTGTTGCTAGTTATTTTGTCAACCATAGCATATGCTAATAATAAATAACAAAGGCCACAAAGCATAATGATTAGAGCCTGGGTTTTGGAGCCAGACTGCCTGGATTTGAATTTTGGCTCTGCCTCCAATCAATAGCATATTATTTTGGGGCAAGTTATTTAACTTCTCTGTGCCTTGGTTTTCTCATCTGCAAAATAGGTGTAGGATTGTGAGGATTAAGTGAGTTAAAATATGTAAACCATTTAAATTGTACTTTAAGGGTAACAGATTTGTTATACTCGACAAGAACTCAAGAGAGTAAAAGGCAGGCAATATAACAGACTCTAGAGCCGTGATGGCGAACCTTTTTATAAAAACCAGAACCAGCCTGACCTGTGGTGGCGCAGTGGGATAAAGCGTCGACCTGGAATGCTGAGGTCACCTGTTCTATACCCTAGGCTTGCCTGGTCAAGACACATATGGGAGTTGATGCTTCCTGCTCCTCCCCTTTCTCTCTCTCTCTCTTCTCTGAAATTGAATAAATAAAATCTTTAAAAAAATGGTCATATGGCCCTGGCTGGTTGGCTCAGCGGTAGAGTGTCGGCCTGGCGTGCGGGGGGACCCGGCTTTGATTCCCGGCCAGGGCACATAGGAGAAGCGCCCATCTGCTTCTCCATCCCCCCCCTCCTTCCTCTCTGTCTCTCTCTTCCCCTCCCGCAGCCAAGGCTCCATTGGAGCAAAGATGGCCCAGGCACTGGGGATGGCTCCTTGGCCTCTGCCCCAGGCGCTAGAGTGGCTCTGGTCTCGGCAGAGCGACGCCCAGGAGGGGCAGAGCATCGCCCCTGGTGGGCATGCCGGGTGGATCCCGGTTGGGCGCATGCGGGAGTCTGACGGTCTCTCCCCGTTTCCAGCTTCAGAAAAATACAAAAAAAAAAAAAAAAATAGGTCATAAAAACCAGAACCAAATGGTGCTGTGATTGGCGGACTAGTGGAACGCCCACTAGTGGGCAGGAGGGACCAGGTTGACCAGCACTGCAAAAGTGGGCGGTTTTTATAAAAAGGTTCGCCATCAAGGCTCTAGAGCAGGGGTCCCCAAACTTTTTACACAGGGAGCCAGTTCACTGTCCCTCAGACCGTTGGAGGGCCGGACTATAAAAAAAACTATGAACAAATCCCTATGCACACTGCACATATCTTATTTTAAAGTAAAAAAACAAAATGGGAACAAATACAATATTTACAATGAAGAACAAGTAAATTTAAATCAACAAACTGACCAGTATTTCAATGGGAACTGTGGGCCTGCTTTTGGCTAATGAGATGGTCAATGTGCTCCTCTCACTGACCACCAATGAAAGAGGTGCCCCTTCCGGAAGGGGCCGGATAAATGGCCTCAGGGGGCTGCATGTGGCCTGCGGGCCATAGTTTGGGGACCCCTGCTCTAGAGGCAGCCCCAAGTTGAAACTCTGGCCCTTTCACTTGCTGTTCCTGTGATGTTGGGGGAGGTACTTGACCTTTCTGAGCCACGGTATCCTCAACTGCAAAATCAAGTAGTAATTCCTACCTCATAAAATTGTTGTTGAGGATGAAATAAAGTAAAGCATTTGAAGAGCTCAGCATGGGATCTTTCTGTGGCAAATGCTCCAAATACTATATCAGGGGTGTATATTTTTACTGACAGTTCCCAGGTAAATTTATTTCACTCTAAACTTTTCTAATAGGCTGTCTTGGCAGTGCTGTCCAACACATTCTTACTAGAGTCACCTCACATAATGAAATACTCTGCCTGGGGCATTCAAGAATCTTTGTAATATGGCTTCTGCCTGTTTTTTGGCCTTATCTCTCCCTACACTGCCTTGCGCAGAGCCAAATGTTTCAGTCAAATTAGATTACTTAGTGCTCCCCCTTCATGTCTTTGCTTTTGTTCTCTGCCTGAAATACTGCACCTACTCGATCTCCTGTGTGTCTGGAAAGCCCTACCCTTTTCAAATACTGCTTTCATCATAAAGCTTTTTCTAATCCTCTTTCCAAATCAGAACATTGAGTTTTCTTCCTCTGAATCCTGTATGTTCTAATATATCTCCTAAAGCCTTTTTAAAAAATTATTGAATTTATTGGAATGATACTGGTTAATATAATTATATATGTTTTAAGTGTACAATTTTATAATACATCATCAGTATGTTGTGTTGTATGTTGACAATCTGAAGTCAAATCTCTATCATCATTTATCCTGCCTTTACCCTCTTCTACCTCCCCTCACTCCCCTTTCTGTCTGGTAATCATCAAACTTTTTTGTCTGTGTCTATGAGGTCTTTTTTCTTTGCTTAATCTTCTCACCTTTTTTACCCAGTCCTCCAATCTCCCTGCCCTCTAATAGCTGTCAGTCTGTACTCTGTATCTTTGAGTCTTTTCTATTTTGTTTGTTTATTTTGTTCATTAGATTCCACATATAAGTGAAATCATGTGGTATTTGTCTTTCTCTGGCTGGCTTATTTCACTTAGCCTAATACTCTCCAGGTCCATTCATACTGTCACAAAAGGTAAGATTTCCTTCTTTTTTTTATGGCCAAGTAGTATTCCATGGTGTAAATGTACTGCAGCTTTTTTATCCACTCATCTACTGATGGGCACTTGGGCTGCTTCCAAATCTTGGCTATTGTAAATAATGCTGCAGTGAACATAGGGGTACATATATTCTTTTGAATTAGTGTTTCAGGTTTCCTCAGCTATATTCCCAGAAATGGAATTGCTGGGTCATAAGGTAGTTTCCTTTTTAATTTTTTGAGGACACTCTATCGTTTTCCATGGTGGCTGCATGTATGGCCAGCAGTTGCTGCCATCGTGGCCATGCACATGCAGATTCTCAGTGGATTAGGGCAGACAGTAAAGAAACAGTGGAGCCAAAAAATGGTGGGCCATTCCTTTATTAAAGTCTCACACTGGCCGATGAGAAACACACAGGGGAAAAACACTTCCCTCTTCATTCAGAGCTCACAAAGCTACTGACTCATTATCCGGTTCCACAGTCAGGAGAATCTTCTCCAGTTCCTCCTAGAATCAAAGGCCCCACCAGTCTCAGTGGAGCTCACGAAAGTCCATCACCTTTTCTCTCTGCAAAAACTGGCTTCTCTTTCCTTGCTATCTTGGTTTCTCTCTCCCCTTCTTCTTCTTCAGCAAAACACTAACAAAACAATGTCCCCTCCCAAGCAGGAAGGTAATTTGCAATTTCACAGATCACATACCCGGCGCTGCCCAGCGCCATTTTTTGTTGTTGAATATTTTATTGTTGAACATTGATTGCCATAGTTTTTTGGGTTTTTTTTTTTGTGTGGCAGAGACAGAGAGAGTCAGAGGGACAGATAGTGACAGACAGACAGGAAGCGAGAGAGATGAGAAACATCAATTCTTCATTGCGGTTCCTTAGTTGTTTATTCATTAATTTCTCATATGTGCCTTGACCAGGGGCACTACAGCAGACCAAGTGACCCCTTACTCAAGCCAGCCACCTTGGGCTCAAGCTGGGAGCCTTGCTCAAACCAGATGAGCCCGCGCTCAAGCTGGCGACCTTGGGGTCTCGAACCTGGGTCCTCCGCATCCCAGTCCGAAGCTCTATCCACTGCTCCACTGTCCGGTCAGGCCCCAGCGCCATTTTTAACAATAGATGTGAGCAAACTCAAAAAACACAAATTTTAGAAACTCATTTGCCCAGCCCTGCACCAATCTGCATTCCACCAACAGTGCACAAAGGTTCCCTTTTCTCCTTATCCTCACCAACACTTGTTTGTTGATTTATAGATGATAGCCATTTTGACTGGTGTGAGGTGGTATCTCATTATGGTTTTAATTTACATTTCTCTGATCATTAGTGACATTCAGCATCTTTTCATATGTCTGTTGGCCATCTGTATGTCCTCTTTGGAGAAGTGTCTATTCAGGTTCTTTGCCCGTTTTTACATTGGATTGTTTGTTTTTTTGGTGTTGAGTTATATAAGTTCTTTTTATACTTTAGATATCAACTGTTTATCAGACATATCATTGGCAAATATGTTCTCCCATTCAGTGGGTTGCCTTTTCATTTTGAGGGTGGTTTCCTTTGCTGTGCTAAAACTTTTTAGTTTGACATAGTCCCATTTGTTTATTTTTTTCTTTTGTTTCCCTTGTCTGAGGCAATATATCAGAAAAAATATTGCTACGAGAAATGTCCAAGGTTTTACTATGTTTTCATCTAGGATTTTTATGGTTTCAAGTCTTACACTTAAGTCTTTAATTCATTTTGAGTTTATTCTTGTGTATGGTGTAGGAAGGTGGTCTAGTTTCATTTTTTTTACATGTGTCTGTCCAGTTTTCCTAACACCATTTATTGAGGCTGTCTTTACGCCATTGTATGTTCTTGCCTCCTTTGTCAAATATGGGTTGACCATAAAGGCATGGATTTATTTCTCCTAAAGTCTTTATCACAGTATTATTCTGTATTTAATCTAAGAGGACATTTATTGTAAAATACCATTAATTTTCATATTACTAAGAAAGCAAAAAATGCTGCCAGGTAAACTGACACATCATCGATTATAAGACTAATCCCAACCTCAGAGATATTAAAATGTGAAAATGTACGCTTTAGAATTGATGACATGTGGTAGCTCCTTGTGAATGTGTCTGAGTCACACCTTCCCAGTGGATGGTAATTTCTTTGAAGGCAAGGATGGATTATGATATGCATCTTTTATCTTTTAGCATCTAGCACCTCAGAGGCATTCCTAAGTATCTGATTAATTGGAAATAATTATGACTAAAGAACCAATTTTTCAGAGATGTGTGGATTTAGTAGCCCTCACACATTCTTTCAGGTTGTTTAGCCTTTGTGGTATTATTAGGATAATTAGTGCCCTCAACTGTTGACCCTTTGAATCATATCTGGCGTCTGGCTTCTGGACAAGGGAAACTGGGACATAGAGCTAGCTGCCCAGTGGATGTGATTGAAAGGGCTGTCAAGGTGTCATGGTTGAATGAAATTTGCTACCAAATGCAATTCCTAACCATTATTTTTCTGCCTTATCCACAAGTAGTGTTTTATAATGGAAATAAAGTTTGCTTTCCTGACTATTAGCAGACCTCATCATTTTGGTTCCTAATTGTCCTTTTGTCTTGTCTTGTCTCCTCTTTAGTATATATGATCTTGCATTTAAGCCTGATGGAACCCAGCTGATTTTGGCTGCAGGAAACAGATTACTGGTAGGATTTTGTCTGAGTTTCCTTTTTAAGTGCTTTTTTTCCTTTCCTTCTTGTAAGTACTCTGATATCTGACCCCCTTTTCTTGAGATAAAAAAGGCAAGGGCGGAAAAACCAGTCATTACTTTTTAATTAGGGAAGGAAATGGGCTATGTAAAACAGGTAAGTAAACTGTCTGTCAGATAAGAACCTGTGAACAATACCTCCTTTGGAGCTATTAATCTTTCTCTTTTCACTTTGAGACACTCATGAAAGATTGAAAACAATCAAAATGCCTTTGAAACTGGGCTGGTGTCAGTTCACATTTTGTTCCCCTGAAAAATTCAAGCAACAGGATTGAAGGGGCTCCCTCAATGAGAAGGCAGATAGCCTGACCCCAGCATTTCGACACTGGCCTACCTAAACAACTCCATATGGATGCTGTGCTATTTTTCATATTTTCAAAGAAGATAAGCTCCCTCTGAAACCTATCCCAGTATATTAAAGTAATTTTAAGAGAATTCTTTGACCTGAAAACCTTTGTATGATGTCTCCCTTCCTTCTGCGTAAACCGACTTCCTCTTATTCTGTTGTCTCTAGATATGCAGACTGACTGATCTCTATTCTTTCATGGTAACTACATAATCTTAAAGTTATGGTTAAATTGTTCTGCAGACTTCTTTTCTCTAGGGTAAACAGTCCAAATCCTTTTAGTTTTTTTCCCCATAGGTTATTTTCTCCAACACTAATCATTTTTTGTAAGGGTTTGCCTTGATTTCTTATATGTGTTTTTTAAATCTCATATTTATAGGTGTTATATAGCTGTGAAATATCCTAAATCCACATTACAGCTGAATTTTATGACATTCCTTTCAGTTTGCAAACCTCGAGTTTAGGTCTGTGACTTTCAAACTCTTGGTATCAAATATGAAACATTCCCTAAGATGTTGATATTGGGGGCAGAGCTAGCAATAAAATTTAATCATGTTGTAGGTGATTCTTTCTATGTGCTGGCTTTATTTAGGAGAGCCTAGCTTGATTGGTAATATATCCAAAACACATAAGAATGAGTGAAGTTTGTAGAGAAGTTCCACAGAGTAATGGTATGTTTTTGGTAATAAAATGCATAGAATTGGGATCTCACCTTAGGTTTCCCAACATTAAATCACATTCTTTCTGGTTTCTCAGTGCACTTTTATTTTATACACATTTAGAATGTTGACATATATTTTGTTATAAAAAGAAAAATAACAGCAGCAGCCTGTAGGGATTTCAACTAATAAATGCCATGTGAATAATCTGTACTTTTGTACCCTTTTTGCCAGGTTTATGATACTTCTGATGGCTCCTTACTTCAGCCCCTAAAGGGTCACAAAGATACTGTGTACTGTGTGGCGTATGCGAAGGATGGTAAGAGGCTGCTCTGGGTTTATAGGCTCTGTAATGGCCTCATGGCTTTTCATTTTTCTCCTTAGTCACTCTTTAATTCTTTTGAGTAAGCTAAAGTACAATGTGCAAGTTCAGAAGATAAGTCTTTTAGCCTTTGTTTCAGTCATTCAATTCAACAAGTATTTAGTGAGGACCTATGTGCCAGGCACTGTTCTAGCTGCTTTAGATACTTCAGAGAACAAAACAGACAAAAGTCTCTGGCCCTGGCTGGGTTGCTCAGTGGATCAAGAGTCATCCTGGCATGTTGAGGTTGCAGGTTGATCCCTGGTCAGTGCACATATGGGAAGCAACCAGTGAGTGCAGAACTACATGGAACAACTAGGTGGAACAAGTTGATGCCTCTCTCTCTCTCTCTCTCTCTCTCTCTCTCTCTCTCTCAGATCAATAGAAAATTTTAAAAACAAAAAACAAAGGTCTCTACCCTTATAGGCCTTAAATCTATGGGGGAAGGGAAGGAAGAAGAGAGAGTATGAGGGATGATACACAATAAACAGCAAACAAGTAAATGAAATAGTGTGTTGGAACATGATCATTGTTAGGGAAGAAGAACAAAGTCAGAATGAGGACTGAGAATAGTATTGAATAGGTAGGGTAGTGAGGGTAGACTTACTGAGCCAGGGACAGGTGTGCAAAGACTTGAATGTGGGGAGGCAGTGAGAGTCTGATGGTGGACATCTGGGGGAAGAGAGTTGTTTACAGAGGGAAGAGCCATTGCAAATGCTCTCAGGTGTGAGTGTGACTTCCAGCAGCTGGGGCAGCAAGAATCGGGGAGCAAGGGGATAAGGGTAGAAGGGTAACAGGCATGGGGTGGCTAGATCATGTTGGCTGTCATAAGGACTTTGACTTTGATTCTCAGTGAAAATAGGGAACCACTAAAGAGTTCTCAACGGAGTAAAGATCTGATCTGACTTGGATTGAAAAGCTGCTGTATTGGAAACAACCTGCAAGGAGAGAGAGTTGGGACTGGAAGATTAACAATGAGATCATACAGGCAAATTTTATAACATTGATGATGGGGGCTCAGACTTCTGGAAACAGAGAAAGTGATGAGAAGTGGTCTGATTCTGGATATAGTTTGAAGGTGGAGCCAATAGGATTGCCTGACAGATGTGGGGTGTGAAGAAAGGAGTCTGGGGTGATGCCGAGGTTTTTGACCTGAGAGACTGGAAGGATGGAGTTGCATTCCACTGAGATGGGGGAGGGTGTAGGTAGACAGACTTACAGCAGGAGATCAGGAGTTTTTGGACATGTTGAATTTGAGAAAGTTGGTGCTGTGAGAGAGAGGGGAAGGAGTTGCCAGAACAGAGTCATTGAGTGGGGCAAGAGGAGATGGGATCTAGGGCAAAGATGGGGCATGATGGGTAGGTAGAGGCTGTCACTGCAGATGCTGACAGGTAAGGGAATGTGGTGGTAGGATTCTAATGGAAATTCTCTTCCATTCTTTCAGTGAAATAGGAAACAATATCAACTGAGAGTAAGGATGGGGAAGGAGGTATGAGATAGTTGAGGAGAAAGGAAAGAATGTAAAACAGACCCAGGAAGTGTGGTGAGACCCTCAGTGACATGAAGGGCCCACTTGAAGCTGGTGGTCATGAATTGAAAGTGAGAGCAGTTGGTTTGACTGTCTTTTTCTCTAACACTTTGAGCTGCATAGATACAAGGGTGGAGGACATGGAGATTTGGATTTAACTGCATGGTGGATTTGCAAGCATCTCTGAAAATAAAGTAAGAGGGTAAGGCAATGAAGGATATATGCAAAGGAGTGATTATATACAGTGACCTTGAACTGTTGGCTGAATAATGACAGGTGAGAGGGCTGCAGGGGTGAGGGGCAGTGGAGAGGTGATATGTTCTGGTGGTGTTGAAAGATTATTGGAGTTGGGATACCAGGTGGGGTGAGAAGGAGGAGAGGTGCTAG
The DNA here is from genome assembly GCF_036850995.1 of Saccopteryx leptura. Lineage (NCBI taxonomy): Eukaryota > Metazoa > Chordata > Mammalia > Chiroptera > Emballonuridae > Saccopteryx > Saccopteryx leptura. Next base: position 47,507,469 of record NC_089512.1, on the reverse strand, counting down.
TTAGAGAATTGGGTGCATTTAATTGATACTGAGAGTTAAAAATAAATCTGTGCTACTCAAAGCATGGAGTTAGTGGAAAGAATACAGGCTTTGAAATGATATGGCTCCAAGTTCCAACCCCAAAAGCTCTGTAAGTTTGAAGTGGTTATTGAATCTCTCTGAGGCTCAATTTCCTCATGTGTCAAATGACCATTTTATATATATATATATATATATTTTTTTCTTTTTCTTTCTTTTTTTTTTTTTTAAATTATAGTGAGAGGAGGGGAGATAGAGAGATAGACTCCCACATGTGCCTTGACAGGATCCACCTGGCAACCCTGTGTGGGACATTGCTCTGTCCATTTGGGACTGATGCTCGCACCTGAGCTATTCTTAGCACCTGAGGTGGAGGCTCCACAGAGCCATCCTTAGCACCTGGGGCCAACACACTCAAATCAATCAAACCCACTGCTGAGAAGCCACAGAATCAGAGTGTTATAATGCTTGAACAAATCTTGGAGATCACTCAGGCTCCAGGCTTTTAACTTCTTTTGAATGATGGACCTCTCTAAGGATTCAGTAAAAGCTGTAGACCCCTTTCTAGAAAAAGACACATACTTCATATATACACAGAATTTTGTATATAAAGCTTTAGCCTGTTCTAGCCCAATCTCTTCATTTTAGACCAACATAAAGAACTAGAGAAGTCAAGTAACTTGCTAAGGTCATCCAGAAAGTGTTAATGGCAAAGACAACACTAATTTTTTTTCTTTTTTTTTTTTTAATTTTAATTTTTAATTTATTGTGTTGACATGGTTTCAAGTGTCCCACTCAATATAACACCCTCTACACATTGCATCATGCCCCCTGCAAAGTTTCTTTCTACCCTAATTTCCCTCCTTTGTCCCCACTATCCCTACCCCCCCCCCCATTTTTGCTCTGGCTATTGCTACCCTGTTGTCTGTATGTATATGTTATGTGTATATGATTTTGGCTAATGCCTTCACCCTCTTTGATCCTGTCCCATCTTACCCCTTCCCTTTGACAGCTGTCCATCTGTTTTCTGTGACACTGCCTCTGTTTCTGTTTTGTTCCTCAGTTTATTTGTTCATTAGATTCCACTTATAAGTGAGATCATATGGTATTTGTCTTTCTCTGCCTAAGACAATACCAATTTCTTGCCTTGTAGTCAGGTGTTCTCTGCCACAGTAGTCATAGGGTTTTTTTTATGTGTGTGTTTGAGTTCAAGTTCAGAGTAATACTGTTGGGGGAACTATGGGACCTCTGGAGTTTATAAGGCTCTTGGGCCTGCAACACCATTAAGGCCCTTGAGGATTTCAGAGTGTGACCTGCCATTAGTGGTATTTGTCAGCTTTTTGCAAATTCTGTCACACACATTATTTTATTTGATTCTCCCAACAGTCCTGTGAGGCAGATAGGAAAGTCCTCTCACAGATGAGAAAACAGGCTTGGAGCAATTACAAGTAATAGGCAGAGCTGGGCCTGACCCTGGTCTTCCAAATACAGAGCCCTTGTTCTAATGCATCATGCTACTTCTTCATGACACTTACATAGTGATTAAGAAGTTTTGTAATTCCTCTCAACTGGTCTTTTCCTATTAAATTTGGAAATGGAGATACCCTGAATTATGATTTTGTTCTTTAAAGCTGCTTGTTTCTGATTTCTCCCTTAAGTTTTAATAATTCTTTTTTTTTGTATTTTTCTGAAGTTGGAAACAGGGAGGCAGTCAGACAGACTCCCGCATGCGCCCGACCGGGATCCACCTGGCATGCCCACCAGGGGGCAATGCTCTGCCCATCTGGGGAGTTGCTCTGTTGCAACCAGAGCCATTCTAGCACCTGAGGCAGAGGCCATGGAGCCAACCCCAGCGCCTGGGCCAACTTTGTTCCAGTGGAGCCTCGACTGCTGGAGGGGAAGAGAGAGACAGAGAGGAAGGAGAGGGGGAGGGGTGGAGAAGCAGATGGGTGCTTCTCCTGTGTGCCCTGGCCTGGAATCGAACCCGGGACTCCCGAACACCAGGCCGACGCTCTACCACTGAGCCAATTGGCCAGGGCAAGTTTTAATAAATATTTAATGAGCAACCATGACACAAAGGTTTGTAAGAACTGTTTCGTTTTTATTCAAGAAAGTCAATACAAGACAATATGAAGAAATAATAATAATAATAGATAATTATTTTTAGCATTGATTCTAATCCAGCACTTTCCTATATCCTTTAATCTTATTTAATCTTCATAACATGACATCACTGGGAAATTCCAACTCAGACTCTGAGCCTGTAGCCCACTCTTTATCACCTTCTGCCTGCCAGGATGGAAGAGGAGTGACAGAAATAATCACATATGAAAGCAGCTTTTTAGTATTTGCAGCAACGTCATACGGCTCACCCTAATATCTATTTCTGCCATTATGAAAGGTGCTTCACAGATATTATCAGAGTTGAAATCCAAAAAGAGCCTCTGATGAAAGTATTATGATTATTCATTTATATTTCAGATAAAGACAATTAGGCTTAGAGAACAGTGACTTGCCCAAGATCAACTTCCAGTTGCCTTAAGAATAAAGTCTAAAAGTCCTTAACTAGGTGTACAAAATCTAGCCTGTGCTTTACCTCTTAATTATCATCTTTCACTGGAGTAGGTAAAGGCTCCCTGTTGTTTACTGCCAGGATTCCCTCTTCTACTTCAAAGCACTCACAAACTTGTAGCAATGTAATAAGTAATTACTTGTTACATGTTGCCTCTCTCTATTCTATTTGGTAAAGTCTAAGTCATGTGAAAATAAAAATCTTATTGTCACTCTTTTACTTAAAACCTTTCTTTGGAATAAAGAGCAAGATCTCAACTGTGGCCCTGAAGTTCCTAGAGATCTCTCCTCTGTCCCCTTTACCCCTTGTCCTTGGTGTTTCATGCTGGCTGCTTCTCAGCCCTAGACATGCCAGGCTTTTCCTGCCTCAGGGCATTTGCACATCTATTCTATCCATGTGGATGGCTCTTTCTCTTCTTGTTACACCTGGCTAAGGTTTGCTCATCTGAAGCATCTCATCCTCAGAGAAACCTTACCTCATTTAAATTAGGTGCCCCAAGTTAATTCTCTCTCATAGGTCCCACTTCATTTTTTTTTTTTTTACCATATTGTATTTGTTTTGGATTAATTTAACGCTTACTTTTCCCACTACACTAAACTCTGTGAAGGTAGGGATTATATGTACTTTAACCACTACTTTATCCTTAACACAGAACATGATTCCTAGAAGATAGTAGGCCCTCAATACATCTTTGTTTACTCAATGCCTGACAGACCAGGATTTGAACCCAAATTTCCTGACTCCAAAGTACTATACTGTTGCCCAGTACTTATAAGAAGGAGTGGAGAAGCAGCCGACACGTACTAGATACTTAAAGAACCAGTTTTCTAAGAAATATTCTGAGAAATGCTGATTTAAAATAAATATAAGAATTTTATTTTTTTAAAATACTTTTAGGTAAGCGCTTTGCTTCTGGATCAGCTGACAAAAATGTTATTATTTGGACATCAAAATTGGAAGGCATTCTGAAATACACGTAAGTAACCATTTAGGTGTACAGTATTATTAGTTTGATTCTTATCTTATTGAGCGACTGTAGCAAAAGCACCTTACAAAAGATATAAGGAAGAACTGTTTTTCTCTGCAGTTGAACTTGAAATTAGGTTATGGGGATATGTGGTGTAGAGTAAGGTTGGGTAATGAATAAGTGAATGAACATTTCTTGACACTACTAGCTTGGCCAGCACTGGGCTAAGTCTTGGCAGATAGCTAAGTTTAGTGAATCTGACACTGCAGATTCTACTCTGGCCCACCTTATCTTCTTCCAATGGCCTTATTTCTCAGGGAATGGCCTCACATCTACCCGGTGGCAGCAGCCAGAAAGTTGGCATTGGTGTGCTCCAGGCTTCTCTCACTGTAGAGACTCTGCTTATAGTCTTCCTTGTTCCCCTACCTGATTAACTTCTTGCTCTGCATGTGTTATACCTAAATGCTGTTTCTTCTGTGAAGCCTTTCCTGTCCGTCTCGACTTGGTCAGATTTCCTTGATGGCATGTCTCACAGTTGTAGTTTTACATTTATTCTGGTGATTGATATCTCCTATGAGCCTTTAAACTCCAGGAGGGCAAATACTGCATCTTTTTCTGCTCACCCTGTGTCCCTGATAAAATACTTGACCTGTAGTAGGTACTCAACAAATTATTTTTTTTCTTTTTAATTGTGGTAAAATACACATAACATAAAATTTACTCTCTTAACTATTTTTAAGTGTACAGTTCTTTAATGTTAAGTATGATATATTCATGTTGTTGTTCAACCAATCTCTAGAACTCTTTAAATTTTGCAATACTAAAACTCCATACTCATTTAACAATAACCCTCATTCCCCCTCCTCCAACCCTTAGCATTCACAATCCTACTTCCTGTCTCTAATAATTTGACTATTTTAGGTGCCTCATATAAGTGGAATCATACAGTTTTTGTCCTTTTGTGACTGGTTTATTTTACTTAGCATAATATCCTAAAGATTCATTCATGTTGTAGCATGTCAGAATTCTCTTCCTTTTTAAGGCTGAATAATCTAGTATATGTATAGAACATGTTTACTATATCCATTTATCTCTTGTCAATGGATACTTGGATTGCTTCCACCTCTTGGCTATTTTGATTAATGATTCTATGAACGTGGGTGTACAAATAACCAAACAACTTTTGAATGAATGAATGAAGTTGTGAGTAAAGTGTCACATGGAAATGAAGGAATAAAACTGAGGCTGAGATGTCATGTGTGGTACATGACTCACTCACCTTTCATTGTTGTCTAAGGAGTTGCTATATGTCCAGTTCTTAGTCTATAATATCTTCATTGCACCTCCATCTTGTATTTTTAGGTCTCCACAAAACAATGAGAGTGGCCCTGGCCGGTTGGCTCAGTGGTAGAGCGTCGGCCTGGCGTACAGGAGTCCCAGGTTCGATTCCCGGCCAGGGCACACAGGAGAAGCGCCTATCTGCTTCTCCACCCCTCCCCCTCTCCTTCCTCTCTGTCTCTCTCTTCCCCTCCCACAGCCAAGGCTCCATTGGAGCAAAGTTGGCCCAGGCACTGAGGATGGCTCTGTGGCCTCTGCCTCAGGCGCTAGAGTGGCTCTGATCACAACAGAGCAACGCCCCGGATGGGCAGAGCATCGCCCCCTGGTGGGCATGCCGGGTGGATCCCGGTCGGCGCATGCGGGAGTCTGTCTGACTGCCTCCCTGTTTCTGGCTTTGGAAAAATACAAAAAAACAACAACAATGAGAATAACAGCCATTAATAGAGCACTTCCTATGCAGCTGGCACTAGACTAAGTACCTTACATCATTATCTTATTAGCTCACAAACTAGAGGTGTTCAGCATGCTAGTCCTGGAGGAGGTGGCATTTAAGCTAGGCAAGGTGATGGGTGGGTAATGTTTAAGAGCTAAAAATGGGGTCAGGGGAAATCAAGGAGAAGAGAATTAATTCCTGTGCTTTTTTGTTGGTCACTTGCTCAGGAGCTTGTGGTGTATAGTCAGAGAGGCTATGGGCTCATCATTTAAATATTCAGTGGTAGCCATCGAATTATTTGTGGTTTGCTGCATAACAATCTATGATTATTTACCTCCCAGGCACAACGATTCTATCCAGTGTGTCTCCTACAATCCTGTTACCCACCAACTTGCATCTGGTTCTTCCAGTGACTTTGGTAGGTTCCCAATGACTTGTCCTGGAATAACTGCAGGCCTGAGCAAAAAAATGCTAAAATCCATCCAGAATGTGGTAATTTTATCCTGAGAGAGTTATTATTTCTCTTCCTTCAATGACTGGGAGAGTGGAGGATGGGGAAACGACAGATATTCTTTAAATTGTTTAGAAACCTAGAGAGGGAATGATGATACTGAGTTTGGTAATTAATCTGGGAAGCAGCAAGAAAGGACCCAGGGAAGGGAAACGGCTAGAAGGATGGGAGGGCACAGGCATAACTTGATATTGTTACCTCTGGGAAGCCTCCCTTGCCTCAGCCTGGCAGGGACAGTTCAGTTGTTCCCACCTCTGTGTCTTCCAACATCTGTGTATGTATGAAATTCTTTACCATTTTAACTGTGCTTCTATGTAGTATATCACCATTACTACTGGTGTGGTGCTGTAGCTGTCCTCCCTTAGGGGTTGTGTGCCTTGAGACATTCACTCTGGCCTCATGCACAACACTGGCATGGTGCTGGCACAGAGGAGGGGGCCGGTCTAATGTGCATCGAGGCAGGGAGGGAAAGTGAGCAGAGGCTTATAGGTTATCTCTGTTCAAGGTCACTTCTGGCTTTCAGCTCATCAGTTCTATTTTCCTTGCTAAGAGATAGTGGGTACAACAGAGCAGCCATTATCGAGGAGTCAGAGACCTAATCCTGTCCTGTTTCACTTTCCTCATTTAGATGAACATGTTTCACCATTCTATTTCACTGATAGAGTTCTGAAGTTCAAAAGAGAGACTGTCTAAATAAAAAAAGGAAAGAACTGTCATTCATTAATAAAATATTACATTTTCTCTATGTGAGGCACTGGTCTGTGTGCTTGCTTTTGGGATTACAAAGACAAAATAAAATCCCTGCCCTCAAAGAGCATGTAGTTGGAGGGGGGGGGCAGATAGAGGGAAGATAGAATTTGGAAAAATGTAATAGGCCTGACCAGGCAGTGGTGAAGTGGATAGAGCATTGGCCCGGGATGCTAAAGACCCAGGTTTGAAACCCCTAGGTCGCTGGCTTGAGCGCAGGCTCACCAACTTGAGTGTGGGGTTGCTGGCTTGAGCATGAGATCATAAACATGACCCTGTGGTCTCTGGCTTGAGCCCAAAGGTTGCTGGCTTGAGCAAGGGTTCGCTGTCTTGAGTAAGTGATCACTGGATCGACTAGAGGGCCCCCCGCCCCAGTCAAGGTACCTTTGAGAAGCAATCAGTGAACAACTAAGGTGCTGCAACTATAAGTTGATGCTTCTCATCTCCCTTCCTGTCTGTCTGTCTGTCTCTATCTCTCTCGCTAAAAAAAATAAATGTAATAGTAAAAATGGTACTTGTTGAATATTTGTGATGTGCTAGTTACTATGCTAAGGGTTAAAAATGAATTCTATTTGAGCTCTATGATAACCCCTGAGGTCAGGTTATTATTCTCATTCTCACTCCACTGATGAAAAAGAACTGGGGGAGGGGCAAGCAGTTCACTGGAGGTCACCCAGCTGCTAACTGGTGGAACCAGGGCTTGGACTTGTGCCATGTCATACATGTTGAACCTCCTGTGATAAGTAAGCACTGCTAAGGGAGGCCCAAGAGGGTTGGGTTTCTTCCAACTAGAGGCTCAGTGGAGCAAGATAATATGTGCACAGGTGGAAATATTTGGAGGAGGAAGTATTCTAGACCAGAGGGAAGGGGAAAAAATAATTTGCACATAGACATTGCACCTTACTATGTAAATATATTTTTGCACTATATTTACTTTCTTGGTTACGCTTTATGGCTCAGGCAAGGGGTAGAATTTGTTTATATTGCCTGGACATACACCTGTTATGGGGCCCTGAGACAGAGAATCTGGGGGCAAGAGGGACCAAACCGAAGGTAACCAGTGTGTTATGGACAAGGCACAGCTTATATAGGGCCATGTGCTGTGAGTGAGGCCTAGGAAAGGAAATCAGATTCCCAGAAAGCATCATTTATTACTTTGAATGCTAACTTGTATTCTGGTTGCAATGTAATAGTTATTTACACTGAAGTTGCCATTTCTTTGAGTAAAACCCCTGAAAAGTTGGCTAGAACTTTACCAACCTGTCATCCTCTTTTTTTAAATTTCAAAATAACTATAGATTCACAGTAAGTTGCAAAGATAATAGAGAAGTCTTGTATACCCTTCTTCCAGTTTCCCCATGGATACGTCGTATGTAACTATTATATAATATCAAAACCAGGAAGCTGGGGCCGGGGCAGTCTGTGAAATAGTTCTGTCATTTGTCATCTGTGTAGATTACCATCACCACAAAGATGCTCCTTATCATCATCTAACCCCCACACCTTCTATTATCCCTATTCTCTGGTACCTGGTAACTCTTAGTTTGTTCTCCATTTCTATATAATTTTGTCATTTCAAGACTTTATATAGATAATGGAATCATACAGTATGTTAGTCACCTTTTGAGATTGGCTTTTTTCACTCAGCCATAAAGGCCTGAAGATCCTCTAAGGTGTGTGTGTATCAATCATCTGTTCCTTTTTTATTGCTGAGCAATATTCCAACCAATCTATTTTTTATATTATTTTGCATTGAAGCCTTGTGGTCTCCTGAACAGAAGTCTATCTCCAAGCACAAATCCAGCAGCAAGATCACCTGCTGTAGGTGAGTTAGAGACAGCCCTGAAGGTAGGGTCTATGTTCCCTCCTCTTCTAAACAGACTCTCAAAATCCACAAAGTAGAGAAAATTTGTGTTAACTAGTTGGTTTGGGCCCCTGTTTCTCTTTTCTTCTTTTCTGGTCTCCTTGGTGGGAAGGACTTGTACTTGCCTTTGATAATGAAGCAAAAGAAAACTGTACATTGTTTTTATGCAGTTATCTAGTTATAAGCGTCCTCTGCCTGCGTGGTCCTCAGTGATGGATCTCTGGAGATGCAGGTTATGCTTCCCAGGCAGCATGTGCACTGAAGAAAGCACAGGCTTTGATACTAGACCTGGATTCAAATCCAAATGGATCACTGACAGACTCTGTGACCTTAGCAAAGTTACAAAATCTCTGTGAGCTGGAGCTTCAGGATCCTTGTTGATAATACTGGATAAAAATACTGATTTAATAGGGCTGTTGTGAAATGCACTCAAACTAACGAGTCTAAAAGCATACAGCACCGCACCTGACATACAGAAGACACTAAATTGTAGCTATTCTTGCTGTTCAGCTTCTGAGTGTAGCTTTTCTTTTATTCAACATCTGTTAAGCACCTGTGCTAGAGGCTGGGAATACACCAAAGACACAGATTTTGCTCTTAATGTGCTCTTGAAGCAGGAGGGTGATGAAATGGTGGGTGGGGTGTGGAGACTGACCCGGTTATGCAGGCACAAATTAAAGGCTGGCGTGGAGATCTGTACAGAGAACTGTGAGAGCTCAGAAAAAGGTGCTACTGCCTTCACATCTATCAGTTTATCCCAGAAATAAATGGGATTTTAAGTCTGGTCCTCTAATTTTTACATTATAACCAGTATGAGCCTAGCCATTGCTGCCTCATCAGATTCTGTGTCAATCAAGGCATTATCCTCACTGGTTTTACTTTCTGTGTGTTCCTTTCCCTCTCCCACACAACCCTTTGCTGGTTGTGTGAACAGCTGGACAAATGATGGTCAGTACCTGGCTCTGGGGATGTTCAATGGAATCATCAGCATACGGAACAAAAATGGTGATGAAAAAGTGAAGATCGAGCGGCCGGGAGGCTCCCTTTCTCCTATATGGTCCATCTGCTGGAACCCTTCAAGGTGCTCTTACAGGTGTCCATTTAGGGCAAACACTTTTATGAAGAAGGCCTTGCTCAGCAGGCTATTCCTTCTTTCCCCACAAGGTCTCTCCATGCATTCAAAGGCTTCTCACCCCACTTGACTGACCTGTTTTGGAACCTGTTCATTTGAATGGAGTTTTTTAAGAGCCCATCTTGTGTTTTGAAATGAATCCCAGAGACTTAACTAAGCAGATGAGCTATCTAGGCTGTCTCAAAGCTTGTGTGTGTACATGTGCATACATGCAACAGAAGGGCCATTTTCTTATGAATTAATAGCTTACCTCTTTGCTTTATTTTGGTCTTTTCCCTTTTTTCAGTTCTTTCCTCCAAGTTGGGTAGAACATGTGCCCACCCAATAATAAATAGCTATTTCATGTGTCTTTTTTTGCTGCCCTTGCCAAAATAAGTCTAAATTAAGTCTACAAGTGTCCTCAAATCCTATAGTCCCCAAAATAAGTGGCATTTACCTTCACAAACCTTATACTTTCCTTTCTATGCTGACTTTGAGGTAGATTAATAGCTTCATATGCTCTTTGTATAATCCTATAATATTAAACGACCAATATCTTCCACAGAGTCCTCTGAAGGTAAATTAAAGACTTAATTGTTTACCAGCCCAATGTCACTTTACAGGTGGTGCCCACTTGATTTAGAAGGTTGTTTAGTTCTACTGCCTTTTCTACACCAGCTTATTCTTCTTTCTGTATAATTTTGTCCAGCCCAGAGATGTATGCCATACATATCTAAAGCCTTCAAAGGCCATTAGCCTACCCCTGAGTTCCTGCTGTAAGATTTTGTGGCCACAGATGACTTTGTGGCTTCAGGGTACCATCTCTAATTCATGAGAAGCAGGATGCCTGGTGTACCTGGCTGCTGTCCTCTTCCGGCAGGGTTCAAGGGCTCCTTGACAAGTTTTGAAAGTATGGCTTTAGTGTAGTTCTAGACATTGTGATTGTGAACAACTGCTTACTATCTACAGCCGATGGGAGAGTTTCTGGATCAACAGAGAGAACGAGGATGCCGAGGAAATCATTGCCAACAGCTATTTTCAGGATATCCCTTCCACTCTGAAGTCAGCAGTGTACAGTAGTCAGGGTAGTGAGGCAGAGGAGGAAGAGCAAGAGGAAGAAGATGACAGTCTCAGGGACGACAACTTGTGAGTGTTTTCCGAGGAGTGGGAACCCTCTTTGGAAGGGTCCAGGTCCTGGTATAGACCTAGTTGGGCAGATGCCGCTCTAAGCTCCTCAATAAGAGGGTTCAAGGTCATTGTTGCGGAAGCACCCCTAACAAGGGGGAAACATACCCTTTAAAACTTGTAAATGAATTATAAAATTATCCTTTGAGAAACTTAAGGGAATACTGAGAAGTCTAAAGGAGAAAGTTCAACTCTTCTGTAAAACCCCATCCTCTGAGGAAATTATTGGTAGCATTTTATTGTATTTCCCCTCAGTTTTTTTTTTCCCCTCAGTTTTTTAGTGTGTTCATATAATTACCTAAATCATATCCTACTTTTATCCCCACTTAACACCATAGAAAGAGAATTTTACTCTTTCTAGTAAAATTAGAAGTTCTTTCAAAAACATGATTTTGAATGCCTGCATAGGCACTGGCCTAGGGGTTGGGAACCTATGGCTCACGAGCCAGATGTGGCTCTTTGGATGGCTGCATCTGGCTTGCAGACAAATCTTTAATAATAACATTAAAAATATAAAACATTCTCATGTGTTACAATCCATTCGTTTCCTACAGCTCATGTTCATGGTTGTGGGTGGCTGGAGCCAATCACAACTTTTTTTATTGGATAATGCTTAATGTACACGGTTCGTTGTATGGCTCTCACAGAATTACATTTTAAAATATGTGGTGTTCATGGCTCTCTCAACCAAAAGGTTCCCGACCCCTGCCCTGGCCAGTTAGCTCAGTAGAGCGTCAGCCCGGCGTGTGGATGTCTTGGTTTGATTCCCGGTCAAGGCACACAGGAGAAGCAGCTATCTGCTTCTCCACCCCTCCCCTTCTCTCTCTTTCTCTCTCTCTCTTTTTTTTCCTACCCTGCAGCCATGGCTCTATTGGAGCAAGTTGCCCCAGGCACTGAGAATGGCTCCATGGCCTCCACCTCAGGTGCTAAGAAAAGGCTTCAGTTGCAATGGAGCAAGGGCCCCAGCTGGGCAGAGCATCGCCCCCTAGTGAAATTGCTGGGTAGATCCCGGTCAGGGTGCATGCAGGAGTCTGTCTCTGCCTCCTCTCCTCTCACTAAAATTAAAATAATAATAATAATAAAGAATGCCTGCACAGTCTGCCTTGGTACTATAATATACTGAACACTTCCTCTATTACTGGACACCTGTCTTAGCCTGGTCCCACATTGCACCTTACCTTGCATTTTCTAGGACACATATTAGAGAAGAGACCTTCAACTTACCCATAATCCTCACCTCCCAAATTCTGGAGGTCCAGGCCTTCTTTCTTTTTCTTTCTTTCTTTTTTTTTTTTTTTTTTTTTGTGACAGAGACAGAGAGAACGACAGGCAGGAAAGGAGAGAGTTGAGAAGCATCAATTCTTCATTGTGGCTCTTTAATCTTCTTAGTTCATTGATTTCTTTCTCATATGTGCTTTGACTGGGAGGCTACAGCAGACTGAGTGACCCTTTGCTTGAGCCAGTGACCTTGGGTTCAAGCTGGTGAGCTGTGCTCAAACCAGATGAGCCCGTGCTTAAGGCGGCAACCTTGGGGTTTCAAACCTGGGTCCTCTGCGTCCCAGTCTGACGCTCTAGCCATTGCACCACCGCCTGGTCAGATGGGTCTTCTTTCTTCCTGGATTGGAATATTCTGATTGAGTAAAATGATCTAGCTTGGAACTTTCCAAACTGTGTTCTGTGGTACCTGGGATTCTTTGGAAGAAGGTGGGAGGTGGGGGATAAGGAAAGGAGGAAGGGGTGGGCTTCAGGTCCCCATCTGTGCTTCAAAAAGAGTAGCCCCTTGGCTCTGGCCGGTTGGCTCAGTGGTAGAGTGTCAGCCTGACGTGCAGGAGTCCCGGGTTCGATTCCCAGCCAGGGCACACAGGAGAAGTGCCCATCTGCTTCTTCACCCCTCCCCCTCTCCTTCCTCTTTGTCTCTCTCTTCCCCTCCCACAGCCGAGGCTCCATTGGAGCAAAGTTGGCCCGGGCGCTGAGGATGGCTCTATGGCCTCTGCCTCAGGCGCTAGAATGGCTCTGGTCGCAACAGAGCAACGCCCCAGATGGGCAGAGCATCACCCCCTGGTGGGCGTGCCAGGACCCGGTCGGCGCATGCGGGAGTCTGTCTGACTGCCTCCCGTTTCCAACCTCAGAAAAATACAAAAAGAAAAAAAAAAGAGTAGCCCCTTTTATTGCTGACCTGAGTTTTGTTTTGGTAGAGACCCATGCTGTGTAAAAATAAGAAAAAGGTTGAAAACCACCAATCCAGTTCATGGGGCTGAACGCAGCTCAGAGTCATATATAGCATGCCCAAGAGAGCTCCCTGCAGCCGAGGCTCCTAGACTGAGTTTGGACTTCAGAGCCAGTCACACAAAGTTTACCTGCAGGTCCCTTCCTGTTAACACCGCTTTTGGTCTTTGTCTTTTTACTTCCTTATTTGTGAATTAGTGCTTGTAGTATTTTTACATTGCCACTCCTGGCTGAGCTTTACATATAAGACTGTACCATTCCTGGCCTTCATATTTAATGGTGCTGCCAGGTGACCACAAAGCCTTGAGCTCAGAAAAGCTGGAATCAATAAACAAAGAGAAGATATTAGGTGGGTTAAGACCAGGCCTCAAGGGTAGGGAACATCTCTCTCTCAAACTAGATTCCCAAGTAGCCTGATCCCCCTTGCATGCTGGTGCTACAGCCCTGGTCCCAAGGCACTGATCCTGATAGGGACTCAGTTTCAAAGACAGTTGTTGATCTTCAAAGAGCCTGTTATTCTTTTATTAGATCCAGTCAGAAACCATTTTACTCCAACTGTGAGAGAACCTAATTTAGGTATTAATTTTTCTTCTTCAAGAAGAGAAAGCAAGGCCCTGGCTGGTTGGCTCAGCAGTAGAGTGTCAGCCTGGTGTGTGGAAGTCCCAGGTTTGATTCCTGGCCAGGGCACACTGGCCCATCTGCTTCTCTACCCTTCCCCTTCTCCTTTCTCTCTGTTTCTCTCTTCCCCTCCCACAGCCAAGGCTCCATTGGAGCAAAGTTGGCCCATGTGCTGAGGACCAGCTACATGGCCTGCCTCAAGCTCTAGAATGGCTCCAGTTGCAATGGAGCAACGCCTCAGATGGGCAGAGCATCTCCCCCTGGTGGGCATGCCAGGTGGATCTCAATTGGGCGTACATGGGAGTCTGTCTCTGTCTCCCCTGCTTCTCACTTTAGAAAAATTCAACAACAAAAAAAAGTCTGACAGTCCATGCCTTCCCACTGCAAAAGATGTTTCTTCACCATATCCCTATATTTTAGTATATAAGAACAAAGCACTCTTGAATCTGCAGTGTTGCTCCACAGGAAGTTTTGAAATAAGGGGTTTAGCTTCTCCACTGTGGCAGTGTCCTATTGCCACAAGCTCATGGAAGGATGTTCAGTGAAATAACAGATCCCAGGAGGGCTGAACTGAGCCTTGCTTCCTTCTATTGGACTGGTTGATGGGTTGGCCCACATTACAACTTTTGGCCTCAGTACTTCTGTACGTTTGGCAATCTGACAGGCTGGCTAGGGCTTTCTTTTTCCTGTTGTTTGTTAAACCCTTAGGGCTAACTCATCAGTAGGCCATGGCCCTACATAACCTCTTTTGTCTTCTGCTGATTAGAGAGGAACATAATGACATCCTGGCTGTAGCTGATTGGGGGCAGAAACTTTCCTTCTACCAACTGAGTGGAAAACAGGTATGTAGCTCTGTACAAACCCAGTGGGAAATACAGTTACAATCATGCCTGTTACAGTTTTCATTTTCTGAGGTTGTATTATTAGTAATTATAAGTTATTATTGTTTGCTTCTATTTCTTGAGCATTTGCTGTGATACCAAACACTGTGCTCTGTGCATACTTTATATAATTTAATTCTAATAAAACCCTGTAAAGTAGGCCCTTTTCTTTTTTTAAGCAAGAAAGAGAGCGAGAGAGGGACAGACAGGAAGGGAGAGTGATGAGAAGCATCAACTCATAGTTGCAGCACCTTAGTTATGCATTGATGCTTTCTCATATGTGCCTTGACCCGGGAGGGGTGGCACATATGAGAAAGGTCCAGCTGAGCCCAGTGACCTTGGGCTCAAGCCAGTGACCTTGGGCTTCAAACCAGTGACCATGGGGTCATGTCTATGATCCCATGCTCAAGCCAGTGACCCCATACTCAAGTTGATAAGCCTGTACTCAAGCCAGCGACCTTGGAGTTTCAAACCTGGGTCCTTAGCATCCCAGACTGACACTCTATCCACTGCACCACCGCCTGTTTAGGCAAGTAGGTTCTTGGATTATCAATATTTTAGAAATGAGTAGATAAGACTCACAGTGTAAAATAAATATTATGGGCCCTGGCTGGTTGGCTCAGGGGTAGAGCGTCGGCCTGGCGTGCGGGGGACCCGGGTTTGATTCCCGGCCAGGGCACATAGGAGAAGTGCCCATTTGCTTCTCCACCCCCACCCCCTCCTTCCTCCCTGTCTCTCTCTTCCCCTCCCGCAGCCAAGGCTCCATTGGAGCAAAGATGGCCCGGGCGCTGGGGATGGCTCCTTGGCCTCTGCCCCAGGCGCTAGAGTGGCTCTGGTCGCAGCAGAGCGACCCCCCGGAGGGACAGAGCATCGCCCCCTGGTGGGCAGAGCATCGCCCCTGGTGGGCGTGCCGGGTGGATCCCGGTCGGGCGCATGCGGGAGTCTGTCTGACTGTCTCTCCCCGTTTCCAGCTTCAGAAAAAGAAAAAGGAAAAATAAATAAATAAAAATAAATAAATAAATATTATGTTTGAGATTCCACACTGCTAGTAAATGGTGGCACCTGGTATTGAAACCCAGACTGGTCTGACAGTAAAGCCTTGGCCTTAGTCATGATCCTGCCTTCTGATGTTTGCTTTATTCATCCTACCCACTTTTATTAGCACCCACTTAGGTCAGTCCTTCACCAGTGTTAGGAGCCACTAACATCAAGCTATGTAAGTTCATGCCTCTGCTCTGCCAGAGTTCACAGGCTGGTGGGGAATGACTCTATAGCCCACAGTTCCAGTGCAGTGTGATACATGGCACGATGGAGAGCTGTCCAGACAGATAGCTATAGGGACACAAAAGAGGGTGACATCACTGCTTGGAAGAGATGGGGGATTTTGTCGAGGTGACTTTGAGTAGGATAAGCAGGAGTTTGCTAGTCAGAGGATGTTGGAAATTGTGTTTCAGGCAAATGAAATAGCATCTTCAAAGGCAGGGAGGATTGAAAATAAATGACAACTCAGGGAACAGTGAGTTGTTCAGGTGACTGTATCCCAAGATTTGTGGAGAGAAGATGGTGCTAGAAAGGAAGATGGAGGCAGGATTGTAGTGTGAATAAGGAGTTTGAACATCCTACATGGTAAGTATTCTAGAGCCATAGATTTAGGTGGGGAGCTACTTGGTCAGATTCCTGTTTCAGAAGAATTCCTTGTTTCTGTGGAGGGTGGATTAAAATAGAGCCTGCTGATGGGAAACCTGTTAGTAGCCTGGAGACACTGAGGATAGAGCAAAGGTAGTGGGGATGGTGTACTACAACATCCAAGCAAATGAGAAGTGCAGCCAGTTCAATGGAACCTTTTGCTTAATAGCATTCTTATTCCTCAAAACATCAGCTGGAAGTGGGGGTTTCAGGTATGTGTAGCCCAGTTTGGAGCCATTTTTTCTGCCTTATCTTACCATTGGACATTTCTTTTGTAGTCAAGTAAAGATAAAAGTTGTGGATAATGAAGAATTTTCTCAGTTTCCTATTACTTTTCTCAGAACCCTCATTTTAATTATCTGGCATCTAGTTTCCCTGGCCCTGTCTATTCATCCACTTAATGTATGTTTATCATCACTTAACAAATATTTATTGGCATGTCTACTGTGTACCAGGTACTGAGTTTGGATATTAGAAGTGCCCTGGAACAAATAACCACATTACACTAAGAGGGAATGGGGTCTTGTTGCTATAGTGACAGTAAAAAAGAGCTCAGCATGGTAGTCAGGGCCATGGGAAATATCTCGCATGAATGCAGCCCCACAGTTCTTGTTGTGGCCCAGAGTTTTTGACTGATAAGCAACGTCAGTCTGCTGAGAAGGTAAAGGTAACTTCAAATTATTTGGGACAGTAAAATTGTTTTCTCAGTGTGTGATTGCCTTTTAACTCTGGGAAGATTTAGAATTAAATATGGAATGATGAAGTAAATCAACCTATGCTTTGGGGTTAGGCTTAGGCATAATTTGTATATTTTTGGCATTTTAAATGTTTATAATATTTAAAGGGATCTGGCTTGATAATAATAATAGCTAACATTTATTGAGTTTTAGGCATTATATATAAACTCTTTACAAGGCTAATTCTTTTATTCCTTATAACAACTTTATGAGGTAGACACTATTATCACCACTTTATATGTAAGAAAATTGAGGCATGAAGTTCAGTAACTGCCCAAAGCCACAGTTTGGTTAGTGGCCAAGCCTGGATTGGAACCCAGGAAGACAGGTGGTGGGTTCCATATTAGAATATTTATCAGATTTGTCTTATAATGCCCATTTAAAGGTATAACTACAGAGTAATGAGAGAAGTGCTATGGGAAAGGAGAGCACAGAGGCCATGGGAACACAGGGGAGATGAGTCTAAATCAGGCAGGGATATTGGGGCATGTTTCCTGGAGGAAATGACAGCTGGCAGAGAAGTAGAGTGAAAGGACATTCCTGGCTGGGGCTACGGTGGCATGGAGAATAGCAGCTGTGAGCACATGGAGGCCTAAAAGAACTTGATTTACTTGGGAAACTATAAGAAGTTCATTTTGGCTGTGAGAAGGATATTGGGATGTGAGTTCAGGAGCTTGACCTTTATCTTAAAAGCTGAGTGTCTGTTATCAAAGGTGAAAAGGCAACTCACAAAATGGGAGAAAATTTTTACAAATCACATATCTGATAAGGGACTTGTATCTAGAATATATAAAGAACCCCTATAACTCAATAATAAAAAGATAACCCAGTTAAAAAATAGAAAAAGGATATTGAATAGACCAAATAGACATTTCTCTAAATAAGGTATACATGTGGCCAATATGCATATGAAAAGATGCTTAACATCTTTAGCTACCAGGGAAATGCAATTTAAAATCATAATGAGGTACCGCCTCACACCCACTAGGATGGAGAAATTTAGACGCTTAATCACTACTGGTAAGAATATAAAATGCTACATCACTTTGAAAAAGTGGTAGTTCCCTATGACTCAGAAATTCCACTTCTTGGTATATATATCCAAGATAGATTAAAACATATGTCCAAACAAAAACTTATACACAAATGTTCCTAGCAGCATTATTTATAATAACCAAAAAATAGAAGTGGCCTTTAACTGTTGACTGTATAAATAAAATGTGGTATGTCCATGTAATGAAATATTATTCAGCAATGAAAAGGAATGAGGTACTGATATATGCTACAACATTAGTAATAAAAGGCCACATATTATATGATTTCATTTGTTTGAAATGTCTGACATAGGCAAATATATAGACACACAAAGTATATTAGTGCTTGCCAGGGAATGGAAAGGAGAAGGGGAATTGGGCTTGACTGCTAACAGGTACAGGATTTCTCTTTGGGGTAATGGGAATGTCCTGTGATGATGGTTGCACAACATATTAAAAGCCAGTGAATTGTATACTTTAAATGGGAAAATTGTATGGTATGTGAATTATACCTCAATAAAGTTGTTAGAGAAGTAGGATGGCTGTAGTTTCAGAATGAAAGAACAAAGAAGTTGAGGGGAACCATTGAACCCTAGCAGGTGCTCTGTGTGGAGGAGGGCCTAAGGAAGGAAGACTACCTTCAGTTTCAGATTAGCTGAAGAGCTAAGACACACACTCCTAAAGCAGTTAGGTGGGAACTGGGGGCTGGGGGATGCTGCTGGCTCTAATAGTCAAGGATTTGGCTGTGTGGAGAGGAGGAGTAGAGTGCTCCAGAGGAGGATGGCCTGTGTTCACAATGGAATCGTAGGAAGTAAGGCTGGCCAGCTCTTCTCTGTCTTCTCAACTCCCCTCACAAAAAACCTTGATTGTATTGCAATTATTATGGATTCAGAAGTGGTTTTTCCTTTGCTGTGTGTTTTCTTTCCTTAGATTGGGAAGGATCGGTCACTGAACTTTAACGCCTGCTGCATCAGCTACTTTACTAAAGGAGAGTACATTTTGCTGGGGGGATCAGACAAGCAAGTATCCCTTTTCACCAAGGATGGAGTGCGGCTTGGGACTGTTGGGGAGCAGAACTCCTGGGTATGGACCTGTAGAGCGAAACCTGATTCCAACTATGTGGTAAGAAGAGGAAGTTCATTTTGTTGTGCTATTGCCCTATTAGGCACTGAACATCAGGCATGTTTAGTCAGTCAGATCATTTATGTTTGTTCCTGACAAATGGAAGGATAGACTCTTTCTCCATAGAGAGCTGGGAATTGACAACTCTTTTTCCCTGCAGGCAGTAGGTTGCCAGGATGGCACCATTTCCTTCTACCAGCTTATTTTTAGCACGGTCCATGGACTCTACAAGAACCGGTATGCGTACAGGGATAGCATGACTGATGTCATTGTGCAGCACCTGATCACTGAGCAGAAAGGTAAAAGATAGGGATATCCCCACTGCCCTCCAGACATTGGGAAGAAGGGTTGGTTGGGAGGGCTGCTGACAGAGCAAGTGAAATGGTAGGCAATATTTCTCCCTGGTCTTTTAGAAACACATTGGACCACTTGTTCTTGCTTTTCTTGTGAGGAGGGCATGGCGAGGGGAGGATGTAGATGTCTTAGACCAGTGGTCCCCAACCTTTTTTGGGCCACGGATTGGTTTAATGTCAGAAAATATTTTCACGGACTGGCCTTTAGGGTGGGACGGATAAATGCACAAAATAAAATTATGCGACCGACCTAAAAACTGTGGTATTTTTAAATATAATTAAACTTACAAGACAAGCATCAAGAATGAGTCTTAGACGGATGTAACAGAGGGAATCTGGTCATTTTTAAAAAATAAAACATCGTTCAGACTTAAATATAAATAAAACGGAAATAATGTAAGTTATTTATTCTTTCTCTGCGGACCGGTACCAAATGGCCCACGGACCAGTACCGGTCGTGGCCCGGGGGTTGGGGAACACTATCTTAGAGAACCTAAGGACAGCAGGAAACCCTCTCAAGAAAAAATGCACAGACTCACAAACTTTTGCAGATAATTCCAAGGGGAACACGGACTCCCTAACTAAGGGAGGATAATGTATAACAAGTCAGAGTCAGGGTAGCTGAGCTGCATGGATCATTGTGGACCTACATGCTCTCTGGTCAGAAGCATTTCTGGAGTACTTCTCCCTGAGCTCCTTCTCCACTTGCCTCCTGGCAGGTCCTTCCCCCAGAGATGAGAAGAGCAGTGGATCACCACGGGCTCAGTCAGATTAGGGTTTCAGGACTAGTGCAGTCAGTCTAAACCCAGTCTTCTGTCCACCCAAGTAGCTGGGATGGTTAAATAGGCTAAGAATCCACTTGTTTAAAGTGTATTCCTATCCAGATGTACTGGCCACAGCACACTGCCAGCTGCCTGTGCACAGGGATTCTGGTTGGTAGTTGTATCGCCGTTTCAGATGACATCCTTTGTTCCCTATCGGGGAGCACCTATGTTTGAAGAGTTCAACTGTGATGGTGAAGGTGTAGCTACTTGGGCAGCTCCACAGTATCCGTTGTGGAGATAGTTTATCCCCCTGGTCTGTGTGAGAGCCTATTGTGTTCCAGAAACTATACATGGTTCTCTGTTGTCAAGAGTAGTGTTTGGGAGTGCCTAGAGGTGTGAGCGGTCACTCAGGCAGGCTCCCAATCATCAGGGGCCATTTAATGCCATGCAGCGGAGTTTAGATTTATGTTCAGCAAGTGATGGACCACTAAGAATTTCAGTTATAAGCTCTGGCCCACAAAGATTATATATGACTTTGGATCCTGGTGTTTAGCAGAGCTGATTGTATATATTAGACATTGTAAAGATGTTTTTGATGCGAGTGTCTCCTTTAATTGCCAGTAGCATTAAATAAATGATAGCTTTTAATTTTTCTGCCTTCTACTTACTTACCAACCTCTTGCCAGAACAGGGCTTTTTTTTTTTTCTTTGACAGTTCGGATTAAATGCAAAGAGCTTGTCAAGAAAATTGCCATCTGCAAAAATCGATTAGCTATCCAACTGCCAGAA
Organism: Saccopteryx leptura; assembly: GCF_036850995.1. NCBI lineage: Eukaryota > Metazoa > Chordata > Mammalia > Chiroptera > Emballonuridae > Saccopteryx > Saccopteryx leptura. Next base: position 47,486,513 of record NC_089512.1, on the reverse strand, counting down.
AAAATCCTCATCTATGAGTTGTATTCAGATGACTCATCAGACATGCATTACCGGGTAAAGGAGAAGATGGTCAAGAAGTTTGAATGCAACCTCCTGGTGGTGTGTGCTGATCACATCATCCTCTGCCAGGTAAGCAGCAGAAGGTTGACTGGATCCGCTTCATGCTTCCTCCAGGGATAGGGTACCCAACTCAGGGTTATTGTTCATTAATAATTGGTTATTGCTTTTATTTTATTGACATCTATATGAGTTCACAGTATGCTGGAAAGTCATGGGCCATAAACTGGAGAATACTTTGTTTTTGTATTGTAAAGTACTTTGTGATACTGGGATTATGTATATTTTAATGATTTACAGCTTAAATTGATAGCTCAAAAAATGAAGATTGATATTTTTTGGTGAACATATACAGATAAAAATTTATGATATTCTTCAATTAAAAAACAAAAAAAGTTATTTTAATTAAAATAATAAAGGAAATTTTTACTTTCTGATAGATTTTTTTCACAGAAAAAGTATTCTCAACTTAGAGCTTCCTAGAAAATGTCTACGTCAATGCCAAGAGGAGTTTGGAAAGACTTTGAGAGAAGGCCTAACCCAGCATCCTTCTTGGAAGTAGAGGTGGATTTGGTTTCATGAAACTAGGCCTTTTGGAAGTGATAAAATGAAAGTAATCCTTTAGAAATCACTGGATGTAAAATACTGTTAAAATCTCTCTATAAGTCTAGAACTTCAAGCGGTTTAGGGATGCCACAGGTTATAGGATAGAAGAGGCAAACAGGTATGCTTTTGGCTGCCTAGAGGTCTGCACAGAAGATCTGAGCCTGAGCTGGGTTCCACAGGAAGACCTTCATGAAGGGTAAATGATACCAATCATTGGAACTAGGTTAGATAGATCAGTGTTTCTCAACTGTGGGTCCACAGACCAGGGCCAGCCTGCCAGAAATTTTGCACTGGTCCATGAAAGAGTTAACCAGCCTGATGTTGTACGAAGATTATAGTCTATTTCTGGCAGACCAGCACCAGTCCATGGAAAGGCTGTTGAAAACCACTGAGATAGATCCTGAATATGAAGTGTTTTTCATCCCTCAGAGGCAGGAAGACCTCCTTGGGAGGGCTGGGGAACACTTATTCTGTTGAATATACATGCAGAGGTGGGTTACTTTCTAGGAGAAACGGTTGCAGTGCCTGTCCTTCAGTGGAGTGAAGGAGCGGGAGTGGCAGATGGAGTCTCTCATTCGCTACATCAAGGTGATTGGTGGCCCTCCAGGAAGGGAAGGCCTGTTAGTGGGCCTGAAGAATGGACAGGTGAGTGCTCTTTTGAGTCTCCCATCAGGCTGATTATCTGCCTGCAGATGTAGGCAGCAAGTCAGGTTATGACCCTGAGAATAGGTTTCCACAGCAGGAAAAGGCTTCTTTCCCTCATGGGCATATTAGAGCTTTCTTTCATGAGGCTAGCCTCCAGCCAGTGATGAGGTGGCCCTCAGACTCATAGCATGTCCCATTCTGGCAGAGTTGGCACTGCAGCCTCTGGGATGAATGTTGGTGGGAGATTTGTTAGAGGTGCAGTTTTTGTGGCTTGCTAGAGAGGGAAGCAGAGATCATTCCTTAGGTCAGATTCCTTCTAGAGCAGTGAATAGATTAAGGCAGTGTGTTCTAGCTTGTGTCCTAGAGGGTGCTGGTCTGCAGGCTATTACTAGATGTTATAAGAAAAATGGGCCCTGCCTGATGCAGTGGATAGAGCATCAGACTGGGATGCAGAGGACCCAGGTTTGAAACCCTGAAGTTACCGGCTTGAATGCGGGTTCATCTAGCTTGAGCGCAGGGTCGCTGGCTTGAGTGTAGGATCATAGACATGACCCCGTGATCACTGACTTGAGCCCAAAGGTCACTGGCTTGAGCTAAAGGTCACTGACTTGAGCAAGAGTTCTCTCACTCTGTGTAGCCCCCAGTCAAGGCACATATGAGAAATCAATCACTGAACAACTGAGGTGCCACAATGAAGAATTGATGTTTCTCATCTCTCTCCTTTCCTGTCTGCCTATTCCTATCTGTTCCTTTCTGTCTCTCTCTCTTTGTAAAAAAAAAAAAAAAAAAAAAAAAAAAGTGGGTCCACTGCTTAAATAGATATGGAAAATCTAGGTTACAAAAAGTTTAACAGTTTTCTGTGTATGCTCTTTGCTTAAAATAAGAAAAGTTCTAAGTGGGCTACATGAAAATTTGAAAGTGAAAATGTAACTGCATGAGCCTGAGAGCCAAGCTGTCTAGCAGATGGCTTGTGGTGGAGGTTTATCAGGCCTTTCCTGGGGACGGAAGTCATGGAGTATAAGTTAACAGGGACCATAGAATAGCAATACCAAAGGGGAGGAAACTGCTTCTTTGTCACAGTCAGCTGTCACTTCCAGTGTGAGGCCTAAGAGCATGGACTTCTGGGGGCAGGTTAACCTGGGGTCGTGTTTGTGCTTAACTACTCACTTGCTGTGTGACCTTACGCAGGTCACTTCATCTCTCTAAGGCTCAGGTTTTACAAATGAGGATAATGTTTTACAGGACTATCAAAAACAGTCAATAACTGATTGATTTCACCATCATCATCATCATCGTTTTGCTCTGGTTATACCAGATATCTTGTCAGTGTTTACAGTACGTCTTCCTGTGTTAGTGACTCAGATCTCTGCTAGATGGTGTTAACTAGCCCGATAGTTGGGTAACATTAACAAATCCCGGCCTGACCTGTGGTGGCGCAGTGGATAAAGCATCAACCTGGAAATGCTGAGGTCGCCGGTTTGAAACCCTGGACTTGCCTGGTCAAGGCACATATGGGAGTTGATGCTTCCAGCTCCTCCCCCTTTCTCTCTCTGTCTGTCTGTCTCTCTCTCTTTCCCTCTCTCTCTCCTCTCTAAAAAAAAAAATGAATAAATAAAAAAAAAAAAAAACCCAAAAAAACAAATCCCTAGTCAAGCAGACTTTCAAGTGAGTTTGTCATGTTTTGGGGCCAAAATGTCATTACTTTGGTGACCTCTGTCGAATGACACTCTGGTTTCCACATCCTAGTCTGACGCTCTATCCACTATGCCACCGCCTGGTCAGGACACTCTTCGTTTCCTAAGGGTAAGCCCTGATCCCTTTCTTTTGGTGAGTCCTTTTCTGTGCACACAACCTCTAGTGAAGTTAGTGGGAATTGTTTTTGTAGAACACCTGGAATTCCAACAGCTGGCAGTGTTCCAGGGTCTTGTTGCCATGGTTACTCACACTTTTTTTTTTTTTTTTTTTTTTTTTTGGTCTGAAATTTTGCCAGATCCTGAAGATCTTCGTGGACAATCCCTTTGCCATTGTCTTACTGAAGCAAGCCACAGCTGTGCGCTGCTTGGACATGAGCGCTTCCCGAAAGAAGCTGGCTGTGGTGGATGAAAATGACACATGCTTGGTCTATGACATCCACACCAAGGAGTTGCTTTTTCAGGTGAAGTCCCACGGAGTGCCAGAACATGGTCCTTTGATTAGAGACCCTCCTCTAGCTTCCCGGTCCTATAGGAGGTATTTACACTCTGGCTTCGAGGTGAATCTCTGGGAGGAACAGTGAAGTGTAAGGGTGTTGGAGCCAAACAACGGTGTAGAGCAGGGGTCCCCAAACTACGGCCTGCAGGCCACATGCGGCCCCCTGAGGCCATTTATCCGGCCCCCGCCGCACTTCCAGAAGGGGCACCTCTTTCATTGGTGGTCAGTGAGAGGAGCACATTGACCATCTCATTAGCCAAAAGCAGGCCCATAGTTCCCATTGAAATACTGGTCAGTTTGTTAATTTAAATTTACTTGTTCTTCATTTTAAATATTGTATTTGTTCCCGTTTTGTTTTTTTACTTTAAAATAAGATATGTGCAGTGTGCATAAGGATTTGTTCATAGTTTTTTTTATAGTCCGGCCCTCCAACAGTCTGAGGGACAGTGAACTGGCCCCCTGTGTAAAAAGTTTGGGGACCCCTGGTGTAGAGTCTAAGAGGTCCCCTCCCACACATGAACTGCAGGAGCTGAACCAATCTCTTTGAACTTTGGTTTCCTGAGAGCAGTAAGTGAATGATAATAAATCTAAGTGGGTTGTATTGTAGGCTGTCAGTGCATGAGTTAATGTGATAATGATTCTTTTGAAAAAGTCTTCTCACCTACTGGAGGCTGTGAGAGACCTAAGACACAGTAAGGAAGCAAGACCAGTTTTGTCATCTGAAAGAAGGGGAGGCATGGGGAAAGCCCTCCCTTCTGTATATTTCACAAGGATACTGTAAGAGCCAAAAAAATGTGAACTGTTTTGGGAATAGGCATTGTTACAAATCATTTGGTCCTGTGGCTGGAGGAAGCGTGTCACTGGAGAAGAGAGCTAAAAGGCTCAATGCCCAGTGCCTGGTTGGCTTTCTCCTGGACTTAGCACTGCTTTTTGCCTCTTTAGGGCTTTTTTTTTTTTTTTTTGTATTTTTCCGAAGCTGGAAATGGGGAGGCAGTCAGACAGACTCCTGCATGCGCCCGACCGGGATTCACCCGGCATGCCCACCAGGGGGCGATGCTCTGCTGCAACCAGAGCCATTCTAGTGCCTGAGGCAGAGGCCATGGAGCCATCCTCAGCGCCCGGGCCAACTTTGCTCCAATGGAGCCTTGGCTGCGGGAGGGGAAGAGACAGACAGAGAGGAAGGAGAGGGGGAGGGGTGGAGAAGCAGATGGGCGCTTCTCCTGTGTGCCCTGGCCAGGAATCGAACCTGGGACTCCTGCACACCAGGCTGACACTCTACCACTGAGCCAACCGGCCAGGGCCCTCTTTAGGGCTTTGTAAGTGGTCAGGGCCTGTTTGCCTAAAGTGAGTTCCCCCAAAGCTAAAATCTTCCCTGATTGGCTTCCTGAACCTCTGGTTTCCCAGTATAATCGGCTGATTGAAGTCCCCTTATCAGGGCTCTTCCTTGTCCTTGGCAGCAGAATCAGCAGGGTGTTGGAGTTGGGAGCTGCTCCTTGGAAGAAGTTGCCTGATTACCACTAGTTCCAGGTGAATCTCAGTTGATAATGACTCGCTCACATAACTGGAGAGACAGAGGGGTTTAGGGGAAGGGGCATAGGTTTTGACTTAAGACAGATCTGGACTTCAACCCTGACTTCATCACTTACTTTGTGATCTCAAGCAAGTTAGTGGACCTCTCTGAGTCAATTTCTCCTTACCTCTAAAATAGAACTTGTAGTTTTCCCCTCACAGGACTGCTAGGGGACTAAATAAGATACCATAGTGCCTAGCTCAGGGCCTGGCACATGATAGGGCCTTAGTATTACTTCTCTTCCCCCAGTCTCAACACCACCCCCTCTAGGTAGGTTAGCAGTCCCCAGTTGTGAATTTGTGTCCAGCCTAGAACCATATAGAAGTGGAGAGGCATATGTCCTTCCTGTCCCCACTGAGAGTTCTATAGTAGGCTAGGGAAAGTAATTCTTAGCCCTTGCCAGGGGTCATAAGCATTCCCAGCTATCTTTTTTTCCTCTCCACTGCCCCTGCCCCTTGCAAATACAAGCAGCTATGTAGTTTTAGTCTCCTTATAAAAGTAATACATGCTTATTATGAAATATTTAGACATTGTAAAAGATTTTAGGCAGAGAGGTATGAACATCTGCTGGTCCTTGGGTTTCCAGTTCTGAACAGAAAACTTTGAGGGAAGATGGGGGAGAGAGTACCTCCCAGGGTGATTGTATTTTTACAGTGTACAGATTATAAATGTAGAGAAAATATGTTATTTTTTAATTTTAAAAATAGCTCTCTGTTCTTTTTCTTATTATAAAAAAATAAATGTTCATTCCCAAAAGAAAATTTCAGGCAAAGAAAAAACAAAATGTAAAGCACCTACAATTCCACCCACTGAAAGACAGTCACTGTTAATTCTTTGGATTATATTTCTTTAAACCTTTTTTCTTGCATAGCTATGTTCAGGGGGTCCTCGGGTTACGACAGTCTCAACATATGACATTTCAAGTTTACGATGCTCACTCCCATAAAAACTTTAAAAAATTGAGACGTGAGTGTTTTAGCTTACACTGTTAGCGTTGTACTTACGGACTACATGGGCTAACAAGTCTGGTTGCGTGCAGCGGAAGAATACAGAGTAACGCAGCATATGAGTGAGGGACTTGGCATCCCTCAGTACACTTACCTACGCCATTTTGGACTGTTAAAAGTGCAAGTGTCCCATTTGTGTTAGGCTAGGGTGTATTTTGACTTACACTAAAATTTGGGTTACGTCACTGTTGTAAGAACGGAACTGTGTCGTAACCCGAGGACCCCCTGTATATTCATTCTTTAACAGAAATAGAATCCACTTTGATGATTTTCTCACTTATTATGTAATGATTACTATTTGGGGATAATAATTTTTATTCAAAAGTAATTCTTGCTTATTCAAAAATTCCAACATAGAAAAGTGCATAGAGGTGCTTGCCTCTATACCTCTATCCATTTCTTCAGATTCCCTTTTCTTCCCTTTTCCTCCATCTCAGTGTTGGAAATTTAATGTAATTCGGGCTTTAAAAAGAGAACTTGACTGAATGTAGGAATGGTGCCAAAGCCCAGGGCGGTAGTCCCAGGATCTTTACCATTTCTGTCCCCAGGAACCAAACGCCAACAGCGTGGCCTGGAACACCCAGTGTGAGGACATGCTCTGCTTCTCAGGAGGAGGCTACCTCAACATCAAAGCTAGCACCTTCCCTGTGCACCAGCAGAAGCTGCAGGGCTTTGTGGTGGGCTACAACGGCTCCAAGATTTTCTGCCTCCACGCCTTCTCCATGTCTGCTGTGGAGGTGCCACAGGTAACCCAGGGTGACTGTCAGCTCTCAGTAGTGGCGAGGCAGACAAGACCAGGAAAGCCAGGACCCTTAGAGGGAAGGGAGACAAGAATGGCAGCTCTGATGTCATGGAAGGCACTCTGGACTTGAACCTGAAGTCCTGTCTCCACTCTATGCAACCTATGTATCTTTGGGCAAGCAGCTCAACATCAATGAGCTTTCATTTCTTTCTTCCCCTTTCTGGTAGGGATGGGGAGGGTATGCAGGGTAGTCTGTCAGCAGACAGAGTTGTGTTTTACTGAGAGCCGTGCTTGGGGCAGAGTGGAGCAAGCTAGCAAAGCTGGGAGTCCAGGCAGGGTGTGTGCACAGGCCATATGGTGTGTGTGAGAGAAAGAGAATATGGGTGAAATAGGGTGTGGGGGCAGATGCCTGTGAGCCAAAAAGGCAGCATGGGAGTATCTGCACAAGTCCCTCAAACTAGGAAGAGGCTAGAATAGAAATGAGAGGCTGAATGTGAGCCATTGCCACTGTAGAACTGTCATAAAATAGAGATAAGCACCAAAGAGAGACTAGCCCTCAGAATCCCATCCTCAAGAGAGAATCACTCTTAAACATTTGGAAAATATCCTCCCAGACCTTTTCTATATGTATAAGTAATATATGCATAACATATAATTAGGAGTATCTGATTTTATATAAATTTTTAAACAAAAGTGGAATCATACTGTAAATATTGTTGTATTACTTTTATCTGTAAGTATTGCTCCTATAGATAAAACCTCAGATTCACGGTACTTTACTGAATGTGAACTATAAGTAAGAGACTTTTCTTTTTGTGACAGAGAGAGGGACAGATATGGACAGACAGGAAGGGAGAGAGATGAGAAGCATCAGTTCTTCGTTACAGCACCTTAGTTGTTCATTGATTGCTTTCTCATATGTGCCTTGATGGGGGGGGGGGGCTACAGCAGAGCTAGTGACCCCTTGCTCAAGCCAGCAACCTTGGACTTTAAGCCAGCAACCATGGGGTCATGTCGGTGGTCCCATGCTCAAACCAGCGACCCTACACTCAAGCTGGTGAGCCTGTGCTCAAGCCGGTGACCTCAGGGTTTCAAACCTGTGTCCCAGTCCAGTGCTCTATCCACTGCACCACTGCCTGGTCAGGCAGTAAGAGAGACTTTTAATCTTTGTCCTTGATGTCCATCTTCTACTTTGACCTAACAGTCACATATTGCAGATCAATCACTTTATGAATTGTCAGCTATCAACTAGTGATCTGGCTTTTTCACTCTGCAACCTACTGGAAACATGGCTCCATGTCCATAAATGTCCTTGTCTAGATGTTTTAAATCCTGAAACGATGATAGATTTGCATATAATTGTAAGATAGCATACAGAGATCCTTTGTATAACTTGCCCAGTTTCCCCCACTGGTGACAGTTTTGCAATACTGCAGTACAAATTTATCACCTGTATAGGCTGGTATATGCACCAACAACAACCTGTGAAATCCCTGGTGTGGGATTAACTTTTTATTATTACCACAACTTCCTCCCTATTGCCCTTCCTCTACCCACATTGTTTTCAATGACTGCTTTTTGTCCTGTTTCATGACTCTTTCACAACTTATTTAACCTAATACCTGTTGTTAAACATTTGTGCTATTTGCAGCTTTTTGCTGTTGTAAATAGTGAGCATCTTTCTAGCTAAGTCTTTGTATTTATCCCATCTTAGCTCCTTGGTATAAACTAGAAGTAAAACTGCTGGGTCAAGGGCTATTTAGGCTACATTTGAGAGATTTTTTTTTTTTTTTTTTTTGACAGAGACAAAGAGTGAGTCAGAGAGAGGGATAGACAGGGACAGACAGACAGGAACGGAGAGAGATGAGAAGCATCAATCATTAGTTTTTCATTGTGCATTGCAACACCTTAGTTGTTCATTGATTGCTTTCTTATATGTGCCTTGACCGCAGACCTTCAGCAGACCGAGTAGCCCCTTGCTGGAGCCAGCGACCTTGGGTTCAAGCTGGTGGGCTTTTTGCTCAAACCAGATGAGCCCGTGCTCAAGCTGGCGACCTCGGAGTCTCGAACCTGGGTCCTCTGCATCCTAGTCTGACGCTTTATCCACTGCGCCACTGCCTGGTCAGGCCATTTGAGAGATTTTTAAGGCCCTGGCCAGTTGGCTCAGTGGTAGAGTGTTGGCCCGGGTGTGGAAGTCCTGGGTTCGATTCTTGGCCAGGGCACACAGGAGAAGCGCCCATCTGCTTCTTCATCCTTCCCCCCTCTCCTTCCTCTCACCGTCTCTCTCTTCCCCTCCTGCAGCCAAGGCTCCATTGGAGCAAAGTTGGCCTGGGCACTGAGGATGGCTCCATGGCCTCTGCCTCAGGTGCTAGAATGGCTCCAGTTGCAACAGAGCAATGGCCCAGATGGGCAGAGCATCGCCCCCTGGTGGGCGTGCCAGGTGGATCTCAGTCAGGCACATGTGGGAGTCTGTCTCTCTGCTTCCCTGCTTCTCACTTCAGAAATACACAAAAAGAAAAGAAAAAGAGTTTTAGACATGTTTCCAGATTGCCTTTTAGCTAGGCTACATCAACCTCTCTTCCTTCCACACATCTCACCTTCATTCACTTTCCCTGGCTTGGCTTCTTGTAAAGGGTGAAACTAGAGTTTGTTTCTTCCTCTCTGCTGATGATACCCTTGTTACTCATTGGGCAGAAATTATTAGTACCTGACACAGAGCAGTTGTTCAATAAATGCTAGTTAGTAGACTTCAGACCTGAGGAAAAGGAAAGAGGAAAAAAGAAAGCCAGAAAAAGAAGAAAGAAAGGTGGGTGGAAGTGGCGGCAAAAGGAAGGGCAAGAACAGACCCTGTGGGAACTTCTGTTCCCCTTCCCAAACCCGTGCACCACATCCTTCAGAAACCCAATCTTCCTCAGTCGTGCCAAACATGCTATGTTGATTGAAAGTTTTTTCTCCCAAGACTGCCATGCTGACCTCAGGATAAATGAAGTTTGCTGTTTCAGCTTTGGTTGGCCAAGAGGAGTTGAAGGGGTGGCCTGGGGCTTCCACTGCCCAAGCTGTTAAGATTCAGAAGCCAGAGTCCCCCCAACCCCCGCCCCATGGCTGCACCAAGGCCATCCTGCTGATGCAGCCGGTTAGAACTGCCAAGCATTAGGAAAGGCCGCCTCAAGACAAAGGCTATTTATCTGTTGCCTCTGCCTCCAGCCATCCTGTGGTTTTTGGCCTAGGGAGGGGGGAGAAGACATCAGACCCACTCTGGGGATTTCTGGTTTCCTTTAAAAATTTACATCATCTTGTGCAAGAAATGATTTGTCAGGGCTGCCAAGTAGGGCGGTAAGCCCTAGGCCGGCTTCTCAGGGTGGGTGACTTCATGCTTGGAATGCAATAGCAAGATAAAGAAGAGCTCAGAGGGCATTTGTTCAGTTAGGGTATTTTTAAAACTCCCACTCTCAGATTTTGCCTCCCAGGCAAGTCCAAATGTTAACCATTTGTCATATGCTCCATTTTGATGGGCCTGTCTGAGTCCCTGTACTCTCGGGACATTCAGCATGGTGAGAAGTTACACAGTTTAGGGAAAGGAGTACTGTCTTTCTGACTCTGCTGCCTAAACCAGCTATGACTTTGAGCAACTCTGTTCACTCTTTGGGGGCTCACTTCTTTTCTGTGCAAAAGAGGTTAAATATAACCATCTTTCAGGTTTTTTCTGGCCCAATTCCTATTATTGTTTTTAATAATATCAAACACTGCAAACCAGAGTTAAATTGGAACAGAAAATGCTCACTAAAGGAGTTTAGAAAGGAAAGCTCATTGTGCGTGGGTAGTTTGAGAAAACTTCCAGGTAGTGGTGACACTTGCTCTGAACCCTGAAAAGTCTGGAACAGCAGAGAGGAGCAGCAAGGGTGTTTCAAACCGAGGGTAAGCTGAGGGTAGGAACAAGTCTGGAGAGTTTGGGAGCTGGAGAGGAGCTGGAGCTGAGAAAATACTGTGGATGTAATGAGCATGCTCATTTTTTGCCCAGCAATTTACCGTATTTTTCACTCCATAAGATGCACTTTTCCCCCAAAAAAGTGGAGGGGAAAATGCCCGTGCATCTCATGGAGCGAAAAATACGTTATTTTATTAAATATTTTAACACACCATTTGGTTCAGAATATTTTTTTTTCTTATTTTCCTCCTTAAAACCCTAGGTGTGTCTTATGGTCAGGTGCATCTTATGGAGTGAAAACTACGATATCTATTTTCAAAGCACTTTTCTTGTTTGCTTATGGTAGTGTGTTTTCTGGGCAGGGCAGCTAAACAGAAGTTAATTTACCCTAAAATTTACACAGCTAGGTTGTGGCTTAGCCAGGCCTGGGTTCTAGCTCAGCTGCTCCCATGTCCATACCCTGCGGCCACTTGAAGGGAGGGAAAGGGGGTGGGGTGGCATGGTAGGGAAAAAGTATTCAGAAGCAGGCACATCTTGTTGTCAGAGGATAGAATGACTTAAAAAGAAAAAATTTCCTTCAATTCTAAAGTAAAAAATGGGACAGGAAATTTCAAAGATTAAGGCTCCAAATGGAGAAAACAGCACTTCAGCTCCACATTTGGGAACCATTAGCACAGGGGTACTGGCTGATTGATCTCCACTGCCCAGGAATCCAGAAGGAGAGTGCAGGTCCCTTCCTAAAACAAGGGCAAGCACGGCCTTTTGTTATGAAAGACACTCAGGCCCAGCTCAGACTTGCTCTCATGTAAACACACATATACACACATATCTAAGAGGTTATCCCAGGCCCAGGCCCAGGATCTTCCATGTGCCACTTGTGTGCCCTCAGACAAGTCAGTGTCCTCACTGAGTTTCAGTCTCTTAGGCTTTAATCAGGGAATGATAATATCTGTGACACAGGGGGTAGCAGAGTAGAAGGCACAGAGGGTGGGCTGGGGAGTGGCTGAGAAGGGTACTGATTAACCATTGCAGCATTGCTTTGCAGGCATTTGTAATTAAGTCTGCAGTCAGGCTTTGTATGAATCTGACTCTTTCCATTGCTCTAAAAAAAACAACCTTTCCTTTTGACAAAATCCTGCAGTCTACTCCCATGTACCAGTACCTGGATAGGAAAATGTTCAAAGAAGCCTACCAGATTGCTTGCTTGGGTGTGACAGACACTGATTGGCGTGAACTGGCCATGGAAGCTTTAGAAGGACTAGAGTTTGAAACAGCAAAGAAGGTAAGCGTCTAGTCAGCATGAGCTAGAATATGGTCCTCAGAGGGTCCTTTGAGGAGGCAGAAGGGGGTCCAGGTGACCTACTGTAGTGGGCTCTGGAGTTGGACTGACCTATATTCAGCTCTGAGCTTAGCCATCTCCTAAGTGTAAGACTGAGCAGGTAACAACCTTGGTTGTTCATTGGTAAAATTAGGGTGATGATAGGCCCCATCCTCAAAAGTTATAAGGATCTAATGTGATAATGCCTGTAAAGCTTGACATAGGAGAGGCAGCTGATAAATTCTAGCTCTCACTCTTATTAGCTATCATTTATGTAAAACACCTATCTAAAAGCCTGGTTTATAATAGACACCATAAATGGTAGCATTTGTTATTGGTATAGCACTTATTGGTAATAGGCCATTTATTACACAAGGTTATTTTTCTTGGCACTCTGCTAAGTATGGTGGAAAAAATGGTCACGCTCTCTGATTCTGATAGCAATGTTACTCCCCACATACCTTCATGGCATGATTCATGACCTTGATTTATGGGGACATTTCCTGGATAAGTCTATTAAAATTACAGCAATGGCTGAAAACATTTGACCCCTTTCCGCGCATTATTAGAAAGAGCCCAGCTATGTCTCTGAATTGAGTTTTCATCTGGAACCTAAGGTATGGGGAAAGGAATGGTTTCCAACTCTCCCCTGCTTCTTCTTTTTGTCTTTATCATCCCTCAGCCAATTAATCAGATACTCATGTTGCCCATACTACCTGCTGAGCTGGTAGGGAAGGAGTTGCAGCAGTATGTGATGCCATCACCATGCTAAGTCAATATTTCTAGGCATGAAAAGAGAGTGGACCAAGACCAGACAAGAGTTCAGAAGTTTGGTTGAGAAACAGCTCAGCTATGTTCAGGCTGGATGACCCTGGGCAAGCCACTTCTCTCAGAGCCTCAGTCCTCCTATTTCTACAGGGGGGAAGGTGAAGACACTAGCTGCCAAGCCTGCCTGACACACTGTCATCTGGCTTAACTGTCACATTGCAAAAGGGATTCTAAAGCTAGCAATGGTTATACAAATGCTAATGTCATTAAAACAAGTACAATTTTAATTATATAATGATTATATTATAGTTTTAGATCAACTGTGTCAGGAAAGTGGTAGTAGAGGAGGACCTTAAGATTCAGAGGAAGGAGGAAACATTTCCACAGAGGGAGCTTCACTCTCCTGCCCCACCCCAAAATACCAGGAGGGATGAAGAATAACAGTGGGTTCCTAAAATATGTTTTGTTCCATTGTAGCCTGGGATGAAATTAGACAGTAGTGCCTAGCACAATGTTAAGTGCTCAGCAAATGTTTTAATGGGTGAAAACCAAACTGGAATGACCTTCCATTTGTTTAACAGCCGCCCTCAATTCTGTATACCCCCAAACACTCCCTAAGAATAGAAATTGTTGTATTAAAGCCACGAGATTTTGGCGATAGGCTATAACTCAATCACTTTATCCAAATCCCTAATCTCAGCCTTTCTTTTCCTGCATTGCCAAGTCACTGAGGCACACACATGGAGGTGGAGAATGGTTTTGGCGATAGACGACTGTCACCTCTAGATGGCAGAGGAGAGCTGTTTAAGCATCTAGGACCATTGCGCTGCCCTGAGACCAACTGCAGAGCTGCTCTGTTCCCATACTTCCCTCTGCTGAGGTTATTCACAGGCCTTGTGACTCTGACCACTCCAATAGGGGCACCCCTGACTCTGCAGAATGTTGGGACTGAAGGAACTCAAAAACAGATTTCTCTCCGTGGTGGGGAAGAAGTAGGCCCAGGGCCTCTCAGCTGGAATCTCGGCTAGAAAGAGAACTAGAACTGAGAAATAGAAAACTCCTCTTTCCTCCCTGCTATTTTGCCAGACATCCCAGGTGTCCCTTTCATGTTGCTTTGAGGATGCCCAGACCTCAAAGATGGCTTATAGGACCTCCAGTGAAGAACACAGGTGCATTTAGCTCTTTCTCCTTTTGCTCATGTAATACCTGCTTTACCCTTTCAAGGAATTCCTCTTCAGGAATACTCATTTACCAGGTTCCCACTCTGTGATGCTTTGCTTAATCCTGCCTCCCACTAGTGCTCATTGCTCAGACAGTGAGTCTGTGTTCTCCAGGGCACCTAGTTCACACTTGTGTAGCTCTTAGCTCAGGGAGATTTATTATCTGTTTAATTTGTCTGCCTCCCCTTTTAGAATATGAGTCCCTGAATTGGGGAGGGGGACAGAAGCCAAGTCGTATTTATCTCTGGGTCCCCAGCCCGGCAGGATGCCTGGCCCTATGGGCTGAAAAGATGAAGTCCCGTTGTGGTCATCTGTGAGGCAGCCAGAAGCTGGGTGACTCGCTCATTTCTACAAGTCTTTTTATGATAGAGGATGTCATGCAGCTAAGTAGAGGCTGCAAGTGGCCAGGGTTGTTGTTCTTTCTGCATTTCATGTTCTAAAGTCTCCTGGATTGCTGCCTCCTCTAGGTGTATGTCAGCCCATTTCAAATAGGACAGTGTAAAAGTAGCATAGCTGGGTACAAATGTTGACAGCAAAGTCACATAAAGATCAGCCTGACATGGTGGGTTGTACTTCTCTAAACCCCATGTAAAGTCTGAAAGCAACAAAAGAGGCTTAGTTAACATCAGTGTGCATCAAGATGAATGCCTAGAAACTTCCAGCAGCCCATGGGTTAAAATCTCCGTCTTTACTGGAGTCCAAGGCAAGAGCTACACTCTTAGGATTTACTCAAGAGTTTGCCTTCCAGGGACTTGGAGTGGTTCATTCCCTACCTTCCCCCTTCCTTCTAGAAACCATCTTTATTCCTTCTCAAATTTCCACTCCTTTTCTCCCTTCATCATGGTACTGTGGGCACAGGATACCCTGTGTTTATGCACTGTTAGTAAGCATAGCTGGTTCCTGTTTCCCATCCAAGTCACCAAGATGTATGTGCAGTCTCTCCTCAGTCAGTAAGTATATCTCCACTCCCACTCCGATGCCACTGCCTCAGAGTGTCAGACTGGCTTGTTCTTCCCTTTTGCATAGAAATTCCTCCAAGCAGGCACCATCTCAGACTGCAGTATCATAGTTCGGTAGTTTTTGTTTCACCTAATCCCAAAGTGATTGTTGCATCCAGGGCTTCTTTGCTCTTCTTTGTATGGACTAATCCCAGGGATAAAGCCAAGCCTCACTGGGTGGTATAACCCTGAATGCAGTGATTAATCAATGCTTGCTTCTTTTCCCTCCTTACTGACTCACTTTCTAAAGCTTGACTTTCCACCCCCAGCCAATCACCCACTTTTGAAGCTCAGAGGCAGCTGATTTTATTCTGTTATTTCCTCCTCTGTAGGCCTTCACCAGAGTACAAGACCTGCGATATTTAGAACTTATCAACAGCATTGAGGTAAAGATGAAGTGTTCTTTCTTCTCAGGAAAGCACACACTCACCATCTGTGGTTTACAAGAAGCTCTTCAAGCAGGCAAGAGCCTTGAGGACATGAGAACAAAGCCACTGGTGTCGGTATCAGGGCCACAGCCTGGCCTGGGGGTGCAAAACACCAGGTGGGGGGGGTAGAGACAACTCTTGGTAGCTGGGGCAGGTAGGTGTGTTCCTAATCTCTCTGATCTTTGGTTTCTTGTCTGTGAAATGGAATGAGACCTACCTCACAGGGTTGTTGTGAGGATAAAATAGATTCTCAGTGACTAGTTTTCATTCTAGCAGTGGTTACCGTCCTATAAGGCTTCAATAATATGCCAGTGTAGGAAGCATTCCCAAATGCACATGATCTGCATCCCACCTATAGCAGTGGTTCCTGGGGAGGGAGGTCTGAACTGGGCGCCTAGAGACTCTGGAGCCCTCCCTCCAGCCTACCATTTCTAGCTGAGAACACCAGCTTCATCAGCCAAACCCAGGAGAGGTGGTGTGGACTAAAGAGGCTAGTTCTACAAGCACCATTTGCTGAAGGATGGTAGACCATATTCTTAATTCCTGTGTATCTTAGTGCAGTCTGTCTGTAAAAAGGCATACATATTTTTTCTCCTGAACAGATTTATTGTGAGGCTATGGGAATACATTTGAATTTCCATAGGGAAGTAGTAAAGAAATCAGTAAATGTCTTGTCCCTTTGATTCAGTTCAGCATAAAAAACACCTGTTGTGGGCCAAGCCTTATGCTGAGCCCAATGGGCAGAGCTGAGTGGAAGAGACAAGCAGGAGCTCACAGCCTGCTAAGCCTAATAATTGTTGCCATTTGCTGAGTGCCTGCTCAGCCCCACGCATGATCATGATTGGCATGTATATTATTTTAAATCCTTACAACAACTTAATGAGTCAAATACTGGTTTTATCCCTTTTGGAAAAATAAGGACACTAAAGCTCAGGAAGGCTAGGCCACGTCCCCAAGGCTCCACAGACAAAAGCTTGATTCAAATTCAAAGCCAGTTCTGTCTTTATTCTAGGGCCATGTGACCGAATAAGAAGTTGCTCTGGTGCAAACCCCACACACCTACTTCCTCCCCCAGCACCATCATAAGGAACATGTATTTTCTATTGCTTACTTACCTGCATGGTAAAGGGTTTGTTCAGGACTATTTATCCATGATACCTAGTATTACTTAAGATCAGGGTTGGCATTTGTGATTCCTCTGGCCTGGATCTAGGGGTCTTAATCAATGCAAAGGTAACTGACCTCTGTGGGGACCACCTCTTGTTATTTACCGGTCTTACTGAGTTCCTGTCTTATTACTGCCTCATCTAGTGTGCTATGAACTGGGCAGTTGGTTAAACTTGTAAGAATTGTCTCTTGAAACCGAGTCAAGTGCCTTCAAGAGAAGATCCATTTTGGCTGCTCTGGGGTCTTGGTTGTTTGCTTCTAGGTAATCGGCATTATTCCAGAGAACTGAGGTTCCCTACTAGGCTCCTTTTGCATAAGTAAGATATAACTGTACTGATAACGGGAGGAAGAAAAGCTACCCATTTGACTTCACACATACTGAATATATGTAAACCGTGTTTCTGGATCATAGTGATAATCTGTGGCCTAGAATGTGTATGGCCTATATTCCATGCCTAATGAAACCTGTTTCTTTATCTCACTGCAAGATTTTAATTCATTTCAATTAGGAGTTAGTTTATTTGGCTGATTAGTCTAAACTGTGTAGTTTCTTTCTGTTTTTTTTTTTTTTTTTTAGATTTTATTTATTAATTTTAAAGAGAGGAGAGAGAGAGAGAGAGAGAGAGAAAGAAAGAAAGAGAGAAAGAAGGGAGGGAGGGAGAAGCAGAAAGCATCAACTCCCATATGTGCCTTGACCAGGGAAGCCCGGGGTTTTGAACCGGCGACCTCAGTGTTCCAAGTTGATGCTTTTACCCACTGAGCCTCCGCAGGTCAGGCTCTTTCTGTTTTTTAAAATTACTTCTGTCAGTGGAGAAGCATGTTGCCTCCAGCTGTTAAAAATTTCACCATCTTGTCTGGGAGTTTGATCCAATGTCTCATCTTCTTCCACTTTGATACATTTGCTAGAAAACAAGCAAAAGAAAACTGCTGGGGCTGAGAGATTGGGTGCTATTGAGTGTTTACAAATACTTAAGCTGTAGACTAATGAATGTTCCTTAACACAGGAGAAGGGAGTGTGCCAGTTATTTCTCTTCATCCTCAGCACTGCTATATGTTTGTGCATAAACACGTGTGTGAGTGCATGTGTGCATGCATATGCAGGTGTGTTGGGGACCATCACTTGTATCCAGAGAGTATTATGTGGTACAAAGAGCATTTAGAGTCAGACAGACCGAGTCCAAATGCCAGCAGTGTGTAACCTCTACCTGCTCCTCTTCTGAATCTCAGCTTCTCTCGGGGTGACAGTTGGGAGGTACCACCCACCCCTGGTTTTGTCTGGGACACCTGGTGCCTAGTGGGTGCTCAACATGTGGTATCACTTACCTTCACTTTGGAGAGAGGGACATAGTAAGGCTCATTATATTATTCTGTTGGTCTCCTTCTGGGGATGAAACCCTAAACCTTCTCCTTGTCTACCGTCATCATGAGTCACAACTCAGCCAAACCAGGCCTGGGAACTTGGGAGATCTTAGGAGCTTGGGAGCCACCAAGGTGTGGGCAGTACACATCACCCTAAGTATGCAGTTATTTCCTTGGAAGAATGTATAAGAAAGCAGCCCTGAGGAATTTCCATTAAAAAAATAAAAGTTTGCATTTCTTTTGATCTTCACTCATGGAGGGGGGGTGTCTGCTTTTGTTGTCAAACATTCCTACCAGAAACCTAGGTTAGAGACACAACAGCTCAGGAGCCAAGTGTAGGTTCCACTAGGAAGGCCCAGGGACTTGAAATAGCAGCATCTAACCTTTGTAAAGGCTGCTTCCTGCCGTGGCTGCAGAGGCCATTTCCTGTGCTTCTAATTTTTCCAGGAGAGGAAGAAGCGGGGAGAGACCAACAATGACCTGTTTCTGGCAGATGTGTTTTCCTACCAGGGGAAGTTCCACGAGGCCGCCAAACTGTACAAGAGGAGTGGTCATGAGAACCTCGCACTCGACATGTACACGGACCTCCGCATGTTTGAGTATGCCAAGGTAATCCCCCCCACATCCTGGCCCAAGCTGCCACGTAGAACCCACCAGTGTTCTGATATTGAGGTGTTCAAGTTGTTTGGCTCCAGACAGAAAATAGCAGTGGCCTCAGAGAGAGTGTGGGCAAACTGGTAAGCAAAGGAACTATCGATGGCCACAGATTGAAGCTGACCAAAAACTGACCCTCCAAGGTGACATCAAATGGGACAGTTGTGACAGACCTGGATGGACCGTGAGTCTGAACCAGCTGTGTCCCTTCGTTAAGTGTTCAGGTTTCCGGGCATCAGAGTTGTCTCCCACATATTCTCTTAGAACTTTATTAGAAGCCACCAAGAATCAATGTCCTCAGGCATGAATGGTTCTACCATCCTCATACAGGACAGTGTGGTTCACTCCAGCCAAGGTTTCCTAAGCAAATGCTGTCTGTATGGTACTGACTTGCCTTTGCACTGGACCTTGGAGACAATATAACAGAGTCTGTGCCCTCTGGTGCTAGCACAGTGTGCCTCCCATCACCTTGGTTAGTGTAGCGTGGCTCCCCCATCATCTGCATTGTTGATGGTGGAGATTTCCCTTTGCATTTGAAGGGGCCCACAGGTGTGAATACACATGGGTGTGCTTCCTGGAGTAGGCTCCTGATGGCTTGTGTGAGCATGAGTCCCACTGAGAAATCCAGACCATCAGGACACTTGCAGTTTAGCCTAACTCTAATGTAAGGTGAAAAGAGCCTTGGGCGCATTGAGTAACTAGGCTCCTCCTTCCTCGGAGGTGTCTTTGTTAACCCTCTTTCCCTGTAGCGGCAGGATCTTCAGAATGCTATTAAGTGAGTCATCAGCCACAACCAATTAGTGGCTATTAATGGTTATTATCTAGCTCACAAGTTCAAGATGAAAAATCCTCCCCATTTTTTTCCTGCTCTTCTGTTCCTGAAGATGACTGCATTCTTTTATCTTCCACCATCTGTGAGTTATGTCTGGGTCACTGTGATATGGCCCAGAAGTTTCCGGTAATTAATACCAGGACAGGCACCTGGTCCTCAGCCTGTCTCTTCACCTTGGTGGTTCCTTCACTCTGTCCCTCAGATCCAAGTACTTCAGGTTCCTCCACTTTGCTTTCAACTTTTTTTTTTGACAGAGACAGAGAGAGGGACAGACAGGAAGGAGAGAGATGAGAAGCATCAGTTCTTCGTTGCAGCTCTTTAGTTGTTCATGACTGCATTCTCATATGTGCCTTGACCGGAGGGAGGGCTACAGCAGACCAAGGGACCCCTTGCTCAAGCCAATGACCTTGGGCTCAAGCCAGCAACCCTGGGCTTCAAGCCAGCGGCCTTTGGACTCAAGCCAGTGACCATGGGGTCATGTCTATTATCCCACGCTCAAGCCAGCGACCTTGGGGTTTCAAACCTGGGTCCTCCATGTCTTAGTCCAATGCTCTATCCACTGCGCCACCGCCTGGTCAAGCTTCTTCAACTTTTTTATAACCCTCCCATATTCCCACCACACACACACACACACACACATACACACACACCCGCACGTGCACACATGCACACACACACACAACATATGATTTAAAACTGCATTCATACTGAAACAGCTAAATCAGTGCATCTCTTTCTGAGGATAACAGTTAAACTGAGGCCAAAACCTTAGACTAAAGGATTGAATCCTAGGATCCTAGGGGTGGAATTTAGGAGAACTGGCTGTGGATGTTCTTTGGAATTTCTGAAACCTTCCAGCAGGCAGCTGTGGGGCAGTAGACAATGTCTTCTTACCTTGGCGTCCAGAGAGTTGATGTGAGTCTTGGTTCTTCCTATTAGTAACCCAGAAAGGCTTTTCACCTTGCTAAGCCTCCATTTTCTTCTTGGAGGTGACAGTTGCAGCTCAGCTTAGTTCTGAGAATTGCACAAAGTAATGTATGAAAAAACCCTTTACAAAGGCCCAGCTGTAGAAAGGTTAGGAAAATAAAAGGGGCCAAGCCTGACCACAGAGTGGCTATTTTTCAGACCTCTCCTCAGTCAGCCCCACTCCTGTTCCCACACTGAGGCCCCCTCACACTTTGGAGAGGCTTCGTTCACCAACAGTCTCCCACCCAGAAATGCAGCCTATTTATACACTCCATCTGGTCTGCCTCCCTATGAAGGTAAATACTCTGGGGGTTGTTTTTAGTTGTAGTTTTTTATCACAATTCCAAGTAGGTCAGTTCTGTTTTAATCCCCTCCCCTCCAATAGTTTGAATTTGAGAAAGTGTGTACATATACATTATGTTGGGGGTAGGCAGAAATACAGTACTTATTAACATGGCATGTTTTTGTTTATTTGAAAATTGCTTCCCAAGATTCAATCTGGTTTTCAGAAAATTTCTAAATTACATTCCCATGTACAAATAAATTATATGCTTTCCAGATAAGTGACATGTTTATATGGTGATAAAGGGAATTATAATGCTCTTAACTCTTAGGTAGTATATCCTTATCAAAATCACCAAACATGAGAACACTGTTTAGTCTCATTCATCATTCAGCACAGACTCTTTCTGTCCACTCTAGGGCAAAGTCTTTGCCATGGCTCCAGATAATGCGTAAATTATCTTCATGGAACCAAAGAATCTTTGAAAACCCAGTTTGTTGAGCCTTGAAGGAACCAATTAGATTCAACTTTGATGAGGTCAAAGCGCCTAGGACTGGGATGTTGGGCTAGAGGAGGTTTCTTTAAGTCTGTGAACTGTGTCCTTGCCTGGTCTCCTTACTGATGACCCAAATTTATGGCTTGCTTTTAGCCTCTGACTCTTCTCACTACAGTCACCTCAAGTCCACAGAATACTCACTTTGAAGACCATTTCTGTTCTCTTATGATGATGCTTTTCCCCAGATGTTAACTTCATTTAACCAACCAAGTTAGCAGAGTTTCCAGCTTTGCATTGGCATAAAGAGTACACATCACAGTAGCTGCCAAGAGTAAAGACTGTCTGAAATGGCCCAAACTAGGCATCTTCAGATAATTAGCGGTTGCTTTCCAAGCCTCTTCCCCTGTATGAACTCTACAGGAACGAAAGACCAATGAGGTTGGCCTGTCTATTGGATACCCACCATCAGGTTAAATGATAATCTTGCCTCTCCTTAAAACGGTTGTCTTAGGCCAATCTAATATATTATTTTAGGGGCTACACAATTACTCTGAAAGCAAATGGAAAAAAAGCTAATTATTCAAGTAGGTTCTTAGCATACATTGACTGTACTTTCCTGACAAATGAGTGCTAATCATGGGGAAAGGAGTGCTTTTTTTATACTTAGTGAGGTTGACACAGCGCACTCTCTGCAGGATACATTATTCCTGAAACAAACCGCTTCTTATTAGTTATGCAGATCTGGGCTATTAAAGCTCTCAATTTCCCTTTTTGAAATGCCCCACCTTTTAAAATGTCATCACCAAAGCTGCTTCAACCATGGCAAACTCCCACATATATATTTTGGGTAACTGTATCCTGAAAAGAGGTTATTTTCCGAGGCTGTTTCTCACACATTCTAGGGCCAACCCAGGGAAGCTGGCATGGCCATTTAGAGGCCCCCTGTTTTGGTGGAAGGAACACAGGCCCTGAGACTTGACCTCTAAGCTTCCAGATCCACAGGCCTCTCTTCCTTCACTAGTTCTCTCCTGGCCCCTTCCTCCTGCCTCAGATCCCCCATGGCCTCCTGCTGTCCCCACTCCTGCAAACCTGGTATCCAGACAGTGTGCCACTATCCAGTTGAGAAGTAATTAACCAAAAACATTTGTGCTCATTTTCTGCTCCAGGCAAATACCTGGGGGCAAAGCCAATGGATAATGCCCTAAGTTCAGGCAAACAGAACATGTATGGAGTCAGAAAGCAGAGGCTAATAGTACTCCCAGCGTGGTGGAGGGGAAGAGGGCACAAAAGGACTCTCCTGCACTCTGTAAATCATTTTGTTTAAGTTTAGAGGACTGTGTGCTCAACCTCACTCTGAGGCATGTGGTATCATCCCTATGACCTGAATAAAGATTGTAAGTTTGAATATTCAAAGTTGTGCTACCAGGTTGTAGAGTCATGATATAGGAATAGTCACACATATATCAAACTCTAGGAGAGAGAGAGAGAGAGAAACCTGATCATACATCCTCCACACTGCAGAGTTTGTGTACGGTACCACAGAGTCCAGAAAGTATTGTTTAGCTAAAGAACAAATATCCATTAGTGAGAAGGGCAGGAAATATTGAGGGTCCTAGTCATTGACCTGTCCCAGTACTCCCCAGGAGCACATGTGGGGCAGCCTGTAAGCACTCCTCCCCGACACCTGGGACTGCCACCCCCCAGCTATGTAGGGATGGGCTCACACTTGCATCCTGATCGCCTGCTTCAGCCAAATGGGCCCTTCCTTGCACCAGCTTTCAGCAGCCTGACGTAATGCTGGCAGCAGGAAGTTCTAATTCAGAGTGTTTTTGTTTGTTGTGCTTCCTCAGGATTTCCTTGGATCTGGAGACCCCAAAGAAACAAGGATGTTAATCACCAAACAGGCTGACTGGGCTAGAAATATCAATGAGCCCAAAAACGCTGTGGAGATGTACATCTCAGCAGGAGAGTATGTCAAGGCCATAGAGATCAGCGGCGACCATGGCTGGGTTGACATGTAGGTTTTCAGTCCCTGCCCCAAGAAGCATTTGGCAGCATGTCGTGTCTTGTCAGCTCTTGGTTTTGACTGACAAGGAAAAAAATAATGTTTCTCTAAATATTTAATCCAAATGTGATAGTGATTAGGTTTTTGAGATACAGACTGGATGAGGCATTTGCTGCCTTTGAGGAGTTAGCAAATCCCTGAGGGAAAGGGTGAGATGGAGGAGAAGGAGACATCCATCTGCCATCTCCTGAGCCCTCCCTACGTACCAGGCACTGAGAAACCTTGTAGACATTTGGTTCTCCCACACCTTAAGTGTGGGTGTTTCCATGTCCGTCTTCCAAATGAGGAAACCAAGGGTCAAGGACCAAGTGATCACACAATGCCAAATAGCTGGGAAATTGTGGGGCTGAGCTTCAAACTGATCTGGCCAACTTCAATACCTATAACGCCAATAATGGTAGGATCTGAAGAACAAGAAAACTTAGCATGTCAGTGAAGGAGACATGAATTCTCATAGGAGGAACCATGGATGTCTTCTCCTAGGCATTAGTCTTTGCATAAAGGGCTTTGACAAATTTCAAGAGGCAGAGATAACTGAAAGGGGCAGGACTTGCAGACCAGAATAATACTACAAACCAAGGAGTTGGCTATGGTTGTGGTAAAGGTGTAGGAGAAAGCAAGTGAAAGACAGTTGGTTGCAGGCAGGGGTATCTGGGCTGGTCACACTGGGAGGGCCTCAGGTGCCGAACTGAGGCATTTAGATTTGTCAATAGGTAGTGAGGACCCCTGGTTGGGCTGTGCTGTTGGAAGTCCACTCAGGCAGTGGGTGTAGAATGGAGGGAACACTGGAGGAAGAGAGACTGGATAAGTAGTCACTGCAGTAGACCAGGGAGAAATATGGTAGCCGAGGGAATGAATGAGAAGTGGGTATGGAGTAGGCAGTACTGACAGAAGCCAACTGAATGGGGGTCTCGGGGTGGGGCCAGGCAAGGGAATTGCAGGCTGATTCTGAGATCTGGAACTGGTGGGTAGTAATGCCACTAGCCACGCAAGAGAACAGAAGAGAAGCAGGCTTCGTGGGGCTGCCAGAAAGGGGATAGATTCAGTCTTGAGATTCTTAGAGCATTGTACCTCCACGGGAAAGTCAGAGAAAGTGGGTTTCATGGTCATACATGTGTGTGCGTGCATACATGTGTGTACATGTATGTAAACACATTGCTACAGCTGTTAAAGAGAGCAGGTGAGGGAACAGCTTCTGAGGTCAGCTCAGTCTGAGCCCTAAGGCTGTTAATTGTTCTGGAAGCCCCTAAGAACCCTACTATGTGGTTGGTATGTGTCCAAGAATAAAATTTCTTGAAGAAAGAGGTACAGATTTTGCTCCCCAAATTATTCTTTTCACAAAAGGTATGGTAGAGGAGAGAGCCTTTCTCCCCTCTAGTTTTTTATTTTATTTTTTAGTGAGAGGAGGGGAGGCAGAGAGACAGACTCCTGCATGTACCCCAACCAGGATCCACCCAGCAAGCCCACTAGGAGGCGATGTTCTGCCCATCTGGGGGTTGCTCCATTGCTCAGCAACTGAGCCATTTTTAGTGCCTGAGGCAGAGACCATGGAGCCATCCTCAGTGCCTGGGGTCAACTCACTCCAATCTGAGCCATGGCTACGGGAGGGGAGGAGAGAGAGAGAAGGGGAGGTAGAGAGTAAAGAAGCAGATGGTCGCTTCTTCTGTGTGCCCTGACCCGGAATTGAACCTGGGATATCCACACACCAGGCTGACATTCTACCATTGAGCCAACTGGCCAGGGCCCCCTCTAGTTTTTCATGTCACTTTCTTTTGCAACTGATGTATATCAGGGTTACCTTGAGGAGACTTAAATTAATTCAGGAGAGAAACATTCAGCATGTTCTTCCCTCTTCTATGTCTGGCTGTAAAAGGTGCCTCTCCTCCAGGGACATTTGGTTTGATGGGTGGGGTTGGGGCGCTCTAAAGGTTCGCCTGTGCCACCTTTCCCTAAAAATGTATCATTTCTCTGCTGAGAAATGTTATTTTTAGATTCCATTATTATTCTAAGTACAGATTGACAGATCTCCCTGAGCCTGCCTATCTTTGAGACAGGGATCTGTTACAGCTGCTTCTTCCCCTTTCTTTCTCATAAAGAGCAAGCTAGTTAGCAAGCTCCTTTTCCTGGAGAAAGCTGGTTTTACCCCAAATTCTGGCCAGACCAGAAGTAACAAGCAGGCTTCATTTAGTCCCATGGCCTCACAAGCAGTGGGGAAGAAGGTCACCACTGGGAAGAAGTGGTAAGCCACTGGTCCCTGTGGCCCCTCACTCATGGTTCGCACCTTGGCCAGGAAGAGAGGCATAATCAAGATTACCTGCAGGCCTTTTTCCAGAGCCCAGACCAGGCCCCACATAAGCCCCTTCCTCTAGAGATCCTGTCACTGAAGAATTCTCACACCTCTGCCTCTACTTTCCCATGAAAATTCCCAAAACAGTGGTGGGAAGAGCCCTCTACCACTTCCTGGCTGCAGAGTCTTAGGCAGGTTGCTTCACCCTCCACCCTAGCCTTTAGTCTTCTCATCTATAAAGTGGAACTAATAATACCACCTCTTACTTAGGGTGGTAGGGATTCAATGAGAGCGCATGTAAAAGCTCATGGCACTGTTCTTGGTACAGTAGGTAATCAGCAGATGCTCATTTTTCTCCCCAGATCCTTCTGGATAGATTAGTAACTTCTGTGAAAGGAATATAGGGGATGATGTCCTTTAGCACAATGTTTTTCAACTGCCTGACCCTGAGTGGTTAACTTATTCACAGACCGGCATCGGTCCCTGGACTGGCAGTTGAAAAACACTGCTTTAGCAGGCACTCCCTCCCGGCCACTGGGCACTGTTTCTGAAGTGTGTATTCACTCATTTAATAACCTCCCTCAAGCAAGGGGCTGTGGCACTGTATTAAGCATTGGATCATCAACATGAATTGATACAGAACCTGCCCTCAAGAAGACCCAAAAGCTTGTACTGCTTTCTTCTGTCAGACTCCTTTCACAGGAGTCCCTCTCCTCCCTATGTACTTGCCTCTCCAGGTTAATTGACATCGCCCGCAAGCTGGACAAGGCTGAGCGGGAGCCCCTGCTGATGTGCGCTCGCTATTTCAAGAAGCTGGATAACCCTGGCTATGCTGCTGAGACCTACCTGAAGATTGGTGACCTGAAGTCCTTGGTTCAGCTGCACGTGGAGACCCAGCATTGGGATGAGGTGAATGTAGAGCACACTTCATGGGTTAAGGAGTCTTGTCTGAGCCCTGGACCACAGGGGGTTTTCTGAGGTTTGGATAGAGAGCAGCTGCCCTCATTGTGAGAATGAACATTAGCCTCACAGTCAGGAGACTTAACCTTGAATTCTCCAAGCCAGAGTATTTTTTAAAAGCTTTCTATTTGTTGATTCATTCACAGCATCTTTATGGACATCTGGCTCTATGCCAGCTCCATGATAGGGACTGGGGATGTGAGAGTTAACATAACAGCTCCCATTGCTTGCTATTGGTCTGAGCTGCCTCTGACTAGCACCACTGTCTGACTCATGTCTGACAGGGAAACACATCTGTATGACATTTAAGAACATCTGGGTGGCAGAAAAGGTCACCCATACTTTCCAGGTGCAGAGCTATTTCAGAGGTCAGCTCTTCCTTCTTTCCTACCTGACCCTACTTTGAGACCTAGGCTTCTCACATGAGAGCAGGTGAGAAGAATCAGCCAGGCCAGCAGGGAAGATGACTCAGGTGAGGATACAGAAGCAGTGATGTGCTGCCCTCTCTGTGGCCTGAATTCATCTCCAGCTCCTTGGCTACCTGAGGCCTGGATTAAAATCTATCCCCAAAATGATTAGAGGCTGCACCCTTGGTCCTTACCGTACCTCACCTGACTACTATGGTCTAGTTTACAGAGCCAGAATGTAGGCCTTCCCTGAGTATGAGTTGTGTGACTCCTGTCTGTCCTCTTGAGTGGCTCCATTTGGTGAAGTGACATGGTCACTGATGGGAAATGGTGGAGCCAGGGACAGAGATAATAATGGCTTCTCAAGATAAATTTATCAGATTTTTCAAGCAGCATAACTTAGAACATCTTGGAACCACTCAGTCCTGGCTGTGTATCAGGCAGACTTTCTCCCCATTGCCACATACTGTCCCCCGTGACTCATTTCTGATTCTTCTGGCCTGACAGGTGGTTCTGGGACTTAGATAAAGCAGGCACTGGGTCCCGTACACCACCAATCCAACATCATCTTTGACAGCTAATATGCAGAATGATGATAATGTCAATTCTGTTTCCTTAGGTGTCACCTGCAATTAAAAGAAATCTGTTTGCAGCGCTGCAGGAGCCCACGCAAACCCTCAAAATAAAACGTTTCCTATTCTTTGCTGCTTCTGTGGTCCAGAAACAGACTGTTGTGTTTGAAACCAGTCGCTTGCATATTGCTGTTAATTGCCTTTTGTTTTCAAAGAGCTGATTTGTTTTTGCGTTTCTGGGGGTAGTGGGGGGGAGGTACTTTCCCCCTCTGAGTTGTCAGGCTGGCAAAATATGACAACCCTAATGGATTCAGCCAAGTGCCATGTTTTCATGGGGGCTGCGGGGGCTACTTTATTACGACTGTATTTCTTCCTTCCTTCAGGCCTTTGCTCTAGGAGAGAAGCATCCTGAGTTTAAAGAGGACATCTACATGCCTTATGCTCAGTGGCTAGCAGAGAATGATCGTTTTGAGGAATCCCAGAAAGGTAGGCTACACAGACTGGCACCTTGCAGAAGGGGCAGGAGAAGGCACTGCCCAGACACACCTTTCAGGAAGACTGCCACGCCCCTCCTACTGTAGGCCCCCAAATGAATGACTTTATGTGGGCATGTGGTGAAAGACTGTGGAGCAGTGGAAAGAACATGGGCTTTGGAGTGAGACATACCTGGGTTCTTGGGAAGATCCTATCTCTTCTCTGAGCAAAGCACCACACACTCAGATGCAGCTTACCATTTATTCCTCAAAGCAGCCCTATGATGTAGATGCCATTTTGTAGATGAGAAAACTGAAGTTGAAAGAGGTAAAGGATTTGCCTAACACCTCACAGCAAGTGTTAGAGAAGGAATTCGAGCCAGTTAGGGACGAAGACAAAATGAGAGGGCTCCCACAGTGTCTAGCACAGTCTCACCTGCCACTTTACCATGAATAGATACTTGGGTCCTGTTTCTGGTTCAGATAAATGGGGTATCCTCTGCTCCTTGGCATTTCCACTGGCTGGGCACTTAACTACATAACCTTGAATTTTGGCTGCAGCCGTACAGAGACACAGAGACTAACTGTGCACTAAAAAGTCACAAAACCAGAGAGTGGCAAAGCCCAAATTGGACCAGGATCAGTCTGGCTGGGGAACCTGATACTTCTGCTAGGTTTTGCTGCCTCTTTAAGAAGTCTTCTCATTGAAGTTGGGTGTGTCATATTCCATAGCATCTCATTTACATGTCTATATGGTTGCCACCTCCAGACACATTTTGGAACAAATGTCTCCCTGTTGGAGCTCCTCAGCTTAAAGCCCCCTTTGAAAGACAGCATGTTCTCTGCTGCTTCAGCATTTCCAGAGAACCCAGTTGTTAATGTAGCTGCATGTTTAGGCAAAACATATCAACCTATCCATCTGTCTGTGTCTGCCCTTCCAAGAATCCATTGCCATAGTAACGTGGTACTCAGATGCGAGATTGGGGATGAGAATGGAACAAAGGCCAGAGCTTTTCCTTCTCTAAAGCTGAGGATTTGGATTGTCTGCGTGCCCACAGAGAAACTAGAAGTGCTTCTCTGGCAGCCCCCAGTATTCCAAGGGCTTGGCACATAGGTACAGGAAATTTCTCTTAAATGGAGATGGGAACCATTGAGAGATTTTTTTTTCTTATTTCACAACTGTTAGGTTGCCAGTTTTTTTAAGGTTGTCATAAAAAAACACTCAGTTGAAGATTGACTGAGGACTTGAGTTGGGCTCAGTTCTGTGACCTTGGGCATGCCATTTACCTCCACTTGCATAGCCCATTAAAAAAAAATCTACCTAAGACTTTATGTTGTCATGACCTATGAGGTAATCAGCAACAAAAGCACTTTTTAAACCACCAAGCCCATTCAAGTGTCAGGTCCTGTTAGTGCCACCTCAGGAGTCGCAAGGCTTTGCCCTGGAGTGAGGTGGGGCGAAACTTCACTGACAAGAACAACAGTTTCGTCCTCAGACTTTGCCCTGCACTTTGGCCCCTCACATTTTTCTTGCTGTCATGCCTTTCCAAAGTCAGTTGCCTTTTCCCAGCCAAAAGGGAGCATATCTCACTGTAGTTTTTCTCAGGAATATAGCCTCAGTTATTTATAGCCTTCGGCCTGAGAAGCTCATCCCAGCAACGAAGTGCTGCAGATGGCTCTGATGAATGTCCTACTTCTCAGCAGCCCCTTGCAAGCCCTGCAGAATTCCCTCCAACTCCCTGAATTGCAAGTGCTTTTGTGCCCCTCCAGCCTTCCACAAGGCCGGGCGGCAGAAGGAAGCGGTCAGAGTGTTGGAGCAGCTCACAGACAATGCTGTGGAAGAAAGCAGATTTAATGATGCTGCCTATTATTACTGGATGCTGTCCATGCAGTGTCTCGATATAGCTCAAGGTAAGTAAACACCAGCCAGGCCACTTGTTTTCCCCAGCTCTGCTCTGGCACCAAGATAAACATCAAAAGAGCTGGGACATTTTAATTAAAGCCCTAGGCTTGTTTATTGGGTGTATTGTCCATAACCCTACCTTGCAATGGCATAATCTGGTGTGTCATCTTTTTCCAGTTTGCCCATAAGCTTAAAAACTGTATGAGGACCATCCTGGGGTTGCAGATGGGAGGTCCTGCCCTGTGTTGCTAATTCAGAACATGTTTCTCCCCTGCAACCTGGGAACCCATAACTAGACCTGGGTGAGCTCTGGTTTAAATAAAATTTTTTTAATTAAATGAAAAGATGGAAAAGAGATCACTTTACAATAACACACTCCAGATTCTCACTTATCCCAGGCAGGAAAATAGTTTCAGTGTTGCTTTCTTTCACAAGACTTCCCATGATGCACTGAGAGAGTTCTGATAGTTGTGGGGACAGGGAGATGTTCTTTACTAGACTGAAGCCAGCATGCAGGAATTAGAAAGCACTGGAATTGGAGGCAGTTAGGTGACTTGTAACAAGTCACAGTTCCTCCCTCAGCTCTACATCCCTGTCTGTAGTGTGGGGTAATCTTGTCTTGCTTTCTTCCTGAGGCTGCTGTGAGTCTCCCCAGAATCCATGGTTATAATTTGATAACTGTCAAGTCCAGATATAGGGTGACATTCTTCTGTTTTGGCCAGTGGTCTGTGATTTTGATATGGAATGGCATGGTGGGAAGAGGCTTGAGGTGAGCATGAATAAAGTTGATGCCTGCCCACCCTCCCCGAGTGTGTCTGGGTGCCAGTGATCACCCTCTTCTTGCCCCAGCTGGTGCTTTCCCAGTGGAATGACCCAGAGTATGGTGTAGGATCTGGGAGGACCTACAAGAAACATCCTCAGACTTTTCCTGGCCATGTGCTCTGCCAAGCTGAGACTTTAACTGTCTTGGGATGGCCCCACCTCCTAAACAGAGCACCTTTTCCATTCACTGCACCTCTTTGCCACTTTTCCTGGCATAGGCCTGGTGTCAGGGGAGAACTGACACTGGCAACAGTGCCGTTACTTAGCCCCTCTAGACATGGCTTGACACATCTTTTCCCTCTTGCCCTTCTCCCCTCCCACTGCACACCCCAGATCCTGCCCAGAAGGATGCGATGCTCAGCAAGTTCCACTACTTCCAGCACTTAGCTGAGATGTACCATGGCTACCACACCATTCATCGGTACACGGTAAGGCGCCAGGAGATGGGTGTCTGAGTCAGGGCACTGCCTCCTGCCTACTACTGAATTAGGGGCACTGGACATGTCTTAAGTAAACCCACTGGATAGAGTGACCTGCTGAGAAATCCTGCTCTCCTCCTGAGAGACATAGTTTGGAACCTTGATTTTCCATGATTGGCTACTTGTTTGACACGTAAGAAGCAGTGGGCTTCTGAATTAGTAAGCCAGAGCTAGATTGGGCCTTTCTACTTGCTTTCTTCAGGTTTGGGTGACTCACATTCTAGGTTAGCTATACAAAGGCCTATATAAAATGGTCAGGGATAGACATTCCATGGGACTCTTATCTCCTAGATAGGTGAAGACCTAGCTCTCACCAAAGGCCGGAGGTCCCTCCCTAGCCCTGCGACTGACTTTCTGTGTGACCTTGAGCAATTTACTTCCTCTTTCTGATCCTCAGTTTCCTTCTCCATAAAACATGAGGGTTGGCTTGATTTCCAGAGACCCAAATAGTTATTTTTAGTTACTCCCTGATTCTTTTGCTTAAGCCATTTTAAATCTACCTCCTGACAATGGGAAACTGGTGATAGGTTGTCATCAATTTCTTCATTTTGTGTGTCCTCAGTTACTCAACAAATGTTGATTAAGCTCCCACAATATTAGCTTATCCTGTGCTAATCAGCCTGGAGTATAATATCAATAGACAACATTTATTGAGTACTTACTACATACAATATAAGGAATGTGCTGAGGGCTTCATTGTATCAACTAATTCAAAGCCTTTCAACCATACTGTGAGATAAGTACTATCATCCCCATTTTACAGATGAGGGAACTGCAGTGCTAGACAGAAAAATTCCCATAGCTAGTAAGTAAGAAAGCCAGGACTTGAACCTAGACAGGCTAGCTCCAGAGCCTGTCTCTTAGCCTTTTCCTGCCTCCCCTCTAACTTAGACCTCACATTCCAGCTCTACTGTGTGACCTTGGGCAAGTTGTTTACTTTCCTCTGTGTTTCTGCTTCCTTTACTATAAAAGAAGGGGGTAATAATAGTATCTACTTGATAGGGTTGTCTTGAGGATTAAATGAGTTAATATTAGAAAAGCACCTGTGACCCTAGATGGTGTTAGCTGTCTCGCTGCCCAGTGCAGAGGCTTCAGAAGAGTTTTCCATCAGCCTGCTCTCCCAGGCTGAGCATTTCACAGTTTTTTGACCATCTCTGAGGACCTGCTTTCCACCTGGGCACCTCTTTGCCCCTTGTTTATATTGAGCTCTCAGCATATTATTTGCCTCTGGGGAAAGGCTGGTAAGAAAGACCCCTCTGATAGACTCTGCCTGAGTCAGCCATCAGGCCTGCATATCATCTCTTCCCATATCAGGTCAGTGGTCTCAAGGGACGTCATCTGTCCTTGTAGTCCCTTCGGGGCCCTTCATTACTATCAGGTGCTCACCTGGAAAGAAGCCAACCTCCCCCAAAGACCCCAAACTCAACTTAGGCTCAAAAGTCAAGGCCCTAGGTCCATATCAGTTTGCGTGAGCCACTTTAGAGCCTAGCTCTTTCTCTTCTTCCTCTTCACCTCAGGACATGGAATCAGGAGGGGGCCTATGTGCAGGACATACCATATTTTTTGCTTCATAAGACGCACCTGACCATAAGACATACCTAGGGTTTTAAGGAGGAAAATAAGAAAGAAAATATTCTGAACCAAAAGGTGTGTTAAAATATTTAATAGAATACCATATTTTTTGCTCTATAAGATGCAGGGGCATTTTTCCCTCCACTTTTTTTGGGGGGGAAAGTGCGTCTTATGGAGCAAGAAATACAGTATGTACACCTGTGAGCTTGTGGCAGT
Organism: Saccopteryx leptura; assembly: GCF_036850995.1. Classification (NCBI taxonomy): domain Eukaryota; kingdom Metazoa; phylum Chordata; class Mammalia; order Chiroptera; family Emballonuridae; genus Saccopteryx; species Saccopteryx leptura. The sequence goes on along the minus strand of NC_089512.1, from coordinate 47,453,526 downwards.
GTCATACCAGCTGGGGACCTTGGTTATTCATTCCAGATGAGGCTTTTTTTTTTCTTTTTTTCTTTTTTTTTTGTGACAGAGACAGAGAGAGGGACAGATAGGGACAGACAGACAAGAAGGGAGAGAGATGAGAAGCATCAATTCTTTGTTGCAGCACCTTAGTTGTTCATTGATTGCTCTCTCATATGTGCCTTGACTGGGGGGCTACAGCAGACAGTGACCCCTTGCTCAAGTCAGCAACCCCGGGCTTAAGCTGGTGAGCCTTGCTCAAACCAGATGAGCCCACGCTGAAGCCAGCCACCTTGGGGTTTTGAACCTGGGTCCTCCACATCCCAGTCTGACGCTCTATCCACTGCGCCACCACCTGGTCAGGCCAGATGAGGCTTCTTCATTGGACCATTCTTTCATTCAACAAATTCCTGCTGTGTAACAGTCCTTGTTCTGAGGCCTCAGGACACAGTAGTGTACAAGACATTGACCCTGCCTCTGAGAAGTTCATAGTCTAGTAACAATCAGTTGCAGTACAGTTCCCTCAAGGGAAATGCTTAGAGACTAAGAATACTTACTGGAGAAGTTGACCCCTAAACCCTAAGTCAAGAGGAGGGAGCTAAGTGAGAATGGGACACATGAAGAGGAGGAGGAAGAGCATTCCTAGCAGAGGTCAGAGCATGTACAAAAGCCTGAAGGTAGGTGGTATTTTAGGGTTTGGCATCAGGTCCTAGGATAGCAGCTCTGATTCGGAACAGACTGGAAAGGGAAGCAGCAGACCTTTCCTGACATATGGCTTCTTTCCCGGAGGAGAAGTGCTAATCCTGAAGAACTCCCCTCAATCCCTTCTTTCTGGGACATTTCTTAGCTTCCACTCCTATAGCAATGTAACCAGAGGCAGGCTTCTCTCTGGCTCTCACACTGAAAAGGATGCAGTCTCAGGTTTTCTTGGGTTCTTGGAACTAACAGAGGCTATAGACATTTAAGTGAGAACTGAGGAGAGAATGCTGAGCTCTGAACTGAAGTGTAGTATAAAGTGAGTTCTAGTGCATTTAGACCAATTAGGGTCTAAGTCCTGGTAGCTCCATGATGACAGTGGTCTAGCAAGACCTTTAAGGAAATGTGAGTTTATTACCATTTAAGCACTTGAGTGGGGAGGGGTAGCTGGCCTGATTTAAGTATTTTCATCTAAAAGTCTCAGTGTATACACACGGTGCCACATTCCTTCAAAACAGGTTATTCTTAACCTTTTATGGATCCTTCCTAATTGAAAATTCCCAATGGTTTGTTGTGCTGAGCTTCTGGTTGCATCTAGGTACAGAAGACCTGTTTATTCAGTTAATGTGTGTTGAGAGCTTCGTCTTTTAGGAGCTGTGCCAGGTGCTGGGGCACAGGGATGAGCAGTTGAGGGACCCCACTGCATGTACTCACTTGGTGGGTGTTGAATGGGCAAGTCACTGGTGTAGACCAGAGAAGAGGCATGCGATTTCATGCTATAAATGGTTAACTACCTCCCTTTAAAGACAGGTTTATAGTGTGGTCATGTCCTAAATTGCATAAAGGTCTTCCCTATTAGAGTTAATTGGAGACAACTTTAGCTCAGGGAAATGGAATCATTTACCAACCCCACAAGCAGTGCCATGTGGAGGAAAGACATGCTTGAGCTTTGGAATAAGATCTTGGGTTTGAATCCCAACTATACTCCTTTCTAGCTGGGTGACCTGGGCAGATCATCTTGGTTTGCTTGGCAGTATAGTGAGGATGAAAATGCATTTCTCACAAGACTGTATTAAAGACCACATAAGACACTTTCTGTCTGTCTGTCTGTCTGTCTCTCTCTCTCTCTCTCTCTCTCTGTCTCTCTTAAAAAAAAAAAAAAAGACACATAAGCCTGACCAGGCAGTGGCGCAGTAGAGTGTCGGACTGGGACACAGAGAACCCCGGTTCGAAGCCCTAAGGTCACCAACTTGAACGCAGGCTCATCCAACTTGAGGGCAGGGTCGGTGGCTTGAGTGTGGGATCATAGACATGACCCCATGGTTGCTGGCTTGCGCCCAAACGTCGCTGGCTTGAAGCCCAAGATCACTGGCGGCCTGAGCCCAAGGTTGCTGGCTAGAGCAAGGGACCACTCACTCTGCTGTAGCCCCTAGTCAGGCACATATGAGAAAGCAATCACTGAAAAACTAAGATGCTGCAATGAAAAATTGATGCTTCTCATCTCTCTCCCTTCCTGTCTGTCTGTCTCTCTCTGTCCCTCTCTCTATCTCTGTCACACACAAAAAAGACACATAAAACAATGGCTGTGAAGTCCCTGACACACAGTAGGTGCTATTTACTGAAGTATCTTAGAATTATTGGCATCTGCCTTTCAGCCTGGCCCAGCAGCAGCTCAGTTGAGGAATTCAATCCCTGTTTGCTTTTCTCACTGCAGGAAGAGCCATTCAGTTCCCATCGTCCTGAAACCCTCTTCAACATCTCCAGATTCCTGCTGCACAACCTGTCCAAGGACACCCCTGTGGGCATCTCTAAAGTGTATCTTCTCTCTTACCCCCACCCTCTGTCCCACCCCTTTTGTCTAATGGCCCTGTGAAGTTCTTTTTAGAGCACTTTGCTGGCAGAAGCTTCCCTCTCTCTAGCAGCCCTCAGGGAAGACAGAGCTTGCCCTGCCGCTGCTGTTTGCAGTAGAAGAGGCTGAGCCACGGAGGTTGAGGGGCTAGTGCCAAGAGAAGATTAGTTTTCTGGGCTCTCTGTGCTAGACCCAGCACTGGGTCTTCAGCCAACACACTCTTCAAGCCCTCCCGGAATCCACAGATGTTGACGTGATTGAAATATAGGAAGCACCAGGCCTTTGGTTTGAGAATCTTGGACACTTCCCCGGGGAAGCCAGTGGGAGGCATTTCTTCAGCCCAGGTGGATAGACACCTCTTGTGCCCCAAGCACCTTCCCAGGCAGTAGGCAACAAAGCTGCTGTCTAGTGGGGGAGGTAACAAATGTCAGGGTCTGGTTCAGTGCTGCTTCCAAGGGTGTAAGGCAGCTAAGGCTGGGGTCTTGGGCAAAGAAAGCTGCCTGGAGGTGACATCCATCCTACAGACCAAGATAACCAGAGATAACAGTACAGTAGATGTTTCAGGGAAGTATACAGCACATGGAAAGGCATGGAGAGAAATGAGCAGAAATTGTGTGCAGAAGGAACTAAAGCCTGCCCTGGGGAACCAGGCTGGAAAGGCAATGGCCTGAGAGCTTCCCTCCTTCTCTGGATGGTGCAACCCACAGGGTGGGCTGTAAGCAGAGGAGAGGCAGAGGGTCTCTGCTGCCAGAAACTACCAGGAATTGACTAAAATCTTTAAGGTCCAGAAAGTCATAAAGGTCATTATTATCCCCTGTTCTAAATCGCACTATTCTCTCAGCTCCTTCCCTGTCCCCAGTGGGCCTTCCTTCTGCAAGGAGAAAGCCCTCCCACGAGAGGGCTCAGAAGTACTAACCAGGTATCTCTAAAGGGGTCTAGACCCATCAGTCACATTTCAGAAGAAACCCCACCAAATCAGCTGGTGCCATCATTGACTGAAACCCCTGCAAATGAGCGGCCAAGGCCACACTTGCTGGGGTCTCAGCACCTGCACCCAACCTTTCCAGCAATTCCATTCAAGTCAGCGATGTTTGGTTGAACCCCTGCCCTAAATTTCACCCTGTACTGTCCACTGGGGACCTGAGAATGGCTCCTGACACAGTCCAAGACTTTGAGGAGTCACAGTGGGACACAGGCAAGGAAAGTCACTTCCATATATCTGCTGGAGTGTGGGAGCACGAACCCCAGGGACAGGACAGTCGGGAAGAGATGGGACTGGGCACCAGTGGTTAGCTGAGGCTTGCCAGGGGGGAATGGGGAAGGGCGTTCACAGGTGCAGTGGGGAGGAAGGGCAGGCTGGGCCTGGGCATAACCAACATTTGAGGTGACCTGAAATTGAACACAAGGTCTTGTCAGCCTCAGACTGAGGAGCTCAGAGGAAGGACTCAGCAGGAGAAGCTGCCACTCAGAAATCACCATGGCCCTTGGGACATTCTGGGCAGAGAGAAATGCTCTGCACCCAGTAGCCTCTGTACCTTAGGGCGACTACCCAGGGAGTCTGGGGCCAGGCTCCACCTGGCAGGGCTAGAGCAGGAGGGAGAGCCATTTTGTCCTGGTCAGAGTACAAGATGAGCCATCAGCAGGCCCAGAGAACCTATGCAAGATTAAAATATTAATGGAAACTTCACTGTCTTAATCTCTGAAAAAAATCCCTGGGCCTTGATATCTGAGAAATACATTCACATCCTACGAAAGAATAAAGTACTCCTCAGGCTCTTGCCTTTGCCCTTCTGGCACCAGCACGAGCTGTATTCTATAGCACTGGGCTCACTCAGGGTAGGTGGTGCCAACTCTGGGCCCCTGTGTAGCCTTTGCTGTCCTTAACCCTGTCATCGCAGGATCACACTCTTCACTCTGGCCAAGCAAAGCAAGGCCCTGGGTGCCTACAAACTGGCCCGAGATGCCTATGAAAAGCTGCGGGGCCTGCGGATCCCTGCCAGGTTCCAGAAGTCCATTGAGCTGGGCAGCATAACTATCCGCGCCAAGCCGTTCCATGATAACGAGGTGAGGACACAACCCCCTCAGGCTCCTCCTCCTCTGCAACATATTTGGATGTCTCCTGACACTCTCTTGCCTGGCCATTTGAAAGATGGCTGCCATGCTCTGCTCTTGGGAATCTGTGCCCCTTCCCCTGCCTAAGCTCTGGCTTGGCAACTCCTTCTGCCCCTTCGTCTCTGCCTCCTCTGTTCTCCACTCAGCTCGTTGTGCTCCAGCTGCAGCCCTCAGCTCCCCGGAATCCCACAGCCCTGCCCTTTTCTTCCTCGTCTTCCCAAGGTTCCGATTCTGCTGCAGCCCAGCCCATGCTGCTCTGCCCCAGCCTCCCTTCTCACCTCCATGCCCAGATGGCTCTGCCTTTACCTCATCCTAGGAACCCCTGCCGTAACCCACCTTCCTTATTGCTCTTCAGTAAACCCAACCCTTGTATCTTCTGCCCAGTCTATACCCAGCCCTCTTTCCTCCAACCCAACTAGCTACTGTCTCTTTATAATCCCCTCCTTCAAACTCATAGCAGACTTGACATCAGACAGACATGACTTCAGATCCTAGCCCCACCATTTTCTAGCTATGTTTCAATGTTTCTGAGCCTCGGTTTCTTCCTCTATCAAATGAGGGCATGCATAATAGCTTTCCTGTAGTGGCTGTGAGGATAAATGAGCCAGTGCAGGTGATGTGCTTAGCACAGTACCTGGAGCATGGTAAGTGGCCAGTAAATGTGGCCAAGGTTATTGTCATTCCTGCCAGGAGCACAGAACTTAGGAGCCCTGCCTGTGAAGGAGGTGTCTAGGCCCCAAGTGACAAGGGTTTGGGGCCTACACCCTTACTCTGCTTCACAACACAGAGCCCCAGGTCCAGTGCCACCTCCCCACCCACCCAGGTGGCCTTTCCTCTTGGCAGCCTGGCCCCAGTCTGTGGTGCTTATATTTCTGCAGGAGCTGGTGCCCTTGTGCTACCGCTGTTCCACCAACAATCCGTTGCTAAACAACCTGGGCAACGTTTGCATCAATTGCCGCCAGCCCTTCGTCTTCTCTGCCTCTTCCTATGGTGAGTCCAGTGCATGCAGATGGGGCACCAGTGGATAGCTGGGCTCACTCCACTGTTTGTTGGCCACATGTGTCCTGATTTGTAGATTGGGAACCAGGTGAAACCCACCCGGCCTGATGCACAGTTATTTAGGGTTCTCAAGGACAGGACCCACAGTGCTGCTCAAACCTGAAACACCCATTCATCAGAACCTCATGTAAGATTTTCTATAATGTAAATGCCTCAGGAATAGAGACACTCCAGAATAGAGCCCTGGTCATTTGGTCTGGGAGGCTGAGTTGGACTCTCAAGTTCCAGCTAATTCTATGTGATGTAGGATCAGAAGCCCCTTTTCATTAGCTGGGCAGAGACCTTGCCTCTTCCCTCAGAGAGAAGCCCATCCAGCTACTAGAGGAAAAAGGCGGGGCTAAAGGCTCCCAGTTCTCACCCCCATCCACATGGGCACACCTCCAACCCAGCCCTGCCCCGACATTCGGTAAGCTGGAGAGGTGGCTCTGCTACTTCTGCTTGTCTGCTTCATTTCAGAGAAGCCTGCCACTGGGTGGGGGAGGAACTCTTTTTTTTATTTTTATTTTTTTTATTTATTTTTTACAGAGACAGAGAGAGAGAGTCAGAGTGAGGAATAGACAGGGACAGACAGACAGGAACGGAGAGATGAGAAGCATCAATCATTAGTTTTTCATTGCGCATTGCGACACCTTAGTTGTGCGTTGATTGCTTTCTCATATGTGCCCTGACCACAGGCCTTCAGCAGACCGAGTAACCCCTTGCTTGAGCCAGCGACCTTGGGTCCAAGCTGGTGAATTTTTGCTCAAACCAGATGAGCCCACACTCAAGCTGGCGACCTCGGGGTCTCGAACCTGGGTTTTCTGCATCCCAGTCTGATGCTCTATTCACTGTGCCACCTCCTGGTCAGGCAGAACTCTTTTTTATTTATTTATTTTATTTAGTGAAGGGAGGCAGAGACAGACTCCTACATGCACCCCAAACTGGAATCCACCCAACAAGCCCACTAGGGGGCGATGCTCTGCCCTTCTGGGGCCCTTGCTCTGCTGTAACTGGAGCCATTTTCTAGCACCTGAGGCAGAGGCCATGGAGCCATCCTCAGTGCCCAGGGCCAACTCGCTCTAATCAAGCCCTGGCTGCAGGAGGGGAAGAGAGGGGTGGGTGGAGAAGCAGATGGCTGCTTCTTCTGTGTGCCCTGACCGGGAATTGAACCTGGGACATCCACACGCCAGACTGACGCTCTCCCACTGAGCCAACTGGCCAGGGCCGGAAAGGAACTCTGATCCTCCCGCTCCTCTCATGCTGCCTGGGGAGAGCATCTAGTCCCTAGCTGCCCCCAAGTTGCCATCTTCCCAGAATCCCCCCATGCCCTGTGTCCTCCAGAGGTCCTGCACCTGGTTGAGTTCTACCTAGAGAAAGGGATCACTGATGAAGAAGCCGTCTCCCTCATTGACCTAGAGGTGCCAAGACACAAGCGTGAGAACAGATGTCAAGAGATCACAAGCAACAGTATCCTGGGCACCAGGTTGGACTCCTGTGCATGCCAGCCAAGCACAGGACCTGGGTGTGAGGAGACAAGAGGGCCTTGGAGGATTGCTGGGCCATGTAGGGCAAGGGCATAGCAGGCAATCACGTAACTATTGGAGAGGCTGACCTGGTGCAAGGACAGGCCAAAAATGGGCAGAGAGCTGGCCCAGGTGCAGGTAGGTGCAGGATGGGACAGTGCGCGCTCATAGGTTTAGAAGTGGCATGTGGGAGAGGAAACAGCACCTTAGCCTTTACCTTTTCCCCAGCAGGCCTCCTACCCACTCCTGTCTCCTAAAAGGCACTGTCCATACTTCTGGACCCACAAAGCTGAGGAATAACAAATAAGGCATTCCCAACTCTTCTAGTCAGGTCACTTTTATGTACAAGGGGCAGAAAGCATGACTCAAGGAGGCCAAGTCAACTAAAGCGTGTGGCGAAGCCTAGCCATAGAGGGAAACTCAGCCAGATCCAGGTGCTTGCTCAGTGCTGGTGGGAGGCTGGCTCCTGTCCTTTTGGCTCTGCTGTCCCCTGGGTGGCCTCATTCTTAGGCAGCACCGCTCATCTCCATTAGCAGTGCAGACCCTGCAACCCTTCAACCTTGCAACCACTCGGAAAGAGTTGATGCTTCTCCAAGCGTGTCAGCCAGAATCCCCAGGTCCTCCCTTGCTGAAACAACTTGGGCCAGAGGCCACATCTCAGCTTCTCCCTGTGGTCAAGAATGTGTTCATTGTCCCACTGAACACAGAGGGAAGGCTTCTGTATGTTCCCTCCTCACCTGGGGCCTTGTTAGTACATGGCAACTGGCTTAGCAGGTCTGGGTGGGCTGGGAGCCTGTATTTCTACAAGCTTCCAGGTAATGCCAATGCCACTAGCCCATGAACCACATTTCGAGAAGCAGAGGAGAGGAAACCCCAGGCAGCTCAAGAAGGGAGCCACGGTGACCATGCACCAGTCCTGTGCTCACACATGTGCTTAGGCTGCATTGTTGCTGCTGCGTGGGGCCACATCTCCCTGACTAGGCACCAGCAGCCTGCAGTCTGGGGGCTTTTCTCATGGGAGCCCCTCTGCCCTGGCCTCACATCAGCTCCTCTACCACTGCCTGGCGGAGGTGGTGGCTCCCTGGGGACCTTCAGCCTAGACTGGCTAGCCTTGGGATCTGCAGGAGCCCTCATCCCTTCTCCATGATATATGGCCTGCAAGGCCATCTTAAGTGCCTGCAAACCACCCAACTACTGCTGAGTGTTTCTCCAGGAACTGCCAATTCGCTGGCCCATCATTTCTATAGCCACACACAGCAGGCCTGCAGACCTCTGGTCACATGGTGTGTCTGGCTGGCAGGCTCACGTGAGCCACGACATATGGTCCCTGTGGGACGCAGAGAGCCCATCAGAGCCCCTTTCCCACCTGTGCGCTAGGGCCCAGTCCCATCGTCTGTGTAATCAGGGCTCTCTGCTCCCAGGTCTGTGTTCCCTCCATTTCTCCACCTGGAAACCTGTCCCACCAACCCTGCTGCTCTTCCCCAGAGCTGTAGGGAAACACACGAGGCCTGGTGGAGCTCCTGTGAGTCTCAACATGTTGGGTGGAGGGTGGGGCTTGTTTCCTGTTCAGCCTCAGGTTCTATCCTTGACCAGACTCCTTCAGATTCTCAGACTCTGAGACTGGACGAGACTGTGGGCTGCATGGGAGATGACCCGTTCACAGCAAAGCTGAGCTTTGAGGTGAGTGTGCCTCTGTGAATGATGGGCTGCCGAGACCAGCAAAGCTGTCGGGAGGGTGGTCTTAGGTCTCTCCTGTATACACTGCTTGGTGTGAGAAAGGACTTGCTTCCTGTCAGAGCTGCCAGGGAAGAATAGGTGGTGGGCTTTCTGTCACCAGAGATGGCCAACTGGGGATACATGACCTGGTAGGGTTCTGTCGAGCTTCTTGGCAGGGGTAGTCTCTGGGGTCCTTCCTGGCCACTTCCAAATATTCTGGGATCATGACCCACATAAACATGTCACTGTGCCTGAGTCAGGGCACCAATGCCCCTGCTTCCTGCCTGCTCACCCTGTAGCAAGGTGGCTCAGAGTTTGTGCCCGTGGTGGTGAGTCGGTCGGTGCTGCGCTCCATGAGCCGTCGGGATGTCCTCATCAAGCGCTGGCCCCCGCCCCTCCGTTGGCAGTACTTCCGCTCACTCCTGCCTGAGGCACCCATCACCATGTGCCCCTCCTGCTTCCAGGTACTGTGCCACTGCCTGCAACTCATGTGTAGTGTCCAGTTTCTTCTTTCGGTTGATTTTCCATTTCCTGAATGTCCCCTTGGGGAGGCCAGGCATCTGGGAGGAGCACAAGTGATCCCTGAGCAGCCAAGGCCCAGTTGGGAGAGAAGATTTAGCTGGCCCCCTCCTCTGGCTTGCCTCCCACGTGCTGTCTGGAATGATCTTGCCCCTGACCCTGGGCTCTCTGCACCTGCCTTTGATCTGGGAGGGCCGGGAAAGTAGGATTCACATTTGAACTTCGTTTAGAAAACAAGGGGCCACAAACCCTTCCCCGCTCCCTCGCAGTCCTTGGACAAAGGTATCCTAGATCTGGTTTTCTAACCCTTACTCTCTGCCAAGCCACTTCCTCTTGGGATGGCTGCAATCTATGCCAGGTTTGGGGCTGATGCACATCTAGGGCTGCTGCCCAGAGTCATGGCCGTCTCTCCTCAGATGTTCCACTCAGAGGACTATGAGCTACTGGTGCTTCAACACACTCGCTGCCCCTACTGCCGGAGACCTATCGATGGCCCCAGCCTGTGACTGGCACCCTAGCGGCCACCCTCTCCCTTTGGGCTACCAGGGAGTCGGCAGCAGAAGGAAGAAAGAGTTCAACTGTTCAAATGTGTGTGTGTCCAGATGAAGTTTGTATTTTAGGGAGGGACCTTGTGTAATGACAGAATTCTTATTTGTGGCATTTCATACCTTATAAATAGCACCAGGAGACGGAGAAGAGAATGTATATATATTTTCTAAGGAAAAAATCTGTTCCTTTCAGAACGGCTTTGAGTTGTTCATGGCAGCCTGCTGGAGTCCACAGATCTGTCAGACCATTCACATATACACTTTGCGAACAGATTGCCTCAATAATTACAAATAAAGGGGCTACTTATTTTCATCAGTGTCTGCATTTTAGCAAATCTTCATATTGTCTGCAACTTAATTTCCTTATGCAAAAGTGCACCTGTTTCTAATTTGATCCAAGAGGAACATTACATTTGTGTTCTCTTAAAATTTAATCGAAATGGCAATATGGGAGTGAGTAGAGGGAACAGGGTTTATTTATATATTTTGATATATTGATTTAACTGGGCTCTGTCATGAAAAGAAAATAAGATACCTGGCTCCAAAGAAGATGGCAAAGAGGGCCCCTCCCCGTAGGTTGTACTTGCCAGCTAAGGCCAGGCCCCCCTCCACCACCTTCCCCCAGCCTCATAGAGACCCCAGCCCAACCTGAGGCTTTCCCTTCCCTCCAGCTTCTGAAGGCAGTGGGTTCCATTTAAGTACTTAATAAGGTCCCATCCCCTGGGCATCAACAATGTCTGAGTTGGAGCTCAAGAGCATGGGTGTGTAGGTGATGGGAAGCCATGGAGGGAGAGCTGATATTTATTGGGGACCTTTTCTGTGCTAGGTGAGTTTCCTATATTGTCTCAGTTCTCACAGCAGCTCTATGAGGAAGGGCAGAGGTGCTGGTCCCCAGGGAGCTCCTCTAGCCCTGGGTGGGAAGTCCCTGATCTGTCCACCCCTGTGGCCTGCTCCGTTCACCCTTCACTCTACCTGCTCAGGAGGGAGTGAGCAAGCACTTCCTGTAAAGCCCTGACAGCAGGAGAAAGGGAGCATGTCAGAAACTACCCTTGGGAGTAGATATTGATACCTTACAGGGCACCTGTGAAGTGGGCAGAGCTCAACCGAGGTCCTCACTGGAGGGATGAAGAAGGGCGTGGCTGCAGAGGACCCCTGCCCCACACCCTCCCCTCTGCCTCCTTCTGCATCTCTCTTTGGAGATGATAGAGGCAAAGGAAGAAAGGGAGCCAGACAGTTGTGCCAACAGAACTCCTCCGTTGAGTGTCTAATTACTTACGATCATGCATGCTCTCTCTCGCACTAAACATTTATTAATGTGTTAGGATTTCCATTAGCACATTACTTGAACCAAAATCATTTGCATATGGCTGGGAGAGGGAGAAAACAGCCCTAGCCACCCAACAGGCAGGTGTCAATCACAGTGGCAGATCAGATGGTCCACAGCTAAAGGCAGAGGGAGGGGCCCAGCCTGAGACTCCAGCATGCATCCATTCAGCTGAATAACACAAAAAGGAGTGTATGCTGTGTCAGGTTCTACTGCCACAGAGAAGCTGAGCTTTGGAGGCCTGAGTCTGAGAAAATCACTGCAGCTCCCATTAAATCAAGTGCTTATTGAGTGCCAGTCCCTATGCTAAGCACTTTCTATACATCCTTTTATTTAATTCTCACTAGCGTCCAAGCATGCCCATTATAGAGATGATGAAACTAAGACAAGTTTTCTTGTCTTTAAGAAATATTTATTGCCTGACCCATGGTGGTGCAGTGGGTAAAGCATTGACCTGGAATGCTGAGGTTGCTGGTTTGAAACCCTGGGCTTGCTCGGTCAAGACACATACAAGAAGCAACTGCTATGAGTTCATGCTTCCCGCTCCCCACAACCACCCTCATTTCTCTCCTCTCTAAAATCAATAAATAAAATCTTTAAAAAACATACTTTTTGAGCCAAGGCAGGGTTCGCACCCAGGTGCAGTCTTCGCACGGAAGCACTGTGCTTTACTGCCGTCCTGTCCTGGCCTGGATGGGGCCTCGACCAGGTCCAGTTCCCTCTCCCAGGCTGTTTTCTGATGTGTGGGGAAGGACCGCCTCCAGCTCTGACACAGAGGTCAGGCCTCAGTCTCCACCGTTGACCCTGACGATCCCTCACATACTAGGAGGAGGAAGGTGCCACAGGGGTCCTGAGGTGCCCATTTCACTGAGAAGAGACTGAGGCCTGGAAGGAGAAGCTGCCAGAGGCTGTGCAACCTGGAGGTGGTTGACCTACAGCCCTTTTTTCTCCAGTTCTCAACACTGTTCCCACATTCTGGAAAGAAAAATCAGGGAAGAGGGGGCATTGGATGGCTCAGAAAGAGTCCCAGGCTAGACTTTAAGTGGGCCTGCCTCTAGCGTGGCCTCAGCCAGCTGGGTGTTTCCGTCTATCCCTAGCGAGGCTACCAAAGCCAGGAGCCTCTGTGGCTCTCAAACAGATGAACAGCTGCCCCTTCACCAAGATTGCTGCCAACTGCAAATACCAGATGACATTCCACTTTCACCAGCCCTGCCCTTGGAACAAATAGGGGCCCCAGCTAAGAGGCTACCACTGGGTGGGGCTCTCACCCTGGGCCAGGTACTTACCCCAGTACTCCCTGGTATTCCTCCACCCAGACTCCAGAATGTCTTTCTAAAACGGGAACATGATGACGCCCCTCCCCTGCTTGCAACCCTCAGTGCCCATTCTGCCAGCCTGCTAGCACCTGACTCCTAGTCCTACCCTGCCTCCCCTGCCACCCGTCCTGGGGCCCCTGTGTCTGCATACTAGCCGGCCCTCCCCTCCCTGGGCCTGGGCCACACCGCCCTGTCTAGGGCTGTGGGCGCCTCCCAGGCTCTCTCCCGGTCCACTTCCTGCTCTTCTGGGCCCCCACAGCACTTGGGGCTGAGAGCAAATTTCCCACCTCATGGTTATTAGTTTTTTTCTTGTCTGCTGCCTCCTGAGAGTAGGAGCTCCTTGAGGGCAGGGACTGCGTAAGGATTCATATCAGTGTCCCGAACACCCAGCCCAGGCCCTGGTGCATAGAGGTGTTTGGCAAATGTTGGGGTCAGAGGGAAAGCAAGAGAGAGGGAGGGAGATAGGAGGAGGGAAGAGGATATGGGAGGAGAAGAAAGGGGAGGAGAGAAACTAAGAGGACTCTTCAACCAAGGAACACTGAAGAAGCCACACCGAGACTGCTTAGTGTATCCCAAGGTTCTCTTTACCACGCCACAGTCGCAGAGCTCCAGGGAAAAGCAACCTGGTCTCATCTCTCCAGGCAGAGGAGAACAGAAGCTCCATCTCCACACATGCTGCAGATGGCTTTTCCAGTCTACCTGAATCATTACCAGCTAGAAGCAGTGGTCATTGGGACTTGGATGTGAGCTGCAAAGTGTAGAATTGTGACAACAATTCCAGTGCCATGCAGACTTTTCCTGGATGCGAACTTTTCCTGGACTCCTGCTCCTTGTGACAGCTCCTAACGGACTGAACTGGGGTTGGGTTGCATTCGCAGGGATTTGGAATTGTGTTGGTGCCAACTTGGACTTGGTGAACATGTTAAAGACACTACTCTTTTATGGATTCTTGCTGTACTGGCCAAGAGTTTGGCTTTAATCACTATAAAAAAAAAATAGAAGACTGGATAAAGAAGATGTGGCACATATACACCATGGTATACTATTCAGCCATAAGAAATTATGACATTGGATCATTTACAACAAAATGGTGGGATCTTGATAACATTATATGGAGTGAAATAAGTAAATCAGAAAAAAACAAGAACTTCATGATTCCATACATTGGTGGGACATAAAAACGAGACTAAGAGACATGGACAAGAGTGTGGTGGTTACGGGGGGGGGGGGGGGGGGGTTACAAGTGACGGAGGACAGTCTGACTTTGGGTGATGGGTATGCAACATAATTGAATGACAAAATCACCTGGACATGTTTTCTTTGAATATATGTACCCTGATTTATTGATGTCACCCCATTAAAATTAATAAAAATTTATTTATATAAAAAAAAGAAAGAAAGGGGAGGAGAGTCAGTTTTTCTTCTTCCCTCCTTCCTTGACATTCTCAGCTCAGTCTGACGCCTCACCCAGCCTGGTGACGCAGTAAGGTAGGACTAAGCCAATGAGGGAAGGCAGGAAGGAGGAGGAGGAAGCTGCTGACCAAGCAGCACCTCCATGCAGAGGCTTAAGAGCTATTTGTGCCCTACCTGCTAAGCCCTAATCCTCCATAGCCGAGTCAGAGCCCTGCTCCTGGGCTCCCAGAGGGGCTCGGCTGGGGAAGCCCTGAGGTGGCTCTGTCTGGCTTCAGAGTCAGCCAACCCCAAGGCCCCCATTCCCACCACTCTCGGCTCCTCACAGCTTGTTCTCAGCCTGGCTGAGAGAGAGGCTAAGGGGGAAATGGCTCAGAGTGTCACCCACGCTCAGGCTTGCCCCCTGGCAAGCTCTTTGTCCCTCTCTGGACCACCTAACATGGAGATGAGAAGACAAATAGCACTGTTACTGATCAGTGACAGGCGCCAGAGTAGGAAACTGAGGCACAAGAAAGGAAGGGGGCTGGGCTGCACCTGCCTGTGTGGCTGCAAAGCCTCAGTCTGGGTGAAAGGGGAGGTATAAAGGGGCCATATGGGGGAGGGCCATGAAACCAGAGTGTAGGCTCTGAAGGTCCATGAGACAGCCCTGGTGGGGAAGGCAGCTCATGTTTGCCCTGTAAACAGGTGTGGATCCCTGAGGTGTCCTGGGCCCAACAAACTGAGGCCCAGGGAGGGGAGGAAGTGGATTTCCTGGGTTCTCCAGGTAATGTAGAGCCAATGGCACTCCCTGCCCTCAGGGCCACCACCACGGCCCTGTGTGGTGATTCAGCCAGGACCTTTTTCACTACCTAGTACAACCTTTCTCTGTCATGTGTGTCATGGTGTGCAGGACTGGAAGAGCTTTCCTGAGAGCTGTCTTTGGTGCTGGAGGAGGTATGGCCGGGTAGATAGGACTGTCCCTGATTTGTCACATGACCCGGTCAACTCTCTGCTAACTCTGGGCCTCAGTCTCCCCACGTGCAAAATGTAGCACGAAGGGTCAGAGTAGGTGACTTTTTTTGTGCGTGACAGAGGCAGAAAAAGAGAGACAGAGGGAGGAACAGACAGGGAGAGACAGGCAGGAAGGGAGAGATGAGAAGCATCAATTCTTCGTTGTGGCTCCTTACTCTCCTTAGTTGTTCATTGATTGCTTTCTCATATGTGCCTTGACGGGGGGAGGGGGGGACTACAGCAGAGCAATTGACCCCTTGCTCAAGCCAGCAGTCTTGTGCTCAAGCCAGTGACCATGGGGTCATGTCTATGACCCCATGCTCAAGTCAGCGACCCCATGCTCAAGCCAGATGAGCCCATACTCAAGCCGGATGAGCCTGTGGTCAAGCCGGCGACCTCGGGGTTTCGAACCTGGGTCCTCTGTGTCGCAGTACGATGCTCTATCCACTGCGCTACCACCTGGTCAGGCAGTAGGTGACTTCTAATGATCTTTCAGCTCACACCCTGAGGCTGTTGGTCTGAACAAAGAACATTTTTTGTTTTTTAAAAAAAATTATTTGTCATGCCTTACAAAATACAGAGCACCATTACCTCAGTGATGTCCTTTAATCCTCTATCACCTCCCCTGTGAGGGTGGGATAGTTAAACTCTTTCAGAGAAGGGACTTGAGACTTAGAGAGGGGAAATACTTCCTGAGGTAACCTAGATCCAATCACTCATTCCATAAATATTTATCAAGCACCTGCTCTGTGCCAGGCCCTGGGGCTGCATCAGTGAACAAGAGAGACAGACTGAACAACACAGATACGTCAGTAAACAAACCAGCTCTTTCTAGTTCCAGGGAAATGATTTGCACTGCTCCTGCCACATGCCAGGCACTGTGCTGGGCTCTGGGGGCCCTGTGGTGAGTGAGACCCCAGCCCACCCTTGTGAGCTCACATTACAGCCTGGAAGATGGACCAAAAACACATGAACAGAACATGAATTAAAAGTTTCCACCCATGAACAGTTGCCTCAGTGGTAGAGCATCAACCTGGAGTGTGGATGTAGTAGGTTCGATTCCCAGTCAGGGCACACAGGAGAAGTGCCCATCTGCTTCTCCTCCCCTCCTCCCCTTCTCTCTCTCTCTCTCACTCTCTCTCTCTCTCTCTCTCTTCTCTTCCCCTCCTGCAGCCAAGGCTCAATTAGAGCAAGTTGGCCCCAGGCGCTAAGGATGGCTCCATGGCCTGCCTCCACCTCAGGCGCTAAAAAAAATGGCTCCAGTTGCAGCGGGTGTATCCCGGTCGGGGCGCATGGGGGAGACTGTCTCTGCCTTCCCTCCTCTCACTAAAATAAATCAATCAATCAATAAATAAAAGTTTCCAGGCTTCTGGACAGATAGCTCAGTTGGTTGGAGTATAGTTCCAGAATGCTGAAGTTGCTGGTTTTTCCCTGGTCACAGCACATACAGGAGCAGCTTGATTCCTCCCTCTCTCTGTCCCTCTCTCTCAAATAATAAAATTAAATAATAAAATAAAATAAAATTAAAACGTTTCCAGGCTGTCATAAGCATCAAGTGACAGGAGGCTCCGATCGAGGGTCAGCGGCTCAGCCCAGCCAGGGCAGGGCTGTGTGAGGACAGTTTTGACTCAGGGAATCCAGTTCTCCTCCCTCTGTCTGGCCACCAGGGGCTGGGCTGTATCCGAATCAAACCCTCCACCTTGACCTCATTAGCATTGGGCCTAATTACCCGCCAAGCGCCTTAAACTGCACCCACCCTGCCATGCCACCCTCTGCGCTCATTCTTTGAACACGCAGTTCATCAGCCCTTTGTGTGCAAGCCCTGACACACCTGGACAGGCAGGGGTCTGGAGCCCTAGGTGGGCTGCAGGGAAGGGGGCACCTTCAGAGCTTGAGCAGACAGATCTAGGAATCCCAGGTGGGAAGAGAGACTGGGTGTCAGAAAGCTTAAGTGGGTAGAAGTCTCAGAGACAGGGGACACTTCCCTGCTGGCCTTGGATTTCCAGTCTCAGGGTCTTTGCACTTGCTGTTCCCTCTGTCTAGATATCTACACACACACACACAGACACACACACACACACACACACACACATCTTGGCAGGGCTGGCTCCTTCCATCAAGTTCTCAGCTCAAACTTTACCTTCTCAAAGAGACCTTCTCTGAGCTGCTCTAGATAACAGTGTGTTGGGAATCGATCGTGATCTGAACTTCTCCGATTGTTCTTGTTTGTTTCATTACCCGTTTGTGATGAAATGCTTCCTGCAGGCAGGGGCTTGGTCTTCCTTGTCCACTGTGTCTCGCGGAACCAAGCAACTTGGTTGCTACACATCTGTACCTGGACAATGGTCACCAAGTACCCTGCATGCCAGCCGCTCCCAGCCACTCCCTTTCCTATGAGGCGTCATCGCACTCCTGATGAGGGGAGCCTCCATTTGCCCCCAAAGCTCATCCTACTCTTCTGGGACCCACCGTCATGGGGTTACTTGTCTCAGTGTCCAAGACCCACTGTCCCAGGCGGCCTGACCAGACATCCCCGGCCATTGACTGTGTGTCCAGGGTCTGTCTGCAGTATCCAACAGTCCTGTTTCCAGGGTCTGCCTCCCCTTCACCCTGGAGTCCCCAGGAGGCTGGAACTCAGCTGCCTCGCTCACTGCAGTGATCTGGTGCCCAGCACAGGGCTTGATATAGTCTGCGTCCTGAATGCAAGGCCTTGCTTCAGGGTCCCGGACAGCTATGTCCCCTCCCTTCTTCAGTCACCCCCTTCCCTGGTCCCCTCCTGCATCTTTACTCACTCTAATCCATCTATGGAGGCATTTATGCCACCTTTCTGTCCCTGAGATCTGCCCAAGCCACTGCCCAGTGCCCTCCAGATAAAGCCAGGTTCCTCAGCTTGGCATCAGAGCTCACCTCAGCCCATGTGCAGCCACACCCCAGATGGGCGTCAGGCCTCCGCCCAGGCTTTGTCTTCAGTGTACGCTTCTTCCCCACTTAGCAACCTGGGAAAGTGCTCTCCTCCCTCAAAGACCCAAACAGCACCTCTCTGAATGCCTCCCCCAGGCAGGCCACCTCTCCTCCCTGGGCTGGGATCTGTTCTTCCCACATCAGAGTCCTCCTCCTATAAGCTCCTCCTTTCTTAATCTTTGCATCCCCGGGGGCCTGCACATAAATGTTTGATAAACAAGTGAGCAAGAGAATTCCCATTCGATGCAACACGTACTTACTGAGCTCCTGCGCTCTGCCCAGTAGTATGTTTGTCAGGATGGGGACCCTGCCCTCATGAGACTCATAATCTGGCAAGATGGGCTAGTGTCAGTGTCCAGCATATGGAGGAACCAGGAGGTGACTTAGGTGGGGAAGGCATAGGTAAGGAGCTGAGTGGGGGGATGAAAGACTGAGAAGATGGCCAAAGCCTCTGTCCTCAGGGAGCTCATGGTCCAGTTGGGAGCAAGACAAAGTCAGCTCATGCTAAGCCAGAGGGTAATGGGCTAGGAGTCTGAGGTCCCAATGCCAGGCCAAGGCCATCAGGCTGAGATGAGCAGAGGTTCTTGGGGGACAGAAGAGTGGCAGCATCTTGCCCTTTCCCAGGTCCCCAGAACCCACCCTCCCCACTTTAGGCTTCTACCTGGAGTCACCTTGGCCTCTCTTGGGAAGCCAATTAGGCCCCCAGTTGTAGAACTGGGGATTAATATGATTAATAACGCCCCCAATCTCCCAGGTGCTGACTCAGCCAGGAGCTTAGGGAGGGGAGGTCACTTTATAAGGGCCTTGGGGGGGCTCAGAGCCTGGAGGTGTCCAGCCAGAGCCCTACGTGGCCAAGCTCAGGCCCCAGCAGCATTCTCGGGTCAGAGCCGCCCACAGGGCAGCCACAAGAACCTCAGCCATGAACGGCACGGAGGGCCCCAACTTCTACGTGCCCTTCTCCAACAAGACGGGCGTGGTGCGCAGCCCCTTCGAGTACCCGCAGTACTACCTGGCTGAGCCCTACATGTTCTCCATGCTGGCCGCCTACATGTTCCTGCTGATCGTGCTTGGCTTCCCCATCAATTTCCTCACGCTCTATGTCACCATCCAGCACAAGAAGCTGCGCACACCCCTCAACTACATCCTGCTCAACCTGGCTGTGGCCGACCTCTTCATGGTCCTTGGAGGCTTCACCACCACAGTCTACACATCTATGCATGGATACTTTGTCTTCGGGCCCACAGGATGCAATATGGAGGGCTTCTCTGCCACCCTGGGCGGTATGAGCTGTGGTGGGGGTGGGCAGGGGACGGAGCGTTCTGGGGACAACCTCAGGCTTAAGGATGGGGGTTAAGAGGCTTTCTCCTCTATGTGGTCATTGTTACCATCTCAAGCTCTCATTTGTTCAATCAACAAACACTTTGGTGATGATGAGCTAGGCTGCCGTTTGGGGAGAGCAGGCACTGAGAGCTCTGTTTATCTCACTGGGAGTGGTACCACTGCCTTGCTTTACAGCAAGGAAACAGGATGAGAGAAGTCAAGGGCCTTGCAGGGTTCATGTTGTGGCAGGAAGAACGCTGTGTTTCAAGCCCACATCTTGTGGCTCCTGAGGCTATGCTCAGTTTCCCTCAGAGCCATGCACCACGCAAGACCTATGCCGGGCACTGGGGAGAAAGCTGGGCAAGACAGGTCCCTGTGCTCAGGGCTCCCAGCACGGGAGGTGGGGACGCAGAGCTGCATCCCTCCAGTCTTTACCTGTGCTGGGCCACAACCCACTTCCAGCCTCTCTGCCACACATGAAGGCTTTTAGTGTTGAGGATCTCATCCACCTCAAAAAAAAAAAAAAAAAAAGAAAGAAAAGAAACCCTCCACAGGTTTCTTTGTGATCTGTAGCTTTGAAAGATGCTTTTAAATATTTCTTTGACTGGAAAACTGATGCAAGTGCTGCAGAGACAATATAGCCCATTTAGCAGATGAGAAAAGTGAGGCATGTAGAGTGGAAGACTCATTTAGGGATGTGGCAGGGCAGTGACCAGAGCCTAGGTCCCCTGGCTCAGGTCCATGAACTTCCCCCCAGGACACAGCCACTCAGGCAAGCAGGAGACACCAGCGGTCACTATTACAAAGCCAGGCTGAGGGGCAGAGCCTACCACCAGCCAGAAGGCCTCCTCTACTGCCTGTCTTCTCTCTCCCTCTTGTGTCCGGGTTGCTGCCTCAGCCCTACTCCCAGAATCTCTGGCTATCACTGGCTGTCACCCTCAGTGACCACAGATCTTTCAGTCTCAGGCCAGAAAGCAGGGGTGAGACAGGGGTGCCACATACAGGCAGACAATTTCTGCAGCGTCAGTCTTAATTTACAGCTATTGTCCTGGAATAATTACCAGCGTTCCCTCTCACTCTCAGAAATGGCCCAGTATGGTTGATAGGTTCTCTGACCACCCTCCCTCCTGAGTTTCTGCGGTGATGTGCAGCACAGATGGCTGAATTCCATCACTATTTCCTCCTTTGTCCTCTAAGCCAAACATCTTTCATCTCCCTGGCTCCTAGGAGAGAGAGGGCCCACAAGCCCAGGTTACTTTGTTTCCCTCGTGGGGAGAGGCCACTGCTCCAGAGGGAGGGAGGGACTTCTAGTCCCAGGTTGGCCTTGCCTCTGCAATGCCTTTCAACAGGGACTCTGCCTGTTGCTCCATGAAGGACACCTTCTCCCTGCAGGGCTGCAGGGCTCCCAGTCCAGTCACGACCCCTAATCTGATATCTGTGTCCCTCATGAGCCCAGAGCTCTCACTGATCTAAACTTCCTAAGGGTTACTCCCCCGCCCTGGCACACCAGTCCCTTTGCCCTGCACCCCCGCCCCTCGTCTTCTCAGGGTCTAAGCCCGCTCCGCCCTGAGGCCTCACTCCAGGCCTGCCCAGGGTGCCTGCCTAGCTGCCCTCACCCAAATAGGGAGAGCGCCGCCTCCTTAGACGGTGGGGTACAGGCAAGTGGCATGCTGACAGCTGACTGCCTTGCAGGTGAAATTGCCCTGTGGTCCCTGGTGGTCCTGGCCATCGAGCGGTATGTGGTGGTATGCAAGCCCATGAGCAACTTCCGTTTCGGGGAGAACCACGCCATCATGGGCGTCGCCTTCACCTGGGTCATGGCACTGGCCTGCGCCGCGCCCCCACTAGCTGGCTGGTCCAGGTAATGGCAACGAACAGAGGGAAGGGTCTCTGGGGGTCTTCTTAGGGTTCCCCAGCCAGGACTCAAACCTGGGACTGTCTGGTTCCATCACCAGGCTCGCAACTCTCCTGGGGTTGGGGTTAAATGCAGGGGAAGGGGTTCAGAGCCTAATGTTGCTATGGGGGCTGGTCTCACCTGAATTCGTATATCAAGGAGAACCCAAGACACCCATCCATCCCTTCACCTTGGCTGCGCCCCTCCCTAATCCTCAACTAAGCCAGGGCCAGCTTTCAATCCTCTTTGGTCCAGTGCTCTGTGGGCAGCTTCCTTTAACCTTGGGCCTCACTCAGCACCTGGGGAGGCTGAGCCTTCCTAGTGTAGGTGGTGACGTTGTAGCCCCTGGGATCCAGGTCCTCTGCAGCCTGAAGGCCACTGTCCCCAAATGGGGC
The DNA here is from genome assembly GCF_036850995.1 of Saccopteryx leptura. Classification (NCBI taxonomy): domain Eukaryota; kingdom Metazoa; phylum Chordata; class Mammalia; order Chiroptera; family Emballonuridae; genus Saccopteryx; species Saccopteryx leptura. The sequence goes on along the minus strand of NC_089512.1, from coordinate 47,431,906 downwards.
TGAGATGAAAGATGTGGAGAGGGACAGTGGTTGGGAAACTTAACTAGTGACTGTAGGTTCTCCGAAGCCTCGTGTTCTCCTTCTGCCAGGAAATTCCCATTTTCTTCCCTTTCCTCCTCAGTCTCCCTGGGGTGGTTTTTCTGCCCCGTTCTGAATTCAGAACCACCCTCCCCCAGCCTCTTTTCCTGCCTGCTCCAGTCTGGTCCAGTTCATCCTTGCAGGCACAGCCAACAGACACGCCACGTTTCCTGAGGTCGGTCCAATACCACCGTCCTGTGGAATCACTGAGCATCCTAACCACATGTACCGAGTCCTCTTGTTTCCAGAAACTGTGCAAAGATCTCTTAGTTGCCCTGTGTGCCCATCTCTGGGTTAAAAAAATACTCTTAACCTGTTGGTAAGACTCTGATTGGTACAAACTACCTTAAATAAAGAGTTTGGGAGCTTTTCCCTTCTCCCCACCAACCTCTGCCCTGAACAGCCTGAGACCTGGCCTCTGGCTCTCCGGGTAGAGGGTCTGGTGAGGAAATCCTGCGGGTGCTGCCAGGTGAGAGACCGGCGAGGACTGGGTCATATCCTGGTAACACGGCCACCAAGCAATGAAGCAACACTGTCTCCACAGGTGCATTTGAATCCCTTCTCTCAGTTGATTTGATCCTCACCATCGCACAGACAACAGACATTTTATTATCCCCATTTTACAGAGAGGGAAAGCGAGGCCCAGAGCAAGGCCAGCCGCACAGAAGGGGGCCTGTTCCCAGGTTCCTCACAGGTGTCTCCATTATGTCCGTCTCGTCCATGCTCTGTCGGTCCTCAGGTACATCCCAGAGGGCCTGCAGTGCTCGTGTGGGATCGACTACTACACGCTCAAACCAGAGGTCAACAACGAGTCCTTCGTCATCTACATGTTCGTGGTCCACTTCACGATCCCCCTGATCATCATCTTCTTTTGCTACGGACAGCTGGTGTTCACAGTAAAGGAGGTAGGGTCCTGTGCTGGGTGCTAGGCACACACACTGAAGGGGCGGAGCACACCCCTCGCCCAGAGTTGCTGCAGTCTGGACACCAGGCCCTGTGTCCCTGCAGGCAGCTGCCCAGCAGCAGGAGTCCGCCACCACCCAGAAGGCCGAGAAGGAAGTCACTCGCATGGTCATCATCATGGTCATTGCGTTCCTGATCTGCTGGGTGCCCTATGCCAGCGTGGCGATCTACATCTTTACCCACCAGGGCTCTGACTTTGGTCCCATCTTCATGACTTTCCCGGCATTCTTCGCCAAGTCATCCTCCATCTACAACCCCGTCATCTATATCATGATGAACAAGCAGGTGCCAGGTGGCAGGGCGGGAGGGTCCGGGTCCCCCAAGCTGCAGGCACTTCCTATGGAGGACAAGCCACACCCTCCCCTGGGTCTCAATCTTCCCATCTGCAAAATGGGGTTGGGGAGTTGGTCTCCTCTAGAGTATCAGAGTCATCTGGGAGGAGTGCACATTCTGGCCCCCCCCCCCAGATTGCAGCTCAGGGCGGGCCCAGGAACCTGCGTTTCTAAAAGGCCCTCCAGGTGGTCCACGCGCTAGCTCAAGTAAGATGGTTCTGGAAGTCTGCTTTCAAAGTGAAGTGGTCAGAGTCCCAAGCCTGGGAATGGGATGGTGCCAACCTCCATCAAAGAAAAAAAATAGAGCTAAAGGTCTTATTCTGAGAGATAAAGGGATGAAGCAGTCCTTTAACATAGACTAGAGGTTTCTTACAGGATCCAGGAGCCAGTGGGGAAAATGGCATCTCTGGATTCATACTGAATTTAAATCTCAGCTCTGCCATGTTCTAGCTGTGTGACCTTGGGCAAGTCACTTCTCTTCTCTGGGCTCCAGTTCTTCATCCATAGAAAAGGCAAAATTCCAAACTCTTGCATTAAATCAGATAGTCGACAGTTAGCCCTTGGCACACAGAGGGCATCATGGAATGTAATTAGTGACAAAGCCTCCTTGGGTTTGGTCCCTGCATCTCTAGGGAGGGGTCACATATATTTAGGAAGTTCCCTCCAGAGAACCAGATGTGACAAGGGAGTGAAAGCTGTGAGGGCCAAAGCAGGAAGGGGCTGTAGGCAAGTCTCGCCACCACAGCAGTTTGCTACACACACCTTGAATGGACCATGACCCTGACTCCTGCCCCTTGCCTTCCAGTTCCGGAACTGCATGCTTACCACCCTCTGCTGTGGCAAGAACATACTGGGTGATGATGACGCATCCACCACTGTCTCCAAGACGGAGACCAGCCAGGTGGCACCGGCTTAAGCCCTGCTGAGGACTGCTGTCGACTGTAGGAGTCTCCCGACCCCCAACACCCACCCCCGGCCACAGCTGCCCCACCAGGAGCCATGCCTGTCGGAACCAGGTCTCACAGGCTCCATGAGTTAAAAAAAACCCCAAAACAATTAATGAGAAAAAAGTGAGGCTCCCCACTCGATGCAGATGGCTCGATCTGGAGTGCCGAGTTCCCAGGCGCCGGTGAGATCTGTACCCTCCTCCCCACAACTCATCTCTCAGGAGCAAAGAAGTCTTGCTGTCTGGAAAAGTGTCCCAGCTTAGGGATAAGTGTCTAGCACAGAGTGGGGCACACAGTAGGTGCTTAATAAATGCTAGATGGAGGAAGGAATGAATGAATAGAGAAATGAATGAAGGGATGAATGGGCAGGGAGAGCATATCTATCCTCTCAAAACCACCTCAGCAGTAGCAACCCCTTGGCTAATAACCCTGAGCGATTGTTTTCTTCCCTGGGCCTCTCTTTCCCTGTAAAGTTGGGATCCTGAGTCCCCGGTCCTGCCATACAAGGCTGCTGGGAAGATCAAGTGAAATGTATGTGTGTGTCTGTGTCTGTGTCTGTGTCTGTGTGTGTATTAAAGCAATTTGTAAATGGCAAGAAGCTGTACAGATTATAGCTGATGTTATTGAATAATATCAATTAATATAATTAATTAATTACTATGATCATCTTCTCTTGATAGTGGCCATTTTGAGATTGGACAAGGCCCCAAGTATCCAGTCTCAGCAGGTTTTATAAAAATTAGTCAGGTGTTAAGGCCAGACGAGCCCTAAGGGTGGGGCTACAGGAAGGGACATTCCAGTGAATGCAGAATGCAATCATCAAACCTGACAGAACATCAGACTGGAGTCTGGGGCCAAGGCCCGGGGTCTAACTTCTGGCTTGGAGTCTCGGCCCAGTGCCTACCCTTCCCAGTGCAGCTTGTGAAGAGATAGGCCTTTTTCTCAGCTCTGGAAACCATGTGCTCTTCTACCCAGCACTCAGGCCACAGCATGTCTGGGCCTGTATGGAGCTTCTAGAAAGCCATGCTCACCTACCCACAATTAATAAAGAGCTGAGTCTCCAATGTCACCCTTGTGGCAGATAGCTTAGAAACAAAGAGTGGGAGATTCGGTTGGGCCCACCCTCCCTTTGGATGCTCACAGGTCCCAGATTCCAGCTCCCTTGCCAGTGGAGCTTTTCTTCAGCAGCTCCGGTCCATGATCCCTCCTGGAGAGTCCTTGCTGCGAAGCTGGCTGAAACTCCGGGGCATCAGAATTGAGCTGCCTCAGTAACTGCCCCTCCTCCTTCACGTAACCAAAGCCGGGAGCTCCAGCTCTCCCAGCCCTGCCTGGAGACGAAGGCAAATTGGGGCATTAAAAGCTCAGCTCCTGTACTTGGTGTTTCTGTTACACTCAAGCTCTTTGTCTGCAGGATGGATTGAAACTCAACAGCATCCACCTGGTCCCTGACCCTGGGATACCTGAATTGGGCCATCAGCAGGGCCTCCTGGGGGCGCAGGGTGGAGGGGACCCCAACTTTGGGGTCACAGCGACCAGGTGACTGGTGAAACTGCAAGCATGTTTTGTCTCTCTCTGAGCACCCTTATCTGCAAAAGAGAATCCTAAAACAGATCTTGAGGGGATTAGATGAGATTGCAGACTATGTGACTAGTCTGCTTCCTGGCATACAGCAGGTGGTGGAAGATTTTTAGCATTACCAGGGCCTCACCTCAGAACTGCCTTGCTGGACACCCCATTTGCAAGGGAAACAGGATGGAGCTATAGCTCCCAAGAGCTACCCTCATCTTCCAAGGTGGGAGAGGGTGGCAGGAGCCTGAGATGAAAGTCCCTAAGTGCCATGGTAAGGCTGGGGCAGGTAGTAGTTGGGATCTCTATACTTGTCCCTCTTTGTTCTGTCTCCCTGGGTGATGTCAGTAAGTATTCTTTTGGCTGCAAGTGACAGCCTTGTGGGGCTGAAAGTAAAGGGGACAATTACTGGTTTCCATAACAATGAAAAGCCCAGGGCTTTAGGAACTTTGGGAACAGGTGCTCAGATGATGCAGTCAGACTTCTGTGCCTCTCCCGGCCACACTTTTCTCTATGCTGTCCTCACACGCAGGCTGTTTCCAAGGTATGGCAGAAATGGCCACAGGTTGTTCCAGGCTCACAAGCCTTGCAGAAAGTAGGCTTCTCTTTCCTGTCAGTTCCAACAAATTTCCCAGGAAGGGCTCTCCTTGGCCAGGCCTGGGTCACCTGATTGTCCTCATGGCCCAGAGTTAACCCCACATAAACCAGATGGTCTGAGAGAGGGGACAGAAAGGTGCCCAAAGGAAACCTGATGGTGTTGTTACTGCTGTTACCAGAAAGAAGAGGAAGGGAGGAAGGCGGGTAGAATCCACAGTGGCCCAGAAAGGATAAATTTGCGGTCGCTGATGTTTGACCAGACCAGGCCTCCCTCCCGCACTGCGGACACAGGGAGGCAGGTGCCCATGGTTGGTCCTGCGGGTCACTCTCCATCTGAGCTGCTGTGCAGGGCCAGTCATGGCCCTGGGAGGGACAGCGGCGTTCCAGCTGCCCTGTCTTCCAGGCAGCCCTCTCCCCTGACTCCCCAACCCCAGCTCACTTATTCTGAACAGCAGTATGCTTGTCTCAGCCTCACATCTAGAGGAAAAATTTACTTTAAAACCAGAACATTCTGTGTTTTTTCCTAGTAGAGAGGAAAACCTTTTTACCTCCTTAATTTACAACTGATCTGACAGCTATGTCTGGGGCCCTGGCCGTTATGAAGGCAAAGCGCTGCTGACCCAGCCTGGGAGGCGGTGCTAGCCACCACCTCATCTCTAGGCTCCCGGCAGCCGGCAGATTCATGCAATGCCAGCTTTGTGCAATTGTTTTTTTTTTGTTTTTTTTACAGTGACAGAGAGAAAGTCAGAGAGAGGGATAGACAGGAACGGAGAGAGATGAGAAGCATCAATCATTAGTTTTTCGTTGCGACACCTTAGTTGTTCATTGATTGCTTTCTCATATGTGCCTTGACCGTGGGGCTACAGCAGACCGTGGGGCTACAGTAACCCCTTGCTCGAGCCAGTGACCTTGGGTCCAAGATGGTGAGCTTTGCTCAAACCAGATGAGCCCGCACTCAAGCTGGTGATCTCAGGGTCTCGAACCTGGGTCCTCTGCATCCCAGTCCGACGCTCTATCCATTGCGCCACTGCCTGGTCAGGCAGCTTTGTGCAATTGTATCTCCACTCAACCCAACCTAAGGAAGTGGGTCCTGGGCCGGAACATGCCGGACACTCCAGAGGTGGATTGAAAGGACCCCGTCTCTGGGCTGTGACCTAGCCAGTCTTGGGGTCACAGGGCTCTTTCACTCCCAATCTTTCCTCTGGGAGAAGACTGTGTGAACCCCACCCCACCCCCAAGGCAGTGGGGCCTCATGACAGCCTGCCTCCCAGTAGAGGCACGCAGCCCTGACACCCCAAGTTTCCCCCAGGATGATAGTGGGTGCCTTTCCCAGCGGTGCGACTTTGGACCAAGTTTATGAACCTCACTAGGCCTTCAGGCCCCTCAGCTTTAAAGGGCAGAATCATCCTAGTTGGTAGAACAGTCTAAGGGACTAACGAGATTGTTGATATAGAAGATGCAGTGTGTAGTGGGTGTTCAATAAATGTAAGTTCCCTTCGCAGAGAGGTGAGCCAAGTTCAAAGGAGCAGCCCCTGCTGTGGTTGAGATAGGCGTTAAGGAAATTAAAAGAGTAGAGGGGTCTCAGCAAAGGGAGAAGTGACAGTGAACTGCCTCAACATTCATTCCCTGACTTTCTTTTAGTCAAGTTCTACCTGGCACCTTGCCACCCAGCACCAGAATTCATCTCCCAGTGTCCCTTGCACCTGCAGTGGCATGACATTAAGGTCTGGCCAATGGAGTATAATCAGAAGTGATGTTCATAATCTCTGGGTTTTGCATTTCAGAGAATGGAGGTGCCCTCCACTTTCTGTCTTCTTTCCTTTCTGAAGAGGCAGGAATGCGGTCATGATGACCAGAGCTGCAGCAGCTCTCTTGGATCATGAGGTAGAATCTGTGGGCAGAGAGAGAACAGCAGAGCATCAAGAAAGGAGCCTAGGTCTCCCAGGCTGCCTCACCAGCCCTGCACAACTTATTCTTGAAGAGTTTCATGTGAAACAGTCCCATGGTTTCTGGTCTGAGCCACTGCTACTTGGGAGCTGGTTTCTTAACTAACAGGGCTTCCAGGTCACAGCCCCAGGTCTGGACTCGGGACGATCCAGCGCAGGTCCTCTCGGAACTTCTGCTTTGTCATGTGTAAATAAAATAGTGGATATAAAATATTAACATGGATATTGAACATGGCAACTACTACTGTTTCTACCCGGCCCTGTTTGCATTTATTGTCCGGAAGTCATAAATATCCTGATGCTGCAGAGGCTAGAGTTAGACAAAGCAGACACCCTGTCACTACCTCAGAGAGCAAAGAACTGTAACCTTCAGCAGGATCAGAAACTTCTCGTGCAGGTGGGCCCTGATCAGTGTTCCAAGACTGTAAAAAAGTTTTTGGCAAAACTTAAATTTCGGCCTGACCTGTGGTGGCGCAGTGGGATAAAGCGTCGACCTGGAACACTGAGGTCGCCGGTTCGAAACCTTGGGCTTGCCTGGTCAAGGCACATATGGGAGTTGATGCTTCCTGCTCCTCCCCCTTCTCTCTCTCTCTGTCTCTCTCTCTCACTCCTCTCTCTCTAAAAAAATCAATAAATAAAATATTAAAAAAAAAACAAAAAAAACTTAAATTTCATATAGGCCTCAGTGAGTGTCACATGGGTACAGCCAGCCGCCTCCCCTCTCCACCAGTAAATCCGCATGATTATCATTTCCCTGTAAAAAAGCAATTCTTTAGAAGAATTTTTAGATCACACAGTACATTTTAGAGCTTCTTCCCTCTACATGCAAACCTCTATCTGGGCCCAGTCCAGGAGCAGGGAGGGCTTCAGATGAGACTCGTGGGAATGTGTATGTTGCTGAGTCTTTTTTTATTTCTCAATTTCTGGAAATGCCCCACAATGATATCCAAACTGCTGCCCCTGTTTGTGCCAGCTTCCATGTGCCTCTTTGCCTCATGTTGTCCCCTGCTCTAGCTTGGTTCCCACACATGGTTTTGAGGCCTTCCTGCACTCAGCTAAGCTGGGCTCTGTCTGACACTGGGGCCTCCAAAGCAATGGGTGCTGAGCGCCACTGTGTGCCAGGCTCTGTACTGGGCACCAGGAATACCACAGAAAAAAGACAGACACAGCCCTGGTCTCCCCAACCTCTCCCCAAGGGAAAGGGTTAGTGCAGGAGACAGTCATCAGGGTGCTAGAAGCTCCCAGATAGAAGTCCAGGGTCTGCTGGCAACCAGAGGAGGGGCCTATAATCTCCTAGGGACCCAGGGAGGGCTTTTCTGAGGAAATGACATCTACTCTGAGGTCAAAAGGATAAATGGGAGGCCCTGGCCAGTTGGCTCAGCAGTAGACCGTTGGCCTGGCATATGAAAAGTCCCAGGTTCGATTCCCGGCTAGGGCACACAGGAGAAGCACCCATCTGCTTCTCCACCCTTCCCCCTCTTCTTTGTCTCTCTCATCCCCTCCTGCAGCCAAGGCTCCATTGGAACAAAGTTAGCCTGGGCGCTGAGGACAGCTCCAGGGCCTCCACCTCAGGCGCTAGAATGGCTCCGGCCGCAAGGGAGCAACATCCCAGATGGACAGAGCACTGCCCCCTGGTGGGCATGCCGGGTGGATCCCGGTCAGGCACATGAAGAAGTCGGTCTGACTGCCTCTCTGCTTCTAACTTCGGAAAAATGCAAAAAAAAAATTTTTTTTAAAGGATAAATGGGAAATAATCTAGAGATGGTAGATGGGAATAAAGGAAGGTTTTCTAGGTAGATTGTATCAGTTAGCTTATGCCGCATGACAAACAGTTCCAAAAACCTCATGGCTTAAAATAATACACCATGCATTGTCACTTGTGACTCTGTGAGTCAGCCAGGCAGTTCTGCTGGTCCAGACCAAGCTTGGCCAAACTCTGCTGGGCTGATTAAAGCATGTGTTTTTAACTGGAGGGTTGGCTGGTTGGCTAGAAGTTGGCTAGGTGATAGGGGTATGAGCCTCTCAGCATCCAGCAGGCCAGCTAGGACTTGTGCACTTGGTAATGGGATTAGCATAACATCAGTTCCACCACATTTTACTGGTCAAAGCAAGTCACAAGGCCAGCACAAATTTAAGGAGTATGGGATCACCTGCAAAGTTACATTGCAAATGAGCATGGATATGGGCAGGGTTGAAGAATTGAGGCCATTTCTACATCAAGCTAACATGTACACAGAGAGGAAACACAATGGTCAAAAAGCCCAGATCTCAGCACCAAGCCCATTCCAAGAGCAACTGTGTGGCAGGTCTGTTGGGTTCTAGGGGCAAGGAGGCTCCAAAAACCAGACTGAGTACTTACCTGGCAGGGAGATTCCATGATCACAAAAGGAGTTTTCTCAGGGGGAGGCTTATCCATTGCACTCGGGATGTGCTGACCCCTGAGATTTCCCCAAGTGTGGGAAACTCGACTGCATAATTTGTGGTAGCAGGGGGCTGCATTTGCACTCTCCTGTTTAAAAGAAATGCCAGGTCCTGGCTGGGTTTCTCAGTGGATAGTGTCTACCTGGTGTGCCAGAGGTCACAAGTTTGATCCCCAGTCAGGTTGCGAACGAGAAGCAATCAAAGAGTACACAACTAAATGGAACAACTAAGTGAAACAATGAGTTGATGCTTCTCTCTCTTCTCTTCCCCCCTTCCCCTCTCTTTACCTTTTTCTCTCTCTCAGTCTGTCTGAAGAGATCAAACTTTCAACCCAAGGCAACGGGAGTCACAAAGAGTGCTAGGCAGGGGAGTGATATCTGATTCACTTTAGAACACTTTGCTGACCACTGCCTCCCTCAATCTAGACCTCTGGTAATGGAGAGTCCCCTGGGAAAATTCTAAAATGGACTATAGAGAGAAAAATTTTAATCTGTTTTAAACCCATCCCCTCCAAATCCTATGCCTTGCTCAGAGGTAATCCCTGCTATTACCTTGTTATCAATCCTTTTAAACCTTCTGTGCCTTTAACACACTCACGCGCACGCGCATGAGTTCTGTCTTCTCAGAAATGGAGAGCATTATTTCTCAGATATTCTGGCTCATTCATTTTTATTGTTGTGTATGGTTCTACTGTATGAGTAGACCACAGTTTATTTGTCCACTCTCCTCCTGATGGGCATTGAGGTTGTTTTGAAGTTTTGCTAAGATTGTAATAGTCATCCTTGCACATCAGCATAAAGAGTTTCCCTGATTCACACCTAGTGACATGGGTGGGATAAGGCATGAGTCCATCCTTAGCTGTATTCGACATTATTGAATTGCTTTGTAAAGTGGCTCCTGGCTTACCCTTCTAATGGTTACACATTTCTTTATATCCTGGGCACTCAGCATTGATGGACATGTAAATATTTGTCATTCTATTGGGTGTGAAATACAGCCTCATCTTTGTTGTAATCCACCTCATCATTTTAAGTGGCTGCAGGCTATTCTACAGTAATGGAGTAAATTAGCTAGGCCCTAAGTGATTCACTTGGAAGTTATATATTGCTTTCTTTTCCTAACTATTGCACTTCTAAAACAGAGAAGTGGAGTTGCTGGGCTCAAGGGAAAACCGTTTCAAAGTCAGCTGCACCCTAATTTACACCCCTCTGCATGCAGCTCCCTGCCAACACTTTGTCTTCAATTTTTGTCATTTTTATGGGAAAATAACATCTCATCGTTGTTTCAATTTGAATTTTCTGAGGTGCCATCTGGAGTGCCAAGGAGGTTGAGGATATTTTCTTGTGTTTATCAACTGTTTTGCTGAATTGACCATTTATATTTTTGTCTATTTTCACAATGGCCATTGTCATTATTTATGGAGAATTTTGCTAAAAAGTTGCTCTTTCATCCCACAAGGATTTCATTCTTAAAAAACAAAAAGGATGGCCGCAGGCTGACCTAGGGGTGTCGGCTTTAGGCAAACCCCGCTGGTCAGCCTCCACCTGCTACTTCATGAGAAACCAAGGCAAGCGGTGGCCAGGGAGCAGCGTTGTCACTGGCGGTGGGACTGGAGGCCTCACCTCCACAGCCCAGCTGTGCTCGATTCCCGTCAGCATCTGCAGCCCCTGGTGAGCCGAGGGCACAGGAGGGACAGAGCATCTCAGCCCCCATCATTTCACCACGGGGGCTGAGACCCAGAGAAGTCAAGTGGCTCATCCAAGTTCACACAGAAGTGGGTGACTAAGCTGGGTGTCAGGGCCCCAGCCTAGCCTTCCTGCCCCAATCAGCCGCTCAGAGCCTCCCAGCCCAATCAGGGGCTTAATTGGAGTCATGGGGCCAGGCCACCGGCATATAAGATGAGCAGGCTAGCCTAGAAGCCTCACTTCTGGGCCTGCGTCTGCCTGTGCGATGGCTCCCGGGAGTGTGGCTTCCAGCAACACCTTGACCTCCTCAGCCTCCCTAACCCCCATGACCTCCACATCCGGGTGCTCTGGGACCAAAAAACCAGGTGAGCAAAAAGAGGCAGCTCCTTCCTCATCCCTGCAAGCCCATTCCCTGGGTGTCCAGGACCCTTCCTCTCCCCACCCTCCCTCTCTCCCAGCCTGGCCCCAGTCCCCATCCTAGAGGCTACTGAGTTCAACTGCCCAGTTGGCAGATGCCAGTGGTGGCAGGGGCCAGGCAGGACCTGAGAGCTGAGCCTGGCCCAGCTGGAGGAGAGGGAGGGCAGAGCAGGCCTCCCCAGCTGCAACCCATTTCATTTGGGGGGGGGAAGGGTTGGTAGACCAGCTGCAGCTGCAGGGCAGCTCGTTGAAAGGACTAGAACAACAAATGTTTGACACATAATGCCATTTGACGATGTGGAGTGTGCTTTAATGGCAGGAACTCAGAGGGTTTTAGGAGCCCAGGCGAGTTGCCTAACCCACTCTGTGAGGTCAGGGAAGACTTCCTGGAAGAAGTGACCCCTGAAGGAAGGGTAAACATTACCCATGGGAAAGAGGGTGGGGCAGGGCAATTTTTCTGAGTATTTGCAAAGGCTTGTTTAGAGGAGGGGGAGGATTCCAGGCATTTTGGGAGCATAGGACAGAGCTCCTCGCTCTGGCTTGGGAAGTCAGGACAGGTATTCAAATCACAGTGCTGTTTGAGCCTTGAAGGGTGAAAGCTGCCTGGCTGACAGCGGAGGGAGGCCGCCCAGACAGAAGGAACAGCACAGGCAAAGGCCCAGAGGTGGGAGTGCTGGTGGAGTTGCAAGTCTTTCTTTTGGCTAGGGGCAGAGTTGGGGAGAACACCGTGAGAATGGGCCAGGACCAGTCAGACTGGGCCTCTCAGGCTGTGGTCCGGTGCATCGATTGGCCCTTACACTGAAGGCAACCTGGAGGTGAGGGAGTGAGTGCAGTGAGGAGAATGGATGGGAAGGGAAAGGAGACAGCAGGGAGGAGGCTGGGGCCCTGGTATGCCAGAATGGAGGGAGAGAAGCCCCCGGGAAGAAGAGGCTCAGGGGATCCTCCGATCAGGTTGGGCGGGGTGCCGTTCCTGGGAGGGAAATGTCAGAGGGCAGTTGTGAGGAGGTGTGAGTTCAGATCTGGGCAGCCCAGTATTGAATAACTGCCAAAGGAGGGCTGCATCCAGCTGGAAGGTAGGGGGAGGAGCAGACTTGGGGGTGACTCCCTGACAGGGCATGGTTTGGGGGAGGCAGGAGACAGATTACTAAGGTAAGGTGTCAGTTCAGGCCAGGCCTGAGGACGCCTCTTGAAACCCTCTAACATTGCAGCTAAGGGGGCTCAAACCTCTTTAGAAACCCCCTTCCCCACTGTACAGATGAGAAGACAGATGAGACCCAGAGAGGAGGGTAAAAGTCCCAAGGTTGTAGGGATGTCTGACCGAGGACTCCACCAATTCATAGGCTTTTGCCCCAAAACAAGTATTCCCAGCCCTGGGCTCTTCCTGGCGAGGAGGCAGCAGCACTTCAATTGGGTTAGGTCTCTACAATTTTGCTCAAGGGCAAGAGTTTGTAGATTTTTTCCCCTACTTTAAAGTGTTTTAAATATGTGTTTTAAAAAATATCTATATTTTAGCCAGTTGATTGCTTTTTGAGTCTTTAATTTTTGCAAGTTGATCAGAAAGCAACATTTCTAATCACCATATTTAAATCAGGTTTTATTTTTAAACCACTTTTATATACCTTATGGTGATGGACAACTTCTCACACTTTCTGCCTGCTTACCCCTTATCCTACTCTCTTTTGCAACTTAAAAAAAAAGTTTATTGAGATAGCTCAATAATTCACATACTATACAATTCAGCCATTTAAGGTGTCTAAAGGCTTTTAGTGTATGCACAGTTGCGCATCCATTTCCACAGTTGATTTTAGAAATCAAAAGATTTTCACCTCAAAAGAAAACCTGCACCCACCAGCAGTCACTCCCCACCCCCACACCCCACGCCCCTGGCAGCCATGAATCCGCTTTCTGTCCCAGTGATTTACCCATTCAGAACAGTTCATAGAAATGAAATTATACAATATGTGACTTTTCATGACTGACTTCCTTCACTCAGCATAGTGTTTTCAAGAAGCACTTCATTCCTTCTTTTGGCTGGATGACACTCCATATAATTGCTTTCACATTTTGTTTATCCACCATTAGTATTTGTTTATGGACATTTGGGTTGTTTCTACTTTTGTGCTATTATAAATAATGCTGCTACAAACATTTGTGTAAAAATGTTTGTGTGGACATGTGTTTTCATTTCTCGGGTATATACTTAGGAGTAGAGTTCTTTTGTAACTTTTATTATGAAAACTTTCAAATGAAGACGAAAGTAGACGGAGTGGTACAGTGACCCCCACCCAGCCTCACCCGGGGCCCCCGCCATCCAACTTCAGCATCATTAGTGGAGGGCTCCTCCTGTGTCACATGCTATGTTATTTCGAGGCAAGTGCCAGCGCTATCACTGCATTAAAGGTACAAACAGTCCAGTATGTACCTTTAAAAAGTAAGAACGTCTTACAAAATAATTTCAATACCATTATTATAACTGAAATAACTGAAACAATATTATCCTTAATATCATCAAATATTTCCAGTGTTCACTTTTATCAGCCCCCCCCCCCCCCCCCCCCCCCCGCCCAGCTGGCTTGCTTATTGTCCAGTTCTGAGCAAGGACCCCATGTTGCATTTGGTTGAAAGGTCTCTCCAGAATCCCTCATCTCTGTGCCACTTTCTGTTTTCCTCCTTGTTTACCTGTAGATGAAACCGGGCCTTGTGAAAACCAGCCTCACAGTCTGGGTTTTGCTGATTTCATCCCTTTCAGGCCTTGGATTCCCTGTAAACTGGTATTTAGATCTAGACACCTGACCAGATTTAGGGCTATTTAATAAAAAGAATATTTAATTCTTTCCATGGGCCTTCATGGAGCACTTGGCGTGCGCCCAGCCCCACGAGGGACACGAGGAGACAGTGGCTGGCCAAGCAGCACATCCTGTCCTCGGGGTGCTCACAGGCACTGACCGGGGGTATATTTGATTCCCGCGCCCTTTGCCCACCCCCCGAGTGGCCTGGCTGGTACCTGGTGTGACCTTCACTGAGCATGTTTGTGGTCAGTTGGTTCTGAGGGTGGTTTATGCTCTGGGTGATGTCCTGCTCGTCCATCCACAGGCCCAAGCCATAGCGTCATCAGAGCCCCGCGCCGCCACCCACCCATGCTGCGCATGGTTCTGGAGGCGCTGCAGGCAGGAGAGCGGCGGCGGGGCACCTCGGTGACGGCCATCAAGGTCTACATCCTGCAGAAGTACCCTACGGTGGACGCCGTCCGGCTCAAGTGCCTGCTGAAGCGAGCCCTGGACACTGGCATGCAACGCGGCCTCCTCGTCAGGCCCACCAACTCCAAGGCGAAGGGGGCCACTGGCAGCTTCAAAGTGAGCCTGCTGGGGGGGGGGGGCTGCAAGGTGAGAGAGACTCCGCCGGGGAGGTTAAACTCCGGGTCCAGCGCCCTCCCCAGCCAGGAGGCGCTCCTCCCTTCTTCTCCTCGCGTTTTCCCTGTGTGTGTGCTCTTGGAGACGCCCTCCTTTTCAGGAAGGCTGGTGTGTGTGCCTCGTCTGAGGTGACACAGCTGTGCCCCTCTTCATCCCTGCAGGTGTGTTCAGTGACCAGGGACACCTCAGCTGTGTTCCCTTCTGCCCGTAACCCCTTCCTGGAACTCCTCACTACATTTGAGGCCATCCAACCTTAGGCTCTCGAAGGTCACAGAGTTGGGGTTTACTCACCATACTCTTTGGCTCCAAACCAGGCTGGCACCTCCCTGAGCAACCACATCCGCCTCATTCGAAGGGGAGCATCCCAGAGGGGGTCAGATTTGTCACAAAATTGAACTCCAGCATCATGACTGTCAGTTGCCACCAGGGGAATTTCAGGGACCCAGACGTGGGGTCTGTCATGTCATTGCTGTACCCCAGCATGTAACAGTTGCTCTGACAGTTGCCATGGAATGTTGCAGAACATTCTCAAGCTACTCTGTTCCAGTCCTTGAGGTAATCGGTGGCTGAGCACAGAAGTCCCGTCCTTGTAGAACTCCTAGGTGCAGGTCAGAGCTTGGACTCACGCCATGGCCGGGCCCGATGACCAGGTGGGGTGAGGGAGAGCAAGAGGGGGGTGCTGGGGGCACACGGCGGGGCTGGGCTCATGGCCTGGGGGCCAGTTAGGAAAGGGGGCTGGGGATGAGAGGCAGGGAAGAGACCTATGGGCACTCACAGGGTTGGATGTGTATGTACTAGGATTGGAGGCTGTTTCTGGACTTGGTAGGAATTGGGGAGCCATGAGGGCTCAGGGGTTGGGGAGCAGCATCGTCAGAGGTGGGCTCTAGAAGGGCAGGGATTACCTTTTTGCCATGGACCCTTGTGTCTCCCTGATGCTTACACCCTCTCTGATGGCTCCATTATAAAAATGGGAAGACAGGCTAGCTGAGGCAGAGAAGGCTTTACTGAGTTGCATAGCTGGGGAGGGTTGAAAGAAGAAGTGTACCCTGGGCTATGTGATCTTGGAGTCCATGTTCTACTGGTGGGTATAACAGGTGAGACAAGGAGTTTGGAGACATGGAGTGTGAGGTGGGGCAGGCTTTCCTGGGGAGACGGAGGAAGAGTCAGAGCTACAGTCCTGGGGAGACAGAGGAAGAGTCAGAGCTACAGTATGCTGGAGGTTCATAGCTCAGCCTCATGGAGGGTGGGGTCAGGGCTCAGAGTGCGTGCCATTTGCTCCCAGAAGCCTCGCTTTGACACTTCCAGTTGCAGATGTGTGGGTGGGGGGGAGGAGGAGCATGTGGTCTCGGGAAGCAGGAAGAGCACCTTGGCAAGTTGCTAAATGGCGACAGCTCTCCATTGCAGCGCAAAGAATGCTGAGTGCATTACTGGTGGCAGGCGTTTGGGAGGTGGCTGTGTGTTTTCTCCCCATGCCCTTGGCCACCTCCTTTTCCCTCCCTCTTTTGGAATATGGGGTCTTCTCCTCTGAGCTCTTTGTTGGAGTAGGGACACAAGCACCCAGAACTTCAGCTCTTGATCCCATTCCATTTCTTCTCTGCTAGTTAGTTCCCAAGCGCAAAAAAAAAATTCAGCCAAGGAAGACATCCACCACGACGGCTTCCAGGAGACCTGGTGAAGCCAAGGAGGAGGCCCCCAAGAAAGGTGGCCAGACCAAGGACGGAGAGGCAAGAGTGGGCAAGGCCAGAGAGGCCTGCCAAGTGCCAGCCAAGACCACAAAGGCTCTTCCTGGTGTTGGTGAGCCCCCTGGGAAGTCAAAAGTTAAAGGCAGAAAGAAGAGCCCAGGTAGGCGTGCGGAAGAGCTGAGAGGAGGTATGGGCAGCCACTGGACACGTGGATGGTGGGCTGGCTCTGGGAAGGAGGTTCCTGTCTGGTGGTGAATGTGCCCTGAGCTCTAGGACAGACAGAGCTCATGGAAGCTGGTGGCAGGAGGGGAGGAGGAGCCTGACTCATCTCTGAAAGGGGTCAGGGGAGGCTGGACTTGACCAGGAGAACAAGGAGGAGCCATGGAAGTACTCTGGATAGGGAGCAGCTAGGGTCTAAGTTTGTTTTTTTAGTGTCTCTTGGCTGCCATGTGGAAGAGGGGCTAAAGACTAGAGGCTGGTAAGCCTGTTAGGGGCCTTTGTTGTGGATGGGGGCAGAGCAGGGGTCTACCCTGGTGCTTGGCTCAGGGTGAGGAGTGGTCACCCACGGTTTGCACACTAGGGCAACCGGGTTCAGAGGCTAAACCATTTGGCCCAGGTCAGTAGGTGCCAGAGTGAAGACTGAGTCAAAGCAGGACAAGGGCTCCAGAGCCCCTGAACCTTCCTGCCCACCAGCAGCTCCTCTTGAAAGTGGTCCTTCCCACATCCCCTTCCCCACTTTCCAGCAGATGCCAGGGCCCACAGGAAAACCAAAGCTGGGACTCAGAGTTCAAAGCCCACGGTCACCAAGGTAGGTGCCTGTGTGGCTTCCCTGGTCTGGGTCTCCACCCTGCATTGGCCACAGTCTGGGCATCCCCTGCCCAGCCTTTGCTGGGGTCAGCTGGGGAAGGGTTCAGTTATTTTCCTACGAAGCACAGTTCCGTTTCTTCTCCCCTCCAGCCCTCTAGTGCCCTGAGGATCACCATCCCTATTTTGCAAGTTAAGAGACTGAGGCTTAGAGAGAGTCACTTGTCCAAAGGCACCCAGAACTGGGATTTCAAGTGTACGCTCATGGGCTCTGGGCCGTGTGCCTCACTCATCAGCTCTGTTGCCTTGCTCCTTGGTTTGCTTTCTTACAGAGCGAGACTGGTGTGGCTTCCTCAGCCAAAAAGAAGACTGGGGACAAGGTCCCTAAAAGTACCGCTGCCCAGCGGATTGGGGAAGGGTCCAAAGCCAAGGCTGCTGCTGCTCCTAAGGGCAGTGGGTCCAAAACAGTACCTGTACCACTGGCCAGGAAGACGGAGGTCCTCAAGGGTCCAAGAACTCCTGGCATGCACACCAAGACCTCGTCATCCAAAGGGACCAGCAAGAAGGCAGAAGCCAAGAGCTAGAGGCGGGGTGGAGAGAGACTAAGATTCTGTTGGAGTTTTTATTCCCCAACAAACCATCACTCTATATTTATTTCTCTGTAACTTATTTATCAATAAAGAATTTTTTCCCTCACAAATTCGTGTGGCAGGAGACTGAGGCTAAGGATTTGGCTGTTCAGAGCCCAGATAGGAGCACCCACCCCGGGGGAGACAGACTGTACAGTGTAAAGGGTTGGTGCAGGGATCCGAGGGCACAGCTGAGGCGTTTATCACAACCTGGAATTTGGGACTGCTTCTGGAGGAAGTGGCTTTGGTGTTAAAGGATGAACAGGAGTTGCCGGACAGGTGCGAGGAAGAGCATTTGCAGGCAGGGGGCTATAGCATGTAGGTGGTGGAATAAGGGGGATTTGTGGCTTTGAGAGGAGTGTGGGGGGAGGGGTGGTATGAGCCACTGGGCCATGGGGGTGGGGCAGATAGGGAAAGCAGAGCTGTCAGGGGCAGTGGGAGCCAGGGAGAATTATAGGCAAAGGAAAGAATGGTGTGTATGTTTAGAAAAAGCCCTCCGGCAGTGGAGAGGAGAAAGTAGGGGAGCTGAGAAGAGTTGGAGACCATTCAACAGCTAGTTACTGAGCACCACTGTGGGGGCCCTGCTCTAATCAACAGAAGGAAGGAAGGTGTGAAGGCCCTGAGCTGGCAACATGCTTGGCAGGCTCAGGAGCTGCCAGGAGGCCCATGTACCTACAGCCAATGAGTAGGACGGTAATGAGGCGTGAAGCCTGGGGTACTTTAAAGACATCTGTGACACTCTTCCCATGGAGAGGTGGAGTCTGTGTTTTCATCCTTTGAATCTGGGTTCTGTGATTGCTTGACCAGTAGAAGACAGTGGAAATGACATGATGACAGTTTTTGAGTCCAGGCCTTAAGAGTCTAGCGCTTCAACTTCCTGTGTGTTTTTCAAATTCCCATTTCCTCATCTCATTCCCCTTGGGCAACTGTCAGCTTGTTCTCTATATCTGTGGGTCTGTTTCTGTTTTATTTAGTCATTTGTTTTGTTAGATTCCATATTTAAGTGAAATCATACAGTGTTTGTCTTTTTTTGTGTGTGGCAGAGACAGAGAGAGAGGGACAGATAGGGACAGACAGATAGGAAGGGAGAGAGATAAGAAGCATCAATTTTTCATTGCGGCTCCTTAGTTGTTCATTGATTGCTTTCTCATATGTGCCTTGATGGGGTGGGGGTAGGGGTGGGGGGGCTACAGCAGAAAGAGTGACCCCTTGCTTGGGCCAGCAACCTTGGGCTCAAGCTAGTGAGCCTTGCTCAAACCAGATGAGCCTGCGCTCAAATTGGCGACCTCAGGGTCTCAAACCTGGGTCTTCCACATCCCAGTCCGATGCTCTATCCACTGCGCCACTGCCTAGTCAAGCCAGTGTTTGTCTTTCTCTGACTTATTTCACTTAGCATAATACCCTCTAGGGCCTAGGCCCATCCACCCATCTATGTTATCATAAATGGTAAGATTTCATTCTATTTTATGGCTGAATGATATTCCATTGTGTATATATGCCATATCTTCTTTATCCTTTTGTCCATCGGAGGACACCTAAGTTGCTTCTGTATCTTGGCTATTGTGAATAACACTGCAATGAACATAGGGTGCATATATCTTTTCAAATTAGTGTTTTTGTTTTCTTCAGATAAATGCCCAGAAGTAGAATTGCTAGATCATAAGGCAGCTGTATTTTTAATTTTTTGCGGAATCGCCATACTGCTTTTTTTTTTTTTTTAAGATTTTATTTGTTGATTTTAGAGAGAGGAGAGAGAGAGAAAGAAAAAAGGTGGGGGTTGGGGGATGGGGGGGCAATGCAGTATGGAAGAGCAGGAAGCATCAACTCACAGTTGCTTCTCACATGTACCTTGACTGGGCAAGCCCGAGGTCTTGAACAGATGAACTTCAGCATTCCAGGTCAATGCTCTATCCACTGTGCCACCACAGGTCAGGTGCCATACTGTTTTCTATAGTGGCTGCACAAATATATAATCCCACCAACAGTGTACGAAGGTTCCCTTTTCTCCTTACCATCACTTATTTGTTGATTTATTGATGATAACCATTCTGACTGGTGTGAGGTCATTGATACCTCATTGTGGTTTTAATTTGCATTTCCCTGATGACATTGAGCATCTTTTTATATATCTATTAGCATCTCTATGTCCTATTTGGAGAAATGTTTATTCAGGTCTTCTGCCCATTTTTTAATTAGATTGTTTGTATTTTGGTGTTAAGTGGTATGAGTTCTTGATATATTTTGGAAATCAAACCCTACTGGATATATCATTTGTAAATATCTTTTCCAATTTAATAGGTGTATTTTCATTTTGTTTATAGTTTCCTTTTTGTACAAAAACTTTTGGTTTGATGTAAAGCCATTTGTTTAATTTTTTCTGTTGTTGCTCTTGCCTTGAGGAGACATATCCAAAAAGATACTGATGAGAGAGATGTCAAAGAGTTTTACAGGTCTTACATTTAAGTCTTTAATCCATTTTGAGTTTATTTTTGTGTATAGTATAAGAAAGTGGCTCAACTTTATCTTTTGCCTGTATCTGTCCAGTTTTTCCAGCACCACATATTGAAGAGACTGTCTTTACTCCATCGTTTATCCTTGGCTCCTTTGTCATAGATTACCTTATGCTGACCATAGAAGTGAGGATTTATTCCTGGGCTCTGTATTCTATTTCATTGACCAATATATCTGTTTTTTTATGCAAGTACAATGCTGTTTTTTTGTTTTGTTTTGTTTTTTTACAGAGACAGAGAGTGAGTCAGAGAGAGGGATAGACAGGGACAGACAGACAGAAACGGAGAGAGATGAGAAGCATCGATCATTAGTTTTTCATTGCGCGTTGCAGCACCTTAGTTGTTCATTGATTGCTTTCTCATATGTGCCTTGACCTGGGCCTTCAGCAGACCGAGTAACCCCTTGTTGGAGCTAACAACCTTGGGTTCAAGCCGGTGGGATTTTGCTCAAACCAGATGAGCCCACGCTCAAGCTGGTGACCTTGGGGTCTTGAACTCGGGTCCTCTGCATCCCAGTCCGACGCTCTATCCACTGCGCCACCGCCTGGTCAGGCCAATGCTGTTTTGATTATAGTCATTTTGTAGTATAGTTTGATACCAAGGCGTGTGACACCTCCCACTTTATTCTTTCTCAAGATTTCTTTAGCTATTTGGGGTCTTTTGTGGTTTCATATAAATTTTAGGATTAGTTCTAATTCTGAGAAGAGTGCCATTGGTATTTTAATAGGTATGACATTGAATCTGTATATTGCTTTAAGTAACAAGAACATTTTAGCAATATTTATCATTCTAAACCATGAGCAAGGTATATTCTTCCATTTACAGTATTTGTGTCTGCTTTGCTTGCTTTCTTCTGTGTCTTATTGTTTTCAGAATATAGGTCTTTCACCTCTTTGGTTAAATTTATTCCTAGGTATATTATAGTTTCTGATGCAATTGTCAATGAGATTGTTTTCTTAACTTCTCTAATCTTTGTTATTGGTGTATATAAATGCTACAGATACTGATCTGCTTATTGATTTAGTATCCTGCAACTTCACTGAATTCACTCATTCTAACAGTTTTTTGCTGGAGTCTTTTGGGTTTTTATATACAATATCATGTCATCTGCAAATAATTAGTGTTTTACTTCTTTCTTTCTGATTTAAATTCCTTTTATTTCTTGTTCTTGTTGCTTGCTGTGACTAGGACTCCAATACCATGTTGAACAGCAGAGGAGATAGGCATCTTTTTCTTGTTCCTGATCTTAGAGGAAAAGCTTTCAGCTTTTCTCCATTGAGTATATTAGCTGTGGGTTTGTCACATATAGTCTTTATTGTGTTGAGATATGTTCCTTCTATATCTACTTTATTGAGAGTTTTTATTAAGATTGTATTTATTTATTTTTTTAAGAGAGAGGAGAGGGAGAGAGAGAGAAAGGCATTGAGAGAGGAGCAGGAAGCATCAACTCATAGTTGTTGCTTCTTGTATGTGCCTTGACAGGGCAAGCCCAGGGTTCCGAACTAACTACCTCAGTGTTCCAGGTTGGCGCTCTATCACTGTACCACCACAGGTCAGGCGAGAGTTGTTATTATAAAAGGCTGTTGAATTTTGATAAAAAATTTTTTTTGCATCTATGATCATATGGTTTTTGTCTTTTATTTTGTTAATGTGGTGTATTGTGTTTGATTTACTCTGTTGAACCATCCTTGCACCTCTGAGATGAATCCCATTTGGTCATGGTGTACAATCCTTCTTAATGTATTCTTGAATCTGGTTTGCTAATATTTTGTTGGATTTTTGCATCTATGTTCATCGAGGATATTGTCCTGTAATTTTTTTGTAATGTCTTTGTCTAGTTTTGTTATCAGAATAATGCTGGCTTCATATAATAAGTTTAGAAGTTCTCCTTCTTTTTCAGTTTTCTGAAATAGTTTAAGGCAATGTTTTTCAACCACCATTTTAGGGACTGGCGCTGGTCTGCCAGAAGTTTTGTGCCAGCCCATAAAAAGGTAACCACCGTGTTGTTGTCCATAATCTTCATACATCAGGATGATTAACTCTCATGGACCAGCAAGAAATTTCTGGTGAACTGGTACCAGTTCACAGACCAGTGGTTGAAAACCACTGGTTTAAGGTTTAAGAAGAATAGATATTAATTGTTCTTTAATTGTCCAGTAAAATTCACCTGTGAAGCTGCCTGGTCCTAAACTTTTATTTTGGGGGAGGTTTTTTGTTTTTGTTTTTTTACTGCTTCAATTTTATTGCTAATTAGTTTGTTAGATTTTGTATTTCTTCTGGGTCAGTCTTGTAAGGTTATATTTTTCTAGGTTGTCAAATTTGTTGGCATATAATCATTTGTGGTATTCCGTAATGATTATTTGTACTTCTGTGGTATTGGTTGTTATTACTCTTTTATTTATTTATTTTAATTTTTTTTACAGAGACAGAAAGTGAGTCAGAGAGAGGGACAGATTGGGACAGACAAACAGGAAGAGAGAGATGAGAAGCATCAATCATCAGTTTTTCGTTACGACACCTTAGTTGTTCATTGATTGCTTCCTCATATGTGTCTTGACCGTGGGGCTACAGCAGACCGAGTAACCCCTTGCTCGAGCCAGCGACCTTGGGTCCAAGCTGGCGAGCTTTGCTCAAACCAGATGAACCCACGCTCAAGCTGGCAACTTCGGGGTCTCGAACCTGGGTCCTCCACATCCCAGTCTAACACTCTATCCACTGTGCCACTGCCTGGTCAGGCTTTTATTTATGATTTTATTTGGGTTTTTTGTGTTTTTTTAGTCTGACGAAAGGTTTGTCAATTTAATTTATTTTTTCAAAGAAACAGCTCTTAGTTTTATTGATATTTTCAATTGTTTTCTTAATTTCTGTTTTATTTATTTCTGTTCTGATCTTGACAATTTCTTTCCGTTTACTTTGGGTTTTGTTTTTCTTTTTCTAGTTCCTTTAGGTATAGAGTTAGATTGTTTATTTGAATTTGTTTCCTGTTTTCTGAGGTAGACCTGTAAACTTCCCCCTTGGAACTCTTTTTGCCACATTCCATAAATTTTGAAAAGTTGTGCATTCACTTTTAGTTGTTTCAAGATAGTTTTTGATTTGTTTCATTTCCTCTCTGATCCATTGGTTGTTTAGTAGCATGTTGTTTAGTCCCCACATATTTGTGTTTTTTCCAGTTTTATTTTTCTGTAGTTGATTTCTAGTTTCATGTCATTGTGGTCGGGAAAAAAAAGCTTGATATGATTTCAATCTTTCTTGAATTTTTGAGTCTTGTTTTGTGACCTAATATGTGACCTATCTTGAAGAATGTTCCATGTGCACTTGAAGAAAACTCTGTAATTTGCAGTTTGAGGATGAAATGTTCTACAGATGTTTATTTAGTGGATCTGATATAATGTGACATTTAAGTTCATTATTTCCTTTTTAATTTTCTGTCCACTATGGATATATGTCCATATATCCATTGATATAAGTGACATATTAAAATTCTTTGCTATTATATTACTGTGGATATCTCCCTTTCTGTCCATTAATAATATTGCTTTTATATATATAGAGGCTCCTATATTGGGTTTTCTTCTCTCTTCCCTTGTGGCTTGCTGGTTTTCTTTAGAGTTTTGAGTTTCTTTCTCTTTATTCTTTGTATATCTTTTGTTGATTTTGGTTTGTGGTAACCATAAGGTTTGTATAGGTCATTCTATATCTATAGCAGTCTATTTTAAGTTGATAGACATTTAAATTTAACTATATTCTATAAGGACTACATTTTTACTCCACACTCCATGCTTTATGCTATTGATATCATGTTTTAGATCTTTTTGTGATTTAAATCTCCTAACTACTTACGGTAGTTTGAGCTGAGTTTGAAACTTTACTCTTTTAACCTTTGTAGTAACTTTTTAGATGTCTGACTTGCTGTATTTATTAAATATTTGGCTTTTCCTGTGAGATTTTTACCTTTCTCATATTATTGTATTTCTGTTTATGACCTTTTCATATTCTGCTTAAAGAAGAACCTTTCACATTTCTTTTTTTTTTCTTTTGTATTTTTCCGAAGTTAGAAGCTGGGAGGCAGTCAGACAGATTCCCTCATGCACCCAACCGGGATCCACCCAGCGTGCCCACCAGGGGGCAATGCTCTGCTCATCTGGGGTGTTGCTCCGTTGCAGCTGGAGCCATTCTAGCGCCTGAGGTGGAGGTCATGGAGCCATCCTCAGTGCCTGGGCCAACTTTGCTCCAGTGGAGCTTTGGCTGTGGGAGGGGAAGAGAGAGATAGAAAGGAAGGAGAGGGGGAAGGATAGAGAAGCAGATGGGCACTTCTCCTGTGTGTTCTGATCTGGAATCAAACCTGGGACTTCCACACGCCAGACTGACACTCTACTGCTGAGCCAACCACCAACTGGCCAGGGCCCTTTCACATTTCTTGTAAAGCTGGTTTAATGGTAATAAATTCCTTTAGTTTTTGTTTATCTGGGAAACTATTTTTTTCTATTTCAGTTCTGAATGATAAGCTTGTTGGGTAAATTATTCTAGGTTGTGGGTTCCTTTGTTTCAGTACTTTAAACATGTACTGCCCCTCCTGTTTGGCTTGTAAAGTTGATAATTCAGCTAATAGCCTTATGGGGTTTCCTTTGTATGTAATTTGTTTACCCCTTCTTTCAACATTGTCTTTTGTCATTTTAATAAAGGTATGTCATCATGTGGGTCTCTTTGGGTACACCTTGTTTGGAACTCTCTGGGCTTCCTGGACCTTCGTGTCTGTTTCCTTTCCCAAGTTAAGAAAGTTTTCAGCTATTATTGCCTTAAGTAAATTTTCTGTTCCTTTCTTTTCCTTCTGGGATCCCTAAAATGCAAATGTTGGAGCACTTTATGGTATCCCAGGGGTCTCCTTACTCTCCTCATTTAAAAAAAAATATTTCTTTTTGCTGTTTCAATTGATGATTTACAGTAGTCTGTGTTCCAGGTCACTGATTTATTCTTCTGTATTAGCTAATCTGTTGATTTCTTCTGCATTTTTTAAATTTCACTTTCTATATTCTTCAGGTCTACTTGGTTCCTTATTATACTTTCTAATTCTTTGTTGAAGTTTTCCCTAAGTTCCTTTATTCTTCCCTCAAGTTTGGTGAGCATCCTTCTGACCATTTCTTTGAATTCTTTATCAGGCAAATTACTTGTGTCCATTTCCTTTCGGTTTTTTTACTTGGGATTTTTCTTGCTCCTTCATTTGAGAGATATTCTTCTATGTTTTCATTTTGTTTAACTTTCTACATTTATTTATATGAATTTAGGCAAAATAGTTGTCTCTCCAAATCTGTAAAAAGTGGCCTTATGTAGAAGTGGCCTCTGCATAGTTGTTTGTGCTGAGTGGTTTTGGCAGGCCAATAGGAACTGAGCAGATGGCAGTCATCTGGGGCACTGGCCTACTGAGCTGGGGAGGCCAGGTGTGTATAGTAATGCACTTTTGATCCTGCTTGCTTTCTTTGTTTGGCACTGAGATGGGCTCAGGCAATGTGTCTGGGACGTGCTGTAGCAACCTTGCAAGTATGCCAGAGAACCTGGATAGAGCCCCCACCAGCACTACTGAGGTGCTATGAGATATAAACAGTGGTGCCCATTGACCCTCCAACCCCAGAGACACCCCACAGCCCCTGAGAGAGCTCTGTGGCTCCCCAGTACTTTCTGTACAGTCTCTCATTTGTTGTAGAGAAAGTGGCCTTGAGTAGAAGCGACCTCTGTGTGGGTTGTATATGTCAGGTAGGTTTTACAAGCTGGTTGCAGGGCAGGTGATTACAGTGCTTGGGGCTGGATGGGCTGGGGTGGCTCCTGGCAAGGAGGCCAAGGGTGTGGTAACACTGTTGTTCCTACTTGCTCTTTGTTCAGACACAAAAGGCTCCAGGCAATGTAGTGGAACTCTGTGCTGATCCTGCAGGTAGGACCAAAGCTGAGTAGAGCTTCCACTGCCCTTCCTGTGGAAGTGGAGGGGATGTAAGTAAACAATGGCTTTACCTGCTCCTCCTGCCCTGAGAGTTCCTGCAGCTGCTCCCATGGCCTCCCAGCCTTCTCTATGCATCTCTTCCTCTTGTTTATTTTTCAGAAGCAGTTCATCCAGCCTGTAGTTTTCTGGTGGATGTAATTGTTCTCTGCATACATGTATATTAGAATTTGCTCATAGCAGAAAGCAAGCTGTCACTGTCATCTTGGACCCCCTCAAATGAGTGGGTTTTTTTGATATTTGCTCTGAGCTACCATGCTGTGGGGAAGTCTAAGCAGCTAGTGGAAAAGGACCAAGCCACACTGATTTTTAGCTCCTGCTTAACTCCCTGACCAGCCAGCACTATTTTGCCAGCAATAGGAGTGTGCCATTTTGGACTGGTATCTTCTAGTCCTAGTTGAGCTGCCCCAGCTGCCACCACAGGGAACAGGGACAAGCCTCCCCTGCCCTAATCACCCATGCAAGAGCAACATAAATGATTGCTATTGCTTTAAGCTACTGAGTATTGGGCTGGTTTGTTAGTTAGCAGTAGATAACTATAACAAGAGCTGCAGGATAAATAAAGGCTAGATTCTGAAGGACCATGTAAACCAGGATAAGAAGTTTAGGTTTTGTTCCAATTGTGATAAGGAACCATGAGAGGACAGAGAGCAGCAGAGTGACTTGCCTCAAAGGGCCATGGGCAGCAGGAGGCCAGTGAGGAGGCCCCTGCAGTGGTCCTTCTCAATGGTGAAAGGTAGCTATGGAGGGAGGGGTCAGGAGTGGTGGAATAAGGTAGATTTTGAAGCAGGATGGATGGGATTTGCTGAGGGATTGGACGTAGAGTGGAGCCAATGATGAATCCACAGTTTAAACAGTTTGAGGTCTTCATAGCTAGGTGACTGCATGACAACCACTACCTGGTATGAGGACTCTCCATGGCCAGAAGGCTGCTGAAAGGCGATCTAGATGTGGAGTGACAGCTAAGCCAGCCTGGGGGCAGAGAAGGAAAGGGTGGGTTTGAAGGGAGTCAAAGGTGAACTGGGCAGGGCTTAAGAAGGGACCAGATAGATGGTGCACAAAGGGAAACTGAGGCAGCCCAACATGGGACATCAGACTGTTTTCTTTCTTGCCCTGCTCTCTACCCCATCCTCTCCTCCTCAAATCTCATATGAGACTTCATCTAGCTGTCCTTGGTGTGTCTGTAATGTGGCTGCCAGGAGGGCCTTAAGGGGCACCAAGAGCAGGTGGCAAGGGATTGGGATGGCACTTCACAGGGTGGGCGTGGGGTTTCTGGTTTTGTCTCTGCTCTTTCCATGGCTTGGCCAGGGGCCACGAGAGGTACCTAGGCACTGTCTTGGAGGGGGAACCGCTGGGCATCTCACCTCTATGAGCTGGGGGCCAGCCAGCATCTGGCACCCATGAGATCCAGGCACATCTCCTCTGCTGCATGAAGACTCTACACCAAAGGTCCCCACCTCTGGTGATCCTCAGAGCAAAGGGACACGTGTAGCTGCAAGGCAAGTATTCAGGGCCCCAGACAAGAATGTGGGTGGGTGGTCCACAGAAGTTGGCCACCTTCTGTGCTGAGAAATGACCCTAGAAACTAGAGATTTCCTCCATTTGCAAATGCATTTTTAAATGTCAAGAAGAAATTACATGTTAATTAGGCATTAAAACAGGCTGTGGAATATTTAATGACATAGAAAGATGTTACTGACATATTGTTGCATGGGAGAAAATACAGGTTTCAAAATGGTGTGTACACCGATTCCAATTTTTACTCCTCTGTCCCCAACCCAGGCAAGGCAAGTACGTGATTTGATGGTCTCTGAGATACTGAACCTGGGTGGGCTATGGTAGCTTTTATTTTCTTCATGCTTTTTGTACTTCCTGACGTTTCTGCAGGAAACATGTATTCATTCTAGAATACAGCCACAAAAAAAGAAAAAATCCCTATCAAATGTGTCAATAACTTAAATTAGAAAATTTGTTGCTTAATAAAAAGGAATCAGGGTTCAGAATAGGAAATTTGAAAAGATAAAGAATCTCTTTACCCAGAAGCCACTACAGGAAAGGGCTATTTTTGAAGCTAAAGATTGTTTACTTTTCTCACTTTTCTGTTCTCATTAATTCTAAAACTGGTATTTGTGGGATTTTGTTTAAATTGTATGAATTCTTCTGTCCTAGTTCTTACCCTTGATAAATGTGTGTGCTTATTTTTCCTTCATAAAGGGAAAAAACTTCAGTTGCTTCTAATTTGGAGGCAGCTTTGCTTTCTATTGACCTTTTCCAGGGGGTTAGGGATGAACCTCACACCCAGCTCAGACCCAGCTGGGTGGGCTGGGGTCTCTGGGTTTGCTGACCTCATCAGGCTGCCCTACTGACCTGGGGGAAAGTTCTCCTCATCTGAAAAATGGGGTTAATAATACATATATATTTAAGATTGACGGAAAGTTCAGGGTGAGTGTGTAAATGTTAGCTCTTTCCAGTGTAGTCACTTGGGCCTCCCTTCACATTGGGAGGGCTGCTGCGGAGACTCTGGCCTGGCAGACGCACGGATCTGAGGAATGAGGGCCCAGACAGCCTGGGCTGTGCCCCCACTCTGCCGCCCCTGGCTCTGTGACCTGTGGAAATTCCTCATCTGTGCTGAGCTTCCACATCTCTGAAAAGGGCACAACAGTACATTCCTTATGGGCTTGTTAAGGAGCAGGGCCTGTCCAGGGGTAGATGGCACACAGGAGGTGTGACATCTTTCTAGAAGTCCTTGTGGGTGCCCTCAGAGCCTAGGGAATGTCAGCTGTGGGCCAGGCCCGTGGCAAGCAGGCAGCCACGCTGTCCCATTGCATAGCCTTCTCAGAAGGCTGAGGTAGGTTCTAAACTGGGGTCCCCTCCCTCTTGCTAACAAGCACTATTTTCCCTTCTTGGCCATTATAGGATAAAGACTGGAGTCCACAGTAGGTTTTCCCATCAGGCTTTTATTATAAAGAAGGTTCCAGAGCATCCCAGCCACCCCCTCTGGCCCAGTCCCCGGGGCTCCACGCCAGGCCCTGCACTGGCTGGGTCAGCTGTGGGGGAATTGAGTCAGCGAGAGGGTCACTCGTGATGGGAACAGAATGGCTGATTTTCTCAGGGTGGAGGGGGAGCTGTACAGGTGTGCCCATCCTCTGGAACAGGTATTTCCAGTGTTGCATTGGGAGCCCCGCGGTCCCCACCCCAGGTCCTCTGCACAAGCGGCAGCTATTCACAGTTGGCATGTGATAAGTTTAATATATAAAAGCTTTCTTAAAAAAACAACAAAAAGTGGTACTATCTTTAGAAACACTTCCAGCAAGATCAAGTAGCCCAGCTACAGCCTTGGTGCAACTTAGCCCCTCCCCCACCCCCAAGACCAGGACTGCCAGCTCCGGTCCCGTCCTCTGCCCTCCATGGCTCAAGGATAGCCCGTGGAGCCTCCACACGGGCAGCGGCCACTGCCCACTCTACCAGTAACCGCCTGAGCAATAAAAATCTGGAACTGGTGTGGCTAGGGCCCTCTCTGGGTGAGAGGAGATGGAGACAATGTTTTGATGGTTGAAGCAGAAACCAGCCGAAGGCTGGTTCAAGGAGGCCTCCCCTCCATCGGAAGGGCTGAGGTAGTGTTTCCGGCTGTGGCCTCTGCGCCAGGTGGCCTTTTCTGCTTGTTGGTTTGCTGGGCCGAGTGGGGCAGGGCTCTTAGCACCTGGCTGTGATAGAGTGAGTGGGGAGCACCGTCCAGTTTGTGCTGGTGGACGGTGGGAGCCTTCCTAGAGACTGGCTGTGTCATTCAAGTCCCCATCCCGGAGGCCAGGTCTGGGGACAGAGGTGCTGAAGGGGCCAGGGCTAGGGGCTCCTCTGCCTGGCTCAGAGAGGCCCTTCATTCCCCCTCTCCAGTGACGGCTCAGTCACTTCCCAGCGGAGTCAGAGGCACTGGGGACCAAATGAAGTTGAGGGCCAGGTGCCTGGTTCCTTCCCAGCACCATCTCCCACAGGCTCAAGCCTCGCTGTAACATTCATAGATGTTGTCCTCCATCAGAGCCACCACCTGCTCAAACTTGTGCTGCAGCTGGGTCCTCCGGGCCGTGGGATTTGCCTCCAGGGCAGTCATGATCTGAGGGGAAGCAGAGGGGCAGCTGGGCCACACAGGGTCCCCTGCGGCTCTCAGGGGAGAACACCCTGCCTGGATTCCCACAGCTGGTGACCCGCCCGTAAAGCAGAGGTGTCCTGGGATGTGAATGCTGGAGTGGGGAACCTCTCTGGCATGAAGTGGGGTGGGGCGCCTCACACCGGGGGTACCCACCTGTGGGCGATACCTCTTGGCATATTTATAAATTTCTGCTATGGCCACATTGGTGTTGAACTCGTTCTGGTATTTCTGCAAGCAAAGAGAAAGGAGTTGGGAAGGGTGCTTAACCCATCAAACCTGGGCCCAGCCCAGGCGTGCAGCTGATACACAAGCCCTGCAGCTTCTCACAGCCCCTCACGGTACAGTCACGTCCGGACCCCCACGGCCCAGCCGCACCCTCGACTCCTCCGCCAGGTGCGCGTTCATCTCCTGCTCGCTGAGTGGTGTCATGTCATGGATCTGCTTGTAGTAGCGCTGCACAATTTTCCGGTACTCGGGAATCTCCTTCGCATAGAGGAGCTTGTTGGTTGGTGAATCCTGGGTAGGGAGGAGTGAGGGAATAAGAGAATAAAAGGACCGGTCTTTTTCTGGACGAGCCATGGTCCCTATGGCCCCACTAACGGCCCAATCATTGAGTGTTCCCACTCTGCCGGCTTCAAACCAGGGGCTGCTCACCACCCTTCCCTCTGTTGGCTTTTTTATGTTGAACCCCTG
Source organism: Saccopteryx leptura (assembly GCF_036850995.1). Taxonomy (NCBI): domain Eukaryota; kingdom Metazoa; phylum Chordata; class Mammalia; order Chiroptera; family Emballonuridae; genus Saccopteryx; species Saccopteryx leptura. The sequence continues at coordinate 47,401,096 of NC_089512.1, read as the reverse complement.
TCCCATCTTCTGAGACTATCAGGGTGATGACCTGAAAGGAGACCTTCTTCTCTTTTTTTTTTTTTTTTAATTTCTCGGTTTTAAAAAGAGAGAGACACACATTGACCTGCCCGTCCCACCCATCCACGCTATCACTGGTTGATTTTTTTATGTGCCTGGCCGGGGATTGAATCTGCACCCTTGGCATATTGGGATGACGTTCTAACCAACTGAGCTACCCAGCCAGGGCGGGCCCTACTTCTTTTAGGGGGATAAATGCATGGGGTTTGTGCCAGCTCTTGGTTGCACACAGGCTGTTCTGTTTACATCCTTGCTTAGGGTTATAGGTCTTGGTGGCTAAGATTTCTGGAAGCCTGATTGCTGGCTCAGTGGAATGTTCCCACCACATGTTTCCAATGCCCGAAAGTGAAATGTGCCAAGTATACTCCCTGTTCTTTGTCACAGGCATCCTGCCTTCCAAGACAGTGTAGAGAAGTGACGGCACTTACTATCTCTTGTGGCCTCTCTGAGAGCCATGGGCTCAGTGCAGGGCCATGTACCTGCCATCCCGCCCGGCCAGCGCTGCTCACACCATCTCCTTAACCCTCACAGCAGCCAGTCCTCTTTCACGCCTTCCTGTCTTCCCCATGCCATTCCCTCTGCCAGGAACACCGCCCTCTCTCCTCTCCCCAGACAGAGGCCTTCCGGAGCTCCCTCCGGCATGTATCTCACAGGTCTTGATCACCTGTTTCCCCTCTGCCCTCCCCTCCACTCAGTGCCCACCCACATGGCTCTTAACCCTCAGGATGGCCGTCTGGAGCCTGGCTGGTTCTCAGATGCTGTGGTGGTTGACCAAGCAGGTTTCCCACTCCACACTGGCTCCCCAGGACTGGCTCTGTGGGCTGAATGCTGGAAGCGGAGGCTGGGCATGCCTGAGGTAGAAGCAGCTGGGGTCTAGCGATGCCGTTTCTGAGTACAGGTGCCAGCGTTTGGGAGTCTCCCCCAGTTGTAATGTCCCCATTCATCCCCACACCCACCAGACCTGAGCTCCTGTGCTTCCCCTCCCAGAAAGACCTCAGTCTCATCACTGGGCAGCCTGCCCCCTGGCAGAAGCTGACCTTGCCCAACTGAAGGTCAGAGATGGAGCAGGCGTCAATGAAGGCTTGTGCGATGACCGACAGGCAGGCGTCAATATGGTCCGTCTTGTCGATGTCAAAGACGAACTGTGGGTTTTTCAGGATGTTCACCCAGAACCGAAGAGGAAGGCTGTGGGTTGGTGGCAACAAAGGCAGTGTGAGCCCACCCCAAGGGCAGGGCAGCCAGGCCCAGAGCACAGGCTGGCTTTACCACTCAGGGCTGGTGCAGCCTACTCACAAGGTAGAACCTCTAGGAACCTTGATTTGCTCACCAGCAAATGGGGTTGATGACCATTCCTGCCTACTGGGCTAGGAGCAGCTAGGAGCCAGGTTTCCTGCAGGGAGCAGGGCAGCAGGCTGAGTCAGGGGCTGCAGGCTTGGCTGGGGTGTGGGGGCCTGAGTCCACCCTCACTGCCCTCTCCATGGAGCCTCCTGCAGGAGCCTATAGCCAGGTCCTGGTCCTCATTAGAAGCACCGCTATGCCACCTGGGCTCCTCCCTTAGCCTCACACAACAGCAGGAAGTCCACCATTAGCAGCAGGCTAGGGCTGAAAGAGGGTGGGGCTTGCATTCCTGGCCTTGGCCTCAGGGCCCAGAGGGTTGGTAACACCCACCTCACCACCCGGGGGCCTCCCAGGGACTGGGCAGCCCAGGGCTTATGGACCTCCAGAGCTCTGAGACACCCTTGAAATTGCACAGAAACTTCTGGGCCTGTGGCTTTTTTCGGAGGGTCAGGCTGAGGTTTTCAACACCTTCTTATTGGGATGTTACCCTCCAAAGCTAAGACATGCCTCAAAAGAAGGTTATAAGTTGGGTATAGGAGATGAGGCTTTGAGCCTGGCTCTGCTATCACAAGGGCTGCATAATCTTGGGCAGCCATATCTCCATGAGCCTCAGTGTTCCCACCTGTAATATGGAGCTGCCAGTGCCTGAGGAGAATCGTGGGAGAATGATGATAGGGCAACACTTACGTAAGGCTCACGTCTAGTTCTAGTTAATTCTTGGTAATTAGGGTAAATTACTTTTACTGCCCTGGTTTTACAGCTGGGGGGAACTTAAAGCACAGAGAGGTTAAGTCACTTACCCAAGATCACAGAGCTGGGAAATATGGCAGATAGGACTGAACCCAAGCAGGTGGACTGAGAGACTGGGCTCTGAACCCGCACTACTGCTGCCCGCAGTGACACCTAGAAGTTGCATAGCCCTCTCCACATACACACCACCCACCTGTTGGTTTTCCAGATGTGCAGGGTGTCAGGATCCGAGATCCCCCTCTTCTCAGCCTGCTCCTCCAAGAAGTCGAAGAAGTACTTGACGGCCAGAGGGGGCTTGTCCTCACGGATGCTCAGAATGGCCTTGAACAGGTCATCTAGAAACTTCTGCAGCGTGCCCTGCAGGGGAGCATGGTGGCTGCCGTCAGCCCATGACCGTGTGTAGTCTAGGGCTGAAAGAGGGTGGGGCTCGAATTCCTGGCCTTGGCCATGGGTGAGTAAGCAGGACCCGCGGGTGGCCCTGGGGAGCCTGCGGTGCTTGAGCTGGTGAATGTGGAAGCCATGTGGCATCAGGCGGTCACCTAACCTCTCTGGGCCTCAGTTTTCTTGTCTGTGAAATGGGTTAGTGAAATCTACCTCAAAGGGGTGCTGAAAAGTCTGGGGTGTAGAGTGGGAAATCAGTGGGGCCAAGGTGTGGTCTCTAGGGCACAAACTGCCACCTAAGCTGTGTGACCTTGAAGACATTATTGACCCCTCTGGGCGTCCGCTGTCTTCTCTGTTACATTGGCTGGTACAGAAGTTGTCTGTTGGACACCTTTCATGGCTATATGCAAAAACCCTTCTTGGGCAGAACCTTAAGCCCTGGGAGCCCGTATGGCTCTACAGACGAAGAACTCTCGCCCCCACCCCCTTCCAAGACAAGAGAATAAGGCCAGGCCTACCTTGGTGGAGAGTAGGCGGGTCAGGTAGATCTCAGGTAGCACCTTCTTGCGGTGGCTCTGCCGGTGAGACTTCTTGGGCTCTGACAGCTCATCCGTGGGCAGCACCTTGAAGGCCAGAGCAATGGTCAGTGCTGGCGCCCGGCACCCCCCTCGGCTGTCCCGGGGAGGTCCAGTCCTTCTCCCATAGGCACACACTTCGTGTACACAAACGACCAGACTCCCGTCTCCACTTCCCACCCCCCGCCTTTCCCAGGGCCTGGGAGCGCTCTCCCCAGAGGCCCAGGGAGGCAGGAAGCCAAGTCCACACCCAGCCAGGGGCGGGAGCCCCCAGGGCCAGCGGCCGGGCACTCACCAAATGGAAATACTTCTCTGTGTCCAAGTCTTTCACTATGAGAAGAAAAACACACAATAAATAAACAAGAGAGGAGAGGGAGGGAGGGAGGGAAAGAGAAACAGAAATGGAGAAAAAAAGATGGAGGGAGAGAAACTAAGAGAAATGGAGAGTTCCAAAGAGAAGCATGGAGAATGAGATAGAAAGATAACAGGTATTGAGAGAAAGACACATGCAAATGATAGAAGAAACAGAGAGGAGGGGGAGGGGGAGAGACAGACACAGTCACCCGTGGGGAGAGGAGAGGCCTCCCTCACTCCACCCCTGGCCCCAGAGCTCCCACCAACCCAGACCTCACACGCTGCTGGGAGAGACCCAAGATCCTGCTTCTGACCTCAGGAGGGAACCCTGAGACCCAGAGGAGCCTAGGACTCCAAACCTGGCAGCTGGACAGTAGACCTGGGACTTCTGAGCGTGTAGACAGTGGGATTTAAGGCAGAGATAGAACCCAAGGCCCAGATGGGCACGCAAGACACCCCGCTGGCCTGGCAGCTACTCAGACCTATTAGACCCACATGCCGCCCTCCTGGGGCCCCCCTCTGGCTGCCCAGAGGAAGTCGGCCTGAGAAGCCTGGCCACAGGCCCTCCCAAGCAGCACTGGTCAGAGGAGCCTGGCCCTGCTCCCACCAAGGAGGCCACGACCCAGCCCAGCCTGCCTCTTGACGCCTCAGTTTCCCCACTGGGACTGCTCAGAAGGGGCCGTAGACACCCTTCTCCGGCCCACTAGCAGTACCTCGGCCCAGTGTGTTGTCCTTCTTGTCGGTGAGGCTCATGGCCAGGGAGGCTCCTTCGGGGATCTGACAGGAGGGAGAAGCTGAGGTCAGAGGCCAGGTTAGGGAGGCTGGGAGTGCAGGCTGGGTGGAGCTAGGGACCCCACCTTGTAGTGTGCTAGCGTGTTGAGCTTCTTGCGGCCATCCTCCACCACTGAGCTGTCATCCAGGTCCCGGAGGATGTAGCTTTGCGTGCTCGAGGCAAACCACTCTGGGGAGAGGGAGCAGTGTGTCAGGGCCAGGCGCAGGGAGCAAGCCTGAGGGCACAGCAGCAGCTCGGCCACATGGAGAGGCCATGCATCTCTCTGAGCTTCTGTGTCCCCATTTGTGAACGGGGTGGGGGAAGAAACTGGGGAACAGGGTGCTGTGTAGCGGGCACAGAGAAGGAGCTCTGGAATATCTTCATCCTCGGGTTGTTACTGTTACTACTGCTGGTACCTACCCCTTCCATGGCTCCCCAGTCCTCAGGGTAAAACCCAAGTGCTGCCTCTGCCCTTCTAGCTCGGAGTGATTGAGCACCGGCCCCGCCCGTCTCAGAGCCTGCCTTGCCACCGCACGCCAGCCCTGGTGAGCCACCTGAAGCTCCCTGCTCTGGACAGTGCTGTATCTGCATGTTCATTACAGCCTGGTGCTTATAAGGGAGCCTAGCACAGACCAAGTGCTTGGGAAAGGCCCGTGATCATAGACTGAATGGCCCAAAATTCTTGGCCAAACCAGGACTCCTCTGCATCTTTCAAAATCCACTCCAGCCTGACCAGTGGCGCAGTGGATAGAGTGTCGGACTGGGATGTGGAGGACCCAGGTTCGAGACCCCGAGGTCGCCAGCTTGAGCGCGGGCTCATCTGGTTTGAGCAAAGCTCACTAGCATTAGCCCAAGGTCACTGGCTTGCGCAAGGGGTCACTCCATCTGCTGAAGGCCCACGGTCAAGGCACATATGAGAAAGTAATCAATGAACAACTAAGGTGTTGCAAAAAAAGAAATGATGATTGATGCTTCTCATCTCTCTCCGTTCCTGTCTGTCTGTCCCTATCTCTCTCTCTCTCTAACTCTGTCTCTGTAAAAAAAAAAAAAAAAAGAAAATCCACCCCAATATCCCCTCCTTGGAAAAGCCTTTCCTGAACACTTTTCTGCTACTGCCTGCAGCTTTGCGCACACAGGACCAGTCTCCCCACCAGAACAGGAGCTCTTTGCTGATGGGCACTCATCTGACCATCTCCATGTCCCCAGTGCCAAAATCTGTGCACATCTGCTCAGTGGAAGGAGTGCATGGCTAAGGCAGGGGCTGCTTCCCACCAAGACAGCCCAGCGCTAAGTTGTGCTCCCCACCCTGCCCACCGAGATCGACGTCCTCGGCGCGAGGCCATTGAGAGTAGGGCACGTTCTTGCAGAAGGCTTCCAGGATCTTCTCCTTCACCTGGGTCAGCGTGTCGGTGTCCATGGCCCGCACGCTCAAGGAGTCCATGCCGCAGCCCTGGAAGGACACGTTCAGGTTCTGCAAGAGAAGGGGAGGGTCAGCAAATTCTTACTACCCTTCCCCTGGGCCCAAGCAGGGTGACAACCCGCCAGAGGAGGCAGGGCAGGAACACAGCCTCCAGGCATGTGGGGACCCCCCTCCCAGCCATCTCGGGAGATGGTCCCGCATGGCTGCCCAGCTGCCCTCTTCCCACCCGCCCACCAAGCTCACCCGGGGCTTGGCCTCAATATTCTCCCGGAGTAGCCACTCCTCGTTGAGTGTGTAGCGGGCCTTGCCTGTGATGGCGTCAATGGAGCCCTTGTTGATCTGCTGCTTGATGGCACACAGGAGCAGGAAGAACGGCTCCCCGACTGTCTCCTGGGGTGGGCAGGGGCTGTCAGGGGCTGATGCCCAGTCTGCCTGGCCCCCACCATCTCCCTGTCCGCCCACCATATTACAGCCCCCAAGCCTCTGGCCGTGCTGCAGCCCTGGAACACTCGCTAACCCCCTTCCACCAACACCTCCATGGCTGCCTGTTTAATATCCCCATTTTGGATCCTGGTGCCATTCTTCCAGCCCCCACTGAAGTCTCCATGGACTCTAAGGTCGAAAACCACTGGCGGTGGGCAGAAACATTCATTTCATCATCCCAGCAACCCTTCCATGTACCATCCTCACTGAGGATGAGAGAGGGCAAGCAACCAACCCAGAGTCACCCAGCATGGAAGTGGCAGAGCTGGAGCGGCTAACTCCTAAACCTGTGACTTTTTCTGCTAAGCCTCCCAAAGTGAGTTCAGGTAGAAGCAGAACACAGACATGGTCTCAACCCAAATCTTGGGCTTGACTGGGGCCTCAGATACCCCTGCTCTTGATGGTCTCCTTTTCATAGAATGCACAGCCAGAAAGGGAGTCGGCTGCTAGCCATAGCCAGCTGATTTTCATGGTCATTTTATAACAAGTGGTCAGGTATTGCCTTGCTGGTAGATGTTTGGGTAAAAATGGTAAAAATAAGGAAAAAAATTAAGTGCATAATAGTGTTAGGCAGAGTTGGACAGATGCTGAAGGTACTATGCCAGCTCTTATTCCTGCTCTAGTTCTACAGGTCTGAGGGGCGGGAGCCAGTGATGCCCCATTTTCTGGAGGAAGAAACAGAGGTTCAGAGGGAAAGCCACATAAAGAGGCCAGGGGAGCCGGGTCAAGTCCACTTCAGCCCCTGTGGTCCCTGTTGCAGCAGGGTCTTCCTTGATGACTGGAGAGGCAGCCAGTGCAGACCAATACAAAGGCCAATAGCACTAGGAGAGCCCCGCCCCAGGCCCAGCCTCCTCTTTTCCACCCCCACCCCCCTCTCCCTACCACTGGGCTCCCAGGCTATCTGCCCTCACAAGCCCCAAGTCCAGGGGCATGGCCCCACCAGATAGATAGAAACCACAGTACAGAGAACGCAATGCCTTTTCCAGGGTCACACAGCTGGTTTGTGCCAAAGACAGGACTCAAATCCAGGACAGCTGAGGCCCTGGTTCTGGGCTTCAGACAGGCCTGTGCATTTCTCCTGTGATCCCCAGACAACTTCCTGGCCTCTACCACCATAAGGTAGCCAGACAGTCCACGAGGACCAGGGATGGAGCAACTGCTCTTCAGAAAAGCCCTAGTGCAGAAGGCCCTGACCACCGGGCCCTACTGGACTTTCCAGCCTCTTCTTATCAGAAAGACTCACTGGATTTCCTTCAGTTCTGTTCATAAACAGTTCCTCCTCCTGGCTTTGCCCTGCTGTCACTAGAGCCTGGAACACCCTCCCTGCTCAACTCTGCCTGGCTCGCTCTTACTCAAACTCTTAATTAGGCCGCCACCTTGAACCTCCAGCCAGGTCAGAGGCCTCAGTGGTTGAGCTCCTCTGTAGTTCGTCTCCACATCTCCCTCCACGAGTGCTGGAGAGCCTCAAGGCCGGGCTGGGGTCTGTTCTACCTTCTGAACCCAGAGCAGCAGCCCAGGGGCACACCAGGGAAGGTCTGATGACTGAGGACAATCTTCTAGAACAAGGTCTCTGACATGGCCTCTGTTCTGCCCTGAGCTGGCTCTGAACCCTCTCAGGTAGCCAGGCCTCCTCTGAGCCTCAGTTCCCCTTCTGTATAATGGGTCCTCTGGGTCTGTCCCTGCCCTCCTCTGAGCCCCTCTCTGCACATCTGCACAAAGGACGTGCTAACCCTCCTGGAAGAGTTGCCGGAAGGATAAAATGAAGTCCGATCTATCACAGGAAGCCTGGGAGGCAATGGTCCCTGCTGTGTGGGTGGCGCCTTCACGCCTGCCTCACCCTCAGACAGCTGTACATGCAGATTGACATCCAATTGGTGAGCATCTTCTCGACCACGGACTCCGTGCGCCGCAGCATGAGCTTGGGGTTCTTGGCGGCAGAGGCATCGATGAGGTCTACCAGCAGCTCCTTCATGATGCTCGTGTAGTACTCGAGCTTGCCATGGAGTGCGATGGTCAGCAGGGAAGCCAGGCTACACCTGTGGGTAGGCACAGGGCATCAGCTCCAGCTGCATCTCATGGCCCAGGATCTAGGGACGACATGCTGGGAGCTGCCGGCTGCTTTATCTCTGGTGTGCCTGTGCAGGTAGAATCCGGGCCCAGGAAGGGACCCCTAGGACTCAGGATCTGATGCTGGGAGCCAGCTAGTTTCCCAGAGGACATGGTAATTTGCAAACTGCCCCAGCCTAGGATCTGGCCAGGCCGACCCAGGACTAGCAGTATGGCCTCAGACAGTCTTGTGGCCTGACCTGTCTCTCACTGCAAAGTCCTTCTGCTGCTCCAGTGCGTGGACAAAGACAATGAGGAAGTGCTTGTTGTTGAGCAGTGAGGAGAACAGGCTGATCCCCTCTTCCATGTGGGGCCGGCAGCTCTCAGGAATCTGCAGAAGCAATTGGTGATGGGGTAACCACAGGGGTCCAGTGCCTCAGCCTGGCCTAGGAGTCAGCACTTATAATGCCCTGAATGGCTCCTTGAATGCCTTCTGGGATGGAGAGTTCACTACCTTGCAATGGTGGATGCCTCCTAACTCCCCATAACTGGGAACAATGGTTTAAGTAAATTGAAAAGTGGAGCACAAAGAAGGGCAAGGGTGCCCGGAGGTAACTCGCATCCCCATGTAGGACTCACTTTCTGTTCTCTAAGCAGCAAGCAGAGTGGGATGTCCAGGGAGGCCCAGTTCTCCCCGCTCTCTACCTAGCCTGGCGTCAGCACCTTGAAGGGCTGCTTCATTGCCTCCAGGGATGAAGTACTCAACTACCCTCCAGTGGCAGATGCTTGCCATCCCCCATGATTGGAATCAATGGGTCAGATGAGCTGGAAAGTGGGGCCTGAGAGGGACGGGGTTGCTCTGAAGTAGCCCAGCGTGTGTGCATGGGGGGGTCAGGGGTACTCACCTTCCACTCCCCCAGCAGTGGGTGGGTCTCCTGCACCAGGGAGCTGCCCTGGGAGTTGAGGGTCTGGGTGGGCAGTACGTAACGCTCTTCATAGAGGGAGGAACACTGTGGAGGCAGACCCCCAGCATCTCAGCAGGGCTACAGACTCCCCTGAGTGGCATGCAAGGGCCCCTCAACAAAAACAAAGGGACACTTTACAGAGGAATTAGAGGCAATGGGCCACACCAAGGATTCACAGGATTCCAGAGGAGTGGGGAAGGGTGTCCCAGGGGGCTTCCTGGAGGAAAAGGAGCGGAACTAGCATGAGCCAAGGTGTAGCAATGCAAGAGGGCACAAGGCCTAAAAGGAAACAAAGGCAGCTCAGTGTGGAATAAGGGAAACTGAGGCAGAGAGGCTGCTGCATGAAGAATGGTATGAACAGCACACGAGAATGGCACTTTTATCAGCGCAAATGCATTGGACAGGCCAAGGGACAGGGCAGTAGCCCTTAGAACTGAAAGAGGTATGGGAGACATGGGGTGGGCAGAGCCTAGCAGGCAGGAGGAGGGGATGTGGGGACCAAGAGAAGCCTGGCTGGGCAGGGCCCAGAGACGAGAGAGGATGGCAGGGCCTGGGAGCACCTGGGCCACCTCCGCTTGCCCCTCAGCGAGGGAGAGGCCGGCCTAGCACCCAAGAGCAGGGCTGACAGCCAGCTTCTATATGGCCAGTTAAACATCAAGTGAGTAGAGAAGAAAAGTGGGTGGGGAAAATGGGCCCCCTCCCCTGGCAGGCCCCGTGGGCAGGTTTTGCATTGCTCAAGGGGCCCACATTGCACTAGCCAAGTCTTCCCATGTGCATAAAAGTGCCCTCTAGAGTGCCACAGCCTTCAGACATCCCGGAGCCCATGAGGTGGCTGGTGAGGGCACAGGCTGACCTTAGGGAAGAAAGTGCGGGTCACAAAGTGCTTATACTCCAGGAAAGGGATGCCCTGGCTGCGGTTCAGCTCCTTGGTCAGATCCGTCATGTCTGTCTGCAGCTCTGCAAAGCCTGTGACATGTAGGTGGCGGTGAGTGTATCTCAAACCCATTCCCCTGTTGGGAAAGCCGAGGCTCATGGTCCTGCATGGCCCCCACCCCACTACCTTTACGGATTTCCTCTCGGATCTGAGATTCCATCTCCTCCATCTGCAGCAGCGTCTTCTGCCAGTAGCGCTCAGCACGGCGGCTCTTTGTGCAGAAGACGAACAGGGCTGCGGGCATTGGAGAGGGGGTCAGGCCTTGAAAGCCCTTTGGGAAGTGTTGGCCCTGCTCTGTGCAAGGCCTCATCTGGAGGGAGGGGGCCTGCCTGCTGGTCTCCCTACTTCCTCTGGGCAGGCTGCGGGAAGGTGCCCCAGTCTTCCCCTCCCCGCTGGGCTGACAAACTCCTAGGGGACAAAAGGTTTGGGGAATGACAGTAAAATAAGGTTCAATGTCCCATTATAAAAAGAACTGTGTATGTAAAATAGCGGTAAGCAGTGGCTTTTCCTAGGTGAGAGAATGATGTGTGAATTCTGTTCTTTCTTAGCATTTTCAATTCTTTCTACAATGACCAAGTGTTAAGTGTGAATTAAGAAACGTTGGAAAGCAGATTATAGCCCTGGCTGAGTGGCTCAGTGGATAAAGCATCATCCCAGCACAGAGAGGTTGTAGGTTCAATTCTAGGTCATGGAACACATGAGAAGCAATGAGTACACAACTAAATGGAGAAATGAACCGATGCTTCTCTCTCTCTCTCGTCCTTCTCCCTATCTCTCTCCCTACCTCTTTATCAGTGGGGAAAAAATTTAAGTAATAAATAAAATGCTATTAAAATAAATAAATAAAAGCAGATTATAAAGTAGCATTATATTATGATTCTTTTCTGGGGTGGGAGATGGAATATATATATATTCAAATATTTTACATTTTTATATACAATATACATTTGTGTTTACTATATATATAATATTTATAAATTTTAAGAAAAGACACTGGTAGGAAATATACCAAAACATACAGGGTGTTCATGATGGGTATTTTTTTCACTTCATTCAGTTTTCCTTAAAATTTTCTATATTGATTATTTTTAAAAAACAGCTTTGTTAAGATATAATACGCATGCCATATAATCCATCCATAGCTTTTAGTATATTCACCACTATTTACTTTTAAAGCACTGTCATTGCCCTAGGAAGACACATAGCCACTAGCTGTCACTTCCTCTTCTCACTCTCCCAGCCCCCGACAGCCAAAAATCTGCTTTCTGTACCTATTCTGGACATTTCATATAAATGGGGTGGTCATACAATACATGGTCTTTTGTGAGTAGCTTCTTTCACTTAGCATAATGTTGTCAAGGTTCATCCATGATGTAACATATGTCAGGAACTCTTTCCTCTTTATGACTGATATCCCATTGTAGGTATATACTGCATTTTATTTATTCATCAGTTGATGGACATTTAATTGTGTCTATTTTTTCGGCTGCTAGGAATACTGCTGCTATGAATGTTCATGTACAAGTATATCTCTTTGGTAGATACCCAGGAGTGGGATTGCTGGGTCCCATGGTAACTCTTTGTTTAACATTTTTAGGAACTGCCAAAGTATTTTCCAAAGTAGCTGTACCATTTTCCAACCCCACCAGCTGTGTATAAGGGTTCTAATTTCTCTGCTACATTGAATATATATATATATATCACTTTTATACCATTATTTTAAGAGCAGTAAATCCTAGGTTATCTTCCATGAACAACCGTCTATTAAGTAGCTTCAATAGCTCTCTATTGACTGGGAAGCAAGGTTCCAAGTTCCTCTGGCTGGCACTGGGGCCCATGCCGGGGCCTAGACAGCATCCCAACATCTATTTTCTTCCACCTATTTGTGCTGGAGCTGGGCACACCTCTCATCCCACCTCTGGGCATGGAACCTGTGCCTACACCCAAGCCTACGTTTAAGCTGTGCCCCCAGCCCACGATGCCTTCTCTTCTATCTGCCCATCTTCAGAGGGGCTGGAGCAAGGTGGGGTAGGTCTTCCCTCCAAGGTGTTATGAGGGCAGGGCTCCTTACCGACCACAGAGAGCAGCAGCAGGACACTGCAGATGACGATGGAAACAATGATAGCGGTCTCACTACCGCCGAGCTGCAGCGTGGCAATGGTCTGGTTGAAGTTCCCTACCTGGATCTGCACAAAGGTAGGGGGAGGGGCTTGGAGCTTCCCTGGACTTAGGCCTTGGCTCTTCTCCTAACTAGCTTTGTGGCCTGGGACAAGTCACCTACCCTCTCTGAGCTCAGATACCACATCTATAATACAGAGATAACCACGCCCACCTCCTGGGGATGCTTGAGGGCTAAATGAGATATTTGTCATGCTTGTAGTCACGGACCTGTCACAGAAAGGAACTCAGTACAGGGTGCTATGATTATTATTACAGGCCGGGATAAGTGGTGGAGGAGCCAGGGAAGTTCACAGGTCCTGGCTGCCATTCCCAAGTACCTGTAGGGTTGTCCTGGGACCAGAGGAACAGGTGGTGACTGAGGGCAGAATTGGGACTGAGGTGCAGATGAAAGGGAGCTTTCCCGGTCAGAGCTGTCTTGAGGAGATACTGTTTCGTGTGAGGAAATGTGCTCCCCATCCCAAGAGGCATGCAAGCAGGTACAGTGAAGAAAAGATCCCACTTTCTGGGCCCTCTCTCCACTCCTCTTGCTTCCCTCCCCTCCATGATTCTGTGTGGTGACTGGCAGCACACACTGTGGTTGGAGCATGTAGTAGAACAGGGACAAATTCTTACAGCCATTCAGAGTCCAGCCCCATCAGGCCTATCACTGACCTTGATTAGCTGGGGCATCAGTGACCTTGAGCAAGACCTTAAGTTCTCGCCCCTGTTTCTTCATCTGTCCAGTAGGGATGTAAAGCTCTGCTTTGCTCTGCTTGCCTAAGCTATTGAGCATGAAAATGCTCAGTTCCAGTGTGCTGAGCTAGGGACAGGTGCTCAGGCAGATGGGGCTGGGGACTAGGTCTACCTTTGCCTCCAGTGCCCCATCCACTCACTGTGATAGGCAGCTGCCCCTCAGCTGTGCCCAGGGACTCGTTGACCGAGCAGTGGATGACTCTCTCCGAGACAATCTGGATGTCACAGGCCACTTGGCCTATCTTGACCCGGTACTCATGGCTCTCCAGCCCCAGGCTGTCCTGCTCCTTCTGTGAGAGAGGAGGGGAGTGCTCGCCCAGGCCCATGGCTGAGCCCAGCCTGCTCAGTGCCCCCACCTGGCACCTGCTAGCACTCACGTGGATGACTAGGGTGAGGGGCTCCCCAGGGTGGTGCTTGATCCACTTTTCTCTCTTGGCCGTGGAGAACTGAGGGTCAGGGAGGTAGTCCAGACGGAATCTACTGCCCCGCTGGGCCTCCTCGGAGTCCAGCAGCTCCTCGGCCACTGCTACCTCATCAGCATAGGCCCGCCCATTGATGAAGAAGTCCACTGGTGCTGACGCATTGCTTAGGGCCCCCGGGGATGGGCAGGTGATGAGGGTAGAATTGAGAACCTTGCAGAGCTGGTGGGACAGGGCCATCGGCCAAGGTTGGGATGGGGGATGAACAGGTGGACATGGAGAAATGGGGAGATTGAGGTTTAAGGAGACAGAGAGATAAGAAGAAACAGGGAGACAGGAGAGAGACAGACAAAGAGGCAAAAAGATGGGAGATGCAGCAGAGTAAGGCCCGGTTAGTCAAGGCTGCTGGCCATCCCCACCAGCCCTACCCACCTCGGTCCCCTGCCCCCTCACCGTGGGCTGCCGGCCAATGTGGTGCACAGCCATGGACACATTCTGCACCATATGGAAACGCTCGCCAGCAACTGTGATGGTCCTGCCACCGCTGTGGGGACAGCAAGCCTCGTCAGCCCACCTGCAGCCCCAAAGAGCTAGAACCACCTGGAGATCAGGGTCAGGGTCTCACCTGATGGGGCTGCGGCGGGGACTGATGGCTGTGATGACCGGGTTCTGCATATACCAGAAGGTGAGGTTGCCGCGCACACAGCCCCGGCGCTCAAAACGCACACACACGGCCACGGGAGTCGGCAGGGCGCCCCCAGGCACCGTGCAGGAGATACTGGTGTCTGTGCGCCTGAGTGAGGGCAATGGGCTTCATCAGCAGGACCCCAGCTCCCATTGCTTGCCCCTGCCCAACGCTCCCTGCCCCATCACCCAGGGGCACAGACCTGTGCACTTGTATTGGATTTAGGCCTTTTCAATTGGCCCCAACCTGGTTTTCTGCCTCCTTGTACATAAATCTGTTTCCATATTCCCACTGCCACACTCTACCCCTACCTTGAATATCCTCCTTTCTCTTCTCTGACCTTGCCTGTACTACCCAGTTACCCAGTCCCACCTCCTCCAAGAAGCCTTCCCAGAGCTCTTCTCTTGACTCTGCCCTCAATGAGGGCCCTGTCGGCCCTGGCTGGTTGGCTCAGCGGTAGAGCGTCGGCCTGGCGTGCAGGGGACCCGGGTTCAATTCCCGGCCAGGGCACATAGGAGAAGCGCCCATTTGCTTCTCCACCCACCCCCCCTTCCTTCCTCTCTGTCTCTCTCTTCCCCTCCCGCAGCCAAGGCTCCATTGGAGCAAAGATGGCCCGGGGCGCTGGGGATGGCTCCTTGGCCTCTGCCCCAGGCGCTAGCCCCCTGGTGGGCAGAGCGTAGCCCCTGGTGGGCGTGCCGGTGGATCCCAGTCGGGCGCATGCGGGAGTCTGTCTGACTGTCTCTCCCCGTTTCCAGCTTCAGAAAAATACAAAAACAAACAAACAAAAAAAACAACAAAAAAAAGAGGGCCCTGTCCCACGGCTCTGAAAGCCCAGGCTTTTCTCCCAATCCCAACCCTATTGGGTATTTCTATTTCCTATGAGAGTGTCTGCTTTTCCCTGAGGGCTGAGACTGTGTTGGGCTCATCCTTGTGTACCTAGCAGTGCCCTTAACAGAGCTGGTACACAGTAAATGCGTAATATAGACAGCTGTTTTACCATGACCTAAGGATCTCAGAGCAATCATCACCATTTTTAGCGCACCGTCACTTATGGAGCACCTACTGTATGCTGGGCCCAAAGTACTTCCCACAGTTCACTGATACTGTTATAACCAGATGAGGAAACTGAGGCTCAGAGAGGAAAAGGGTCTTGGCCAAGGGGTGACGCATGATTCCAGGATAGCACCCCCGCCCCTCCAGCTCCCTCGCCCCATGGTTTCTATGGGCTGGAGTGGGAAATGGGGCCAAGAGACTTACACAAGCTCCGTGCAGGGCTCCGTGTCATTCAGGAGGACCTGGAGCTCGGAGCCCACATGTAGGTCATTCCCATGGATGGTGATCCTGGTGCCCCCTGCCTTGGGGCCCATGGAAGGCTCCAGGGAGTGGACCAGGGGCAACTGTGGGGTGAAAGGCAGGTGGTCAGGCCTCGGGCCAGTCCCTGGGTGTGTGCTTGGCCGGGTGGGTGGGACAGTGGGTGGGACGGTGGGCAGCAGCACCCTTACCACGTAGGAGAACCGCTCCCGTGACTTGCCCTCCTTGCTGGCATTCACTGTCACCACATCGGAGAAGGCCCCTGGGGCTGGCCCCGTGGCACACACAATCCTGCAGGAGGCAGCTTTGGTCAGGAGAGCAACTCGTGGATCCTGGGGGCCTGTCAGGCACCAAACTGCTTCTCCAAAGAACAATGTCCCCATTGTACCCCAGGGTATGTGAACTCCCCATTCTTACACTCAACCACCTACCCTCCCACTCCCGGCTGGGGCTGGCATTCGGCTGGGACACACCTGAGGGCTTTACCCCCTGAATTCCCTATCAGTTGGAAAACAGCCACTGAGCCCCCCAAATGTCACCTGGCTCTTCCTAAGGACTACCCACTGCCCCACAACTTTCCCACAGTTTTGCAACTGTAAGACAAGGAGTTAGAGACAAGATAGTGTCCTAGGACACCTGAAAATCCTGTGACCACAAGAACACTTGCTGGGCTGGTAGCCCTATCAGCAAGCCTGCTATAGGGGCCCTCAAAGGAAATCTGGTTCATTCATTCCCTGCTCCTGAGGGTTTCCTTGAGGCTGCACAGCTGGAGGCCCAGACCTTTGTACCTCACCAGCAACCCCCACATTTTCTTTGTTTTTTAAGTATTTTTTTTCTTTTGTTTACACCACATTTTCTTAAATGCATCTTTTTTTTCATCAGAGCAAGGCTTCTGTGGAGGCTGGGCTGGTTAAGGGCAACATGGGAGGGCTTCCCTGAGGAGCGGGCACTGGAAGGGTACAGACTGATGTCCTCAGCAGAAAAGGGCATGATGTGAGGTGGGAATGACCTCAGCAAGTCCAGGTGACCTGGGAGTGAGCAGCCTCTCGGGGGTGCGCAGAAGGGCGCCTGCTGGGAGGGTGGACGGCCAAGGGGATAAGAGCAAGCAGAGATGTGGGGTGGGGCCTGGGGGTCACTCGGACACTACTTACTCTTCTGACACCGTGTATCTGTCGACCAGTGGCTCACAGGCTACGCCGCCAATCCATACGCCATGGGCCACATCGCTGAGCCGCCGGCCCAGGTTCCTGCCACGGATGGTCAACAGGGTCCCACCATCCAAGGGGCCACTCAGGGGCTCGATCTGCCAGGTGACCACAGAGAGGTGTGAATGAGGTCCCGAGGTCACCTGGGGAATGACCTGGCAGGGTTCCCCACCACTGTCACAGGCAGCCAGGGGGAGGCAGGGCCACGAATACCGAGAACATTGAGACCGCCAGTCACCTGGGGCGGGTCACTGGGGCTGCCAGTGAGGACGTGTATGTGAGTTCTTAAGCCCACTAGGGTCTGGGGACACAGAGTGAACGGACAGAGTCAATGCTATTTGGTGGTGCTGGGGAGGGTCTCCTGAGGACACAGAGGTCCACTCTCAGTGGCCACATCTGACCACACGATCCTACCTCCCAGCCAGAACTAGCTGGGCCTGGGATAGGCCCCTGTCCCAGGCTAGGTCAATCAGAATCCTTCCCTGAGACCCTTTTCCTAATGAAAACAGAGGCTTGGGAGTAACTGGCATCTGCAGTTGTCACACTAGCAAGGTCTCCCTGCCCTCACTAAAAAACTGGACACCCAGCCCAGCATCTCTGCCACCTGACTCCCAACGTCCCTCCCTGCCTTGCCATCTGTCTCCACAGTACTTATCACCTTCTACATATAAATTATTTCCCTCCTCGGCCCCGACTAAAACATCAGCGTCATGAGGACAGGCACTTTGTTTTGTTCACTGCTATGTCTCCAGGACTGGAGGGGTCTGGCACCCAGGTGTTCAACAGGTAACAGTGCACGTGTGTGCCTGGGCGTGTGCAAGCACACGTGCTGTGGGTCCCTGAGCTCGTGTCGGGTGCTGTGTAGGTGCCCACGCGGGGGCTTCCCCGGAGGAATGTGCTTACCGCCCGGATTTCAGGGGCGGGGCAGGTGCCAGGCAGGGGCTGCAGGGGCCCCCGAAGGCGGCAGCCATCACTCCACATACACAGGTGGCCTACGTCCTCCCGGCCCAGGCACTGGGAACAGTCGGGGCTGCCCATGGCGCAGTTATAGACCTCCACTGGGGAAAACAAAGAGGCAGCGTGGGTTAGCCCCGCCCCCATTACCGCTGTCCCCTCCACACTCCCCCACTCGGTGTGGTGTCCTGCCCAGAGGCAGGTCCCGGTTCTGTGGGTCAGGACCCCATGAGGTTCTTGGTACTTTCTCCAAACCCTCTGGGGCCTGTGCTAATACCCCAGTGCAGCCACAGCCTTGTTCATATCATTCATCCTCACTGTGAGTCTATCATATGGGAGCTGTTTATTAGCCCCATTTGACAGACAAAACACAAGGCTGAGGGAGACAGAATGACTGGCCAAGGTCACATAGACTGTGAGTGACAGAGCTGGGGTTCACACTCAGGCCTGAGCGGAGCTCCAGGATGCTGGGAAACACTGAGCAATGTGGGCTCTGCAGGCCACAGACCCTGGGAGGGGCCCAAGGAGGTATGCACGGAGGATCCTCAAGGGCCTCGGGGTGCTGGCTGGGTCTGAGGCCTTCGTGGTGGGGATATGGGGATCCCCTGTCCACTGGGGATGTCTAAGATCCCCATGAACTGTCCTCATGAACAGACGGTTGAGTCCCTTGGAGGGTTGACTCAAACATACGGACACCATCTACCATTTAGGGGTGCTGACTGTGCCCTAGACACCCTTGTAAGGCTTCGTGTGTGTCATCTCAGCAAATCCTCACCAAGCCCTCTGCAAAATGGCCTGTGCCCGCATTTCACATGGGGACACTGAGGCTCAGAAAAGGAAAGATAAGTACTGTACATGCCTGAGGTTCCACAGCCAATGGCATGAAGATGCCTTGAAGGCATGGTACCTGGTCGAGTAGCTGCTCAGTACGTACTAACTGGTAGGGCTGGCATCTGAGAGTCTGTGTGCATCAGGGAACGGTGAGACGGGACAGCTGTAACTGTACTGGGAGCAGTGGAATGAGGTCCCCCTGCAAGGGTGAGCCCCACCCACTGTGGCTGAGGACCCTGTGGCCCTGTGGGGAGGTTGGGGGCTCCAACCTGTCATGGGGTCAGGGCTGTCCAGGAATCGGGCTGGCTGTCCCTTTAGTTGGAGGCTGAGTGGAAACACCTGGCTTTTCTGGGTCGTGTGTAGCTGGAAAAGGATGGGAAAAACAGGAGGGGTGTAAATGATGTTCGGGCCACTGGGGAAGAGGGTGTCAGGGAGATACATGAGGACAGGGCTGTTGGGAATGGGGGCACCAAAGAGGAGGAGGGAGGGTAGATGGGATGAAGGTGGGGCAGCATCTGGACTTGTGCAGGCCCCCCCCCCGCAGAAGCACGCCACTCACCACCACTTGATTACAGAGTACAGCTGATTCATTCACCCACATGGCCTCAAAGACATCCTGCTGCCCAAAATTACATTCAAGGGCTGCACTCTGTGGGAAACAAGGGTGTGTGGTAGGGAGAGTCAGGTCAGCACCCGCTGCCCTCCTGCTCCGTCAGGACATCATGACTGCTGCCTTGGAGAGCGGGCTTGGTCCTACGATCAGGCCTTGGCCCGGCCTGTACCCTCCTCCAGAATGGCCTTTCTTGCCTCCACATCCAATATTTGAGGGAAGTAAGGAGTATTCAAACACCTAGAGCTTTGGCCTTGTGCTCTCCATGTCACTAACAGCCTCTCCAACATCCCGTAATGGCCTAAACTAGGGCCTTTTACTCAGCTCATGAAGTGCTGGCTCTTTAGCATGACCGACATTTCATTCAAAGTTCATCCCAGTGAGACTCCACCTGCTCTTTGAACCTTAACACCCCCCACTTCTGCCCCATAAGGCCCATGCCTCAGACAGTCCAGGACACTCTGGGACATTGCCCATCCTGTCCTGCCCTCAGGCCTTTGACCAAGCCCACTCTTCAACCCAAAAGGCTTGTCCCTCCTTTTATCACCCAGCAAAACACAGCCTTCAAAATTCAGCACAAATGTCCCATATTCCAAAGCCTTCCCAGACCTCCCTCAGATCAGGGGGGCACTCATTTGATTCAGCAATACATATTTGGGTGTGTGCTGAGGCTCCACTGAGCTCCTAAAGCTGTCCCCGAACCTGTATATCAAGGACTACCCTTCTCCCAATGCTCAGGCTCTGTTCCCATCCATCCCCCCACCCACTAGGGAGGGTTGGGGCTCGGTCTTGGCCCCTCTGACACCTCCAAGGGCAGCTGATGGCAGTTGAAAGAGCCCAGGTTCTACCTCACACAGTCCCGGGTTCAAATCCTAATCTCTGCTACTTCCTAGCTGTGCAGTCCTATGCATGTGGATCTCCTCTCTGAGCCTTGGTTTTCTAAACTACAATGGAACAAGCTTCCCTACTCTGCAGGGTTGCTGAGAAAACTGGATATAGTGTATCTCTAGTAGATTGCACACAAAGGGTGCCTAATATGTGCTGATTGTTATTAGTATACAGGTGCTCAATAAATGTTTGTTGAATGAATAAATGGCCGAATTCCCCAGTCTATCTTGCCCTTGGCCCAGCATGGGGCTTCCAGGGAGTAGCATCAGTAAATATTTGCTGAGTGAAAAAACTCGGGTTTCATGAGTGTTAGGCCAGCCACGTGGCAGGACTTCCTGTTTATGTTCCTATCATTGGCAGATGTGACACCCTGAAGAGAAAGCAGGTCAGCAACCTTTCCCTTGCCCTGCCCTCTTTCCCCCCTTCTCTCTTTCCCCCCCTTAACACAGGAAAGTGGTAATTGACAGGGCTGAAAGCCCTTATTTGTCCCCTGCCATGCTGAGTTGAGAGGCGGGTCTATCCTCTGAGTCCCTGAGCTTAGGCCTCGGCTACCTTGGAAACAGCAGGTCCAGCATGTTCTGGAGGGTCCCCAAGGTACAGGCTCAACGATCAGGGCTGCTGCAGATGCCAGGCAGGGGGCTCTGCCTACCTTACCCTCAGCGTTCTAGAAGGAGGCCTGGGGCCAGGAAGACCAGGATCACTGAGGCCCCGTGAGGGCAAACACACAGCCAGAAAGCAGCCAGGACCCACACCTAGGGCTTGGGCCTCCCCGTGCCGGGTGCTGGCAGCCCAGGGAAGCAGCACTGCCCTCCACATGGGCCCAGACCCCTGGAGGCTCTGGGAGGCTCGGCCCCAACCACTGCAGGGTGCAGTTTAAGGGACAAGTAGGGCCCCACCTGCCCCTCACAGAGCTCTAGCCCCACCATGGAGCTGCCTGACACATTCCAGATGCCCAGCACGTGGCCCCCACGTGTGACGACAGGCCCAGCTTCACCGTGAAAGCGACAGATGGCAAGTACCCAGGAGCTGCAGAAGGAGGTGGCTGGCATGATTCCAGGACTCATCAATGCTTCCCACCCATAAAGGACCCAGAAAGGGGTGACATCCCTTCCCCCAGCCCAGATGGGCAGTGGGGGAAGGGACAGGAAGGCTGGCTGTAGGAAAGAGCACTCAATTGGGAGTCCAGGGCTAGGGTGCAAGTCTAGCCCAACGTCATGTCACACAGAAGCATCAATTTCCCTTTTCTGGGCCTCACTTTTCCCGTCTAGATAAGGGAGCATGGGGTAGCAAAGGGGTTCTCCAGCCCTTCTTCAGGGAAGACCGGGCAGCCACACCTGGGGAGATACATCCAGGTTCACAGTTCAGCCTAGGGGCAGGGCACAGCAGATATACATGGGCAGTGTCCACCATGGGCTGGGTAGGGGCCCAGTTCTGCCAGGGTAGGGGAGACGGGGGGTCCTGGCCAAAGCATTCTGATACCCAGTGGTCCTGGCCAAGGTTTCCCTCAGGTTGCTGGTGGCCTGCTATCCCTTTGGCCTAACCCTTACCACCTACTTCCCTGTCCCCCTTTTCCTGTGCTAGCAGAGTGGGGCTTTCTCCAACAGAAACTGAAAACTCAGAGCAAGCAAACCAAAACACGGCGGGTGGGCCGGCAGCACTGGGCCCTGCCTGGGACCTGGCTCTTCCAGGCCTCCGCCCCACCCCACCAGGCCTGGTCTCCACTCACCTGGAAGAAGGCGGCGTTAGTCAGACGCACTGGGATGGTCTGGGAGCTGCCCGTGGGCATGGGTGCCAGGGGTGAAGGCAGGATCTGAGGGCAGTCCTGAGGGCTCTGCAGTCAAAACATAAGGAGGTGGGGGTAGTGGGGGGCCTTTCAGAGACAGGCTTCCTGGCTGCCCCAGCCTGCTCATTAAGTCCTGCCTCCCCAGGGAGGTGCCAGTCAGCCGTGTTGTGAGAAAACACTAAGAACAAACCCACAAGATCTAGCAGCACTGAGGGCAAGTGCCAGAAAGTCCCATAGAGCATCTCACTTGACCCCCAGAGCAACTCCACGGGCAGGATGGTTTACTGGCCCCACTTTACAGATGAGGAAACTGAGGCACAGAGAGATGAAATAACCTGCTCAGTGGTGGAACTGGATCCCTCCCATGCCTCTGAGAGGAGGCTAGGAAGCTGAGGCTGAGGACTGGCCCCCTCCTTGTCTCTGGGCTCCACCTTTCCCGTCTGTAAAATGGGGGGCTGTGCCAGTCTCCAAGACCCCACTAAGCTCTGGGGTGCCAGTTTCCAGGTGACATACCTTAATGATTCAAAGAAAAGAACCCCCAGAGAAATGGGCTCTGAGGGCCCTGGTGCTACCAGGCTCCAATGGACAGACCTTCCTGCTCCCAGGGGTTTGAGTCACAGCCCTGGGCAGAGGCGCCAGCTCCCAGACTCCTGGGGAGGGCCTGGGCATCATCATTCCCACAGTGGAGGTAGAGTCACTGAGGCTACTTCAAAAAAGGGAAGGAGGGAGACAGGCTAGAAGGGTAGGCAAGAACCTGAGGTTCAGAGAGATGGGGCTGCCTGAGGTCAGAGGGCAGAGCTGATCTCTGAACTCCCATCTGCCTGACTCAGGCCAGAAACAGACCCGTGGCGAGGGGCAGAGACCAGGGGGTAGGACTGTACTCGCGTTCCACCTTAATGGCCTCTCTGAGCTAGGAAGTTTGGAGCCCCCATCCTGCCCTGTGTTCCTGGTGGGCCATGTCTTGCCTCCTCACACTCCCAAGAGCCTGACCTGCGGGGACCCTGAGAGGGGGGCACTGGGGACCTGGGAGCAACCACAGCCACACTGAGGAGCCGGCCACTCTTCAGTCCAGGGGCTTCCTGCTCTGCTCTCCTCCTGCCCGTTTGTCCATGGAAGGGTTTGGAAACACGATGATCCCTCTTCGCCTTGAGGTCACCCAACAGCATCAAAGGCATCTAAGGGTGGTATGTGGAGGCCTTCCTGAGGTCTTTTCCCCTTGTTATTAGTCAGACAGGAGCTCCTTGAGGAGAACCTCAGGGATCCAGTATCAAGCCAGACCTCGAGAGGACACCAATGCCAAAAACAACAACTAGTGATCATGCTAATGACAGCGGCAGCCACCGCTCACACAGCCCTCGCTGTACACCTGGACGGTTCTTAGCACTTGGAACTGTATTCATTCACCAAATCCTCCTTCCAAGCAACCCTATGAATTAGGTGCTATCATTACACCAATTATATTGACAGGAAATTGAGCCACAGAGAAGCAGAACGGTTTGCCCAGGACGGACTGTGCAGCACAAGAGGCCTCTAGCTGCCCAGACCTTTCGCTGACTACCAGGCCAGAAACGCTGCCCAGGCGGGTGGGTTTCCTTGGGAGCAGTGTCTGATGCGGAGCACAGGGGCCTTGGCTGAAGAAGTGACCCAGCCAGACCCATGCGAGGCCTCCTGAGCTGACCACACTGCAGGACTGGGAGGTAGGAGCTGGTGTCCAGCCCCCTATGTGAGCACACACGAGTCGCTGTCCCTCTCTGAGCCACTGTCCTGTGCTGTCTCGTGTATAAACCCCATGGAATTTCAGGGAATAAAACCCACATGTTTTCAATCAAGTTTCATGGCTGCTGCCAGTTCTGCTTTGCAGCTGGCTGGAGACCCAGCGGCTCTGTCCCACCAGCTCCTCCCTACCCAGGGGGTAGGTGGCTGATGGGGGTTGGGGGGTCTGGGAGTGAGGGTCAAGGGAGGGGGAGCTTCCAGAGACTCCACCCAGAAGGAGTGACGTGGGGCCGACTCGGAGGGCCCTCGGACTCCTCTTGACCCTTACATCCTTTGGCTACTTGATGTTTGTACCCATTTTACTGAGCAGAACCAAGGGTGAGAGTGCTGGCACAGCTCTGCCCTCCTCCAATGCCTCCCAGGGGCAGCTGCTGTGTCTGCTGCTGGCCTCCACCCCTACCATCTGCCTCCCACTCTGGCTTGGCCTTTGGGGAACCTCCCCTAACGCCAGGCCTCTGGTTTGGGAAGACTGACCCTACATCCTAGCCCCAGGGGTGCCCAGACTGCTCTGGCCTCAGCAGCTGGTTTGGAGAGTATGTGCAGTCCCAGTTCAGCAAGTGAGACTCAGCTATAGGACTTCTCCAGAACCACAGTTCTCGACTCCCAGGGCTGCCGGCAGATCAGGAGCAGCCTGAAGGGGCTGAGCCCGTCTTGCCCCCAGGAGGGAGGGCCTGCCTGAGCACGGAGCCACCCAGAGGAGTGGGAAGGACCTTGACCAGTGTTGGAATCCCTGGACCCAGTTTTGTCTAAAAGTAATGCCATCCCCCGCCCCAGACTTTTCACTCACATGAGCCAAAGAATTCTGTTGGGGCCAAGGTCAGTTTGAAATGGGCCTTCCTACTTGCAACTGAAGGGTGGAGGCCTCCTTGTCCCAAACCAAGCCAAGCCATCAATGCCTCAGAAAGAAGCCAGTGGCTCTCCCTTTGCAGGCATGAGGCCTGGGCATGGCCTGCAGGCTCAGGAGACCAGGAGTGGGGACAGACGCGGGGCGGCAATGCAGGGAGCCACAGACCCAATGCAGGTCCAGCACGTGCTGGTTCAGAGGCCTCACCTGCTCCACGTCATGGCTCACAGACTCCCCATGTTCTCTGTCAAGCTCAAGGGCAGAGAACTGCTATCCCAATCAAGGGGAGCACTGACTGCCGCAGGCACCCTAAACCAAACTGACGTGTGTCCCTCCCTCCCTTTCTTTACCCTTTAATCCCCCTAATCAGCCCCCATATTCCTACCACACCACTCCACTGGCTCCTAATGAAGCTGACCGTCATGGACGTGTCCATCCCGGCTCCCCATCGAGGGAGCTCGCCCTCCCATCTGCCACACTCTCTTTGCATCTAAGGCCAAAAGTCACACCTCCTTGGGGAAGCCACCCTCAGGGAGGTCACACCATGCCTCAGACAACTGAAAGTAGAGGACATGGCCACCTTCCTCACTCTCCTCCTTGGAAAAGCTACACCCCCACATCCTTTCTCTGAGGTCCACAAGAAAACAGGGAAATGACCCAAGACTCAGGCCTTAGCACCCGCTTTCCCAGGGACACCACCCGGCCTTGCCCAAGACCATCGCCTCCTCCCAGTCCTTGAGGGATCCAAGATGTTCAGACCCTGCTGCCTACCCCCAACCAGAGGTATGGCACCTCTACAGCTAACTGGCACTCAGTTAAATGGCAAATTCAGAACTTCCCGCAGGTCTGGGGAGGGGGCTGCCTCTTCTGCTCGATTACCATAGTCTTCTATGACAGGCCCTCTCAGTGCTCACACCCCAACTCCTGGCCCACAGAGCTACAGCCAAAGAAATAGCTCCAGACTGGTGAGCTCCTCTGCATGTCAGAACCTAGCACAAAGGTTCCCTCCCCAAAGAAGTTCTCCCGTCCCATCTAGCCTTTTAGTGAGCACCTACTATATGCCAAGTATGAAGTCAGTGTCTTACAGGTATAATTTCAGAGCCCCACCCCAGCCTTTGAAATAGCCCCCATTTTACAGATGGGAGAAAAGACACAGAGGTTTGGTGGCTTGCCCAGCACCACACAGCCACAACTCAGAACTCAGGTCTTGGCTCATGATTGGGAGGGCAGAACTATGTCCAACCGAATTCTTTCCCAGTGCCTAGTATAGACTCAGGCATACAACAGGTTTTTAATAAATGCTGACTTAACTGTGTTGAGGCTGAGTCCCTGTTGTCCCACCACCCCTCTAGGTTACAGTGCAGGAGGCAGGCTGCCAGCTCAAGTGCTTCCTGCTGACATGTATTGAGTCCCTACTATGTACACAGCCCTGGCTGGGGGCTGAGAACGTGAACCCCAAACAAGAGCAGGAGTCCTGGCTGGCCCAGGCTGGATATCCCAGCAACCGGTGCAAAGGCTCAGGGCCTCCCTTTGGTTTAGCCACGCAGCTTCCACTGGCCTCTCCCCGTGCTGGAAACCCACGTTACCACCTCACTGCTCTGAGTTAAGCATTGCTCCCGCTGGATTCCCCTTCCTCAGAGCTCTTCTGAGGCTCAGGCAAGAGGGATTGAGACTGAAAGATTCTAGGTGTGGGCCATGGCATGGTACCGGCTGTGGGCAGACAAGGCTTCATGGATTCCCGGCAAGGTCCTCTGAGCCCCCAGTGCTGAGAGGCTGGGGCTGCTTCCTGGATGCATGTTAAGAGTGGGGCCCCAGTGACCTCCTTCTGTGAGGAGCCAGGGCCCCTGGGTCATACTGACTTCCTCAGTTGTGCCACCTAGGAAATGAGTAAAAACATCCCTTTCCTAGAGAGATGAGCTGCAGGCAGAAACTCAGGACCTCACCCTTGCAGCCCTGGTACAAGACAGGGCCCAGCAGTCAGGACTGACGGGAGATGAGCTATGGTCTTAGGACCCTGGGACCCTCACCCCACTCCAGCCATTCCATCTTGGCTGACATCACCACCCCAGCCAAAGTCTCAGGAATCCCATTTAGTCATCTCTGGCACAAGGCTTGGGATGGTCTTCCAGGCTCTTTGAGCAAAGGTGAGAAGCCACCCTGCAAATGAACATATGCTAGAAACAACTGGCAGCAAGGTATGTGCCATTTCCATCTGTACTTTTCTCCTGCTCCCCACGTTCCTACCACACCCGGCCCGGTGTGATTAAGTCCAGCCATTCCACAGCACCGGGGAGTGCCTGGCCCACAGCCAGTGCAGAATCAGCCTGCGAAGCCCAAGGGGACCAGCATGAGCAAAGAACTGGGAGCATGTGGTTCCTGAGGCAGTGTGCCCTCTGGACCCAGGTCCCCAGTGCCAATGGGGAGATCAAGGCAGGAGCCTTTCAGCTCAGCTCAGCTCCTCATTTGGAAAAACGGGGAGAACATGGGCTTAGAAAGAGGGGTTTGGATTTAAGGTCCAAGTCAGGTATTCCCTGACCCCTTAGGGTTGCTGAAAATGTTGAAGGTGGATTGAAAACCTAGCCAGTACTGGCACGATGTGTGGAAAGGGACCCCCTACTAGGGATGGGAGTACAAACTGGCTCAGGATTTCTGGAAGGCAGCTGAGATAAAGGGTAAAAAATATGGCCATACTTTCACCCCAAAGTGCCATTTCTAAGAGTCGGTCTGCAGGGAATAATCAAGGATGCACACAGGGCCCTGGTCAGATAGGCACGCGAAAAAGAGATGCAAAGTGACCAGCCTGTCCAAACACAGGGGATTGGCTAAACATGCTATGTGACAAGCACAGCTGTGAAATCTGGTGCCAAAGAAGAATATTTAATGATGTGGAAATGTTCTCAACATGTTAAATGACAAAAAAGGTAATGAAACAGTGGAGGCTGAGAGCATCCCCAGGCCTGGCTTACCGTGGGATTTGGTGAGGCCTCACACCGAGACTGGTTGGAGACACAGGCGTGCTGCTGGGTGCACCAGAAACAGGGCCACTGTGCTGACAGGCAGCTGGTGCAGCTGGAAGACAAGGGGGCCCCTCAGATACTCAGCTCTCACTTTGCCCTTATCCCCTCCAAATGCAACTCAGAAGGCAGATCCCAGCACAAGGCAAGAAGGTCTTTCTCATCATCAGAGCTGCCAGAAAGGGTTGTGCACTGCGTAGGGTAGTGAGTTTTCCGCTGCAAGAGATATGCAAGGAGGAAGTAGGCAAGCAGGATCTTCAGGAGACTAAATTAAGTATAAAAAAGGCACTTCTCTCTACCCCTACCCACCTAGGTACTCACAGAGGCCAGGCACTTGGGTGATAAGAGTTTGTTGCCTGAATAAGCGAGTTGGCAAGTGAACTACTGAGAATCCTACCTCTAGGGCACTATCATTTTTCTTCCAAAGGTCTCCACAAGAGCAAAACCTCCTCCCATCACCGGAAGTTAGCCCCCAACCCACTCACGCTGTGTGGGGGTACACTTGTCCAATGCGACTGCAGTCGTAGATGATGAAATTGGCACTGACGATATTCCGCCTGTTGACGCTCACAGACATCTCCACCGTCACATGGTCTGGAGTGATTAGGAGAGCCAGGGAGGGAAGAACAAGGAGGCAGGGGGTCTCCACTGACCTCAGAGGCTGTGATATCAGGACCCCCATGCCTGAGATCCATCATTACACCCCTTCGGGGCTGAGCATCTGAGGGCCCCCAAACGGCTGCCCCACATCCCAGTGAATAGAGAACATACCTTGGTGGGACGGGAAGGGTGGGAACTGGTCCTTGGGTAAGAGATTGCAGTAGGCGATCTGATGGCCAAAGGCAGGGCCCGGTACTCGGGCCACAGTACGAATATTGTTCCCATAGTCACAGGCCATCTCCATGCCACTGAGGCTGGGCAGGCTGCCAGAGATCTGAAGGATCATGCCCTGGAAGCGAGGGACTTAGCTGAGGTCAGGTCCTCCCCTCACAGCCCCACCCCCAGCCTAGTAACCCTGGGAAAACTGGTGGTGATGGCAGAGGGTGGCTAGGACTCTAGGTTACAGCCTATATGTGGCCCTGCCCCCGCAGGCTTCAGTTTCCACATCTGCAAAATGAAACAGATTTTATAGTAGCCAAGGAGGCCCTGCATGATCTGGCCCATGACTTCTCTGACCCTACCCCCTAATTCTCAAATCTGCCAATCTTGTTCTCACCTCAGGGCCTTTGCACTGGCAGTTCCATCTGCCCAGAATACTCTTCCCATATACTCAGCTTGGCTCACCTGTGTCATATCTCTGCTCAAATGTCACCTTTGCCGTGAAGCCCCCATCCTGACCTGGTCTAAAATGTCAACACCCCCTGACTCCAGCTCCACCCTTCCCTCTGTTCTGCTTTCGTTTTCTCTATAGCACTTATCATCACCTTGATATTTTATCCTGCTTATTCTCTCTCATGAACATGTCAGCCCCTCAAGGGCCAGGGATTTGTCTGTCTAGAACTGCTCTTGGCACATAGTAGGTGCTCAGTAATATCCTAAATGAATAAATGGATGGCCTGACCTGTGATGGCACAGTGGATAAAGTGTTGACCTGGAATGCTGAGGTCACTAGTTCAAAACCAGGACTTGCCGGGTCAAGGCACGTACAAGAAACAACTATGAGTTAACGCTTCCTGCTCCTCCCCCCACTGCCTTTCTTTCTCTTTCTCTCTCTCTCGCCTCTCTTTAACATCAATAAACAAAATCTTAACAAACAAACAAAGAATAAATGGATGAACCTATGCCTGGTCTGCTTGACAAGGCAAGGCATGTGAAGAACTATGTGACATGTAATAACGGAGGGCGTTGCAGAGGGGCCCCAGGCCCCAGCAGAACCACCCACAGGTGACAAATGAGGACACTCTGCCTCAGAGCAGTCTCTGAGCGCAGGGCTGGGTGGGCTTCAGGCCTGTCTGTCTCTCTTCCCAGCCCTTTGCCAGGGTCTGGAAGCACGCCTGCCCCAACGCTGCCTGCTATGGGTAGGGAGGGCGCTGAGGAAGCTCTAGGCCCTCTGGGCACAGGCAAAGGGAGAGACACTTGACCCTGTGCTACAGATTCATCTGTTTCTGAGAACAAGAAACAGCAGCCTGGCACTGGGTGGTCCCTCCATACCTCCCTTGTTCTGGGGCCAGGAAAAGGCAAAAAGGTGAAAGTGGGGGACTCATTCTCCTCCCATCCTACAACTTGCCCCTTCTTCTTGGGACTCTGGAGCCTGCCCATCTGAGTTCGAATCCCAGCTCTGCTACTCACTCCCTGGCTGTACAATCTTGAGCAAGTCACTTTACCTCTCTGTGCCTCAGTTTCCTCATCTGTAAAATGGGGATGTTAAGAGCATCCACTTTATAGAGTTGTGTGAAGTCTAACAGAGGTGAACATCATACATACAGCGCGTCCTGGCACTTCGTCAGTGCTCAGGAAAGCCCAGTCATTCTCCCTGCATCATTGTTTGTCTCCAGGTCCCTGGGGCACTATGGGCAGGAGTCCCCACCTCTCAGGGCTGGGGTGCCAGGTGAAGAGCAGCTCCCTACCCTAAGTCCCCCCAAAGAGGGTTCTGCCCTCCCCCCCAAACTCACTGGGTACTCCTGGTGCACATCAATCTCAGCAGGCAGGACTGTCATGGTGGGACAGCGGCCGGGGCCCTCGCTGGCGCTGGTCCAGAAATGCTGCTGGCTGGAGTTGGCGCAGTCCTGCTGCAGGGTGCACCTGGAGTAAAAGGACACACGTCAGGACCCAGGTGAGCTTCTCCCCTGCTGTAGCCTCTCGGGGCCCGGGCCAGGCCCGGCCCCTGCCCTGGGCCTTACCGTGTCTCCAGGGCACACCAGCCGCAGTAGGCATCAGCCGCACCCACGCAGTCCCTGCAGGTGGTGTGCACGGCACACGCAGCAACTCTCACCCTAACCATCTGGAGGCAGAGGCAGGGGCCCACTCAGTGGGGCAGCCAGCCCCTCCCTAGGGACTCAGCCTGGTGAGGGCCACGAAAGGCTGGGGAACTGCGGTTCAACAATGTAACAAGCAAAATATGGGAACAAGGCTTCCCTGCAGAGGTGATGTCTGCACTGGGAGGTGAAGGGTGAGCAGGCAAAGGAGGTGGGGAAGGAGGGTGCTCTTGGTGGGAGGAACAACATGTACAACGGCCAGGCAAGCAAGATAGCTCAGCTCATCCTGGGACCTCGTCAGGCCGGGGCACTGGCCTTACCTGGTGGGAGGTCATCAGATAAAGGTAACCGGGGTCTGCTGGATCGAACTGCATGACGTGGTGCACAGGCTCTCCATAGGCCACTGTCACTAGCCGCCTGCTGACCACCTGCATGCTCTCATTCAGGTTGATCTGGGGGGGGCAGGGTGATGGTGTGCTGAGAAGGTGCCCACGGCAGAGGAGGCCAAACACAAGGGAGCTGCCACCCAGAGGAGGGGATCTGACCCAGGCTTGAGGGCTCCACCTCCCCATCCTCTAGGGCCCTAGAGGGGAAATCACAGACATGGAAGGGCAATGGTCCAGCCTCTGCGCTTTTGCCTCTGCTGTGCCCCTACTAGGAACTCCCTCTCTGCCCCTCCCCAGCACATCCCCCCTGAGATGTCACACGGGCTTTACAGTTTATAAACATTCTCTGGGAGGCTGTCTGGCATCATGCCTAAGAGCAGGAACTTGGGTTTGAATTCTGACTTTGACATTTACAAGCTGTACAAATGGACAAGTTGTCCAAGGTACTCCCCCCTCTGAGCCTCCAGGAAAGCTGCCTACATGCCCTCCAGAAACCAAACTGAAACCACTCTCTCCCCAGGATCACAGGCTCTGTCCTAGGCCCTGAGACACCCCCAGTCCCAGGTGGCCTCTTGGTAGGGTCTGTCCCAGGCAGCTTGGCCCAGGTTCAGTATGCTGTCCCCAGCCCCACCTCCATGCATCCAGCGGACACTCAATTCATTTCTACTCCTTCAAATGTTTCCTGAGCCTCAGTTTCCTGAGCTAAAGGGACTAATGGCAGTACTCACCCTGCAGGACTGTGGGGAGTACTGAATGAGAAGATGCATGCAAGGTGCTAATGGGCCCACATTGCTCATTCCTCCCCCATTACACCCATTTCAAAGGTGACGACACTAAGGCCCAGAGAGGCCAAGGGACTTGGCAAGAGTCATAAAATAAAGATGTCTCAAGGTCACAATATAAGCTTCAGCCTGTCTGGTTCCAGAGTCGAAGGCTAGGGTTAGGGTATGGGGTCCAATATCCAGGCAGGAGGACAAACAGGACTAGCTGCGGCCTGGAAGCTTCCCTGGCTAGGGTCCTCCCTAGGTCCTTCAGGGTCCCATCAAACTGCCCTTTTTCGACTGGCCTCACATATTCCCAGCATGCTGCCTTGTCAAAGCCCACAAAGGCCCTGTGCTGGAACCAGTGGTCAATACCTTCCTGGGACTTCCTACTGCCCAGCCCTCCTCTGTGGGCTTTCAAACCTTTAGTGGTTCCTTCCTGATTATGTAATAAACTTGCGCTATTCAAGGCCCTGATGATCTGACCCCAACTTACTCTGCCAGCCTCATCTCCACCTACTCAACCCATTGCACAAAACAGGGAAACTTCTAGGCCTTTGCCCCAGGTGTGCCCCCTCCTGGAATATCTCTCCCCATCCTACTCATGTGCAAATGAAGCCCAGCTCTGCTCTCGCAATGTCTCCTCCAGAAATGCTGCCTACATGCCCTCCAGAAACCAAACTGAAACCACTCTCTCCCCAGGATCAAAGGCTCTGTCCTAGCCCGTGAGACACCCCCAGTCCCAGGTGGCCCCCCTGGCCAGCTTGGCCCAGGTTCAGTATGCTGTCCCCAGCCCCACCTCCATGCATCCAGCGGACACTCAATTCATTTCTACTCCTTCAAGTGTTTCCTGACCACCTGGGCTGGGCATTATGATCTAAGTCCTCAGCTAGCAGGAGATAGAGTCTGCACAGGACAGGATGGCAGGTGAAGAGGCTGGGTTGAGGAGTAGTATCTGCTCTGGGTCAGCAGGACCTGAATTCAACCCCCTCTCTTGCTGTGTGACTTTGGGGCAACTGTTTTCCTTCTCAGAACTTCACTGCCCCCATCTGTGAAATGGGAATCATGACTTTGACTTGCTTGCACAGGTGTCAAAATTAAATGAGGTAATGCCCATGATATGCCTTGTGAGGCTGGGTAGACAGTGGATACCTAATAACTGCAGCTTCACAAGAAGAAAATGGAATGAGAGCGCCCACGTGCCAGGTTGTGGCCTTCGCCCTGTCAAAGTCACACAACAGTCTCAAGAGGCAGGGCTTATAGTCCTTCAAGACAGGGAAACTGAGGCCCGCAAAGAGAAAGTATGTGCGCAGGGTCAGACAGCCTGACAGTGGCAGAGCCCGGAGAACTGAACTCAGCTCCATCTTCCTCAAAGCCCCAACCCCAGAGCCCCAGAAAGAAGGGCCGACCAGCAGCAACTGGTTCCCTCTGTATGACAGGGCCCCTGCTGTCATGAGCAGGAAGGGAAGAAACAGATGTGAAAATGCTCTGTAAACTGTAAAGTGCTAGGGTAGACAAATCAGAGAAAATGAAGCCTAATGTTGGACCTCAGCCTCCCCGCTCCCCACCCCGAGCTTCTTCCCCCAGCCCTACCTTGAGCAGACGCCCACTGACTGTGCCCAGGAAGACCACCGTGTAGTTGCTGATACTGGCCACGGCCACAGAGGAGAGGCCCGGGGCTCGGAACACGGGCATGGCCTTCAGGGGCTGCAGGATGGATAGCGGGTGCTGTAGGTGGGCCGCTCCACAGTCCAGCTGCTCCGGCTGCAGCTGGAAGAGAAAGAGAACACTGACCTTGGCTCCGGAACCTTCTCCAGCTCCCCACCTGCACTGTGCGTGTCTCAGGGCTCAGCATCAGAGCCGTAAAGTTGTGCTTCTGCTTTAGAGACCCAGCTCTGGGCTAAGAGCCAAACACAAGCAGGGTCCCATCCCCAACCCCAGCTGATTTCTGACCTTGGCTTTAGTCAAAAAATTGCCCCAAGATGACATTTCAGGCACGCAGGAACCGTACAGGAGGAGTTATGGATGGAGGGTAAGAAGGGCTGGCAAGGGGACAAGGTCAGGTATGCAGGGGCCAGGGAGGTTGGGACAGGGTGAGGCCTACACAGCCTCACACCCTTGGAACTGCTCCTCCTTTCCGGTCACAGACTGGCAGAACGTGAGACCCATACTTACCTGCTGACATCTAAGAGGCATCCCTCCTGCCTCAGCTATGTCTCCACAGCAACCATGGGATTCCCTCCACCCAGGCCTCCAGCTCTGACCCCAGCTCTGACCCCAGTACCACCCCTAAATTCCCAGCAGCTCATCAGACTCCAGGTTGAGTCCTCTCCAAACTGAGGCCCTTCGCTCCCCTCAAGCACACATCCCCTCATCTACCCACATTACAGATGGACAAAGCGAGGCCAGGTGTGTGCAAACGCACAGTCCCACCATTCATATCAGCCCAATGCTACCTTAGGTAGAAAATTAGCCCCACCTCACAGGAGCATGATGGCTGTGGCTGGTGATCCCAGTCCCTGGCCATTCCCTGCACGTGCTCCCACCTTTCCCACCATTCTCCAGGTCTTGTGGTCCTTTCAAAGTTTTGCCAAAAATACAAAACAGACCTCCAGGAAGCAACTTTGAAAAGATAATTGTGCAAATCTACAAGGATGAGACACAGCATAGTTCAGAAGAGCAGATGGAGACACACTTCCTATCTGACAGGATTGGGCACATCAACTACATAAATTTCGGCACATCAACCAGAAAAGCCACTCCACCCCTAGGGCCACCTCAAATCTGTGCCGATTACAACAGAAACACATCTGGCTGAGAAAAGTCACAGGACATCATACATCATTTACCATTTTGGTAAAACAGATACATAAATAACAAAGTAAAAGTCATGGCAGTAAACATAATAATAGGCCAGGTTTACCAGGAACAGAGAGTGGACCTGGCATGGCCATCAACTTTCCTGAATCCTGGAAGCCCTATGACCATGTCACAGATGGGGAAATGAGGCTCAGAGGGAAAGGGGCCTGCTCGAGACCACCATCTGCAATGCCATGCCTCTAGGACTGAAGCTGGCAGCAGACTTAAGACCACACTGGCCCCCAGATGCCAGGATGTGGGCATCAAGGCTCTGAACAGGGACCTAGAAGGTCACCAGAATATAGCACTGAAAGTGGCTTTCAGGTGCAGCTTTAGTGAGGCTTTTTCCCCCTTTCTTATCTGTGCTTTCTGCAAACCTAAGCCATTGACTATGTGCCTGTGTGGTGTTTGCACAAAAGCTCAGCTAGTTTTCAAAAGAAAACAATAAATATTAGGTCCTTCTGTCCTTGAGCAAATAAACATAGCTGTAGCCTGATGGGCTTCCAGGAGGAGGCCATTTCCCAACACAACCCTAACTGGTCGAGCCCCAATCCTAGAGGTGGGGTGGGGCTGGGGGTGCCCTGAGCAAGAACCCATGAGTGGGGTAGTCATCCATGGGATGGCTGGAGGTGACCTGAGCAAAGTCATTTCTCTGAGTCTTAGTATACTCAGTTATAAAATGGGTGCATCTATAGCATCTCACTCAAGGGGGCTGGGATGAGATAATTCATTGGAAAGCACTCATACAGGGTATGGCCTATGCTCAATGCTCCAGAGGGCTAGCTGATACTATTCTGTTTCCGATACAATTGTCACTAAAATTATTACTATACTGTGGAAACTGGGGCAAATCATAACTACCTCAAAAGCTTCTGCACCTGTCTCTGACCACCCTGAGGTGGCTCTCCTCTCACCTAGGAGGCTCTCCCATACCCCCTCTTCTCTGGGGTTACCCTTGTCCCCCACATTTCCCCCTGAACACAGCTGCCAAGTGAGCCCTTTAAAATGCAAAGCAGGTCTCCCCAGTTTAAAACCCACCAATCGTGACACACAGACTCAACCATGAATCCTGAGTCCTCCCACCAGGCCACCGGGATCTTCAAGCTGATCCCACACCCTCCTCCCCTCCCTCCTCCACTCCAGCCACAGTGGCTTGATTTCTCAAACATCCCAAGCTGGGTCCTGACTCAGCTCTTTGCCCTTGCTGTTCCCTCTGCCTGAAGTGCCATTCCTCATATTGTCATATACAGTCGACCCTGGAACAACACAAGGATTAGGGGCACTGACACCCTGTGCAGTTGAAAATCCATGTACAATTTTTGACTCCCCAGTCCTAAGTGTCAGAGGGAGATTGGTTCCAGGACCCCCTGAAGATACCAAAATCCAAGGATGCTCCAGTTCCTCATATAAAATGGCATATGCAGTCTGCCCTCCACATCTACAGACTCCCAACTGCAAACCATGGCTGGTTGAATCCATGGCTGTGAAACCTGAGGACACAGAGAGTCAACTGTGTATTTTTAAGAATTTGCATATAAGTAAGCCCAGGTGGTTCAAACCCATGTTGATCAAGGGTCAACTGTAATTTGCTCCCTCTTGTCCTTTAGCGGCAGGCCTGCCCTGCCCAGTTTCATCCTGTGTGTGTGCCCGAGCTGAGGGCAGCCCTGGAGAGTGGGCACTGCACCCTCGCCCCAGCTGCCTCTCCCAGGCCCAGGCCACCGTCAGCAATCCTGCAGCTGCAGAGGGGAGTGAGCCGGGCTCTGTCTGCTCTCAGGCCCCAGGTTCGGCTGTGAGGGACACGCTTCCTTAGGGGTTATATAACTTTTCTTCACTGAATATGGATTACTCCTATCGTTAAACAATAAGTTGTTTTAAAATTAAAACTGTCAATCTTTGCCCAGAGGACATGACTTTACTCCCTGAGCTCTGAGAGGTCCTGATGTCACCTTTCGGGTTCTCTGCCCTGGGCCCTGCAATGGGGGGTGGGGGGCAGCACCCAGCCGGGATGGAGGTCCTGGGAAAAGCCTGACGGGCACCCAGCCCCGGTGATTTGTGGGCCAAGCAGCAGAGAGGGTGAGGGGAACAGGCTGGGAAGTCGGCTCTCGCCTGCCTGCCCTGACGTTCACAAGCCATTAATTCTGCGCTGAAGGAATTTTCTAAAAAGCCTTTCCTCCAACTTTTTTTTCTCATCCTAAAAATAAAATTAAAAAAAAATTTTTTTTAAAGGAGAAGTAACCCATCAGCTGCTTGGAATGATCTGTGCTCTGAGGGGGAAGCTGACTCCCGACCGACCGCGGGGAAATCACAAGGCTGGGCGGGAAATGCCTCCCTGCTGGGGGAGGGGGCTGCAGGACTGAAAAATAGGGACAGCAGGCTTGGGGACCAGGCAGCCAGCCCTAGTGTGGCCTCAGCCGAACTTGGTCTCCTGAGGCCGTCAGCTCCACAGGCTCAAAATATCACCCTGACCAAATGACACTGCTGGAAATTCCTCCATTAGCACCGGCCTTCCTTCAAGTCTCACTCAGCCCAGGTCTCTCAGAAACAGTCCCCTGGGAGTAGGGAGAGCTGGGCTGTCCCAGCAGCTCCCTCCCGTCCACAGGGTCACTTTCCCTACAGTGAAACTGGTTAGTCCTGTCTTCCCCGACTAAGACTGTCCTCTGGCTCGCTGCTGTCCTCAGGATCACGCCTGGCATTTAGGCCTTTTGTGATCCAGCTCCTGCCAACGGTCAAGCCTCCATCTCTCCTTTCCTCTGCCCCACCCGCTGCTCCAACCACACCAATCTCTGCAGTTCCTCAAATGTGGCCACATTTTCCTGCCAGGGCTCCTAACCTTCATAATGTTACTTCCTCAGCAGCCAGTGCCTTCCCCACACCTCTGAGCCACTCATACTTCCCCCTGGCCCCCCAGGCCCCTTGCCTTAACCATGCTGTTCCCTTTACCAGGTATGCCCATGCAGTAAGTTTTTAGCCAGCCTTCAAATTGTGGCTCAAAAAAAATCTCCCTTCCTCTGTGAGGGCCCTGTGCCGGGCACCACCTTCGTTTATCATGGCAGCATACGCACGAGTCTCTCCAGGGCAGGGACTGAGCTCTGAGGTGAGCGTTTACTGAAGAAAGAAAACTAATTTTGACTAAAGTGTGAACAACTGTACTCAGCTCATTCCTTTCCAACCAGAGAGACTGAGAATAACACTGCCATGCTGAGTGCTGGAGAACTAAGGGAAAACTACGGGTCAACTGTCTGCCTGCTCAGCATGCGCACCACCAGGAGCAGGTGTTCAGGCCCAGACAATACCTGGATGCTAGTTTCAGTCCCTCTAAGAACTTCAGCTTACCCCTCTCTAAGATGTGATGAGCAAGTCTCTGGTCTCCATTCCTTTCTGAGAGCAGGATGCCCCCTGCCCCCTCCAGCTCGCTGCCTCCTGGGGCCTAAGCTCGGCTCTGCCCACTCTCCCATTAAAAGTCTGACATATTGATTTCACTACCAACTGTAATTGTGTTGACTTTCTCTCCCCAGGAAGCCAGTTGGAGCAAGAGCTTCAAGAGCCTGGCTTCTCAGGCCTCCCACATCCTGCCTGCAGACCCACCAAACCTCAGTCCCACCGCAGGTAGCACTCCGAGAAGGATGAGGCACCGATGGACACCGTGGCAGACTGCAAGACCTAGCGGTCCATCTCACATATAGACAGCACCGGCTGTTGGGACTCTGTGTACCTTCCTGCCTCAAGTTTTGATTGTTATTGAACTGTAATCTTGGGCAAGTGAGGTTTCCCTGCCAGAAGTGGGAAGCACGCTTTTGGGTATTAAGTGGCTGACAAAGATGGCTCACTGCTCATCACTCCTGGGCTGGGGACTTGGTGGGCACCTTCCCATTCGCCCTCCACAGCAGCTAAAGGGAATCTTTAAAACTACGAACCATTAAATGCAAAGGGGATACTGGAAAGGTAGAGGGACATTCATGGAGTAAAATCTGGAGTTTAGTTGAGCGTAATGTACCTATGCAGTGGTTTTCACCCTTTTTACACTTGGGGACCAATGAAAATAGAAATATTTCAGGGACCGCTAAGGCAGAAATCACCCTGAGCATAAGCAAATTCAACTATGATTACTGGGCTTATAATCTTCACACAACATCAGGGGGGGTTAACTCTTTCGTGGACCGGCATGAAATTTCTGGAAGATTGAAAAATACTTGTTAGACAAATGCCCCATGGTTATGGACAGCCTTGGCAATGGGGACGACCAAGGGGAGGGCATGCAGGAACTATCTTCATAGCTTTCCTGTAAATCTAAAATTATTCCAAAATAAAAGTTTCTATTAAAAAACACACACAAAAAAAAACTGCAAAGTAGCTTGTAACCCCTCCACAGCTCAACAGCCGTCAATGGATCCCCAGTACCCTCAACATAAACCCAAACTTTGCTCCCGGGCCCTCAAGGCCCTACCGGATCTGGCTGGCCCTTCCTGCTTCCCTCAACGCCCTGTCTCAGTCAATTCCTTCTCCCTCCTCTTGGATTGCTGAGGGGCCGGGAGATGCCCCAGAGACAAGGACTAAAGGAGAGGGAGCTAGCAGGGACCACAGTGTAATGGGGTCTGACAGGTACAGTCTGCCAGAGGCTTCAAAAGCCAGGCCTGGACAAAAGGGCCTACAAAGGCCTGCAAAGCCCGACTGAGTAACTCCTCCCCACGTTTCAGAAGCTCTGAGGTTAAAGGGGGAAGTATTCTCAAGGTTAACCAAGGGCACATGGTCAGGTCAGAATTTGAAGCCACACTTATGACTCCCAAACCCAAACTCCACCCTCCTACTTCATTCTGCAGGGCTTCTCTGAACACTGCTGCTATGGGCTATGGGTCCACTGAGCTGACATCAGCACTGAGGGCAAACTGAGGCATGGAGAGAGCCATGGGCCTACTATTTGCTGGCCCTGGGAGGAGTCAGGATGGACTCCACTCTAGGGGGTCTCTGGCAACGGCCCCCGTGCCAAGGAGGAAGCTGCCTGCTGCCCAGAGAGGAAATAGCAGCACCTCCCTGTGGGTGACCAAGACGCTCGCTTCCTGGAGGGGTCAGGGTTGGAGAGGACGGCCAGCAGGCCAGGGAACAACAGGAGGCCTGGGCCTGAGCTGGAGAGGAAAAGCAACGTCTTAGGGAAACCAAGGCACCGAGAGGGACAGAGGCTTTCTCAGGACACACAGCGCAATAATTCCCCATCTTGCCCTAGGCTGCCTGAATCAGGAAGGGTGAACTGGCAAATGGCAAGGACACAGCAGTTCAGGCAGACCCTTCCAGTTTTTGAGAGTCCTACCTCGGTTTCCCTGACCCCCTTCCCTGGAGCTGGGCACCATCTGGAAGAGCTGTGTGAACCAGCTGACCAGGCTGCTCTGAACATGAAATGTCCACCCACCCATAACTAACCCTCCAGGCCCTGCCAACAGGCTGGACACAGTCTGGAGGGGCAGCCTCCATGCTGAGGTCAGAGGGCCTGGCCATATTGGGATGAGGGCGCGGTGGCGTACACACTCTTGTGTCTCCATACCGACAGAAGCTAAAGCTCCTAATGTGCCAGATTTCATGGCTTTTAACACAATGGGGTGCCCCACCCTTTCTGAGCCTCAGTCTCCTCATCTGTAAAGTGGGGACCTGAGCGTGGGGGAGCCCCCAGGAGGAGCCACTATGCCACTTCCCAAAGTCAAGCATCTGAGGCTGGATCAGCAGGGCTGCCCGATACAGGGAGCTAGGCTGCGGCCTGCTTGGCTCAGGGCCTGCCTGGGAACTATGGTCACAGCCGCTGACTCAAGCAGCCATTGTTTTGTTAGCTGGACGTGGCCCCCCAGGCACCCAGCTCCCCCTTCTCAAAGCTGTTTCTCATTCCAGCCCAGCCTGGCCCCATTTCCAGCCCGCCCCCCTGGGTCCCAGAGGAGCGCAGTATGGGATGGGCAGGCAGCGACTTCCCTGGCCCCAGTGAAAAGTCACTCCCTCCCACCAGCTCCAATGGGGGGCGGGGTGGTAGAGCACTGTGGCTCTGGCCCCTCCCTACCCGGAACAGTTTCTGTCCCAGCTTCTTCCCTGAAGGGGATGCAGGCCAGGAGAAGCTGAGAGCTGCAGCTGTCTCTCCCCTCCTGGGGCTGAGGGGCCCTGGAGACTGAAACTCACACCCTCCTCCCCTGGGGCGCTGGCCTTGGTCCCAGAGTCACTGTAAAACTGCCTGTGGGCACAGCTCAGAGGATAGGGCGGGCTTGGGGCCCCCAGCAAACATTTCTGGGTTGGGTCTTCTGTGTTGAAGACATCGAGGGCACACGTGGGTCCCTCTCTCTAGCTGCCTAGATCCCAGTTCAAGACCAACCCTAAGTTGGGAAGTGACAGCTTCATAATAACAATATAATAGTATCAACAACATGACAATAGTAATCAGCTACCATTTACTTTGTGCAGAGATCTCTGCCTGTACAACCTCATTTAACCCTCACCACACCTTAGACAGTTGATGTTACTTTATAGCTAAGGTAACTGGGGCACAGACAGCAGAAGTGACTAGCCCAAAGTCACACAGCCGTTGGGTCCAGATGGGACCCTCAGTCCTAGGCAGGCAGGTTCTAGAGCCCTTGCCCTTCACCGCAGCCTCTCATCTGCTACTCTGTCCTGCGTGGCCAACAGCTCCTGGGAGTGTGACCACGCGGAGCTGAAGCGCCCTGGGTTGCAATCTGGGGAAGGAAACTGAGGTGCATCAAGGTGCTGGCCACCTCCTGGGGGCTCAGTCACCTCAAACACAGATAGTGGGTGCATCTTGAGAGGAGCATGGGGGGAGGCGGTGGACGCTGACACCGGTTAGCTCCTTTCCAGGGCCCGGCCTCCACTCCAAGGCCTCTGCCCACTGCCCCCCCATTATTTACCGATCAGAGCAGAAAGTGCTACATGATTAACACCCCACTGGGGCCTCGCTGAGCCTTATAATGGAGCTTAGAGCTTCCTCCCTCCTCCAGCACGTGATTTATGGCGTTTCAGGGTGAAGGATGCTGGACTGGGTGGGGCGAGCCCCGCTGGCCCGAGACAGGAAGACCCAGGTGGCAGTGAGTATCGGCAGCAGAATGGGAGGTGTAAGGCATGTCCTGGTGGCCTGTAGGGTTTGCCCTGGGCCAAACATGGGCTTTGAAAGGAAGAAAACAGCCTCACTCTGGGGGTAGTAGTTAGGATCCAAATCCACATGGCTGGCTGGTGCCAGGAGACTTTCTGGGCCTGTCCCTATGTGGGGACCTGCTGGTTTCCATGGCAATCACCACACCATTCTCAGAGCTGGAGAGGCCCTAGGGAGTCACCTGGTCCAGCCGCTGTGAGGGCTCTGAGAGAGAGAGCTTCCTGCTTCTACCAGCACCTGGCAGGACTAATTAGGGGCCAGCACCCACGGGTCCCTTCTAGAAACACATTAACTGTCTCACCCTTCCCCCAAAGCCTTGCTGGCTTTCCTGCAGCCCACAGGACAGTGTCCAAATCCTTGGCCTACACCACAGACCCCACAGACTCTCAGCTTCATCTCTGCCTGCTAATTAAGCCACGTTCTACCACATCTCTGGGCCTCCATCCCTGCTGTGTCCTCTGCTTGGAATGCCTTCTCCCACCCCATCTTCCAAAGGCCTGCTCCAACGTCACCTTCTTCCAAGAAGCCTTCCCTGACTTCCTCAGATGAGGCTAGTCAGCATGCAAATCTGGCTACGGTATGTCTTCTGTCATGATCTCCTCCCTGACCATCTGGGCGGTCCCTGGAAGGCAGGGACAGAGTCTGCTTCATCCCTTTTGGGGGGCTGCCATGTAACAAAGCTGAGCCAGCCCCTCATACTGCCACACTTCAGAGTGCCCTCCACCCGGAGGACAGTCAGGGCAGGAGAGGTGGCCCAGGACATGTTGGGCCCGGTGGGCGAAGGTGGAGACAGCTGCAGTCCTGGGGAAGAGCAGCCCCACACCTGGGGGACCTGACCCCAGCTTGGGACCGTGCTGGGTACTGGGCTGGGCAGTTCCACAGGCCCCACTGGACAGACAGCTCTCATCACTCCCCACAGCAGCTCCAGCAGGGGCAGAACTTCCCTGGGTTTCAGTTTCTCCACCTTTTAAATGGACCCATTCACCCCTTCTCACTGTGACCACAAGGCCCCTTTGGCGCACACCCCCTGGGCAGTGTTTCCAGAGGAACCAGGGAGTCAAGGTGATGTACACAGGCTCTGCAGCCGGACACCGGCTCTGCCTCTACTCACTGTGTGACCCCAGGCAAGTCACTTGGTCTTCCTGGGCCCCTGTGTCTTCTTTTTGTAGATTGGGGATAACACTCACTTCATTCAGCTTCGGGGTGGGGGTTGTATTAAAAGATACTCTATGTAATGTACTTAACAAAGTGCCCAACACAGAGTAAGTTCCCAGGAAACAATAATAGAAATAATAATGATGCTGATGGGAGTAGTTCTGGTGGCACAGTGAGGACTTCCTTGCCACCCCATGGCCCAACTCAGATCAGGAAACTGAGGCCCAGAAAGAGGAAGGAGCTCATTCCCAGGGGCTCAAACCCTCATGCTCTTTCCGTATAAACCATGTCTTTCTCCCTGCAGCAACCAGGGCTCGGGACAGGCCTATTTCCTTAATCTCCAGGAAAACCAGCAGCTGTGGGCAGGCACAAATGAACTCTTATAGAAGGTGCTTCTGCAGGGGCTGACACCAACTCACAGGTGGCCTCCACCAAATGCCAGGCTGCCCTGTTCTTCCCTATGCTGAGCCCTCCTTACAGATGGGGAAATGGAGGCCCAGAGAAGGTTAGTGATGCCCGAGGCTACAGCAAGTTAGGTGCTGAGCCAGGATTTGAATCCCGGGAGTTGGCACCAGGGTCCAGCACTCACACTCTACTCTGGGCCCGCTT
Source organism: Saccopteryx leptura (assembly GCF_036850995.1). NCBI lineage: Eukaryota > Metazoa > Chordata > Mammalia > Chiroptera > Emballonuridae > Saccopteryx > Saccopteryx leptura. The sequence goes on along the minus strand of NC_089512.1, from coordinate 47,357,974 downwards.
GGGTGTGGCAGGTTCTAATTGTGGGCATGGCCAGGGCCATGGTAGATCCTCCATCCACCTTCCTAGCAAATGACAGGCAATGAGGTGCTGCCCTTGGGGGGAGAAAGAATCCTGCCCAGCCCCAGTACACTCGGTGACGCTGGGTTCAATGTTGAAGGCATGTGTCAAGTCATCATTCAAATTAACCATATCCCTCATTTGCAAACTCAAAAAGCCAGGACCTCACTCCTTCCAGAGTCCAGATAATCCCATTTTTAGAGATGAATACAACCAGGTGCTCCCTTGCCTCTCCCACTTCCATAGGAGGCCCCGTCAGTCACAGACCCAGAGTTATGGCCCAGCTTCTGCAGATGCCCCAGCTGGCTGCACCCCACACTGAATCTCAGTCACTGCAGCGTCAGTCCCAGCTCCATCGCGGCCTGCCTGGAAGTGCTATCACAGAAGGGGGTTTTATATATACAAAAGGCTCCACCCAAACCTCCATGGGAGTGGGGGTAAGTGCCGAACCTGAGCAGAGAGCTCCCAGTTAACACCAGCATCACCCAGCATGGACTCTGCAGTCAGACAGCCAGTTTGCAGGTCCCCACTCCTGCTAATCAGCTGTGTGACACTGGGCCTCGGTTTCCCCACATGTAAGCTGGGGATAACAGCACTTCCTGCCTCAAGAGGGCAGTGGGACGGGGGCTGTTGGTAATAGTATTTGTGAAGGGCCAGCACAGTGTCCCCGCTCAGAACTCAGAGCTCCAAGAGAGCCCCTACCCTCTGCACACCCCTCAGGCCCAGCAGAAGCTCAATGTCTGCCCCACTCTTCCCATCTCAGCTCTGTCCTCCTGTCTCTGAGCCCAGGGGGCCTGCAAGGCACTAGACACATCCTCACCTCACCCCTCTGTCTCGCCTACCTCTGTCCACTTTCAGGGCCTGATTTGATCCCCTAATGCATCCTCCCTCCTCTGAGCACTCCCTGCCTCACTGGCTGTTCCATTCACTGAACATACTTTTCTCTGATGTGTCTTTTCCCCTCCTGATACTAATACCTCTACCTAACATTTCCTGGGCAGTGCATGTGAGATTTTAATCCGCCCACATCCTTCCTCAGAGGAAGACACTGGCCAGTTTCATAATGAGGAAGCAGGAGACCCAGAAGGTAAATAATTTACCCCAGGTCACACAGCATACAGGCCAGAGAACAGAACTCAATGTCAGCTTTTTACCTTCACCTACCTGGGAATACGGAGAGATGACATTCCCAGGCAGGGACGTTAACAGTGTCCTGGCCCAAGCCCTGTCTCTCTAGTTTAGGAGGTCATCCTAGCCAACCCCATGGGAACCCTTTCTCCTAAGTCCTGCCAAGTGTCTCTGCTTGTTCCCTCGGCCACAGGAGCTCACTGCCAGCCCCATCCAGTCCCAACTGCAAAGCCCATCTTGGAAGCTCTGTCTCCCTCCACCTCCACCCAGTGTTTCAACCCCTAAATTGGTTCAGAAACCGCCTTCTTGACAACGAGCACCCACCCACCACATGCCAGTTTAAAACTGCCTGAGTATTTTTCCCCACCTTTACTATAAAAAGACACCTTGAAAATGCAGCATTGACGTTTCCCTATCAGTTTTCTTTTTGACTTAAAAACACAAATATTATGGTCATTCAAAGGTGAAGTCGGGGAAGATCAGGAAAGGAAGGAAGACTCAGCCTGCCCTGGCCTTGCTGGGTGTCGCCGCAGCTCAGTGTCCCCCCGGATAGCTGTGGTAACTTCCCAACTACCTTCCACTTCAGACATGAGGTGAATAGAGGAATCTGTGCAACAGCCAACCAAGGCCAATTTCCTCACTCACTTCCTCTATCAAAAGTCCCACAGCCCCAAACAATCAAGGGCACAACCCAGGTTCCCCACCTCTGACCTCACACCTCAGCGGCTCCTCCCTTCTCTGCCAGGTTCCCAGGTGGAAGGCAGTGGCAGACACTGAGACTTCACTGTCCTAAGATGGAGAGCAGAGGACAAAGCCTGCCAGGTGAGGAGTGGGGATGTCTGAGCACCCCAGCAGAGGCTATGTGGGAGGCTGGGTTTCCAGAGGCCTGGTCAAGCCACCTCCCTTGCCTGGAGGTCAGATGTTCCTGGAGAACAGATGGAAGAACAAGGTGCTGTTGCCTAGCTCAGTGGCACCAACTTCGATCTGACGCCAGGCCAGACTGGGCAGCTTCCTTCCCCTCCATCTTGTCTGTCTCCGCCTCTGGGACTGCATCCTGGCAGCCATATCTGTCCTGAGCCCACTGCTACCCTCCATGCTCCCTGATGGCCTATCACAGCCCCAAGAACAAGGCCTGGCCCACCGCTGCTGCTGCTGCTGCGCCCAGAGCCCACTGCAGTAAATGCTCAAGGAATATTTGCGAAAGAATGAGTTATTCTCCTGAGAGATGGCCCTGGCCTCCTAACTACTAAACCTTCCTCTCATCTTTCCTTCTCACCAGCAACCTAGGAACTTTCTAAAATAATAATATTAAAAATAATCATAGTAACTACAAGCACGTGTTTTGATCACTCTACTAAAAGCTTCACATGAATTATCTCATTGAATCCCCACCACAGTCCTGTGAGGTAGGTACTTTTATTATTGTTCCCATTCCACAGAGGAAGAAATAGAGATGAGTCATTCAGATCATATCACTGCTCTGGCTAAAGCCCTTCATGGCTCCCTATGTCCTCAGGATACAGTCCCAATTTCGTAATCTAGCCAACCTGCACTCCACAGGCTCTACCTGCCACCCCACTCCACCAGCCACACTAACCACCTTTCAAGTTGCTCTAGCCAGCCTTGCCTTGTCCTACCTCCAGGCATTTGCACAGGCTGTTCCTTCTTCCTGGATGCTTTCCTCTTCTCCTGCCAGCTTCATGTGCCTAACTCCTGCTCATCCATCCACCTCTGCTTTGATATCACTCCCCTGGGGAGCCTTGATGCCCCTCTCCTGGCTCCCTCATCACTTGGGGCTCTAATAGCCTGGCTACGTGCCAATCCTCTGCTCACTGGCATGGTCCACGAGAGCAGACACTGAATCACCACTGGCCCCTAGTACACAACACGGGGCTAGGCACACAGTAGGGGTTTAGCAAATGTTTATTGAGGCTTCTATCTGGTGCTAGAGGTGGGAGATGGAGGAGTATTCATTGCTGCAAAAGAAGCCAAAATAGGCCACTCTTTGCTGTTCAGGACCAAGCCTATGCTAATATTGTCCCCTGGGGGAATAAAAACAACAAGAATGGCAGAGCCAGGTGCTTATTATCTGCCAGGTAATAGCAAAGTGCTTTATATTAATTAGTTCATTTAGTCCTTAAAACAAGTCTTAGAGATTGTTTTTATTATTCCCACTTTACAGATGAGGAAACTGAGGCTCAGAAAGGTTAGGTCCCTTGTCAAGGTCACACAGCTGGGAAGTTACAGAGTACAGTTTGAATTCAGGGTGCAAAGTCCAAGTTCTTAACCTGTAACTGGGATGATGGCAACAGCCTGGAGCAAGAATTATGACCACCCTCCCCACTTCCACCACGGGGCCTTGAACACATCTGAGAGATCTTGCCCAGCGGCAATGGGCACTGGCCTGTGCCCCCATAGCTCAATATGGGAAAGGGGAGAGTAGTGGGGAGGACACAGGGAGAGTGGCTGAGGAGAGCTGAGAATCTCTTCCACCTTGGGGTCAGGAGGGGGCCCTTGGCCGCTCTGTCCCTGGGGCTGTGTCTCTGGAGAGGCCCTGCCTGCCTAAAAAGAAGGAAGCCCCAGCCTCCTTCAGCGGAGTGAGTCACTGCACTGTGGGAACCAGGATGGTTCCTGCCCGAGGGGGAGAGAGACTCACACTGAGGGCCTAGCTGGACCCAAAGGGCCTTGAAATCACCCTCCATAGAGTGGGGCTGACTCCCCACTCACTCCTCTAGCCCTAAGGCCTCCAGAAACAAAACTCAGCTCCTCAAACACAGCCCATTGCGGTATGTAGCTCTGGGGAGAGGAGTAGTGGATATCACAACCACAGTGCTGGGCGGCCGACCCGAGCTGCTCCCTGGGACAGTCTGCCCTGCTCACCCACCATGACCTTTACTGTCAGGGCAGCCAGCCAGCCGGGTGGTGGGCAGTCGTGGGAGCCTGACTACAGGAGAAGGAATTTGCATTTTCTCTAAGTCCCAGTGTTGGGCACACTCACAGAATAATTAAGCTCATGAGATTCTTGCTACAGCCTGAGGACCACAAAAGGGCAGGGGCAGGGCCACTGGGGGACCTGGCACCAAAGAGGACTCTGTAATCACCAAAAGTCTGAGTTTGGCATTTGCAGAGGAAGAAACTGAGGCTTCCTAGTCAGCCTGGGGTTCAGACAGAGTCCCCAGACTCAGACCCAGATGCAGAGTGTGGAAAGGTGCAGGGTTCCACCTCCCAGGCCCTCCTAGAAGAGTGACCCCTTTCCAGTGCACTTCCTTCAGAAGAACTGCACAAAGTTCCCTCCTGCACCCTTGAGTCATGTCCTCACAACTTCAAACTCACAGTGATCTCCCAACCTGGCCCCCTTGCCACTCCCCAACCCAGCCCTGGACACTGGGTCCCCTTCCCACCCAGGTGGTGTGCCCCAACACCGAGCCCCTCCTCATTCCCTCCTGAGCCTTCCTCAGTCCTGCCTCCTGCATACTCTCCTGGCCCTGGCAACTTAGGGCTGTTGGTCAAACATGCACTCCCTGTGTGCTCAGCTCACCGCCTATGACCATTCCTACTCCTCCCCAGTCAGGTGCACACCTGAACTATTGTATATAAAGAGAGCACCTTTAGTTCTTGTCAGCAACCTGGACCCCTCCCACACACCTAGGTATTCGCACCTGTAATCCAGCACTCAATTGACCTCACACTTGGGCCATATCGACGCCTCCACCTCAGATGACACCTGTATCCTCATGAGTACACCTAAGTCCCCGAAAAGGCACCTGTGGCCTAAAGTACACACCTGTGTCTCCACACACGCGCTTCAGGGTCCCGGTACACTCAGTGCACAACCCGCCGAGTTACCGGCCCGCTCTCCCTTGGCGCCCTGAGCTGGGTCCCTCGCACCCCCGCTGCTTGGGCGTACCTGGATGTTGCGCTTGCGCTCGCAGGCTGGCCCGGTGCCTTGCACCACGCTGTCGAGCACAGCCACTACGTCGGGTGCGGGCTCCACGAAGCAGGCCGTGCGGGCGGCGCGGATGGCAGCTTGCACGTCGGCGAAGCGGAACGCGCAGAGCGCGGCCGGAGCCGCGCGGGCCGCGGGGGCCCCCAGGGGCCGCTCGAAGACCGCAAAGAGCAGCTCACGCGCGGGGAAGACCGATACCAGGCGGCTGTAGAGGTCGCCGCGGCCCGTGCCGCCCGAGCACTGCAAGCCCAGCTGGATGTAGGACTCGGTGAGCTTCTTGGCGTCGCCGCCAGCGCCGCGAGGCAGGCAGATGCGCGCCAGTAGGCTCCGCGCCTGGCTCTCCTTGTCGCCCGCGCGCGCCTCGCTGTTGAGTGCCAGGTACGCGTAGGACTGGGCACCCGACGGCGGGTCCGGTGGGTGCAGAAAGGCGCGCACGAAGCCTAGCTTGTGCTGTTCCTTGGCCCCCTGCTTTATCTTGAGGATGTTGTCGTCGGAAGGGTTGAGATCGAAGGTAAAGAGCTTGGCCAGGTCGCCGCGCGCATCCAGGGAGCGGATGGCGATCTCGGGTGTGTTCTCGAAGCGGTGGTCTTCCAGGCTGCGGTTGCGCGGGAAGAAGGCGCTGCCGTAGCCGGTGTACGTGGCACCTACAAGCAGGCGGCTACCTCCCGCGCCGGCGGCGGGCGGCAGCACCAGCCCGACGGTGGACGCGTTCGGGTGGTTGGCCGCCACGTTCAGCATGCTGGGGAACACGGTTACGGGCTCGGCGGGCGGCGCGGCGGGCGGGAAGTGCACGGCCACCGTCGAGATGTTGCCCCGGCGCCGCAACTGGCAGAAGCCCTGGTAGATGGAACCACACACGACCACCAGGCCTTGGCCGGGGTCCAGTTGCAGGATCTTGTTGTAGTTGTCGGTGAGACGCCGCGGGTGCTCGCAAGAGGCCTGCGGCAGCTGCGGGGCGTGACACAGCGGGCTGTCGGCCACCGGGCCCACGGCCGCCTCAGCCTCCAGGCTCAGGTTGGCGCCCGACAGCTGGTAGAGGCGGTTGACGGCCGCCAGGTACACCGTCCCCGCCGCGCCGTCCAGGGCGAAGTTGTTGGTGGGCGTGGGCGAGGGGAAGCGCCGCTGGATCTCCAGGGCGCCGGCCTGCGCCGCCCCAAGCAGCAGCAGCAGCAGCAGCAGCGGGCACGGCAGCGGGGCCCGGAATGGCGGGCGCGGCGGCAGGGGGCTGGCCGCGGCTGCCCAGGCGCTAAGGGGTGCACCGCCCGCGGCGCGACGAGCCATCCGGGCGTGCGCGGGCTGCGCGGCACGGCGAGTGCATGGGGCGCGGCGCGGCCAGGAGCCGGGAGCCCGGAGGAGGCAGGAGGCGGGGGGCGGGCCCGGGCCGCGAGGCGCTTCCTGCCCGCGCCAGCCGCCCCCGGCCCCGGCGCCCCGGCCCGGCTCAGCCTCACCGCGCAAGCCGGGGGCGGGGCGGGGGCGGCTCCGTTGCGGACACGCCTTCGTGCCGTGCCCCGCCCCTGAGTCCCCTCCCGCCCCCCGCCCACCTTTCATAGCGTCCCGGCCCACTCCACGGGCTGCCCGCTGGCCCAGCCCCACCCCGCCCGCTCGCCGCCCGCTTGTCGCGGGCTGGCTCGGCTGTCGGAGGGTCCGGCAGCCCGGCGCCCTCCAGGACCCTTCCGCTTAGCGTCCGCGGCCCCGGCTCCCTTTCCCGGCGCCGCCTCCGTCTCTGTCGCTTGTTCTTTCCTTCCTTCCTCCTAGCCGCTCGGCCGGTCTCGCTTGGACTAGTTTCTTGCCTTTCTCCACTCCCGTCTGTCTCTCTGTCTCCCTGTATTCCTGTCTGTCTCTGTCTAACCGCCCTCCTTGAGGGTTGCTCTCTTCCTTCTCTGTTTTCCTATCCTTGACAAAATCTCCCTCTCTCCGTGGCTCCCTCCTCTTCCTTCCCCCTGAAATTCTCAGTCTCTCTCCCATCCCTTGGACCCCCCCGCTTCTCCATCTCTGTCACCTTCTCTTCCTCTCTGCCTTCCACAGCCCTCCCTCTCCCCAGCCGTCTCCCCTTTTTCATCCCCTTTCACGGGGCACTGTCCAGGCCTTCGGCCCCCAGGCCTGAGCACCTCCAGGGCCAGCTGGACAGGGAGCACCACCCCTCAGTCCCTACGATCTGTCCCCTCAAACCCCAGCCCCATAAAAGGGGTTTTATTAATGGTGAGACAGAGGGGCAGACGCATAAATCAGGAAAATGGAGAGAGGAACTACTTCAGGCTGTGGGGCAGTCTGGTCTGCATGAGCCACACCCAGTGAGGCCTCGGTCCTGAGGGCGAGTGGCCCCCAGAGGCCTTGTGTGGAGACCCAGCCCTGTGGGCTGCTACTCTCTTGCCCACCACAGTTCACCAGGAGGCACTTCCACTTTGTGGGGGACTCAAAGGGCCTAAACTCCTCTCAGATTTAGTGGCAGATCAGCCGCATGAGCTGTCACTGGGCCACTTCTTTCACCTGAAAGGAGCAGGTAGGCATTGGGATGGGAGACAGGTAGCCATGATTCCAAGGCCACAGAGCCCATATGAAGAGCCGTCATGGCACCTGGCCATGGTGGGTACTCCAACAGGTCCTGTGCCAAGATCTGGGTCAAGAGCTTTACATGCATTAATTTACATCCTCCTCATCACAGCTGCCCCCTGAGGCTGGTACTGGTGTCCTACCTTACAGAGCAGCTCCTGAGGCTCCAGAGGTGAAGGGACTGTCTGGAAAGCACAGCTCATAAGGAGCAGAACTGCAATGTCTGAAAGCCAAACTCTGTTGGCTTTGAAACCACCCCAACCCACACTCAGCCCCCGCCAGCTCTGGCCTGTCACAACAGGAGGGGGACGCTCTGATCAGACCCCTGGCTGCCACATGGTACCCTGTGGCCTTTGCTCTAAGGGTGGCCTGATCTCATCTCACTGTTCCCACCTAGCCAGGAAGAAAAAACAGGGGCTTTCTCTGTGCCCCACAGGGTAGGCAGGAAAAGCCAGGCCTACAGCAGCCCCCAACTTCCCTAGCCCAACACCCTCCTCTTCCTGCCTTCCTGCCTTCCTGCTGTCAGTGTTTGCCCATCACGCCTGTCTTTTCCAGCCCCCTCCCTTCCTCTTCTCCCTTCCTCTTCCTCCTCCCTCATCCCCAGGTCCTTCCACTGCTTTGATAGCCAGGAGTTTTCAGCTGCTGGAAATCAGAGGCTCTGCTTCTGGCGTCTGTCCTGCTGGGCTCAAGACCACTCAGGGGACAGTCCAGTAGGACCCATGTCCCCATCTCCAGGGCTCCTGGTATGCCACCTGTGAAAGCAGTGGAAGCGGACTGAGGCCCCCCGCAGGGGTGCAGGAGGCTGCCTGCCTCAGTGTACCTCACCCAACACCTCCTTCGAGCCCCCCTCCCCCCCCATCAGTCCATCTGCCTGTCTCCGTTCAGTTTTATCTTTCTCTAGCCTTCCCCACCCCATCTCTGTTTCTGTCTTCTTGCTCCTCCTGGTTTTTCTCTTTGTCTCTCTCTTTCAGTCTCTTCCCAACCCCTCTCTTTCCACTCTGTCTCTTTGTGTGCATCTCTTTATCTCTCCCTGTGTCTCTGTCTCCCTCCCTATTCCCCACTCTTCTCTCTCTCTTTCGCCCCTCCTAGCTTCCTTCCTATCTCTAAGCTCTTCTTGCTGCATCCTGCAGCTCCCCCCACTGAGCCCTGAGAATAATGCTCTTCGTCCTCAAGGCTCAGCCTGGTGCACAGTGGAAAATGGTTCTGGGCACTTTCAACACAAAACTACCTGCCAAATTGAGCACTAAGACTGGAGCCACCCCAGGCTGGGAGAGTGCAGGGCCAGTTCAGACTGTAAATGGCTTGGCCAGGGTCCAAGTGTCATGGGATAAACTGGAAGTAGAAGTGCTATGTGGCCTAGGGCAAGGAACTTACCCTCTCTGGGCTGCAGTTTCTTTATCTGTAAAATAAGAACACTCATTATAGCACACTGGCCCCTGGGAGATTGCGAGACATAACAAAAAGCACAGTGCAGCCACATTGCAGGGACTGGGCAAATGCCAGTTTCTCTACCCTTGCATTGAGTAGTGGTGGACCAGGGCCCTACTTTCTGTCATGAGTCCCACAGCAGTGAGTAAAGTGCAGCACTGCCCTGCACAATCTCATGTCATCCTTACAGCCAGCTGACAAAACTGGGATCACTAAACCCATTTCAGAGATGGAAAAACTGAGGAGCATTAGCAAAACTCAGATCTATCTCCAGATTCATCTCCAGATCTCCTGTCTGTCCATTAGCTGGGAGCTTCTTCAGGCCATGATGGGTCATGGTGGCAGTCACCCTATACTCCTGGCTGAGCAGATGAGGTGCTGATAACTCTTGGCAGGAGGGAGGGAGGGGGGGGAGGGAGGGAAGGAGGGAGAAGGAACCCACATCTTCCCTGGCCAAGATGCTATGGCATGTCTTCCCAGAGGGTTTGAAGAGGGAACCAAGGAGAGATGGAGGGCACCCCAGAGGTGCGGTTCGGTGGTATGAACTAACTGAATCACCCACTTGATTAACCAACTCTGAATTAACTACTATCTAACCTCGAATCACATTGTAATTCAGGCCATTTTCAATTTTTGTTCAAACCTTCTTATTATACAAGGAGAAGAGCTAATGTGTCTTTAATGCCTCTTTAACATTTGTCATTGTCCTTTTTTTTAACAGAGACAGAGAGAGAGTCAGAGAGAGGGATAGATAGGGATAGACAGGAATGAAGAGAGATGAGAAACATCAATCATCAGTTTTTCGTTGGGACACCTTAGTTGTTTATTGATTGCTTTTTCATATGTGCCTTGACCGTGGGCCTTCAGCAGACTGAGTGACCCCTTGCTCAAGCCAGCGACCTTGGGTCCAAGCTGGTGAGCTTTGCTCAAACCATAGATGAACCCATACTCAAGCTGGTGACCTCGGGGTCTCGAACCTGGGTCCTCCGCATCCCAGTCCGACACTCTATCCATTGTGCCACCGCCTGGTCAAGCTGTCATTGTCCTTTTTTTTTTTTTTTTTTGTATTTTTCTGAAGTTGGAAACAGGGAGGCAGTCAGACAGACTCCCACATGTGCCCAACCGGGATCCACCCGGCATGCCCACCAGGGGGCAATGCTCTGCCCATCTGGGGCATTGCTCTGTTGCAACCAGAGCCATTCTAGCACCTGAGGCAGAGGCCACAGAGCCATCCTCAGCGCCAGGGCCAACTTTGCTCCAATGGAACCTCGGCTGCGGGATTGTCCATTTTTAATAGAAAAACAGTCTCAAGCTCATCGCTGTTGATGGCAGCACTCTAGAATTTACTCACATATCCTGTTTTCGTTATAATATTTGCAGTTATTTTCTGGTTTTGGCAAGTGATAACTGGTTGTCTAGGTACAATGATGATGTAAAGTTTGCTTAATAAATGCATTTATTGAAGTTTTTAAAATGTAAGTTAATTTAAAGACATATAAAGTAGCTCATAATCCTGGTGGCACAAAACGCCCGGAAGCAGGGGGACATCGACCCAGTGTAGTGCCTTTGTAGATGAGAACACGGCCGCTCAGATGGGACAGGTTCTTGCCTGGGCTCTGAGGGGTCAGTGGTCAGGCTGGCCCAAAGAAGACAGGCTGGGCCTCTCCCCCGCCTGGGCGGGGGCTCCCATCCTGCCCTGTCCATCCTCAGCTCTCTGCCTGCTCAGAGCAGAGCGGTGAGAAGGAGGAAATGTTTTTCTTCTACAATTGGAAAAAATAACAGTGGGTCCAGGTTTGTGCTGGGAGGAGGGGGCTCCTGCCCTTGGGCCTGGCCTCAGAGAATGCTTTTCCTGCAGGAAATGTCCCTACACGCTGACTGCTCTGAACACTGCCTTGGTGACAAGAAGGTGCTGGAAACGGAATCCTCTGGGACAGCTTAGCACCCTCAGCCTGCGCCTCCATAGTGCCAGGAGCCGTCACTGAGGCTTCTTCAGGGCTCTACCCACATTGTTTCCTCCTGGAAGCAGCCTGAGAGGTACATTTTATCAGCCCCATTTTATAGATGGGATCATTGAGGATCAGGGAGGTGCCACCACTTGCCTGCAGGGGCACAGCTCACTGGCCTCCAAACCCTGCTCTTGACTAGGCCCAGCTCTGCCCCTAACCACCTGTGTAGCCTTGGCGACCCCACCTCCCTTTGAGCCACAGTTTCTTGATCTGGAAAGAGGAGAGTATGATCCTCCTTACAAGGCTGCTATGAGGATGGAAAACACACACACACACGTCACAATACCCAGCACATCAGGAAGTGTGGTATCCACTGTCTTTCTAGCTCTGAAACACAGCTCCTTTACCCCAGACTTCTCAAATCGAGCATTTGTATCCACTCAGGAAAGACCCCAGACCCAATGATATCATCCTCATGGCATTGCCACTGAGGCAACTTATCGGTGCCATCTCCAGTAAGAGCTCAGATGCACAAGATCATGTTTAATTAACCTCTATTGGATCTCCCTCCTTTTCTTATAAACATGTACACCAAGGTTCAGAGAGGCCTAGAGGCCTACCCAAAGTCAGACAGCAAATAGGTGGCCTAAAGTGAGCCCTACTCCCTCTCTGGCCCACCTTGTCCCACCACACCAGATCTCCTGTCTTTTTTTTTTTTTTTCAGGTGAGAGAAGAGGAGATGGTGAGGCAGACTCCCGCATGTACCCTGACTAGGGCCTACCCAGAAACCCCATTTGAGGATGATGCTTGAATCAACTGAGCTATTTGTAGCACCTGAGGCTGACACTCAGACCAACTGAGTGGCCAGGGCCATGCTCAAACCAATGGAGCCACAGGCTGCGGGAAGGGAAGAGGGAGAGAAAGGGGAGAGAAAAGGTGGGGAACAAGATGGTCACTTCTCCTGTGTGCCCTAACCAGGAATCAAATGTGGGATGTCCATATGCCAGGCCAATGCTCTATCCACTGAACCACTGGCCAGAGCCTTGATCTCCTGTCAATGCCACTGTATCCCACTGAGTGGCTCAGGGGCAGCTGGGGTAACCCTCAAGTGGCAACCCTGACAGGAGACACGGCACCCATCATGCTAATGTGTTTAAGTTGCAGACAGTTGGTGCTGCTGGCATGGCTCTGTTGGCATTTCCTCACTGCAGATGCTGCAGGAAACTAGGTTTTTTTCCCCCCTCTGGAGTTCTGGAGTGTTCTCTCCCCTGCCTCTGCTGGATGTCCTCCAGAGGTAAGGAGAGAGTAGTGGCTTTGTAGGTCTGGTTTCAGGGCAGAGGAGTGACCTGCCTTGCCTAAGGGGACAAGTCGCCAGGTCATTTCTCTTTGTCTTTGTCTCCTTCAGGGCTAGAGGAAATGGTTCTCATTCCTGCATGCGAGAAGCGTCCTCTCGACTCTGGGCACATCCGTGCCCTCTGTAGGGGGGACCCGGAGCCCCTGTGCGCCCATCCCGGGCGCCTGGCCTGCCGAGCCCCCGTGTGGCCCCTTTGTGCTCTGTGAGCTGGATAATGGGAGGCATTCTCAGACATCCAGTCATGGGTCTGGGCCCAGGAAAGGACCCGGCAGCTCCACACTGAGGCCTCTGTCCAGCAGCCACCGCCCCGGGGGTCCCCACCCACATTCCCAGGCTGCCGCCATCTCCAGGGGACAGAGCCCAGGGTGGGGTGGGGGCAGGCAACCAGTAAGCAGACAGTAGGTGCTCCACAAATTTGTCCCTGATGACAGGAGCCACAGAGAGGCAGGCAAGCCCAGAGTTGAGGAGTACAGGGAGCCACTTGGGCTGATTCTTGGTGTAGTTTTTAGGGTCCTTTCCCCTCCAGGCAAAACCTCAGGCAGAATAAAACATTAGAACAGAGTCCTTCCTTCCTTCAACAACCATTGACTAAGCACCTACTATGTGCCAGGAACTGGTGATATTATGGGGACTCCACAGGCATGGTCCCTGTCCTCAACCCAGCCTCATGTGGGAGAGAGTCTTTAATCAAACAACTCAAATAATTATTATGTAACTGGAAAGGGTCACTGGTTCTACAAAGGGGTGATGCCAAGTGGTTCAAGGGGACCTGAGTCCATCTTGGTTTCTTGGTTGAGGACCTACCTAAGGCAGTGACCCTTGAGCTGCGATCTGCAGTCTGCCAAGGGGTCAGAGGTGGGGTCAGGGAGAGCCCTCTCACCTTGCTGAGCTTAGGGCACTGTCAATGGCTTTCTGAGGGAAAGGGCAGAATCAGAATGGACCAAGGGAGGCCAAGAGGGGGCTTATGCTGATGTCCAGGCAGGTGATGACGGAGGCCTGGACAGGTGGTGGCAGGGGCAGAGCAGGAAGAAAACTGGCCAGAGGGTTTTTTAGGAGGTAGGCTCTCCAGGACTGGGGTGTTGGATGGTGGATGAGGGTGAAGAAAAGAAGACTCCAGGTGGGGAGTTCCCAAGTCTTGGGCTTCACCAACCTAGGGGGCCTCTTTCTGAGTCAGAGAGCACTGGGGACAAGCAGGTTTGGAGGATCTGGAGTTCACTTTGTTAAGTTCAAAGGACCCCCCACTCAGTGGGTGCAGACTCTGCCCCAAAGCCTACCACACAGACTCTCTACCCTGTCTGCACACACTTAGTGGGTGTAGTGTATCACCCAGGCCCCGGCTCTGAAGGAGCAGGGCCTTCTCACAGACAGCCGCCAGGGAGGGCGAGGCTGAGCCACATGGTCCCGCTCAGCTCACAGAAGCCAGGAAAGACACCAGGGGCCCCATGGAGCAGCCCTAGTAATAAGCTTTCCCCAAAGCACCAGCCTGTAGAAGGCCCTGTCTGGAGGTTGTTCCCAGTATGTGTCAATGCGAGGGAGGTGGGGTGGGGGAAGATGAACACAGATGTGAGATGTGCACACAAGTAGAGATGTGAACATGTGTGCATGGAGTGCACATCAGGGTCGTGTACACGGATGTGGATCCAGGTACATGTGGGGATGAGTATACAATCCAAAGTCTGCAGGTACAACAGGCTGATGTGAGGGGTCGTATATGAGGGCTGCTATGGGCAACAACAGTCTGTAGTTCATGCTGGGATTCGGGCCATTAGAGGTCATCCAGAACTTCTCTGTTGCCCTGGCCAGATAGTTCAGTTGGTTAGAGCATTGTCCCAAAGCACAGAAGTTTGACCCCCAGACAGGGCACATATAGGAACAGATTAATGTTCCTGTTTCCCTCTCACTCTCCCTTCCTCTCTCACTAAAATCAGTTACACACACACACAAAAGGACCTTCTCTGCCTTCTCTGAAGGCCACTGGTCCTGGTCCTGCTGCCCCAGGACTGGCAGAGGGACATCAAATTCCATGATTTTTATAATCAGCCTCAATAGCATGATCTTTGCTTTCAGCCTGGCCTTGGGTGGCCAGCTTCTGATCTTAGATGGTCCTGCCTCTGGCCTTGGATGGTTCAGCCATTAACCTTGGGCAGCCCAGCCTGAGTAGTTACTCAGCCTAGCCAAAGTCCCCTCTTTTGAGGAACTTGGAACTGATTCTTTGGGGACTTTTGGGTGACGCCATCTCTTATCTTACTCAATAGCAGCCTTCGCTGACCACAGGATGAGCCACAGTCTTTGCGTGTACTTCTCCCCAGACTTCCGCATCCCTACTTAGGATCTGAGTCCCCAAGGCCCATCCCCAAGTCCCTGGCATGCAGGTTAAGTCCCACCACAACCTTCCTGCCTGCCCTGTCCTCCTGGCTATGTCTCCAGGACCCGGCTCTGGCCTCTCTTCTTCCAGACAGCATTCCCAGACTGCCCATGGCACCCCATGATGCCACCATCAGAGCACCCATGTCAGGTGACAACATATCTGTTGCTCTGGCCCCCCACCAGCCATAAGGCATCTCAGAATCACAAGGATGAATGAATGAATGAATGAATGAATGGGAGAGGAGATGAATAAATGTTCTCCATCATTTTCTTGGCTGGTACCCACTCCATACATCTCCAGGGCAGCCTTAACCCTCCCTCCCTGCCCCTTGAGGCTGTCCCCACTTACCAAGAAAGGTCGACAACCCCTGCTCTGGCCCGGGAAGGGTTTGTGTGTCTAAAATACAGGTTTTCCACCTGACCAGGTGGTGGTGCAGTTGATAGAGAGTCAAACTGGGACGCAAAGGACCCAGGTTCAAGACCTCAAGCTCGCCGCTTGAGCATGGACTCATTTGGTTTGAGCAAGGCTCACCAGCTTGAGTCCAAGGTCACTGGCTTGAGCAAGGGGTCACTGGCTCTGCTGTAGCCCCCTGGTCAAGGCACAAATGAGAAAGCAATCAATGAACAAATAAGATGCCACAACAAAGAATTGATGCTTCTCATCTCCCTCCTTTCCTGTCTGTCTCTCTCTCTATCTCTCTCTGTCACTGTCACACACACAACAAAAATAATAAAATAAAATACAGGTTTTCCAATGAGGATGTGGCTTGGCTGGGTTGAAATTCATAGGGCCACCATGCCAGCCTCTCCTCCATTCCCCAGCTAGGGCCAAGGCCAGGGAGGGGCACTCTGGGCCCCTGTGCAGCGTGGGAGGCTGCGGGGGCCAGAGGGATCCCAGTTCACATCCTGCTTCATCCCTTCCCAACTGAGGAACGTTGGACAGAGCCCTTCTCTCTCCCAGCCTGTTGCACATCTACACATCTCTGACTCATGGGAGCCTCGTCACTCCTTGCAGAATCAGGACCTACAAGACCTGAGGTAGAAAAATACTTTTGGAATAAAAGCAGTTACTATTTATGGAGGTTGCCCAGGAGCAGGGAACCTTTGAAAGCTTTGCATGGATTTTTGTATTTATCGCTCACAGCAAGCACCTAAAAGTGAGGTGCTTTTATTATACCCCTTTTACAGATGGGGGATGTGAGGCATGGTGAAGTTAAGTGACTTGTGCAAAGTCACAGAGTAAACGAGTGGCACATCCTGTATTCAACCCCGGACCCCCACTGCAATGTGCTCAAGGCAGAATCTGAGAGGCACCTGGATGCCCTGCCCCTTTTCCCGCCTGTCTAGAAGTCACCTCCTAATCAATCCCATCATTGGAGACTACTGCATGGGCCCAAGCCCCACCCCTTTCTGCCTGGACACCTGCTCCTCTCCTGCTGCCCTCCCGAATCATTTCTCCATGAAGCAGCCTGATGGATATTTTCAAATTGCAAATCTGTTTACACTGTTTTTCTCCAACTTGAAACCCTGCAAAAGCTCTTGGGATAAAGCCCAGTCCCTTTCTCCTCATCCACAGTCGAAGTGTGGCCTGTGGCCACACTCCAGGCACGCATGCACTGCTGCTGGTCCCATCACCCAGTTGGCTGCCCCTCTTGCTTCCCGGCGCAGCTCTGTGGTCAGACGCCCTCGCACCCTCCCTGCACAGTCCTTGGGGCACATTAGTTGTATAATTATTTGGTTACTGTCCATGGATGCCTTGAGGGCAGGTCCTCCTCTCCTGTTCACTGCTGCTGTCTGAGCACCAGACCCCCACTAGGTGCTCCTACATCCCTAAATGAGCAACCAGTGGATTCTCAGGTTGGTTTGGTGTCCAACAGAACACAGACTTGAGGAGTCAGCAGTGAATGCTCAGGCCTGGGTGCAGGCACGCTGGTGGAGACTTTGAGCAGCTGCCTAGGGAGGGAGCCCCCAGGGCCTGCCCAGTATCCAGGGGAAGCTATTTCCAGCTCCCGGAAATAGGAAGTGAGTCATGGCCTCAGAAGCCCCGCCGGACGCTTGGCACTTTGGGTGCGATTGATGAGCGTCTGGACGGAAGGGCCCAACCTCAGCCCAGGGAAGCAGGAAGGAGGCCTGGAGGAAGAGGATAGGAGAGGAGACCCTTACCCCAGCAAAACAGGCAGCCCTGTGGGGCCCCAGCGGAAGACGATGAGATCAGCACAGATTTGGCCGCCTACCCCATTATCCAGCCACACCTGGGCCTGGACAGTGGGGCAGGAGTGGCCACATGCCCGAACCCTCCAACCCAACTGACACCCATCCCGGGCCCCTCCAGGCCAGGCCTGTGCTTATCTCACTTGCTCTCCACATGAGCACAGTCTCACGGGCCCCATTCTACAGAAGGCCAAAAGGAAGCAGGGGCTTGCCAAGGCCGTGTCAGCCAAGGATAGCACTGGATTTGAACATAGCTCTGTGTGATGGTGGAAATCTCTCAGGGCTACAGGAGACTCAGGGGACTGTCCACTGGCCGCAGGGCAGCTACCAAGAAAGTCTGGGGCAGGGGTCTGAGGCTCTGTCTAGAAGAGGCCAGGGTTCTAGTCCTGATTCAGTCTCTATCTGAAAACAGGACTAATCTGGTGTCCCTCCCCCAGCCTCAATGTCTCTGAACCTGCTCAAGGGGCATAACTGGGCACGCAAGGGTCAAAGCAGGGGTCTGAGGCTGGGAAGATGTCCCCAAGCTGGGGCTTCCTGGGCAGGAAACCAAGGGACCCCCTTCCTTCCTGCATCACAGTCTGGGGCTCCTGGAACTCCATGGATAGTACCGGCTGGGTGGTGGGGACACCACCCTGGGAAACTCCATTCTGATGGAGGGCAGTGCTGGCCCACTGTGGGCAGGCCTGTCAGAGGAGGGAGGACTCGGGTTATTTTCATTTCTTCTACTGGATCCATGTCACCTCATCCCTGCCTCTCCATTCTCACTTCCCCCTTCATGCCTGTGGGCAGACTTGCCCCAAGAGGAACTAAGAGTTTCCATGGTCTGAGCTCCAGCCCCGGGTCTCGGGCTTGGATAGGCCATGCAGCTGCAGATGGGCACCCTGGGGCCTGAGGTGCAGCCACTGAAGTGTGTATCCTGGATCATGAGGTCAAGGAGAGGCAGAATTAGGCAGCACGCAACCCCCATGCCTTGCCTTGCTGGGTTGTGACTTTTATTTATTTATTTTTTTTTTGGGGGGGGGCTCGTCCTGGATATGATATTTAAAAATTTTTTTTGGATACAGACAGAGAGAGAGTCAGAGAGAGGGATAGATAGGGATAGACAGACAGGAAGGGAGAGAGATGAGAAGCATCAATTTTTTGTTGTGGCTCCTTAGTTGTTCATTGATTGCTTTCTCATATGTGCCTTGACCGTGGGGCTACAGCAGACCAAGTAACCCCTTGCTCAAGCCACCAACTTTGGGTCCAAGCTGGTGAGCTTTGCTCAAACCAGATGAGCCCGCACTCAAGCTGGTGACCTTGGAGTCTGGAATCTGGGTCCTCCGCATCCCAGTCCGATGCTCTATCCACTGCGCCGCCACCTGGTCAGGCTGGGTTATGACTTTTAAATGGGAGAGATTCAAGTTTTTCTTTCTTTGTGTCTAAATTTTCTAAGTTTCCTTAAAGAATGTATATTATTTGTGTTAGAGAAAAACATGGGACAGAAGCCATGGGTTGGGGATGTGGCTTCTGGTGGACTTTTGCAGGGAATCAGAGGCCAAAGGGAATCAGTGTGCAGCTGCACCTGCCAGGGGCCGTGGTGAGGCTTAGACCAGGACATTCAGACTGCAATCCACTCAGAACTTGTCGCCTCTCTGTACAGCTCCATTCTTCAGATAAGAGACGGAGGCACAGGGTTGCCAGCTACCTGTCTGAGGTCATCATCTCAAGAAGGATTGCCCACCGTAAACCCTCCCTTCAATCACAAGTTTTATGGCTGGACTCATCTGGGTGAACTGCAGGCCCCCTTTGAAAGCCTTGGTGAAACCCAGCTCTATAACTTCCGGGCAAGTCACCGCCCTGTCCGTGCCTCGGTTTCTCATAGTTGCCAAGGAGGCACATAACACGTGCTATTTAAACGTGGTGCTATCCGAGGGGCACTGGGCTTCGGGCCGTGCACATGCGTGGGGGGTGGACTATTGTGTTACCGTCTGCAGG
The DNA here is from genome assembly GCF_036850995.1 of Saccopteryx leptura. NCBI lineage: Eukaryota > Metazoa > Chordata > Mammalia > Chiroptera > Emballonuridae > Saccopteryx > Saccopteryx leptura. The sequence goes on along the minus strand of NC_089512.1, from coordinate 47,339,010 downwards.
CAAGCCTTCCTACTTATTACCCAGCCAGAAGGGTGCAAGTGTTTTTCCAGGAGGTGTCTCACTCTGTCTCCTCTTCCCCTATTCCAGTCCCTCTCTCCTCACCAGCCCTCAGGGCCACCAAACGGGGTTTGAGCATGGGGAGCCCAAGGGGAGCCCTGACCCTTTGGACCCTTCTTGCCCACCCAACGCTGGTCCCCACGTGATTGGTGAGAGGCCGAGAGGTTAAGTGAGGAGCCTCAGAAAAGCCTCTTAAATGCTGCAGCCACAGAGTGATTTACAGCAGGGTTGAGTCCTCCCCTGCCCATAATTCACTTCCATTTGCAGGACCCTTGGCCCCCTCTCGGAAGACGCTGGGGGAAGACAGGAGTGGGGTGGTCGCACTAATTTTAGCATTAGTAATTGAGTAGCTACAGGTGATTTATGGGTCCAGGGCTCTGCTTTTGCCTCCTCAGTACCAACCCCAGCTCCTGCCCTTGCTAAGCTAGTTAAAACACCTGCAGGGAACTCCCTGACCAGTGGTTCTCATAGGGCACACCTGGAAATCTTCCAGAGAAATATGTGCCTGTTGGGGACCAAAACACCAACAGGGTTTTTGGAGTTTAGATTTTTGGGGGACAGAGATGTGGGGAATTGGCTGTAAGCTGACAGTCTGCCCAACCCTCCACCTCACTTGCCTGATTAGGTTGCAAAAGGCTGTTAAGCTGTGGCGCTAGATTGTTTACACTACTCCCCATGTTCTCCAAAAAGACTGGAGGCAAGTTTCTTCTATCCTTTGTTAGGTGTAAAGTTAAGATGATATGTATGGTGGGGGTTTTCTGCACTTGGTAAAATTCTTGGGTTGTCTTGGAAACGTGATCAGAGACCATTGATTTGCTGATGACCTCACTTTGCCATATAAATAAAGCAAGATGCGGTTTTGGGGCGCGCTTTGTTCTTGCCAGCAGCGATTACAGGGCCCTCCTGACCCCATATTTTCTTAATTCCATGTGTTTTCTTAATTCCACACCATTCTCACTCGGAACCTGGAATTACTAGCTGCGCTGGTTCACAGCATGTGCCCAAATATAAAAATATACCATTTCATTACGGAAAGACCGCTCTTTTTGTTAACATCATTATTATATTTATTATTAACACATCATTATATTATTTTTAGATAAATACACCCAAGTAAAATGGATAGATTTCTCAAAAAGAAGCATGATACTGAAGAATCCGATTCTGGAAGTGAGCAAAAGTTAAATGTAAATAAAATAGAATTTTAAGGCTGACAGGCAGAATTTAATTTATAGCATTTTCCATCACTTAATACTGAACAATACTATTGGATTAGAAACCCATTCATGGAAGCTTCAAGTGATTTGGTTTAACATTAACAGAAGAAGAACTGGCAGCTATATCCACTGATCGTGGATTGATGATTAAACATAAGGAATTGTCTCTTGAAGCCTTTTGGATTTCTATAAAAGAAGAATATGTGGCAATACCTAAAAAAGCTTTGAACATTTTACTACAATTTTCAACATCCTATTTATATGAATTAGGATTTTCTACCCTCAACACAATTAAGAGTGAAAAGAGAGGAGTTCTTCAATGTACTGACAAAGAAATGAGAGTTTGCCTTTCAAATATATGCCCAAACATTGAAGAAATCACTAGGACACATCAGGCTCATGTTTCTCATAAACACAAGAATGAAAAAACTTAACACATTCGCGCCGGGACCTGCCAAATTTACTAAATCTTGCTAAGAATGTATCTATATATATAGAAAGATACGTTTTTCGTATTTTTTTTTATTTTTTAACCCCTCTTTTTACGAATTCTAAAAAGCATAACTCAAAAAATGTAACATAAAAATGTTTTTTAATGTCAAAATAAATTTAATTTTGTATTTATTTCGTTTAATCACCATAAAAGCACGCTTGGACTTTATTTTTTTCTTTAATATTTGACTTAATTATTAAAACATATTTCTCAGAAATTTGTATATAGTGCACCTACAATTATTTGTAGGAAGTTAAGTGCACCCCGACTTCAAAAAATTTGAGAACCACTGCCCTAGACCTTGCGCTGGGGCCTTTCAATTTAATTCCACCAGGGGGTGCTGTTATCCCCATTTTACAAAGAAGGGAACTGAAGCTCAGGGAAAACTCACTCCCCAGCTCACCACATCCTTTGTGCGTTGTCTCATCACACCCACTCTGTGCCCATACCCCTCAAACTGACCCCCTGGCCCTCCCATTTGAGTCTGACTCTCCTCTCCTGCCTTCCCCCTCCCAGGTCAAGACCATTGAGCAGTCAGTGGGACCATGGTGCAGGGACTGGGTCCCTGTTTCTATGCTCTATTCAGCTGATGTCCACTGTGGGCCATCTTTAGGCTCCGTGCTGAGTTCAGAGTTTCATGCAGAGATGGTCCTACACCAGTACAACCAACTCACAGTGGAAGATCAACTGTAATTTAATAAGAACAGGAAGGTGCTGCTGACACCAGTTCAGTCCTGGTGGAGGTGTCAGGGAGGGCTTCCTGGAGGAGGTGATACCTCAAGGAGGCACAGGAACTACCAACGGGGCAGGGGGCAAGTGTTGGGTAGGAGTTGAGGAGACACTACCTGCAATGACCCAGAGGCAGAAAGGAGCACATCAAGTCTTTCCCTAATACTTGCCTGGCCTAGACCACCCCTTTCACCTTCCCACCACCTACCAGGACCTCCCCGCCCACACCCATCCTCTCCTGGACACTCCTCCTCCTCGGAACACCAACACCAGAAGGTGAAGTGGGAATTCAGCCCCACAGCTCTCAGATGAGGAGAAACTGCAAGGAAGGAAAAAAATTAATCCCACTGTTTCCGTTCCCAGATCCTGCCTGAAAAACAAAAACAAAATCAAACCCCAGCTGGAGAGGCTTTATTTGGCAAAGCTTTCAAGTAGGGGGCTTGAATTGTGGGCCAGCCAGGAACCCCCAGTAAGGTAAGGCAGGGAGGCCTGGTCTGCCCAGCCATGGAGGGGGCAAGTACCGCCATGCACCCCCACGGAGCTTCACAGTGGTGGGCACTGTAGGTGCTGATGCTCTGCCCCAATCAGTTCACTTAGTCCCCAAGCAGCTGTCAAGGCAGAGCAGCGTCCCCTCACAGTACTGAGGGCCTGGTCACACAGAAGAGCTGGGAATTGAACCCGAGTCTTTCTGACCCCAGAAACCACTAGCTTGCCCACTTTATAGGGCTCTCACAGCAGCTGATGAGGAAGTGGTGAGGTTGGCTTCCCTACCTCTAGCTGCCTCTGCTCACACTCCCAGGGACAGGGAGCTCACTTCTCAAAGTCCATTTTCACATATTTTACATTGTCAAGAGTGTCCACTCCTGCCCCCACCTGCAACCTGGTTTCTAATCTCCCAGGGACACTGGGAGGCTCTGAAGTGACAGGAACAGGGCTGGAGGTACAGCATCCTGAGACACTTCAGAAAATGGGAACAAGAATGGGGAGGCCACAGGAGAGAAGGTAAAATCTGGCCCCTTCCAGCCCTATGGTCCCTTGGAGGGGTCCCTGGAGCCCTACACCCCCAGGCCTCCCAGAGTCCTGTGGGAAGCGTCACCCCCTCACAGTGCCAGGCCAGTGAGGTGCATTCCATCTCCCTACAGTCCTCTGAGGTGGGTATAATTAGGCCTTTTTTACGGATGGGGAAGCTGCAGCCCAAGCACGGCACTGTGGCTCCAGAAGCAGGAGGAGGCCCCGGGGCAGGCTGAGCTCCCTGTGCAGGAGCCTGGTGCCTCCTCCTTCCCACTCCCCCCTCGGGTTGACCTGAACAGCCTCTGGTTGGGCTTTTCCCAGAGCTGAGGCCAGAGGCACAGGTCCCCAAGTGTTTGTTCAGGCCAGGCTGGGGCTCCGGGCAGGCGAGGAGGAAATGGCCACAAGATGTTTGTCCAAGTGGGGTCAGGCTCCACCGCCAGGAGGAAGGAGGAAGGGCTGGAGGAGCAGAAGGCCTGAGTCAGCGTGCCTTGTGGCCTGGATTCTCGCCCCCAGGCCTCACCTTCCTCACCCACAGGGGCAAGCTGCACACAATAGGCACTTAGCGGATAAGGAATCTGGCTGGAAGGAAGGAGAAGCTGGCACCACCCTCAGCCCCAACCCTAATCCCCCCTTTTTCTTTTTTCTCTCCCCCCACATCTGTTCTTCCTTCCTTTGGGAAAACCGTGGGCTCCACCTCTCAAACAACAAGATTCTGACCCCTGTTCCCCACCTACCCTACTACCCAGGTCCAACCACCAGCTTCTAGCCTGGACTACGGCAGTGGCGTCCTCACTGGTCTCCCCTCACCTCCTGCGGACTACTCTCCAGGCTATGGCACCAGAGAAATCCTAGTACGATGCCAATCATATCTCGTCTCTTCTTGCTCAACACTCACCCAGGCCCCACCCTCCCTTATAGCAAAAGCCATCTGTTGTTATGAGCTGAACTGTGTCCACCTCCCATCCCCCACACACCAAATTCATATGTTGAAGTCCTTCCCCCTATACCCCAGAATGAGAGTGTATTTGTAGACAGGATCTCTAAAGAGGTGATTAAATTAAAATGAGGTAATATGGATGAGCCCTAGTCCAATTCCTTAAAAGAAGCAATTAGGACAAGTACAGACACAGAGGAAAGACCATGTGAGGACACAGCGAGAAGGTAGCTATAGACCTCAGAAGAAACCAGACCTGCTGACACCTTGATTTTGTACTTCTGGATTCCAGAACTGTGAGAAAAGAAATTTCTGTGGTTAAGCCGTGGTACTTTGTTATGACAGCTGAGCTGAACAAGACACCATCTGACCCCATGGCGTCACCAAACTTCTCTCCCCTTTGCTCTCTGCTCCCACATCACTGGCCTTCTCACTGTTACCTCCGTGTCTTAAGCATGCTCCCATCTCCAGTCCCTTGCCTTTGCTGTGCCCTCTGCTTGCTATGCCCTTTCCCCGGGGCTGCTTGCTGCCTTGTCATGCCCTGTTCAAACATTCCCCTTCAAAAAGGCTCTCCCCAACATAGCAGATAGGACCCAGATGGAAACCCAGCCCCATCACTTTGACCTGGGGACTCAGGGCCAGCTCCTTCCCCTGGAGGCTGAGCATCTGGGAAGGACCCAAGCACAGGAAGGTTAATGCCCCGTCAGGCACACCTAGGGTCTGCACATGGGTTGACTCTGACCCTAGGACCCCTGCCTGAACCTCAGTATTGCCTGGAAGGCTGGAGAAGGCTGGGAAACTAATGGGCAGTGCTCTGAGCGGCTGCTCACTTGTTTCATCAGTCAACACTCTTGAGACAATTCCACATCCACTGGAGGGGCTGATATTTAAAAGACTCACAACACCAACGTTGGTAAGGATGTGGTGCCATGTGGGAACTCTCATACACTGCTGGGCGTGTGTCTCTTCGTGTGTGAAATGGTGCAGTCACTCTGGAAAACCATTTGGAAGTTTCTGTTGAAAGTCAAATGTAGACTTATGCAATCCTGCAATCCCACTCCTAGGTGTTAAAATGAAAATATATGACCACACAAAAACCTATACATAAATGTTTACAGTAGCTCTATGAATAGTTGACCTAAACTGGAAACAACCCAATGTCCCACAGCTGGTGAATATTTTATTTTATTTTATTATTTTTTACAGAGACAGAGAGAGAGTCAGAGTGAGGGATACACAGGGACAGACAGACAGGAACAGAGAGATGAGAAGCATCAATTATTAGTTTTTCCTTGAGCATCGCGACACCTTAGTTGTTCGTTGATTGCTTTCTCATATGTGCCTTGACCACGAGCCTTCAGCAGACCGAGTAACCCCTTGCTTGAGCCAGAAACCTTGGGTCCAAGCTGGTGAGCTTTTTGCTCAAACCAGATGAGCCCGCGCTCAAGCTGGCGACTTCGGGGTCTCAAACCTGGGTCCTCAGCATCCCAGTCCGACGCTCTATCCACTGCGCCACTGCCTGGTCAGGCATGGTGAATAGATAAATAAATGGAGGTACATACAGCCATACAATAGAATAAAAAAGAATGAATTATTAGTCCTGGCTGGGTAGTTCAGTTGTTTAGATATCCAGTTATCCTGATATCCAAAGGTTGCCAGTTTGATCTCTGGTCAGGGCACATACAGTACCTGATCAATGTTTCTTTTTCCCCCTTCCTCTCTAAAATCAATGAGGGGGAAAAAAAAGAATCAATCAATGAATGCATAAATAAATGGAACAACAAATGGACATCTTTCTCAAAATCAATGAATAAAAAAATTACAAAAAAAAGAACTACTGCCTGACCAGGCGGTGGCGCAGTGGATAGAGTGTCGGACTGGGATGCGGAAGAACCCAGGTTCGAGACCCTGAGCTTGCCAGCTTGAGTGCAGTCTCATCTGGTTTGAGCAAAAGCTCACCAGCTTGGACCCAAGGTCACTGGCTCCAGCAAGGAGTTACTCAGTCTGGTGAAGGCCCGTGGTCAAGGCACATATGAGAAAGCAGTCAATGAACAACTAAGGCGTCGCAATGCACAATGAGAAACTAATGATTGATGCTTCTCATCTCTCCGTTCCTGCCTATCCCTCTCTCTGACTCTCTCTCTCTGTCTCTGTAAAAAAATAAAAAAATAAATAAAATAAATAAATTTAAAAAAAAAAAAGAAAAATAACTACTGATACACAAGACATTATGGATGAATTTCAAAGCCAGATTCAAAAGTTTTCACACTGTGATTCCGGTTAGATGACATTCTGGAGAAGGCAGAACTGTGGAGTAAAAAAGTGATCAGTGGTTGTTAGGGCTGGGTTGGGGTCAGGGATTGACTGGGAAGGGGCACCAGGGAATTCTGCGGAGCTGGGACTGTTCTGCCTTGTTCTGAGAATTGGTTAAAGTGTAAAAACTCACTATACTTGAAAATGAGATCTGTCCATTTCCCTCTTTGTAAATTATGCCTCAATTTAAAAAGTTTTTTTAAAGCAACCACAGGCGGGGCCGCGCTGGGGTCAGAGTTGGGTCAGAGTGAACGTGGCTTGTGGACAGCCTCTATAGGAGAAGGCCAAGGTGCACCCCAGCGGAGGGCAGGGCACCGGCCCGGCTCAAAGCGCGGCTCTGGCTCTTGTCCTCTCCTCTCCAGCGCCTCTCAGCCCAGGCCAAGAAAGGCTGGAAGCAGGCCCACAGGGTGGGCGAGGAGGGCCATTGTTCACACGTCCGCTCCAGCTCCTCCCCTGCCATTATTCCAAGGGTGGGACCTGCAGCTGAGCCGGGTTGCCTGTTGGAGCCGGAGGGAAGTGGGCTGAGTGGGGGGTCGGGGTGGGTCTCTAGGTTGCGTGCAGAGAATATCCAGCCTATTTGCCGGCTCTCCTCGTTTGGTACGGAGAGGCCAGCGCACTGGATCGAACCGGTTCTCCTGGGGTTGTCCGGAGCCTCGGCATCCACGTTATGAGTGCCCACGAACCCCTCAGCACCACGCACTCCGCAGGGTCGCACTCCTTTCTCTGATGGTGCATGACTCATGCAGCATGCTGTCACCAGAGGGAAGGGCCCCCGTTAGCACCCCAGTACACACTCATTTCCCTTCTTGAGACCTTGAGCCCCTCTGAAACCAAAGATGCCCCCGAGCTGTCACTTCCTGGTGGGTGGTGGAATACAGGAACCAGGGACAAACTCCCTGCCCTTGCCAAAGCCCCCGCTTTGCCACGCACTGTGGAAACCCGGGAAACCAGACAGGAGCTGTCCACGCAGCTCCCATTCCCGCCCGAGAAAAGGGTGCACAGCCAAGAAGTCAGCAACTTATAAGTGAATGTACAAGGGGGACTAGTAGGTAGAATTCACGTAGTTCAGTGGGCATCGAAGGCCTTTGGGAAGTGGGGAGTCGGGGCAAAAGAACCGCGTGGCACGGCCCAGAGATGGTAGACTGTGCCTGGCAGGCACACGGGGAGTGGGAGGTGAGGTCAGAGCGAGAGGCCTGGTGGGATCCCAGACTCTAGGGGAAGGGCCGGATTTGAGAGTCTAAAACCAGCTGCTTTTTGAGAAAAAAAGGAGGCAGGAAAACTTTGGTTTTAGTCACGCGGGAGCACTGGCCCTTTCTGGGTCTCAATTTCCCTTGTTGTAGAAAGCTTCTGGATCAGAAGCCCTGAAATTCTGACTTCTCGCAAACCAATATTAATGTGCCTTCACTTTGGTTGCGCAAGAAATGCGCCTGCAGTGGCTCACATAGTCAGACGGACCTAAACATGAAGGGAAATCAAACCCGGCCATCCAAGGACGCGCTGGCAGGAGGCTCTCATCCGATCTAGGCTGGACAGAGGGAAGCCGGGGAGCCTGCTGTGCAGGAGGCGGGAATTTAACGATCTCTGACACTGACGGTGCGCTCCCTGCAATAGCCACCAGGCGGCGGCAGAGACCAGGCTTGTCGCGTCAGTTTGTTTTGAAATAATTTCAGTTACAGAAAAGTTGTGAGAATAGCATAGAAAACTCTTAGACACTCTTCTTAAACTAATTCACCAAGTTATAGCATTTGGACCCCCTCTATGCATGTTCAAGTCCCCCTCCAAGCATCCAAGAGAAATTGTAGATGTGACGCTCCTTGAACCCTAAACCATTCAGTGTGTGGTTCCCAAGAACAAGGATGTTCTATTACACAATCACAGTAATTTTCAAGATCAGGTGATTTAATAATGATGCAATACCATTACTTAATCTGCAAAACCTTATGCAAATATTGCCAATTGCCCCACTCCAGTATCACGTTTAGATAGCTTTTATTTTAATTGAAATTAATTTGCTAAGCTTTCCTTGGCTGAAGTATCTTGCAAAAGATGGATATAAAGAGTTCCAGTCTTGGCCCTGGCCGGTTGGCTCAGCGGTAGAACGTCGGTCAGCCTGGTGTGTGAAAGTCCCGGGTTGGATTCCCAGCCAGGGCACACAGGAGAAGTGCCCATCTGCTTCTCCACCCTTCCCCCTCTCCTTTCTCTCTCTCTCTCTCTCTCTCTCCTCCTCCCACAGCCAAGGCTCCATGGGAGCAGAGTTGGCCCATGCGCTGAGGATGGCTCCATGGCCTCCCCCTCAGGCGCTAGAATGGCTCCAGTTGCAGCAGAGAATGCCCAGATGGGCCAAGCACCAGATGGGCTGAGCATTGCCCCCTGGTGGGCATGCCTGGTGGATCCCCATCGGGCGCATGCTGGAGTCTGTCTCTCTGCCGCCCCCAACTTCTCACTTGGGTGGGGGAGAAGAGTTCTAGTCTCGCCCGACCTGTGGTGGCGCAGTGGATAAAGCATTGACCTGGAATGCTGAGGTCACCAGTTTGAAACCTTGGGCTTGCCTGATCAAGGCACATAGGGGAGTTGATGCTTCCTGCTCCTCCTCCCTTTTCTCTCTCTCACTTTCTCTTCTCTCTACAATGAATAAATAAAATCTTAAAAAAAAAAAAAAAAAGAGTTCCCGTCTCACCCTGCTCAACCACATGACCCTGGGCAGGTCCCAGGTTCTCTCCACTGAGAGGTGCCAGGTTCTGGGCAGGGCGCATGGGAGAGGCTGGAGGGGGACAGAGAATGCACTTGCATTCTGAGATGGAGTCTTTCTTTCCTTCTTGGCCTGACCCATTTCCCCAGGCCGTTGGCCAAAGGGTCCATCACAGTTACCACCACAGTCTTCAAAGAGACCTCCTTGAGAAAGCAGCTTCTTGCTTTGGGAAAGAAAGGCGAATGCCCCAGCCTGCCTGAGGCTGACAAAAGGCCAGTTGGAAGTCCTGCTCTGGGTCTGGAAAGGAAGAAAGGCTCTAAGGGCTCCAAAGACTGGGAGATAAATCTTTTTGCCAGTCAAGTAGTTTCCTTTTTTTTTTTTTTTTTTTAACTTGCAATTAAATTGCAGCAGGGCCCAATCCTCTTGTCAACTAATAAAGATTAGTCATAATTTCTTCAACTTTCACTATATAAAATGGAAACACACAAAAGCGAGGAACTAATATAATGAACTCTCATTTACTTGTCACCCAGCTGCTACAAAAAATAATTCTTGATGATAGAGTACTATTGATTTTTGGCATAAAAGTCAAAAGGGAGTTAAAATACTGGAGTGACACAGCTCCATATTCCCTCTGTTCTTCTCCATTGCTTATTGATGTGACAGGACTGCTGAGTGCTGTGCCTTTGGGAACCAGAACTAGGAAGAGATGATGCTGCACACTGTCATAGATAGGCTGTATTCGTCCACTGGTACACAACACGGGAAATCCAGGCAGCTCACAATACATTCTACTATTTTGTTGAATAAATATCAACACTTGTAATATATTTATGTTGTTTTGATCAACTGCATACTATCTGTAATTTAAACTTTCCAAGAATAACATTTGTAAACAGTTAGTGACTTATGGTCTAAGAAAATTAAAAAATTTTTAAATTTCAGTTTACACCCCTAGTTTCGCTACAGAGAAGCAGGGCAATAAGAGTGTAAGGTCGGTGGATGGAGGGATGGTCATGTGGGGAACTCAGACCCGCCCACTTTGGCTAGGACCGCCCACAATCAAGCCCACCAAAGGAAGCTTCCCAGGAACCATTTGGAAAGAAGCGATCGATCGTCTGCCAGCCAGTGAAATTTTACCACGTCATAGTAGCTCCACTTCCCTAGAGGGACCCTTTAAATATCTGCCATGCGGTTTAATCTTTGCAACTTCCCTAGCCTCCATGTTTCTTTCCTCGGGGCCAGGGAACCTTGCCGGGCGGGGTGTGCGCTCTGTACTCAATAAAGCTGTTTATTATTCCACACTTTGTGGCTCTAGCCCCGTTCCTTCCTTCTCGGCGGGGAAAAATACCTTACAAAGAGTATTTAAAAAAAAAAAAAAAGTATTTCAGCCATGGCCAGTTGGCTCAGTGGTAGAGCATCAGCCCAGCTTATGGATGTCCTGGGTTTGATTCCCAGCTAGGGCACATAGGAGAAGCACCCATCTGCTTTTCCACTCCTCCCCCTCTTGCTTCTCTCTCTCTCTCTAGCTAGCTCTCTCTTCTCCTCCCCTCTTGCAGTCATGGCTCCAAGCAAGTTGACCCTGGGCGCTGACGATGGCTCCATGGCCTCTACCTCAGGTGCTACAAAGAATGGCTCCAGTTGCAATGGAGCAAGGGCCCCAGATGGGCAGAGCATCGCCCCCTAGTGGGCTTACTGGGTGGATTCCGGTCAGGGCACATGCAGGAGTCTGTCTCTGCCTCCTCTCCTCTTATTAAATTAAAAAAAGAAAAAGAGTATTTCAGTCATAAGGATTATTACATTAGGCTAATACTTTAGAGGGACAGTAGAACTGAACTTAAGTTCAAAGAGAAAAAAAATAAAGCAAAACCTCATTAATATAGAAGAGCTTTTCATGTATGTACTTTTCATATGAGTGACAGTGGATATCCAATCACTATATTTATTTATTTATTTATTTATTTTCTTTTTTTTTTCATTTTTCTGAAGCTGGAAACGGGGAGAGACAGTCAGACAGACTCCCGCATGCGCCCGACCGGGATCCACCCGGCACGCCCACCATGGGGCGACGCTCTGCCCACCAGGGGGCGATGCTCTGCCCATCCTGGGCGTCGCCATATTGCGACCAGAGCCACTCTAGCGCCTGGGGCAGAGGCCACAGAGCCATCCCCAGCGCCCGGGCCATCTTTGCTCCAATGGAGCCTTGGCTGCGGGAGGGGAAGAGAGAGACAGAGAGGAAAGTGCGGCGGAGGGGTGGAGAAGCAAATGGGCGCTTCTCCTGTGTGCCCTGGCCGGGAATCGAACCCGGGTCCTCCACACGCTAGGCCGACGCTCTACCGCTGAGCCAACCGGCCAGGGCTATATTTATTTTTGATTCATTGATTATAGAGAGACAGAGAGAGAAAGACAGACAGAGGAGGGAAGCCCCCATCTGTTGTTCCACTTAACTGTTCATTCATTGGTCACTCCCCATATGTGCCTTGAATGGGGATTGAACCCACAACCTTGGTGTTTTCGGACAATGCTCTAATCAAATGAGCTAATTGGCCAGGGCCTAATTATTATCTTTAGATTCACTGGCTGTATTATAGTGATGAAATAGTTTAAACTTACAATATTTAAAACATCCTGGACAGTGCATCCTTTGCAACTATTTAAACTTTTATATTATAGATGTCAATTTTAAAATGTGTGAGAGGGTGCACAGTATTCCCAAATTCCCATCAGTAAAGGTTTTCAGTTCTCCAACAGGTGACACCAGAGAGCTGGGTCTGAAGTGTAGGGAACACAGGAATGTTGGCCTCCCTCTGGACTCAAGTTCCTCTGGGTACTTGTCCCATAAACCAGGAGGTCTGAAACTCAATCCCCGATTGGTATGTCCCTCTCCAAAGCTGGAAGCATCCTGAGGTGCCCTTGTGGCAGAGGTGCCTCCCAGCCCTTGCCATCGCCTCTCCACTGATACTGTGGGGTTCTTGAGAGAGGAGCCCTCCCTGAGCTCCGCTCACATCCAGCAGGGTTGCACCACCATGACTCGCTGTGTAGTTGTTACAAAGGCCCAGCACAGCTGTGCAGCTGCTTTGCTGCTCTGTTTGGGGACCATGGTGAGGAGAGAAAGTTTGGTTGAGTAAGACTTCTGAGAAGAGAGGTCTCTAAAGGAAGAACAGAAATCCGAAGTGGACAGAGGGGCAGTGGGAACAGCATGTGCAAAGGTCTGAAGGTGACAGCAAGCACAGGAATGGCCAAGTTTTGCCACAGCTGTAGCAAAGGATATATACACGGGAGCAGGGCTTCCCAAATAATAGCAACACCAGTTTGTTAATTCAGCATTTGTGTGCCCAGTACTGTTCTACTTAGTTTACATGGACTCATTCATGAAACCTTCATAAGAACCTCATGTGCTCTTATTATTTGCATTGTTCAGCTGAACTGAAAAGGGAGTGAGAGAAGTGATTTGTCCAAGGTCACAGGGCATCAAACTTCGGCAAGAGGCAGGATGCCTGCTCTGACCACTCTGGGGGACTTGACAGACACATTGCCCTACTCTACCCTGACCTCCAGGGCTTTGCAGGACAAACCAGGCCCCCAGTGAGCTCTGCTCCTCATGATACTGGGTTTCAATGGGTGGCAGAGATGCTGTCACCCAACTGTGGCTGGTCTGGGCTGAGCCCTTGTGGAAAGCATCAGGTGGCCTAAGCCTGCAGCAATTCCGTTCTCTCCTGGTATATCAGTTGCACCCTGGGCCCTCTGCTCTCACTGTCCACTGAGCAGAGAAGGTGGACTGGCAGGGATGAAGGCTGTTCCAAAACTCTCCTCTCTGCACATACTCGTGCCATCTCAACATCAAAGCCTCACCTGGCCCATCAACTACACCATTTTTACCTCACTTACCTTGGGCAAGACCTCAATCTCTCTGGCTTCATCAGAAAAATCTCATTCATGTTAGATTGGGCCAAATGAAATTGCTGTTTATATAAATTAAAAAACCAAACAGCTGGCCCTGGCCGGTTGGCCCAGCGGTAGAGCGTCGGCCTGGCGTGCGGGGGACCCGGGTTCGATTCCCGGCCAGGGCACACAGGAGAGGCGCCCATTTGCTTCTCCACCCCTCCCCCCCTCCTTCCTCTCTGTCTTTCTCTTCCCCTCCCGCAGCCAAGGCTCCATTGGAGCAAAGATGGCCCGGGCGCTGGGGATGGCTCCTTGGCCTCTGCCCCAGGCGCTATAGTGGCTCTAGTCGCGGCAGAGCGACGCCCCAGAGGGGCAGAGCACCGCCCCCTGGTGGGCAGAGCGTCGCCCCTGGTGGGCGTGCCGGGTGGATCCCGGTCGGGCGCATGCGGGAGTCTGTCTGACTGTCTCTCCCCGTTTCCAGCTTCAGAAAAATACAAAAACAAACAAACAAACAAACAAACAAAAAAACCCAAACAGCTGAGTATTGGAAATGTCACATGATTCCACCTACTGGAATCTAATAGGGATACTGGGAGATTAAACAAGACAACATGCATAATAATTTAGCACAGCTCCTACAATGCACGTATTTGACATAGAGCCCGCTGTGTGTCCATGCGGGCCACAGCTCCTACAATGCACGTATTTGACATAGAGCCCGCTGTGTGTCCATGCGGGCATCAGGTGGGGTGCCATGCTGGTGTGAAGGATGCAGAAGTGAGTAAGAAGTAGTTTGTATATCAAGGAGCTTGTAGGAGATAAATGAAGAGAGGTTACAGAAAAACAGCCTGAATTAGATTAGACCAAAGCAGAGGATTAGTTGGAAGTTATCGGCACATGTTACATGATCAAACAAAGCGAGGAGTGTGGCTGGCTGCAGGAGCAGCTGGGGCCCTGGGTGCTGTGTGTGTGCTTTCTCACCTCTCCTCGCCAGCCTGGGGTCTCTCTCTGCCAATAGGTCTCACCCACAAACCTCATACTTTCCTGCTCCTTTGATCCAAGAATTAAGATTGACACTCTCTCTGATCTCAAGCCTGACAGTCCCTGACTGAGAATATGGTGACTCCCATGCAGACAGCATGCTAAAGTGAAAGGAGGTAGAAAGGAGGGTGTTGGCAAACATCCATTATGTATCCACTGTCGTATGTGTCTCCTGGCTGCAGATGACAAAATTCAATTCAGGCTAGTTTCAGCAACAAAGGAACTTATCCGGCTCATGACTCTGGGAGGTTTAAGCATGGCTGCTCTATCCAGGAGCTCAATTGGTTTCATTGGGATATCTCCTCCCCACGTCTTGGCTTTGCCTCCCTCCCTGTCAACTTCAGCTTAGGAAGGCTGTGCTTTGGGCAGCTCCAGGGGCACAGGGTCCTTGCAGATAGCAAACCCGGGGGTGGGGAGGTAGCCTCAGGATGACTCTGACTGGCCTGACTTGGGTCATTGGTCCAGTGCTTGAGCCAGGAATCTTATGAGGATTAGATCCAATTTAAGTATGGGATGTGAGTACGAGGGAGGGTATTTCCTAAAAGAGGGCTCAGTTACCAGACAAAGGATTTATTGAGATAAAACCACACATAATCCACCAGAAGCCCTGCAATGAGGTAGGTGCTACAATAGAGAGCAGCAAAGGTGGGGTCACAGGAATGTGTGTGAGGAAATCAGGGCAGGTTTCACAGAGGTGAGGCTGTTACACACCCTCAAAAAGTTCCACACAGAATTACCCCTTTTCTCAGAATTACCACATGACCAGCAATTCCACTCCTAGGTATATATCCCTAGAAGGAATGAAAACAGGTACCCAAACAAGTAGATTCCAAAGGTGGAAATAACGCAAATGGCCATCCTGATGAACAGATAAACAGAACACTGTCTATGCAATGGAATGTTATTGCCGTAAAGAGGAATGAAATGATGACACATGCTACTACATGGATGAATTCTGAAAGCATTATATGCTAAGGTCACATACTAGATGTTTCCATTTATATGAAACATCCAGAATAGGTAAGCCCATGGAAATAGAGTCCAGAATGGTGGTTAGTGGGGCAGGTTGAAGGGGTATTTGGGGAGCAACTGCTTAACAGGTATGTGATTTCCCTTCTGGGTGATTAAACTCTTCAAACTACTGATAGAAGCAGTGGTTGTATAATATTGTGAACGTATCAAATGCCACTGAGTTGTTCACTTTTAAAATGGATAATTTTATGTTACATGAGTTTTACCTTAATAAAAAAAAGAACATTTGACCAAAAACATAGATAATCAAAGAGAATAAATAATGTAAGATCTCTAGTATTGTTTCAAATGGATCCAGTTTGAGAAGAGTGGGGAGTAGATGGCAGGTATGGATGAAGAAAGACTGACCACCAGTTGGCAGTTGTTGATTGGGGTTTATTATATTATATTTTTCCTATGCTTGAAAATCCCTTAAGAGTTGAATAAAAGCATGAATAAGAGCTTGCCAGGCAGACAAATGGGGTAGGGGTCATTGCAAGAGGAAGGAACAGCACATGCAAAGGTGAAGAGGAGTGAGGTGGTACCAGGCCTGAAGCAAGGTGAGGCAGGACATCTGCATACAGACTTGGGGTTGACTAAGTCCACAACTAGTGGAAAGCCAAGCTCCTTCCCCTCTCGCCCTCCCCTTCCCTCTCCCCTCCCTCCCTCCCTTCCGTCTCTTTTTCTTTTCTTTTCTTTTCTTTTTTTAAATCTTTATTTATTTATTTATTTTTTACAGAGACAGAGAGTGAGTCAGAGAGAGGAATAGACAGGGACAGACAGACAGGATCGGAGAGAGATGAGAAGCATCAATTATTAGTTTTTCACTGTGCGTTGCAACACCTTAGTTGTTCATTGATTGCTTTCTCATATGTGCCTTGACTGTGGGCCTTCAGCAGACCGAGTAACCCCTTGCTTGAGCCAGCGACCTTGGGTCTAAGCTGGTGAGCTTTTGCTCAAACCAGATGAGTCCGTGCTCAAGCTGGCAACCTCGGGGTCTTGAACCTGGGTCCTCTGCATCCCAGTCCGACGCTCTATCCACTGCGCCACCACCTGGTCAGGCTCTTTTATTTTTTTAAATTTTATTTTTTTATTTTTACAGAGACAGAGAGAGAGTCAGAGGGATAGACAGGGACAGACAGACAGGAATGGAGACAGATGAGAAGCATCAATCATTAGTTTTTTGTTGCGTGTTGCAACTTCTTAGTTGTTCACTGATTGCTTTCTCATATGTGCCTTGACTGCGGGCCTTCAGCAGACCGAGTAACCCCTTGCTGGAGCCAGCGACCCTGGGTCCAAGCTGGTGAGTTTTTGCTCAAACCAGATGAGCCCATGCTCAAGCTGGCGACCTCGGGGTCTCGAACCTGGGTCCTTCAACATCCCAGTCCAATGCTCTATCCACTGCGTCACCGCCTGGTCAGGCCCGTCTCTTTTTCTTTCTTGCTCTTTCTCCCTTCCTTTCTTTTTGCTTTCCTCCGTTTTCATTTTCATAAAATCTTGATTTTTCATTTAATCTTACTTTGGACATAATTCTGGAGGACAAGCTGGGTTATATGGAATATGGAATCCTGGCCCATCATAGATGAAAAGCAGTTTTTAGAAGAGAAATGAAAGGCTTTTTAGGTAAGGCAATCACATTGGCAAAAATAAAATGTGAGAGCCACAG
The DNA here is from genome assembly GCF_036850995.1 of Saccopteryx leptura. Taxonomy (NCBI): domain Eukaryota; kingdom Metazoa; phylum Chordata; class Mammalia; order Chiroptera; family Emballonuridae; genus Saccopteryx; species Saccopteryx leptura. Next base: position 47,321,967 of record NC_089512.1, on the reverse strand, counting down.
CCTGGGTTGGGGGAATACAGAAAGCTTGTGAAATAGGTATTAAAATAAAAACACACAGTCATCAAGAAAATGCAAATCAAAAAGCACAATGAGCTTCATACCACAGGGTGGGTGTAATTAAGAAGTCAGAAAATGACAAGTACCCTGGGATGTGGATTACTGGTGGGAATGGAAAAGGGTTCGGCCACTTTGGAAACAGTCTGATAGTTCCTCAGAGGGTTACACATAGTTACTGTATGGCCCAGCAATTTCACTTCTAGGTATATACCCAAGAGAAATAAAACAGTTCATTAAAAAACCTGTACATGGCCTGACCTGTGGTGGTGCAGTGGATAAAGCATCGACCTGGAAAGCTGAGGTCGCCGGTTCAATATCCTGCACTTGCCTGGTCTAAGGCACATATGGAGTTGAAGCTTCCTGCTCCTCCCCCCTTTCTCTCTCTCTCTCTCTCTCTCTTTCCTCTCAAAATGAATAAAAAATTTTTTTAAAAAGCATCATACTTGCTTCACTAAAAAAAAAACCAAAACAAAAAAAACCTGTACATGAATATTCATAGCAGCACTATTCCTAATAGCCAAAAAAGTGCTAACAACCAAATATCCACCATCTGATGAATAATAAAAGTGTGATGCATCCATAAAATACAGTATTATTCAGCCATAAAAAGGACTGACATACTGAAACTTGCTACCACAGCAATGAAGCTTGAAAACATCCTGAGTAAAAGAAGCCACTCACAAAGGCCTACATATTGCATGATTCCGTTTATGTGCAATGTCCAGAATAGGCACACCTAAGATAGAAAGTAGATTAGTGGTTTCTTAGGGCTGGCAGGGATAGGAGAACAGCAGGGTGACAGATAAGGGTTGCAGAGGTCCTTTTTGATGTGATGGAAATGTTCTGGAAGTAGTGATGCTGGAGGCACAACTCTGTAAATACATGAAAAAACACTGAATAGAACACTTTAAATGGGAGAACTGTATGGTGTATGAATTATACCTCAGTAACACTATTTTTAAAAAAAGAATAAAAGCACAGGAGTCTGGGTTTCGGTGTAGTGACAAGGAGTATCATACTCCAGTCGTCTGAGTCAGCTACTCCAAGCTGGCAACCTGGTCATGATGATTCAATTAATTTAAGCAGGAAGTATGTCATACGTGCTTTTGAAAATGAGTAGAAGGAAAAAAATGCTTACAACATTGCTTAAAGCAGTATGATTCAGGGTTTCTGTTAAAAGGAGGACATGAAGGACTGCCAGGACAGGAAGAATGATGCTCAGGGACTTACTTGTGAAGTTGTTTTCACATTCACGAATGACACATACTTTTTTTTTTTTTTTTTTTAAAATATGAAGACAGAATTAATTATTAGAGATGGATATTGTGCTTCCCGTTAAAATAAAAAACGGGCTTTAGGAGATGATTATTTATTGAGATTTGTGCCAGTTATCAATTTAATGAGCAATGGAAAAATAGTCTCGGCCATGAAATACTATAGGAAAGTGAATAAACTACAGCTACATATGCCAGCGTGGACTAATTTCACAATGTAATTTTGATGTTATTTGACTTTTGGCTAGGCAATATATATATATATATATTTTGTATTTTTCCGAAGTTGGAAACGGGAAGGCAGTCAGACAGACTCCCACATGTACCTGACCAGGATCCACCCAGCATGCCCACCAGGGGGTGATGCTCTGCCCATCTGGGGCATTGCTCTGCTGCAACCAGAGCCATTCTAGCGCCCTAGGCAGAGGCCATGGAGCCATCCTCAGCGCCCAGGCCAACCTTGCTCCAATGGAGCCTTGGCTGCGGGAGGGGAAGAGAGAGACAGAGAGGAAGGAGAGGGGGAGGGGTGGAGAAGCAGATGGGTGCTTCTCCTGTGTGCCCTAGCCGGGAATCAAACCCGGGACTCCTGCACACCAGGCCGACGCTCTACCACTGAGCCAACTGGCCAAGGCCAACACATACTTTTTAATTGTCTAAGAAAAACGTTCATTGATAAATTCAAAATTTATATATATATTTTGGGAACCAAATAAAGGGGTCTTAAAATGAAGAAAAATCAAACTATGTGATACGGCATTTAAAATGGACAAAGACTTTGCAACTTGATGTTTGAAATTTTTACTTTTTGTGCTTAAAAAAATAACTATTAAAAATATTTTTTGGCCCGGCCCTGGTCAGTTGGCTCGGTAGTAGAGCATTGGCCCGGCATGTGTAAGTCCCAGGTTCGAGTCCCGGCCAGGCCACACAGGAGAAGCGCCCATCTGCTTCTCCACCTTTCCCCTCTCCATCCTCTCTTCCCCTCCCACAGCCAAGGCTCTATTGCAGCAAAGTTGGCCTGGGCACTGAGGATGGCTCCATGGCCTCCACCTCAGGTGCTAGAATGGCTCCAATTGCAGTGGAGCAACGCCCCAGGGGAGCTGAGCATTACCTCCTGATGGACATGCTGATGGATCCTGGTTGGGCACATGTGGGAGTCTGTCTTTCTGCCTCCCTGCTTCTCACTTCAGAAAAATAAAATTTAAAAAAATATATATATATATATTTTAAAGGATATGCTGCTTGCAACCACTTCTTTTGGATAATCCACAAGGCTTTAATCATTACAGTAAATGAAGAATTAAATGGGACAAACCTGATACTATATGTATTTTGGAACATTGGTTAATGAAGTATCACAGATGTGTTGATGTGTTTTGTAAGAATTATGACTATTTGAACACAACTCACAGATTTCATAAAGAACATGTTGAGGGGAATTTGCCCAATTATTATCACTTTAATGCTCCCATTACTATGCTGTGTCACTGCCATGATACCTTAATATTTTTTCTTTTAGCTCATGAAATATTTCATATAGTAAGAAACAGAAGACTCATGTATCTGCTACCATGCAGACATTTTGCTACATTTGCTTCTAAGCCCCGCCCCTGGCTTCCTGCTTCCTCCACCCCTTTCACAAATCCCATTTTGGTCATACCTAGACCTCAGCTACATATTCCTATTTTGTCCTGTCCTGATGTTTAATCCTCTCAGTGGTTATGGCTTATGCTTCTAGGGAGACTGTGAGCTGGGCACTAAGAATATCATTCTTGTGCTGGAAAAGAACTATGGTGATCGACTTTTATAGTAAGGCCAATCGGCCCAGAAAAAATGATCTGCCTTCTCAAAGTCACACAGAGTCTGAAATGTACAAATCTGATTCCTTGTCCAGCAAAATGGAATAGTAGAAATTGCATGGGCCTTAAGGCAAACAGATAAATTCAAAAGCTGTCTTTGCCATTTACTAGTGAAATTTTCATCCACAGGATGAAATCCAAGCACCTAGCTGAGCTTCTGTTTTCATCTGCAACCCGAATTTTATACCACCTCCTCTTCAGAGCATCTGTAAGAACTTGAAGTGAAACAAGTGTCACTGTGTCTGGCACAAAATAGGGATTCAATAAATGTTTTTAAATTCCATAGGTTAACAAGCACCTATAAGGTACCAGGCACTGTCCTAGGCACAGAGGACAGTCATGAACATAACCATGTCCAATGTGGTTAAGAAATCACCAATACAGCCTGACCAGGCAGTGGCGCAGTAGATAGAGCGTCGGACTGGGATGCTGAGGACCCAGGTTCAAGACCCTGAGGTCGCCAGCTTGAGCGCGGGCTCATCTGGCTTGAGCAAAAAAAAGCTCACCAGCTTGGACCCAAGGTTGCTGGCTTGAGCAAGGGGTTACTAGGTCTGCTGAAGGCCTGTGATCAAGGCACATATGAGAAAACAATCAATGAACTAAGGTGTCGCAATAAAAAACTGATGATTGATGCTTCTCATCTCTCTTCCGTTCCTGTCTATCCCTCTCTCTGACTCTGTCTCTGTAAAAAAAAAAGAAAAAAAGAAATCACCAGTACACCCCATTAAACTTTATTTCAAAATCAAAATAAAAACTTTAAAAAATCACTAGTAAAATCTATCATTAGCCAACTGTATCTGTGTCCATTTACAAGTGTTTGTTCTCGATGACTGATGTTTCTTTTGTTGTTTCTATGGTCAGGATATTCTTGACAGCTTTAGGTTTAGGATCAGGTTCAGAATCCCAAACCAATTCAAGAGCCAGCGCTGGCTACTAGGCCATTCCTCAGGTAGGAATGGGAAACATGATATATCCTAAAGAGATCCAGGTGAGTGAGACAAGTTTCTGTCCTCAAGGAATTCTCAGTCTATTAATAATATCAATAATCAATACTATTTGTGGAACACTCTAGGCAAGGCACTGTATAATTATTTCATTTAATCCTCAGACTTTCCTTTAAGGTATAGTGGTTATCAATTATTTTCACATGGCTTGCTGTACATTCAATAGGAGCCTCAATAACTATTAAAATAAAATCTTCTAAAAGAACATCCCTTTGGATAGTTTAAACCTTAAGGCAGATACCTGAATAAATTTTGTCAAGTCCTTTTGCTCTACCATTTAAGAATTTTAATGCAAAAAGTAACAGAGATTGTGTGTGTGTGTGTGTGTGTGTGTGTGCGCACACACATACACGAATTGAACGCTGGGCTTCCTATACCCTGACTTTACCAATACCACATAAAAATTTTCAGCTTCCCCCATTATAAGATCAAAAAGCAAAAGACCAAATAAATACCTTGGACAGCATTTCTCAACCAGCCAACTGACACAAAAAGGGCTACAGCTTCCTTTTGAAAGGATTATAATTATCTTTAAACACAAGGCTGTGTTATTATACCGCCCAATACCTTTAATAGCCTCTCTTGTAGCCATAGGGTAAACCTTAGCATGGCATTCAAGATTTGAAATCTTCCTCCCCTCTCCTACTGTTTTTAACTTTGTTACTGGTTCACACATTCGAGCAGGCAGCCTACCAGGCATCCAAGGCTCATGTCCATTGCATGAACTACCCACTTTTGCCTTTTCACTTCCATGATTTTGCTAATATTGTTCCTTCAATATGGAATGTTCCTCTCTCATCTCTACTCATCAAAAACCATTCATCTCTTGGCCCAGATGCCACTCCCTTCCCCATTCAGCCTTTCCCAACTGCCCTGTCATAATTGCTTCCTCCTCTTCACTCCCACACATGGCTTCTGACTCTATTACAACATGTGTCTCCTTCTGCCACATTTCTTTTCCCTTGATTGCACACATCTCCAAGCGCAGTCTTGTACACAGAATGGCTCTCCTATGCTGTTGGGTGAAGGGCTGAACCAAATAGGCTGTCCCAGCTGCTACAGGCACATCTCTTCACATGTGCTCTCTGGCAGCAGGATATCCATCTGACCACCAGACCGGAAATCCAGGGCTGGGAGAAAGCCCAATGGGTAGTCCAAACTTGGCTCAGAACCCTTCCTAAAACAATAGATGGTCCAACCCATTTCCGCCTCTCCTCAATGGATTTATTTTCTTTAAAAAAGTTTTGCCTGACCAGGCAGTGGCACAGTGGATAGAGCATCAGATTGGGATACAGAGGACCCAGGTTCGAAACCCCAAGGTTGCCAGCTTGAGCACAGGCTCATCTGACTTGAGCACGGGCTCAACAGCTTGAGTGTGGGGTTGCTGGCTTGAGCCTAAGATCGTTGGCTAGAGCAAGGGGTTACTTGCTCTGCTGTAGTCCCCAGGTCAAGGCACATATGAGAAAGCAATCAATGAACTAAGGTGCCACAACAAAGACTTGATGCCTCTCATCTCTCTCTTCCTGCCTGTCCCTATCTGTCCTTCTCTGTCTCTGTCGCAAAAAAAGAAAATGAAAAAAAAAAAAAAAGTTTTGGCCTTGGCCGATTGGCTCAGGTGTAGAGCATAGGACCAGCGTGTGGATGTCCTGAGTTTGATTCCAAGTCAGGGCACACAGAAGAATTGACCATCTGCTTCTCCACACCTCCCTCTTCCCTCCCCCCCCCCAACCATGACTTGATTGTTCGAGTGCATCAGCCCTGGGTACTGAGGATGGCTCCATGGAGCCTCCATTTCAGATGTTGAAAATAGCTCAGTTGTGAGCATGGCCTCAGATGGGCAGAGCATTGGTCTCAGAGGTTGCTGGGTAGATACTGGTCGGGGCGCATGTGGAAGTCTGTCTCAGTATTTCCCCTCCTCTCACTTGGAAAAGAAAAAAAAGTTTTCATACTTTTAATTAAAAAATATTTATATTCAGAGATTCCTATTACAGGAGTCAAGTATGAAAGTCCTATTTTACCACCATTACTCTCACTCCTTTCCCAGAAGTAACTACCAGAGACAGTTTAAATTAAAAAAAAAAAAAAATTTTTTTTTTTTTTTGTGACACAGAAAGACAGAGAGGGACAGATAGGGACAGAAAGAAAGAGAAAGAGATGAGAAGCATCAATTCTTCATTGCAACACCTTAGTTGTTCATTTTTTTTCTTTGACAGAGACAGAGGGACAGATAGGGACAAACAGACAGGAAGGGAGAGAGATGAGAAGCATCAACTCTTCGTTGCGGCACCTTAGTTGTTCATTGATTGCTTTCTCACATGTGCCTTGACCAGGGGGCCACAGCAGACCGAGTGACCCCTTCCTTGCTCAAGCCAGCGACCTTGGGCTCAAGCTGGTGAGCCTTGCTCAAATCAGATGAGCCTGTGCACAAGCTGGCGACCTCGGGGTTTCAAACCTGGATCCTCCACATCCCAGTCCAACACTCTATCCACTGCACCATCGCCTGGTCAGGCCATTAGTTGTTCATTGATTGCTTTCTCATATGTGCCTTGACCGGGGGGCTACAGCAGACTGAGTGACTGCTCAAGCCAGCAACCTCAGGGTTTGGAACCTGGGTCCTCTGTGTCCCAGTCCGATGCTCTATCCTTGGACTCCTCTAGGTGAAGTATATACATTTTCTCATTGGCTATAACCTCCTATTTGTTTCTACATTATGGCTTCTCAGATATATATTACCAGCCTTCTACTCTCCAATTTTTTTTTTTATTCAGTGTAAGGAGGGGAGGCAGAGAGAGGGACTTCCACATGCACCCTGACCATGATCCACTCAGCAAGCCCACTAGGTGGCAATGTTCTGCCCATCTGGAGCATTGCTCTGTTGCTCAGCAACCAAGCTCTTGGCACCTGAGGCAGAGGCCAAGGAGCCATCCTCAGTGCCCGGGGCCAACTTGCTCCAATAGAGCCATGGCTGCAAGAGGGGAAGAGAGAGAGAGAGAAGGGGAAGGGGAGGAGTGGAGAAGCAGATAGTGGCTTTTCCTGTGGGCCCTGAACGGGAATCAAACCCGGGACATCCATACACCAGGGCAATGCTTACCACTGAGCAAACCAGTCAGGGTCTCCACTCTCCAAATTTTAATGAATGAAAATAGAGCAGGCTTTGAAATTATGTATCACCTATAGTCAGGGCTGCTGTGTGCCCATTACTCACTGTACAACACTAGGATGTAACCATCACAGTGTAGCTTACTTACCGAAACCCTTAGGATTGGGCAATGTATAACCTGTACATCTGTTTCAAGAAGCGTAAGGGCATTCTCACAGCAATTTTAAAAGCTTTCACAAAAGGCCTCTTTTATTTTCACAACATTTACTAGGTTGGAGCAAGATGAGTGTGATATTTCTAGTTTATAGATGTGGTGGGAGGCACAGAGCTAGTGGGGCTGTAAAGGACTAAGGCATAAGGTCCCTGCCTGGTACCCTGTCAAAAGCAAGATTAAACTTTAGGATTCCAGAGGCCTCTCAGAGATCATCAAGGAAAAGCTGTAATAGAAATTACTACCGCTATAACAAAACCATTGATGAAATTGGCTAGATAACCCCTTACATTTATTTATACAGAACTTCAAAGTTAAATTTTTTACAAAGTATGTTTATATACTCATCAAAACATTAGTTTATAGCAAAGCCTTGTAAAAATGGACAGGGATCACCCATTTTAGGGTCTTCAGATGCTTAGTTTGGGAATATGGTCTCTAAAGAACTTCCTCCAAAGGACTAAAGGCAGTCATACTTGCCAGTCTAAAGGCACTGTGGCAAAATGCCACATTTGAAATGATGTATATAAAATCCAGGGAAACAGAGACAGCCACCCAGTTATTAGTTACAGTTTCAAGATACTGGCTAATAATCATAGACACACACGTGTTTAACACACACACACATACATACACACACACACACACACACACACACACACACACAGAGTGTTTCTAATGCACAAACTAGTAGAAAGTTTTCAGACTGACAAACTTGTCACTGACACTGAATATGCAAAAATAAAGAGCAAAACAAACCCGAGTCCAACCACCTCGTTAATAGCTGAGGTCTTTATTTCAATTTGTATGTACAGTAAAAGTGCTGCTGAGAATCTGCAGCAACCAGACAAAACATAAATGTAATTCTCTCTCAACAATTAGCAGCTTAAGATCTATCAACTACAGTGTTAATGTTCACACGTTCACAAGTGTCATTTCTGAACTTTTCAATTCGTGCAAGTGAGTTTTTATTCTTACACACTTTGATAAACACGCTTACAGTCTAGTAGTCAATCCTACTGAGGGTATCACCTAGCATACATAACAGACAGAAGTGGTAAGTCTTAGAGCCACATTCAAAATCCTCAGTCTTGTTTGGGGTTAGAAACCATAATTTTGCCTTTGTGGATTTGTTGGTTATATTTGGTTTTGTTTTAGATGCATACCTTCCAAAGCTGAAAGGCAGCTCCTTACTAGAACTCACTCAGAATTCAGCATTTCATCTGACTGTACCTCAAAGGAATATGGAATTAGAAACAAAACCAAATGCAGTGAAAACCACATGAAAATATGCTCATTATTAGGTCATGGCTACCAGTATTTTTCTTGGTCTCAGATTTTTACCTCAGTAGGGTGGAGGGGGTACAGGGAGAAGAAGCTTTGCTCCAGTCACTAAAATGTAAAATTTAACCTACTTTTGCCTAAGGGGTCAGTGGAACATAAAGTCTTCTTTGCTAGGATGCACTGAGTGTATACCAAGGAATTGAAACTGGAGCAGACAGACGCGTCCTTCAATTATCATAAAAAGGTAAAATACTAGTCAGTCTACAACCTGAACAGAGTCACTCAAGTTACCACAGCCAGCCTCAGGCACCACCACTAGCAAGAAATCCAGGAATGCTTCATTTCAAAGGGAATGCACATAGTCTTTAAAAGAGAAGCAGCATTAAAACAAAGGGCATTTTCCACCCACAGAACAGTTGTTAAACCATTCGAGTGAGGTTATAGACGAGCTCTGAACAGACAAGGGGATCCAAAAACAGCCATAATGCAAAGAAACTCAAAGGTAATAGGTATGGCAGCAGAAAATGGGGAAGGGCATCAAAACAGATTCATAGTTATAAACAGCATTAAATGTGGACAACTTTTGGGCCTGGTGAACAATCAAGAGGCAAGAGAGCTAGAAGGCCATTATTGTACCCGATCAAGACTAAAGGTCCTTCCTAAAACAGTTTGAGAGAGGAGGATGGAAAGTTCGTACAGGCAAGTTTGGCTGGGAGCTCAGGGGTTTTCCAGAGGTGAAAACCTTCCTTTGACGGAAACCATTCCAAGGCTTATGGAACAATTTCAATTTATCTATCACAGTGACTTCCAGTGCCCACATAATTTAGTAGCCTCTACACAGTTTAGGGGACTCAAAGGTTCCATCTTAGAAAAACTGGAGGACTGTGGCTAGAATGTCTTTTCAATAGCTTTGTGGACTCTTTACTCTGAGCCTGAAGCTAAAGCAGAAAGGACAAACTGCTAGTTCTACAAGGTCGTGGTGTCCCTTGGCACTCCTGTCTACAGTCACTGCAATATTTTTAGACAAAGTTAACATTTTAAATACACAGGCTTGGAAACAATTTGTTTTTGGCCTGAACATGAATTGGTTCCAATAATTTTCCCTAAAAGAAAAATCACCCCTGTGATTAAAAAAACAAAACAAAACAAAAAACCAAAAAGATCCCAACCCTGGACCCTGCTGGGAAATAATTTTCAGAAGTCAATACAGCTAACAGGTGTGCAACAATCATCTGGGGATGGAATGAAGACTCGGGTTCCTGAGTTAAAATATCAAGATGATTATGGTAACAACACGCTGACTCTAGGAAGGCCAGCCTGGCAAAGCCACAGCCTCCTGTGGGCTGTCGTGTAAACCATGCTCTCAGACAGACAAGGCAGTGCTAATCTGGCTTCGAAGGAATTTCCCAGGATGGGGGAACAGGCAAAGCACGTTCTGCTACTACTTTGGGGGCACATCTTGTGCCCCTTGCTCATCACTTGGTTGCACAGAGTGCTGAGGCCAAGAGGAAACTACATTTTGGGATTCAATACTACAAATATGAAAAGATTAGCCAAGCTTTCTAGATAAGCTCTGAAAGCCCAAATTCTACCCTTCCTTCTAGGATGGGGAAGAAGTCTCAGTCCATTTTTCTACACTGTCTCTAGAAGTCCACTGAGCATAGTTATGTTAACAAGTCAGTCTATATAAATAAGAAGCTGACAACATTTTACACCCTTAACTTAGGTCCCCCTACCTGGCATCTCCTTCTTTGCTCTTTAGGGAGAATCACCTTTAGTTGATTCTCTCAGGCAGACAAAATAAAGCTTTGGAATTAAGGATGCAGGGGCCAAGATGCACACAAGAATATTCAAAATCACTTTGGTTTCAGTAATAGGGGGTGTTAAAAAAATAAATTAAGGAAACAAAAGAAATTATTGAGGACTCTCATAATACAGTCTCAATTTTTTCCTCAAGACAACCCTAATCCAACGTCACTGAATGAACATTTGTTGCGGTAAAAATTCTCTACCCTATCATGCTGGTTTCTGGAAACTGCTTCTCCCTGCACACCCCTTTCCTCTCCAACCAAGCCAAGCCCACGAAGTAAGTGGTGTGTGTGTGTGTGTGTGTGTGTGTGTGTGTGTGTGTGTGTGTCGGGGGGGGGGGCAGCAAACACCAAAAAGCAGCAGCAGCCAGAAGACGAGTTTAAGCTGCATCACAAAACAAGGGCATCAGAGGGCAGCATTTAAAGCCAGTCTTCCTTTACTCAAACTGTTTCAATACAAGAGGGAGCAGCAGCACACTTAAATATCCACACATTTCTTCATTTAAAAACATCACTTCTTTATTTCAAAGAAAAAATAAAAGACCCTCCCGACCGTTTCCAAAAAAACCCAATAATAATAACAACAATAATAAAAATCCTATTAGAAACCATAAGGAAGCACTGAGAGTTTGTATTACATTCTTCAAGTATGCTGTTCGGATTTTCTGTTTTTTATTTTATTTTAATTGGTGACTAAACACATTTTAAAAAAACCCTTAAAAGTGCGGCCCTGGGATTTTGCTTAAAGTTAAGTATTTGAAGGGCTACTTCAAAATACTGTAGTAGGACTGTGCAGTGATCCTTTGGGGCATGATGCTCTCACTTTTGTATCCTAGCAAAGGTTAAGGGACCAGGTTCAAAAGCGATCATACTTCCAGCATTAGCGTGAGTGGCTCACTTGGGTGAGAAAGCCAGGGAGATCCATGTGTTCTTCCACAGACAAGAAAAATCCACCCTGAATCCAAAAATTCAGACATGGAATGTGGTAGGATTTCACAGTAAAGTTAGTCTGGGAGGGGGAGAGGTGGTGAGCCCAGACAAGGCAGGGTGTTAGGTTTAACTGGTTTTCCTAATCAGGTTTTCACATCTTTTTAGTGGGTTTTAGTGCAGTCCTTCAAGCCACAATTTAGATGCCCTTCAGTGTGCTCCAGATTGTTGGTTCATGTTAAAGAACTGTTTGAAGATTTGCATCCCAAGGAAAATCATGCTACATAAAAATGATCCAAGATTTTTGCCCAAAAAACTTCTTGGATAAAATCTAAAAAATACTATTGCAATTGTGTCTCTTGAAGAAAAAAAACATTATTCTAAATGTAAACAGATTCACTCAACTCTTTTGTCGTTTTAGAAAACTTCAGAGTGGGTAAGTTGCTGTCTAATTCTTCGCTGCATGCACTCGCCAGAGGGTAGGGGAGCACTGCCTTCTTTTGCCAGTATCATCTGGGGGAGGAGAAGAACCGATCCACATAGCTGAAGAGGGCATCCCAGTGCTTCCAGAGAAAGGCAATGAAAACCACAAGGAATAAAGTGCTGAACGTCCTGTTGCGAGTCTTCATAAGAGGAACCACACAGTTGGCTACTGTGGAGACAAAGACCAAAAGAACTGCCATGACAGCCAGAAGAATGTTGATGAGTTTGCCCAGAAGGTTCCGGGCAGTGGCATTCTCCAGCCCTTCCAGCTGTACCACCTGCTGCTGCTGCTGCTGCAGTTCCATCTTGGAGATGCGGGTCTGGCACGCCTCCAGGGCCTCCTGTGGGCCAGAACAGGGAATAGTTAAGCCTTTTGCTCACAAGTAATCTGAACAGCTGGCTTGCTCCTGGGGCAAGCTAGATGCATCTTGAGCTATGCCAATGATTTAAAATACACCAGAGAGTGACCACAGCATCATGGTGGAATGAGAAGACTCCTTTGTTTCTCCCCTTAAATTTGTAAGTCAGACAACTATGACTCAGCAAAGGACCCCCTACTCAACACACAAACATGCCAAAAGATCACTGCATCAGAACATCTGAAAAGCCCAGCAAAGAAGGCTGAGAAGACCAGGGCAATGCAGAGGTGCTGACAGCTGTTGCTGGCAGTTGGGTGCAGTTACAACATCATGAACTTGCCTCCCTTGCCCCATCCAACCCAACAGAGCCAGGTAGAGAAAACTGAGATATCTTAAACAGTATGTCAGGGCTGCAAAATTATGAATGTCCCCTCTTCCCTATCTTAGCAGAGACTAGTAGAGGCACTGGAGACACCCCCTAAACTAGGAGGACCAGTGGCTACTAGTAAAAAGGAGGTAGCTCTGGGAGCTCACAAAAAACAATTGTCCACTACACATCATATACCCCTACCAAAGTGGTGGTATCTTTTAACCAAGGCAAGCTGGTCCCAGAGGGACACCCACCATTCTAGTGGGTACACAGCATTCTTCTTAACTGAAGTGATGCCACTTTACCATGGTCCCAGAGGTGCAAATAGTGCTGGTAAGAGAAAAGAAAACCTTGTGCTATAACACCACCTATTCAAAAAACGATAGCACCCAAACTATTAAGCTGCTGAATTGTTGAGAGCAAAACAGTAAACATGAAAAGAGCTCACTACCTCATATGCGCAGGTAGAGAAATAATCCATCAAATATCACAAATCACCAACGTAATATAGGAGCACAGAAAGAAAATGTAAAGGTTCCCAGAAACCAAACTGAAAGTCACAGAAAACTGTGACTTAAATGACACAGAATTTGGCCCTGGCCGGTTGGCTCAGTGGTAGAGCATCGGTCTGGCGTGCAAAAGTCCTGGGTTCGATTCCCAGCCAGGGCACACAGGAGAGGCGCCCATCTGCTTCTCCACCCCTCCCCCTCTCCTTTCTCTCTGTCTCTCTCTTCCCCTCCCACAGCTAAGGCTCCATTGGAGCAAAGATGGCCTGGGTGCTGGGGATGGCTCTGTGGCCTCTGCCTCAGGCGCTAGAGTGGCTCTGGTCGCAACATAGTGACGCCCAGGATGGGCAGAGCATCGCCCCCTGGTGGGCAGAGCATCGCCCCTGGTGGGCGTGCCGGGTGGATCCCGGTCGGGCGCATGCTGGAGTCTGTCTGTCTCTCCCGTTTCCAGCTTCAGAAAAATACAAAAAAAAAAAAAAAAAAAAAAAAAGACACAGAATTTAAAGTTGCAGTTATGAAAAAGCTCAATGAGGTAGCAAGAGAACTCAGAAAGGTAGGTCAATGAATCTCAGGTAGAAAATGAATGAACAGCCTGACCAGGTAGTGGCGCAGTGGATAGAGCATCGGACTGGGATGTGGAGGACCCAAGTTCGAAACCCTGAGGTTGCCAGCTTGAGCGCAGGCTCGCTGGCTTGAGCAAGGGGTCATTTGGTTTGCTGAAGCCTCCCCCCCCCCCCAGTCAAGGCACATATGAGAAAGCAATCAATGAACAACTAAGGTGCTGCAGTGAAGCACTGATGCTTCTCATCTCTCTCCCTTCCTGTCTGTCTGTCCCTATCTGTCCCTCTCTCTGTCATAAAAAAAAAAAAGAATGAACAAAAGGAGTACTTTATCAAAGAGACTGGAACTTTGAAAAGGAACCAAATAAAATTGCGGAGCTGAAGAACTCAATAAATGAGATGAGGAATGCATTAGAGAGCCCTGGAAACAGAGCAGACCAGGTGGAAGAGAGTATTAGCAAGGTCAAAGACAGAAACCTAGACATTTCCCAAAAGAAAGGAGAACTAAGGAGAAAGAAAAGCAAGTAAGCAAGCAAGCAAGCTCTACAAGAATTATCTAACTCCATTAAGAAGAGCAAGATAGGGCCCTGGACGATTGGCTCAGTGGTAGAGTGTTGGCCCAGCGTGTGGATATCCTGGGTTTGATTCCTGGCCAGGGCACACAGGAGAAACACCCATCTGCTTCTCCACCCTTCTCTCTCTCCTTTCTCTCTATCTCTCTCTTCCCCTCCCACAGCCAAGGTTCCACTGGAGCAAAGTTGGCCTGGGCACTGAGAATGGCTCCATGGCCTCCGCCTCAGGTGCTAGAATGGCTTTGGTTGCAACAGAGTGATGCTCCAGATGGGTATAGCATCGCCCCCTAGTGGGCATGCCAGGTGGATTCCAGTCACGCACATGAAGAAGTCTGTCTCTCTGCCTCCCTCCCCACTTCTCACTTCAGAAAAATACAAAATAAATAAATAAATAAATAAATAAATAAGCAAGATAGGTATAATAGGTATACTAACCAGAAGGAGAAGTGAGGAAGGCAGAAACAGAGACTATTCAAACAAATAATCAATGAAAATTTCCCAAACCTGTGGAAACAGACCCTCAAATTCAAGAAGTTAATAGAATACTTAATTACCTCAATGCAAAAAAAACTTCTCCAAGACATTATTATATATAGTAAGCTGTCAAAAGCTAATGACAAAGAAAGAATTTGTAAGGCAGTCAGGGGAAAAGTCTAACCTACAAAGGAAACCCATTAGATCATCATCAGATTTTTCAGCAGAAATTCTACAAGCCAGAAGAGAGTGAAATGAAATATTCAAAATACTGAAAGAAATAATCAGCCAAGAATAAAATATCCAGCAAAGTTACCCATTAAATATGAAGGAGTAATAAAAACTTTCTCAAACAAAAGCTGAGGGAACCACCATAAGACCTGCATTGTAGGCCCTGGCCGGTTGGCTCAGTGGTAGAGCGTCGGCCTGGCGTGCAGAAGTCCCGGGTTTAATTCCTGGCCAGGGCACACAGGAGAAGCGCCCATCTGCTTCTCCACCCCTCCCCCTCTCCTTCCTCTCTGTCTCTCTCTTCCCCTCCCGCAGCCGAGGCTCCATTGGAGCAAAGATGGCCCGGGCGCTGGGGATGGCTCCTTGGCCTCTGCCCCAGGTGCTAGAGTGGCTCTGGTCACGGCAGAGCGATGGCTCCGGAGGGGCAGATCATCGCCCCCTGGTGGGCAGAGCGTCACCCCCTGGTGGGCGTGCCGGGTGGATCCCAGTCGGGCGCATGAGGGAGTCTGTCTGACTGTCTCTCCCCGTTTCTAGCTTCGGAAAAATACAAAAAAAAAAAAAAAAAAAAAAGACCTGCATTGTAAGAAATGTATAAAGGAGCTCTACTACCTGAAACAAAAAAGACAAAAGTATATAAAACTTTGAATAAGATAGAAGCAGAAATTGCAACTCTATTTCAGAATAGGGTATTAAACACTTAATTATAGCATAAAGGTTAAAGGAGAAAAAGAGCACTTAAAAAAGACTATCTTCACAAAAACATAAAAGGGAGGAGGAAAAGAACTAAACTTACATAAATGAACAGAGATAAGATGCAGTAAGAAAAAGGACTACTATATGTATGATACCTTTTTTTACATAAACCTAATAGTAACCACACATACAAAAATATCTAGAGCTGAGACATGCAATATAAAAAAAAGAAACAGAAGAAAAAAATTATAGAAAACCACCAAACTAAAGCAACAGACAGAAACACAAGGAAAAAGAAATAATAGAGAGACAGAATCTGAAACCAAAAGATAAAATGGCTGTAGTAAGTCTTCATATATCAATAATCACCCAAAATGTAAATAGAACTTGCCAATCAAAAGGCACAGAGTAGCAGGGTGGATTAAAAAACAAGACCCAACTATATGTTGTCTCAGAAGACCATCTCAGCTACAAAGACAAACATAGGCTTAAAATGAAGGGGTGGAAGATGATACTCTAAGCCAGTGGCTCTCAAAGTGTGTGCCCTAGAAGATTTCAGGTGTGCCTTATGGTATTCCAAAGAAATATGTGCCTGTTGGGGACCAAAAAACCAACAGGATTTTTGGAGTTTAGATTTTTGGGGGGACAGAGGTGTGGGAAATTGGCTGTAAACTGACAGTCTGCCCAACCCCCCACCTCACTTGCCTGATTAGGTTGAAAAGGCTGTTAAGCTGTGGTGCTGGATTGTTTACACTACTTCCCATGTTCCCTGGAAAGAGTAGAGGCAAGTTTCTTCTATCCTTTGTTTGGTGTAAAGTTAAGGTAATATGTATGGTGGGGGTTTTCTGCACTCAACACAACTAAAAGTAAAAAGAGAGGAATCTTCAATGTATTGACAAGGAAATGAGTTTGCCTTTCAAATATATATGCCCAAACACTGAAGAAATCGCTAAGACACATCAGGCTCATGTTTCTCATAAACACAAGAATGAGAAAACTTAACACATTTGTGCCAGGACCTGCCAAACTTACTAAATCTTATTAAGAATGTATCTATATATATAAAAAGATAACTTTTTTGTCATTTTTTAATTTTTAACCCCTCTTTTTTATGAATTCTAAAAAGCATAACTCAAAAAATGTAACATAAAAATGTTTTTTAATGTCAGAATTTAATTTTGTCATATTTATTTCATTTAATTACCATAAAAGCACGCTTGGACTTTATATATTTTTTCTTTAATATTTGACTTAATTATTTAACATATTTCGCAGAAATCTGTATAGTGCACCTACAATTCTTTGTAGAATTTTAAATGCGCCCCGACTTCAAAAAGTTTGAGAAGCACTGCTCTAAGCAAATGGCATCCAGAGAAAAGTAGAGGCAGCCATACTTATATCAGACAAAAGAGATTTCAAGATAAGAAAGGTAAAGGCCCTGGCTGGTTAGCTCAGTTGGTTAAGAGCATCACCCTGAAACAAAAGGGTTACAGGTTCAATCCTGGCCAGGGCACACTCGGTAAGCAACCAATGAATGTACAACTGAGTGGAACAACAGATAAATGTTTCCTTTCCCACTCCTCTCTCTCTCCCTTACTCTCTCTGTATCTAAAAAATTAAGCCCTGGCCAGATAGCTCCAGATAGCTCAGTTGGTTGGAGCATCTTTCTAGAGTGTTGAGGTTGCCAGTTTGATTCCCCAGTCAGGGTACATATGAGAGCAGCTCGATGTTCCCCCCCCCCTTCTCTCTCTCTAAAGAAAGAAAGGAAAAGAAAGGTAAAAAAGAGACAAACATTTTATAATGATAAAAGGGACAATTCACCAGGAAGACATAACACTTATCAATATACATGCACCCAACTTGGAAGCACCAAAATATATCAGCAATTATTAACAGACCTAAAGGGAGAAACTGACAAAAAAAACAATTATAGTAGGATATCTGAATACCCCATTAACAGCAACGGGTAGAACATCCAAAAAGAAAGTCAACAAGAAAATATCCACCTTAAATGATGCATTAGCAGAACATATTTGATATTTATAGAACTTTCCATTCCAAAATGACAGAATATACATTCTTCTCTAGTGCACACAAAACATTCTCAAGGTTAGATCATGCTGGAGCACAAAACTAGTCTCAATAAATTTAAGAACACAGAATCATACCAACTATAATATCTGACCACAGTGGTATGAAACTGGAAATTAAATACAAGAAGAAAGCTGGTAAAAACATGAATGTATGGATATAAAACAACATGCTACTGAACAACTATTTGGTCAAAAAAGAGTAAGAGATCAAAAGATACATAGAGACAAATGAAAATAAAAATACAACATACCAAAATTTTGGGGATGCAGCAAAAGCAGTAATAGAAGAGAAGTTTAGGTCCTGGGCGGTTGGCTCAGTGGTAGAGTGTCAGCCTGGCGTGCAGGAGTCCCGGGTTCGATTCCCGGCCAGGGCACACAGAAGAAGTGCCCATCTGCTTCTCCACCCCTCCCTCTCTGTCTCTTTCTTCCCTTCCTACAGCCAAGGCCCCATTGGAGCAGGGTTGACCCGGGCACTGAGGATGGCTCCATGGCCTCTGCCTCAGGCGCTAGAATGGCCCTGGTTGCAACGGAGCAATGCCCTAGATGGGCAGAGCATCACCCCATGGTGGGAGTGCCGGGCAGATCCTGGTTGGGCGCATGCGGGAGTCTGACTGCCTCCCCATTTCCAACTTCAGAAAAATACAAAAAAAAAAAAAAAAAAAAAAAAAAGAAGAGAAGTTTAGAACATTACTGGCCTATCTCAAGAAACAAGAAAAATCTCAAATAAACCATCTAACATTACACCTTAAAGAACCAAAAAAAAGAACAAAGGAAGCCCAAAGTCAGAAAGAAGAAAGTAATAAAAATTAGAGTGGAAATAAATGAAATACAGAACAAAAGGCAATAAAAGAAATTAATGAAGCAAAGAGCTGGTTATTTGAAAAGACCCAAATAAATAAAATCAGAAATGAAAGAGGAGTTACTATGGACACCAGAGAAATACAAAGGATTATACAAGAATACTATTAACTACAATAAACTACCAAAATTCATAGAAATAGATAATCTTCCTAGATTGAGACATGAAAAATTGAAAAACCTAAACACTAGTAAGGAAATTGAAACTGTCATAAAAACTTCCCTGAAAAACAAAAGTCCAGGACCAGATGGTTTCACTGGTAAATTCCACCAAACATTCAAAGAAGATTTAATACCTATAATTCTCACTCTTCCAAAAAACTGAAAGGAGGGAATACTTTCTAACTCATTTTATAAAGCCAACATTATTACCCTGATGACAAAACCAGGCAAGAACAACACAAAAAAATATAATTACAGGCCAATATTTCTGATGAACATAGATGCAAAAATCCTGAACAAAATACGTACTCGCAAATGGAATAAATGATATATTAAAAATATAATACATCACAATCAAGTGGGGTTCATTCCAGGGATACAAGGATGGTTCAATGTATGCATATGACAAGATACAACATCCATTTATGATAAAACATTTAATACAACAGGGACAGAAGAAAAGTACCTTAATAAAATAAAGGCCATATAAAACAAATTCTCAGCTAATATGATACTCAATGGTGAGTTTTCCTCTAAGATTAGAAACAAGACAAGGATGCCCACTCTCATCAGTGCTATTCAACATAGTACTAGAAATCCTTGCTAGAGTAATCAAGCAAGAGAAAAAATAAAAGGCATCCAAATTGGGAATGAAGAAGTAAAACTGTCATTATTTGCAAATGACATAATTTTCTACATAAAAAATCCTAAAGATGTCAGGAAAACTATGAAAAACAATAAATACAGTAAAGTTGCAGGGTACAAAATCAACATACAAAATCTGTTACACTCCTATACACTAACCATGAAGTGTCAGAAAGAGAAATGAAGAAAAAATAACCCCTTTACAATCACAACAAAGGATAAAGTATTTAAGAATAAACTTATCAAAAGAAGTGAAGGCCCTGTACACTGAAAACTGTAAGACATTGTTGAAAGAAACTGAAAAAGACAAAGAAATGGAAAGATATTCTGTGTTTATGGATTATAAGAATTAACAGTTAAAATGACTGTATTACCTACCGCAATACATAGATCTAATGCAATCCCTATCAAAACTCCGATAGCATTTTTCACAGAAACAGAAAACAAAAACAAAATCTTCAAATTTGTATGGAATCACAAAAGACCCCAAATAGCCAAATCAATCCTGAGGAAAAAAAAGAACAAAGCTACAGGTATCATACTACCTGACTTCAAACTATACAAAACTATAGTAATCAAAACAATAAGGTACTGGCAGAGAAAGACACACAGACCAATGGAACAGAATTGAGAGCTCAGAGATAAACTCATATATACATGGGCAACTGATTTTCAACAAAGGAGCCAAAAACATACAATGGAGAAAGTCTTCAATAAATAGTAAGGGAAAACTAGAAAGTCACATGCAAAGAATGAAACTAGACTGCTTCCTGACATCATGCATTCAAATGATCCAGTAGATTAAAGGCTTGAATATAAGACCTGGAACAATAAGAGACATGGAAGAAAACAGACACAAAACTTTAAGACCTTAAAGTTCAGAGGGATGTTTGTGAACTTGACACCAAAGGCAAGGGAAGTAAAAGCAAAAATAAATGAACAGGAAGGACTACATCAAACTAAAAAGCTCTGCATAGCAAAAGAAATATCAACAAAACAAAATGGCAATGGACCAAATGGAAGAAGATATTTGCAAACTATACCTCTGAGAAGGGGATAAAAATCCAAAAAAAAATGGGCAGAGGACCTGAATAGGTTGAACTCTGTAAACAGATGACCCACAGATAACATGAAAAAATGCTCAACATTACTAACTATAAGGGAAATGCAAATCAAAACTACAGTGAGGTACCAGCACACACCCATGTGAACAGTTATTATCAATAAGACAAGAAAGAAATGTTGAAAAGGATGTGGAGAAAAGGGAACTCTCATATACTGCTGGTAGGAATATAGATTGGTACAGCCACTATGGAATACAGTATAGAAATTCCTCAAAAAAAATCAAGAATAGAGCTACCATACAACCCAACAATCCCTCTTTTGGTTATCTACCCCCAAAATTTGAAAACAATTCATAAAGATATATAGACACCTATGTTCACTACAGCATTATTTACAGTATCCAAGAAATGCAAACAACACAAGTGTCTGACAGATGATTAAATAAAGATGTGGTATAGATACACAATGGGCTACTACTAAGTCATAAAAAGATGAAATGTTGACATTTATGATAAGAAGGATGGATCTCGAGAGTTTTGTGCTAAGTGAAATAAGTCAGACAGAAAAGAACAGAACCATACATATGATTTCATTCATAAGTGAGATATAAAACAAAAAGCATCAAATGAACAAACTAAATAAACAACAACAACAAAAAAACAAACTAAAAAATACAGAAAACAAAATGGTGGTTACCAGAGAACGAGGGGTTTGGGGGAGGACGAAGAGGGTAAAGGTGGTCAAATACAAGGTAACAGAAGGAGATTAGACTAGTATTCACCTAAACTGTCTCCTATGCACTCCTATGGGATGGCTCACAAGAAGCAGTGGCCACAATTAGATTTGGTCAAACATTTTACTGACTGAAAAGATCTCAAATATATAATTTTGTTTCTCTTTTTCATTGAAAAATTATTGATTTAAGTTAAATAAGACATACCTACTGTTGCCTGACCTGTGGTGGCACAGTGAATAAGGCATCAACCCGGAATGCTGAAGTTGCTGGTTTGAAGCCCCATGCTTGCCCAGTCAAGAAACATATGAGAAGCAACTATGAGTTGATGCTTCCTGCTCCTCCCTCTTGCCTTTCTTTTCCCCCTTCTCTCTCTAAAATCAATAAATAAAATCTTAAAAAAAATTTTTTTCAAATAGGACACATACTCTCTTTTGATATTTTGCTCAATTCCTACCACTGTCCTTAAAAGTAAAACTCAATTTACTTTGTATTCATCCTTTCACCTATGTTTAAGTGTATGCATATGTGTGCCTAGGCCAATGTATGGAATTATTTTTTGATATTTGATAATTATTCTATCTTAATATAGGAACTGGTCCACAACTTGCCTTTTTCACTCAACAGTGAGTCTTGGTGATCTCTTTATGTCAATATGTAGAGATCTACCTCATTCTTTTTAATTGCTACATAGTAATTTCTTAGTATAAATATGTCACAGTTTATTCAGCCAGTTCCTCTTGAAAATATCTAGGTTATTTCCAATGTTATAACAATGAAGATCGGAACATCCTTTGGACATCATTGTACATACTACCTGGTGTTTTTTTAAGTCAAGTAAATCCCTGACATCAGTGAAAAGGGCTTTCTGCTCTGTCTTTTAAGTATACTCCCCCTTTTTAAGTTTGAACTTTGTAAAAAGGACACTATGCTCAAATATTAGACCAAATATATCAGCTCTCCTTAAGGCCATGACCTTCACTCATGAGTTTTTATGAAATTTACTATAAAACTCAGAGGACTGAACCTATTTCCTTAGCTATGGTCAGATATCTTCAAAAGTTCAGCAGTGGTGAAACTGGGATTTTTGGTCTTGGTTTCAATGGGTCCTGACTTCCTAGGATTTGAAGTGAGAAGCCAGCGACTTCAGATTGAAATTGAAGCTAGCTGGAGAATGAACAGACCACAGATACTTCCAATGTCCACTATGATCTTGAGGAGAAAAACAACTAAGAAATAAACAGAATTCCAGGGGCCTGGTGAAGATGGCAGTGAGGCAAATAATATATAGACAGTCTCTTGATTCTTTTATTCTACTATAATACAAGTTTCCTGACCTTCTCTAAAACTAATTTTGAAATGCCTTCACATGAAACTACCAACTAACTACTCTCTTTGACATACCTCCCAAATGAGATGAGCAATAGTTAAATATTCTATTTTCCCACAGAATAAACTAAAGGGCTACTACTAGCCTTTAACATTGCTGCCATGTGCATTCCTGCAAACTGCCTGACAATGTGTCTGTAAAAGGTTTGGACTTGGCAGCTAGGACAAAAGCCCATTTTGCAGCTAGGACAAAAGCCCTGAAGAAGACAGGCAAGATGGCCATGAGACTTGTTAGAGCAGCTCTAGAAGCAGTAACCAACAGATGCAATGCATGTGGTTTTCCACAGACTGAAACTACTGTGATCCTAAAAAACATTTCCCAAGAACCCAAGTAAACATACACCTCCCAAATAGTATAAATTTTTGAGAAATATATCTCATTTGAAGAGGTGTATTACATTGGGTATTAGCTTCTTTTGATACTCTATCCTCCCCATCCTTTTTCCCCTAAACTTCTTTTTACCGTGGTAAAATACATATAACATAAAATTTAGCATTTTAAAGTGTACAATTCAATGACATTTAGTAAGTTCACAATGTTGTGCAACTATCACTACAATAAAAATTCCAGAACATTTTCATCATCCTAAAAAGAACCGACCCCCTACTTCTTAGCTATCACTCCCTACTCCCCTTTCCCACAGCCCCTGACACCACTAATCTACTTTCTGTCTGGATTGCTCTATTCTGGACATTTCATATAAATGGAATCATAATGTGTGGTCTTTTGTGACCGGTTTCTTTTCACTGAACACAATGTTATTCAGATTCATCCATGCTGTAAAATATATCAGTACTTCATTCTTTATCCTTCTTTTTATTGTAGTAAAATACACAAAACAAAATTTATCATTTTAACCATTTTCATATGTACAGTTCTATGGTATTAAATATATTTATATTGCTGTGCAAAATCTCCACAATCCATCTTGTAGTTCTTTTCATCTTGTAAAACTGAAACACTGTACCTATTAAACAATTCTCCCAAGTTCCCCTGACCACTAGGCCTTGGCAACACCATTCTACTTTCTTTAAATCTTTTGCTTTTACACCTGGATCCTTTATTCTAACCTGGATGTCCCGGGCCCGTTCATAGGACTGGTATGCAATTTTCTCTTCCATGCTGGCCAATTCCTGCTTTAAGTTCAAGATTTCATTCTGGTGGAGCTCTGTTAGGTCATTTAGTTGTTCTTCTAACCGTTCACATCTAAGAAAGGGGAAGGGGGAAAGTTAAGATTTTAGGCATTCTGTATTATTTTTCTTGGTACTGTTCACATCCAATTCCCCAAATTCATTCTGCAAAGGAAGAAAATAAAAGCACAAAGAAATTGAGTGGCCTAGAGTAATAGGGAATGCTAGTGGGTACAGCATGTTCCTGGAATGGACAGCTTATCACAAGGCCATTACACAGCAGCAACATAGCTCTTCCACATTCTTCTTCACCCACAGTATTTGCAGCAATGCTAGCAGCCCTGGTTAGCTCTGAGCATACCTATAGTAAATGAGGCAGTTCTTCTTCTGTTCTGAGCAGCATATGGGAGAGGCAAAAACTAGAGTACAATTAAGCAGGTCTCATCAAAAGATAAAGAGCACATAAACTGAAACTGACCAAGCAGTCACCAGTAGCTTATTCTGACATTGGACAGGTCACGTATCTGGATGTTCATGATCCAGAGTTCATTGTTTCCATGGCCAAGCACAGTATCTGGGACATCTCAGTTAACAAATATTTACTGAAAGCCTGCTGTGTGCCAGGTATGTTCAAAGTACTGTACTGGGAATGCTATGGTAAGCAAGATAGAAACCCTGCCCTTAGGAGTTTACATTCTAAAGTGGGAGATGGCAGTGTGGGGAGGCAGAAAAAACAAGATGATTGCAGTTATGGATAAGTAAACCAAATAAAATCATTAGAGGTATACAACAGAGTGCCTAGTTAAGCTGGAATAGTCAGGGAAGGCCTCTTCCCTGTTCAACACTCTTGAACAAGTGAGAACTGAAACTTGAATGATGATAGGACAAGTGCTCTGAAGATGGGGGGGGGGGCATCTTAAAGCAAAAGGAATAGCAAGCATAAAGTTCTCAAGATGGGAACGAACAAGCTTGGCAGGTTTGAGAGACAGAACACAGGCCTGTGTGACTATAGCTGAGTAAAAATGAAGGAAAATAATATTTTGGGAGCAAGGATCATTTTAATCCACTTTGTATCTCTAGCACTTAGGACTACATACAGTACATATAAGAAAATTTATTCTGTATAAAGAACATGGACAGGGCATCTAAGGACTAATAGCACTAGAACAGGTCTGAAGGACAAGATCAGAGATTCTAGGTGAAAAAAAACATAGGTCAAGAGCAGGAGGTAGAAATGTGTAAGATAATTGGAACAGATCTATATTGGAGGAAAAAAGGGAAATTTGGCCTTAAAAGGTAGGGATGCTGGAATAGATAGTACATGGGTACAAAGCAGATTGCTGAAGGTGGAAAGGGTAACATGATGAACACAGCTATTTTAGGAAAATACGTTATCTGGTAGAGGTGAGGAGGACAGACTGGGGTAGGTTGTGTGTGATGTCCCACAAATCGAACAAAGAGCTACATAGGTAGGAGAAAGCTTAACGACTACACATTTAAAAAGACTAGAAAAGAAAGAATAAACACATCTTCAGCTTATGATGACTAGAATGGAAGACACTCTCTTACACAGAAGGTTCATCCCAACAGGAGAATATACTACCACTGAACACTCCTCAGGCAAGCACACACCTAACACTCACATGTGAGCCTCAGAGGACTTTGTATTAAAAAAAAAAAAAAAAAAAAAAAGTCAGCACTGGCCAGATAGCTCGGTTGGTTAAAGCATCCTCCCAAAGCCCAGAAGTTGCTGGTTTGATCTCTGGTCAGGAAATTAGAGACAGACTAATGTTCCTGTCTCTCTCAAATCAATAAAATGAACATTAAAACAAACAACAAAAAAACCACACAAAAATGTCACAACAAACTCAAACATAAACTACTCTCCTCATTCCCTTTTTAACCACATCTATAGTACACAAATTTTTTTTAAATTTTTTATTTATTCATTTTAGAGAGGAGAGCAAGAGACAGAGAGAGAGAGAGAGAGAGAGAGAGAGAGAGAGAGGAGAGACAGAGAGAGAGAAGGGGGGAGGAGCTGGAAGCATCAACTCCCATATGTGCCTTGACCAGGCAAGCCCAGGGTTTTGAACCGGCAACCTCAGCATTTCCAGGTTGACGCTTTATCCACTGCATCACCACAGGTCAGGCTATAGTACACAAATTTTTAAGCAATACATGGGAGTTCTTTAAAAAATTTTCCTTTGTATACCACCAATATTCTCCCTTCCAATAATTATGATAAATAACTACATACCCTAAACTTTATTCTTTCTCTAAGAAATGAAGTGGGGTTTTTTTTGACAGAGACAGAGAGAGAGTCAGAGAGGGACAGACAGGGACAGACAAACAAAGGGAGAGAGTTAAGAAGAATCAATTTTTCGTTGCAGCTCCTTAGTTGTACAGTGATTGCTTTTCTTATATGTGCTTTGACCTGGGGACTACAGCAGAGTGAGTGACCCCTTGCTTAAGCCTTGGTCTTAAGCCAGAGACCATGGGGTCATGTCTATGATCTCACACTCAAGCCAGTGACCCTGCTCTCAAGCTGGTGAGCCCGTGCTCGAGCCAGATGAACCTACAGTCAAGCTGGTGACCTTGGGGTTTCAAACCTGGGTCCTCTGCATCCCAGTCTGATGCTTTATCCACTGCACCACCGCTTGGTCAAGCAAAATGAAGATTTTTTTTTTAATGTCAAGGGACTTTATTTTTTTGTTTATTTATTTATTTTTTGTATTTTTCCGAAGTGAGAAGTGGTGGGGAGGCAGACAGACAGATTTCTGCATGTGCCCGACCAGGATCCACCCAGCAAGCCCACTAGGGGGCGATGCTCCGCTGCCATTCTAGCACCTGAGGTGGAGGCCATGGAGCCATCCTCAGCACCCAGGCCAACTTTGCTCCAATGGAGCCTTGGCTGTGGGAGGGGAAGAGAGAGACAGAGAGAAAGGGTGGAGTAGCAGATGGGCGCTTCTCCTGTGTGCCCTGGCCAGGAATTGAACCCATGACTTCCACATGCCAGGCTGATGCTCTATCGCTGAGCCAACTGGCCAGGGCCAAAATGAAGATATTTTTTTAAATGGCGTAAGTCTGGGCCGAGGCCAGTTGGCTCAGTGGTAGAGCGCTGGTCCAGTGTGTGGATGGCCCGGGTTCGATTCCTGGTCAGGGAACACAGGAGAAGTGACCATCTGCTCCTCCCCTTCCTCCCCCTTACTCTCCTGCAGCCATGGCTCTATTGGTTTGAGCAAGTTGGACTTAGGTGTTGATGATGGCTCCATGGCCTCTGCCTCAGTTGCTAAAAAAATGGCCTGGTTGCTGAGCAAAGGAGAAATGGCCCCAGATGAGCAGAGCATCGCCCCTTAGTGGGCTTGGCAGGTGAATCCCAGTTGGGATGCATGTGGGAGTCTGTCTCTTTGCCTCTCCTCTCACTAAAAAATAAACAAACAAAAAAGGGCATAGTCTGACCCTTTAAAACTATGTTACTGAATCCTATTTAGTTCTCCTTTATCCTTGATGGGAATCTGAACCGCATTCTTTCATGTTGAAACTCTGTAACTAAAGTGACTGAACAGAGTGATCAAAAAGCATTTCTACCTTTTGTCTGTAACTAGGGTAAATTTTTTCTGTGACTCTGCCTTTTACTTCATCTGTTGCTGAGGGCATGTGCTTGAAAACAGGTGCCACCTCTGGAACTGATTTTCTACCAAATTTTAAGTTCATCAAATGCCATAAGATTAACACATTGTCTTTTTTTTTTTTTTTTTGAATTTTTCTGAAGCAGGGAGGCAGAGAGACAGACTCCCACATGTGCCCGACTGGGACCCACCCAGCAAGCCCGCTAGAGGGCAATGCTCTGCACATCTGGGGCATTGCTCCAGTTGCAACTGGAGCCATTCAAGCGCCTGAGGCAGAGGACATGGAGCCATCCTCAGTGCCTGGGCCAACTTTGCTCCAATGGAGCCTTGGCTGTGGGAGAGGAAGAGAGAGATAAAGAGAAAGGAGAGGGGGAAGGATGGAGAAGCAGATGGATGCTTCTCCTGTGTGCTCTGTCTGGGAATCGAACCCAGGACTTCCACACACCACGCTGAGGCTCTACCATTGAGCCAACCCAACCAGCCAGGGCCAACACACTGTCTTTTTATGAAATTAAGCCCACTGTTTTATGGTGTAATTTTTAGTATCTGATGATTTTCATAATTCTCTCTCCTTAACAAAGGGTTATTTTTAAAAAGAGGTGTTCCAATGTGTCAGTCCCTCAGGATTTAAGAAAGGCTGGGCTTGGTGGCAAATAACTCTTCCAAGCTAAGGATTGATTGGTGGTGGCAACTAGCTACTTGTGTAACATTTTTGACATGTGTTCCATTGGCTACTGCCCCAACCTTTTGGCCCACAAATTGTATAGTCTTTCAGGAATGTTAGGAATTCGTATTTGATTTTAAACATGGCTCACATATAGCATTAGAACAGATTTCAAAAGTAATAGCAGCAGCAGTAGCAAGCTATCATTTATTCAGTGCTTTCTATGCAAATTCATTTCCACGACCCCAAGAAAGTAGTAGGCATTTTCTTTACTTTACAGATGAGGAAACTGAAGCTCAGCAAGGTAAAGTGACTTGACCAAGGCACACAGAAATTAAGTAGGGGAGGTAGAATTTGAATCCAGGTTTAACTTCAAAACTCAAGTTTTTAACTTCTACACTGTAATGCCACTTAGAAACTATTCAATAAGCCCAGATAAGCTAACTCTCTTTAAGTAAGATATCTGAGTCAGGTCTACAGCTGATCCATACTAGATAGTTACAGAGGGAGATGAATAATAATGCATTGACATGATGGTTTGGAGCTTGATGGTAAGGTGGAGCAATGGGAGGAGGGGTATAATAAAAAGATTATGAACCTAAAAGAAAATAATAACAAGTGTTGGCAAGGATATGGAGAAATTTGAACGCTGGTATGTTGCTGAGGGAAATGTAACATGGTTCAACTGCTTTGGAAAACAGTTTGACAGTTTCTCAAAAAGCTAAACTTCTGACCCAGAAATTCTACTTCAGGTATACAACAAAGAGAAATGAAAACTTATTTCCACACAAAAACTTGCACACGAGTGTTCATAGCAGCATTATTTATAATAGCCAAAAAGTAGAAATAACTCAATGTTTACCAACTGATAAATGGGTAAACAAAATGTGGTATATTCATAAAACGAATTATTATTTGGAAAGAAAAAGAAATGAAGTACTGACACATGCTATAACATGGATGAGTGTTGAAAATTCTATGCTAAGTGAAAGATGCTAGTCAGAAAGGACCACATGGCCTGACCTGTGGTGGCGCAGTGGATAAAACGTTGACCTGGAACACTGTGGTTGCCGGTTCAAAACCCTGCACTTGTCTGGTCAAGGCACATATAGGAGTTGATGCTTCCTGCTCCTCCCCCCTTTCTCTCTCCCTCTTTCTCTATCTCCTCTCTAAAATGAATAAATTAAATTTTTTTTTTAAAAAGGACCATAAATTGTATGATTCTATGTACATAAAATGTTCAGAATAGACACATCTACAGAGACAAAAAGATTAATGGCTGCCAGGGGTTGAGGCAGGGCTGGGAAGATTAGAGGTTGATGAAAATGTTCTAATATTGATTATGGTGATGGTTCTATAGATCTGTGAATATACTAAAACCCAATGATTTGTATGCTTTAAAGGGGTGAACTGTATTGTATATGAATTATATCTCAATAAAGCTGTTAAGATTAGGGGTGTTAACCCTGGCTGATTGGTTCAGTGGATAGAGAATCGGCCTGGCGTATGGATGTCCCAGGTTTGACTCCCAGTCAGGGCACACAGAAGAAGCAACCATCTCCTCCTTCTCTCTCTCTTCCCCTCTTGCAGCCAGTGGCTTGACTGGTTCAAGCATCAACCCTGGTGCTAAGGATAGCTCGGTTAGTCAGAGTGTCAGTCTCAGGGGCTGAGGACAGCTTGGGTGGTTCAAGCATTGGCCCCAGATGGAGTTTGCCAGTTGGATCTCAGAGAGGGCACATGTAGGAGTCTGTCTCACTATCATCCTTCCTCTCACTTTAAAAAGAAAGAAAGAAAGAAAGAAAGAAAGAAAGAAAGAAAGAAAGAAAGAAAGAAAGAAAGAAAGAAAGAAAGAAAGAAAGAAAGAAAGAAAGAAAGAAAGAAAGAAAGAAGGAAAGAAAGAAAGAAAGAAAGAAAGAAAGAAAGAAAGAAAGAAAGAAAGAAAGAAAGAAAGATAGATAGATTAGGAGTATCTGTAATGTACTTTGAAATGCACTAAAATATAAGATGTAGAATGGGTAGATGGAAACATATGTGATAAAAAAATATATAGTAAAATGTAGAATCTAAGAGGTAAGTGTATGGGCATTCACTGTACAATTTTTTTCAAGTTTGCAGTGTGTTTGAAAGTAAAAAAAATAATGAACACTGGGAAAAAATTATTATAGGTGCTATAGCCAGGAATACCTGGGTTTGAGTCCTGGTTCCCAATCAAAAGTTGCAAAATTCAAAGGTGAAACAAGAACCACAACAGGTCCAGTTGAAACAGTCCCATTAATTCATTGTTTCCCTCTTTAAGTCATAAAAAAAACCCTAGAGAATGATGACTTCCAGAAGGAAAAGTTACAGCTGTTAATGTATAACTGAAATTCTCTTACATAAACAGTTATGTTTGGGTTCCTTAGTAAACACCTCCAATCTGCAGGAAACATCAGAGAGGAAACTGAGAAAGCCATAAACTTTGTGGCTTTTACAAAATGTGATGAAAAAAAGGAGATGGTGAGATACCCTTGGTGTCTTGGAATTCAGGTTTTCTGGGTTGCCTCTGTACCCTGTAAGAGCATTTCTGGCTTGCCATTATTAAAAAACACTTTCCCTATTTTGTTCACCCAGAACATGGAGCTTTGTTCCTCAGCTCTTTTCACAACCTCACTAACTTGACCATGGTTAGCAATTCTGTCAAACATTTTTTTCAGTGCCATAAGCCTCAGAGTGGTTTACGTAACCAACATATGAAATTATGGTCCAAAAACAGTCTAACACGCCTGACCAGGCGGTGGCGCAGTGGATAGAGCGTCGCACTGGGATGTGGAGGACCCAGGTTCGAGAGTCCGAGGTCGCCAGCTTGAGCGCGGGCTCAACTGGTTTGAGCAAAGCTCACCAGCTTGGACCCAAGGTCGCTGGCTCAGCAAGGGGTTACTTGGTCTGCTGAAGGCCCATGGTCAAGGCACATATAAGAAAGCAATCAATGAACAACTAAGGTGTCGCAACAAAAAACTGATGATTGATGCTTCTCATCTCTCTCCATTCCTGTCCCTATCTGTCCCTCTCTCTGACTCTCTCTCTGTCTCTGTAAAAAAACAAAAAAACAAAAACAGGCTAACACAAAAAATTTTAACCCTTTCTTCTGACACTAATTAAGGTTCTCTGCCAAGTAAAAATGATGTGGCATTATTTTGGATGGAGGAGTGCATGTGGGGAGGAATTTAGGATTCGATCTAATCTACTTAATCACTATAAGCATCAAACACTAGCACTAATATTAAAAAGAACAATAAGTACCCTCCCCCACACCTTTTTATGT
The DNA here is from genome assembly GCF_036850995.1 of Saccopteryx leptura. Lineage (NCBI taxonomy): Eukaryota > Metazoa > Chordata > Mammalia > Chiroptera > Emballonuridae > Saccopteryx > Saccopteryx leptura. Next base: position 47,290,531 of record NC_089512.1, on the reverse strand, counting down.
GTAGCGTCTGCCTCTGAGGAACTTAGATTCATGAGGAATCTACATCAGTCCTTACCTCCTTCTTCCCCAGGAGATACTATTCCCTGTTAGTAAGGTGTAATTAGGATCTGAACTACTTGGTTCATGCCATTTGTTTTTATATATTTTTATTGTTGCTTTTTAAAAACTTTTTCCTTGTACTATTAACCAAATGTAAAACCTGAAGAACAAAAAGGAAGAAAACACCCACACTCCAGTTTCCACGGACTTCCGACTACTCCCACTATTAATACATATTATAACTTCTTGCTTACTTTACTTGCTAGTATTTACTTTTGGCCTGAATTCTAAAATGGAAAAGCCAGATACCTAGGGAATTCATATAAAGAACACCTCCATCTTCTCATTAAATATTAACACCAAACCAAAGACTAGGGGTAAAAAAAGGAAAGATCAATGCATACAGCCTTTTATATGTGATTTATTATTATTTTAATTTATTTATTCATTTTAGAGAGGAAAGACAGAGAGAAGAGATAGAGAAAGACAGAAAGAGAAGGGGCAGGAGCAGGAAGCATCAACTCCTACATGTGCCCTCACCAGGCAAACCCAGGGTTTCGAACCGGCGACCTCAGCATTCTAGGTAGACACCACATCCACTGTGCCACCACAGGTCAGGCCTATTATTTTTTTAAAGAGAGAGACAGGAAGGGAGAGAGTGGGGGGGGGCACAGAAATGAGAAGCATCAACTAATAGTTGCTTCACTTTAGTTATTTACTGATTGCTTCTCATATGTGCCTTCTGGGGGGGGGGGCACTCGAGCTGAGTTAGTGACCCTCTGCTCAAGCCAGAAACCTTGGGCTCAAGCTAGCGACCTTTGGATCACATCAACGATCCCACACTCAAGCTGGCAAGCCGCTCTCTAGCTGGTGACCATGGGGTTTCGAACCGGGGTAACTCAGCATCCCTAGTTGATGCTCAATCCATTGTGCCACCACTAGTCAGGCTCATATGTGATTTTTTTAAAACCAAGAACTCCCTGTAAAAGCATTTTAATTTTAACCCTTTCATCTGACACTAATTAAGGCTCTCTGGACATGAAAGGGAGGGGTTCTTTTTAAAAAGAATCCATTGATGTGAGAGTGAGAGAGAGATAGAGCGAGAAGCATCAATTCATTTCACTTAGTTGTGCACTCATTGATTGTGTCTCTTACAAGCCCTTACTGGGGGTCGAACCTGTAACCTAAGCACTCTAGGATGACACTCTCTCCACTGAGCAACTCGGGGGGATTCTTGATCCCACTACTACATAATTTTAACTGGCACATGCTTTTTCATGGGATTCCATCTAAAACACAAGGAAGCATGAGATTAATAAGCTCATTTTGAAATTTTTTACTCAAAGTTCCTTCGTAACTCATCACTACTCAAGGGGAACGTAAATACTGAAATATGGTTTGAGAGTAACTGTTAGCAAACAGAAAGCCTTAACATTGTAGGATCTTTTTTTTGTCTTTATTTTTTTCTATTTTTTTAATCTTTTATTTTTATTGAATCCAGAGAGAGGAAGGGGGGGGGGGTAAGGGGAGACAGAAGCATCAATCTGTTTTTGTATGTGCCCCGGCCAAGGATCGAACCAGCCACCTCTGCATTGTAAGACAATGCTCCAGTAAAGCGAGCCATCCAGTCAGGGCTGTAGGATCTTTTTTTAAAAAAGTAGCTTATGTTATATTTGGGCAGGTGAAATTCCTCCCCATGCCCATCCCAGAAGCAAAACCTGCTCTACCTACAAAGTACTAAAACACATCTAGATTTTGTTGTAGGTGGACAATTCATAAATGAATACTGATCCTGGAAAAGTGCTTCATCTACTGGATTAATCAACATGTTTTCACCTTCGTAGATCAAAGATAAGCCAGGGCTCTTTTGGGTCAAATTCCTGAGGAATGAGAAACTGGGTGAGTGTACAAGTTGGGAATGCTTCATCTAATGCACTACTCTTTGGGTGTGGCTCAAAAGTTTGCAGTCATCGCTGAGAGCCAGTGGCACTTCCCTAATTGGGCAATAGGTTACTAGGACAGGATGGCTGAAGAATCTTGCAGAGTAGGTATTGAAAGAAAAAGGAAGAACTAGGTCCCAGGGCTGACATAGCTATGGGAGCAAACTACTGCATTATTTCCCAAATGCTTGCCAGGAATCTGAGGTAGCTTCTATTTGACTAGAATGAAGAGACATAGCTGGGGTATCAGATATGACATATGGTGGGAGTTTGAATACATTCTTGGCTGAGCTGCAGAAAGTGAATTCTGCCTCTTTACCTTTTGTTACCTCATTTGTGTTGAAGCCCAAAAGGGGGATCAGAGGCACTGAATTAGCCTTCAGTTGAAAAGGAAAAAGTACAGAACCAGTCACCAATTGACAATTAGTCCCCTAAACTTTCAGGGCAGTGCATTTTTTTTTTTTTAAGATTTTATTTATTCATTATAGAGAGGAGAGAGAGAGAGAGAGAGAGAAAGAGAGAGAGGGAGAGAAGGGGGGAGGAGCGGGAAGCATCAACTCCCATATGTGCCTTGACCAGGCAAACCCAGGGTTTTGAACTGGCAACCTCAGCGTTTCCAGGTTGACGCTTTATCCTCTGAGCCACCACAGGTCAGGCTCAGTGCATTATCTTAAATGACAAGAGACAGTAGATGCCTAAAACATACAGGGAATAAATAAAAGCTAGAGGGGCTTCTGGGCAATTTGAAGACTTGATAATGACAGTTTTCGAACATCCTGGCATACCCACCATACTAGTTGCTTCCACATACATTATCTCATTTAATAATCTTAACACTGTATAATAGATAACATTATCTTTTTTTTATAGAGGAAACTGGGGTTTAGATTAAGTTACATAAGGTCGCATAGCTAATTAATGTTAGAACTGGCAAGCAAATTCAGGCTTCTCCAACCTCAATTAATTAATGAAATATTTTCTTTTCTCTCCCTTTCTTCCCCTTCCCTTCTCCAACCTTCCTCCCTCCTTACTTCCCATTTTCCCTCTATTATCTCTTCAGCAGCTAAACTGGGAGGACCTGTAAATCTCTTTTATGAAAGATCTTATTCTTCCATTCTAAGAGCATCTCCTAATTGGGCTTTTTTCTCTTTTCAACAAAGAGCTAATCTGATCCAATATTCTCAGTTTCTGTTTCAAACTTGTTGGCCAAGTTTGAAGATTCTGGAGATTCTCCGATCAATTTACTAGATGACAAACAGGGCTAAAACCTAGAATAAAGGGGCTAATGTAGCTATATCTGTCTTATGTCCAATGATAATAAAATAAAGTAAAATTATATTAAACAATTTGTTTAGTTAGAACTCCAATGTCCTGTAAATAATTGGGTTAGCCTAGTTACTGATGTCTTACTACATGTGATTACTGCTCATGGTGACTGCCTCTTTCTGTATTTTTGCTCTTGTGACTCAGTGCAATTTAAAATATCTCTGGGCTTAATACAATCTCAGAAGCCAACTTCTAAAGGACAGTAATCCCCTTAAAATAGAAGCTTTCAAAATGGCATTACTGCTCATCAACACCAGGAGGGTTTTTAGCTGCTTTATACAGGCAGTAGTTGAGTAGGATTCTGGGCCAGATTCCCTAAGGGAAAAACCACAAAAGGAACCTGTAAAACTGTCCATAAATTATTTTCCTAGGTCTCTCCTGTTTTTAATGCATTTTGTCACAGATGAATTTTTTCCTACAGTAACTCATTAATATACTCACTATGAAAACAGGACTAGTCCTCCAGCTTTTATTAAATAGCAAATTAAATGTAAGTTACATCATTTTACTGTGAGACCTGGCAAAAGTCACTTTATCTTTCTAGGCCTCAGTGTACTCATTTGTAGAACAAGACTGAAATAGATATTTAAGGTCTCTTTCTATCTCTGAGGTACTTAGTGAACCCCACTGCCACTAACAAATCTGCAATAATACTTTAATGGGATGAAGAGAATAGCAAGACAAGAATAATCTGAATTCAGTATAGATCCCACCACTAAAAAATATCTATACCTTGCCTCCTACCTTCCCAAAATACAAAATCTCACTCATATCTGAGTGCCCAATGCAAAGCTCAAAGTCTAAACTCCTAGTTACTAATCAAAAGTTGGGGTGGAGGCCCTGGCCAGTTGGCTCAGTGGTAGAGCGTCGGACTGGCGTGCAGAAGTCTCGGGTTCGATTCCCGGCCAGGGCACACAGGAGAAGCGCCCATCTGCTTCTCCACCCCTCCCCCTCTCCTTCCTCTCTGTCTCTCTCTTCCCTCCTGCAGCGAGGCTCCATTGGAGCAAAGATGGCCCGGGCACTGGGGATGGCTCCTTGGCCTCTGCCCCAAGCGCTGGAGTGGCTCTGGTCACAACACAGCGACGCCCCGGAGGGGCAGAGCATCGCCCCCTGGTGGGCAGAGCATTGCCCCCTGGTGGGCGTGCCAGGTGGATCCCGGTCGGGTGCATGCGGGAGTCTGTCTGACTGTCTCTCCCCTGTTTCCAGCTTCAGAAAAATACAAAAAAAAAAAAAAAGTTGGGGTGGAGTTTAGAGCCAAGCTCTGCTACAGTGGCTTCCATGGCTAAGTGCATGTGGGTGGCTAAAGTACTTATTCAGTCATGACACAATTATGTGGGTGAAGAGAGAGACTGTGTACTCCACAGGCTCCTTAATGCTTCTGATGCTTTCAGAGTAAGTCAGTGGTCTTGAGCAAAAACCTTGACCTGGCACTACTCACTGGGGTAGAGAGCAATGGGAAGCACATTAAGTGAGTGACATTGAGAAGGGACTCTGAAATGGGGGGGAGGGGGGGACAGAATAAGGATGGAAATGGAGGTTTAAGTAGTTTTCCCCTATTACTTATCTACATTGTTGTATCAGCTTGAGGAAACTTTCCAAAGCTTGTGCATTTACAGAATTTTCTAAAATATGTTAAAAATAGTGACTTGAGTTTTAGTGAAACACATGCTGTGATCTGGAAAAGGCCCAATACCCATTGCCAACGCAGTCAAGACTTCTAAGAGCTAGACTATAAACTAGTCTTTCAATCAGAGAGATTTTAGAGTTGAGCCTGGGGGAAAAAACCTGGCCTGTTATGGAAAGAACACTGGTTTTGGAATCAGATAAAACTAGGTTTGATTTCTGGTTTTACCACTTACAAAGTGACTGACCTTTGGCAAATTTTGAAACTCACTGGGCCTCAATTTCCTTATCTGTAAAATGGGGATAATACAATCCACTTGCAGGGCTATTGTGAGAATTAGCAAATATATTTTAAGCACCTAGCATTATGCACATCATAGGAGTTTAGTAAATGCTGACAGTGGCAGTGTCCTCCTCCTCATCACTTAAATAACAAGCAGCAATATTATGCTTGGCCTCCCCCCCTGTCAACTGATATAATTAGTAAAATAAATCAAAGCACAGAAAATAACCACAAATGCAGCTAGAGCAGCCATGTACGCATTAACTGGTCTTTGGTTAGAGAAGAGTCCCGTAAGTCCATCCCTAGCCGACTTCCTTCCTAGATAAAAAGCCAAGCCTAAAAGAGAGTAAAAATAAAAACTAGTAAAAAAGAGACTTCTGTAGGCAGTTCATTAACAGTGTGGAATAGATACGGAAAGAAGAAAAAATGAACAATAAAAAACAGACTAAAGAATTTTATAAAAAAAATAGTGTTTAGGACCATTTACTATAGAAGCAGGTAACCTTATACCACAATGTAAAAAGTTTTGATATTTAAAAAAATAAGATTCAACTTCACTTACATGAAACAATTCAAAAATCAACAGTAGATTTACTGTGTAAAGACATATATAATGAAGGAGAAATCTCTAACTGCTCTGTATGTAGTAATATTGATGCAACAAAATCATTGAGTAGAATAGTTGTAACTTTTCTACTGCCTTTCTTGGGGAAAAAGGCTTTCTTTTTTCAAAATTCTGATTTAAGAATATTCTAGCCTGACCAGGTGGTGGTGCAGTGGATAGAGCGTTGGACTGGGATGTGGAGGACCCAAGTTCAAGACCCCGATGTCGCCAGCTTGAGCATGGGCTCATCTAATTTGAGCAAAAGCTCACCAGCTTGAACCCAAGGTTGCTGGCTTGAGCAAGGGGTTACTTGGTCTGCTGAAGGCCCGCGGCCAAGGCACATATGAGAAAGCAATCAATGAACAACTAAGGGGTTGCAACGAAAAACTGATGATTGATGCTTCTCATCTCTTTCTGTTCCTGTCTATTTGTCCCTATCTATCCCTCTCTCTGACTCTCTCTGTCTCTGTAAAAAACAAACAAACAAACAAAACAATAAAGCTGTAAAAAAAAAGAAAAGAATATTCTAAAGCTGAAGTGATATGACACATATCAGATTACACATTATATTTTGTCTTTCCCTGCCCCCCAGGTTTTACCTCCGTTATTGAAAATTCAAGTTTTCTTTTATTCTTTCTTCATTCCATAAAATTAGTCATTTGCCTACTACAGAGAACCCAGAGTGTGATGAAAGAAATGCACTTCTCATTCACTCATAGGAGGCTTGGACTTGATTCTTCTAATGAGGTGAAAATGAAGAGCTAAAGTTCTGTCCAGTCTCTGAGTTATTTTATTTTTATTTATTGATTTTTAGAGAGAGGAAGGGAGAGAGAGACAGAAACATCAATTTGTTGTTCCACTTATTTATGCATTCATTGGCTGACTCTTGTATGTGCCCTGACTGGAGATTGCACCCACAACCTTGAATTATCGGGATGCCATTGGAACCAACTGAGCTACTAGGCCAGGGCTCTACATTATTTTAAATGAATATAAAGACAGGCCTTGGGAGACTTGTTTTCCCTCTCTAATTTTCTCACATTTACCTACATCTGATTTGAAGGCAGAACAACTCTACAGGAATTTTAAAATCTAGGAGAATTAAAAAACTGGAATGTTTTGCTATCTATTTAAAATAAAAGGGTCAGAGCAGGCAGCTGGTATTTTGAGCAACACCAGGTCTCCATGGTTCAGAGGGGTATATTTTAATAGTAGCAGCTGCTACTTAACATCAGTACAGCACTTACGGGGCTAGGCAGCAAACTGTACTTTAAATAAATTATTTCATTTCAATGTCACAGTTACTTTATGAGGGACTATTCTTTTTCCTATGTTAGAGATGTGGAAACCAAGATTTAAGAATGTTAAGAAACTTGCCCAAGCCTCAAGATTAGTAACTGGCAGAACTAGAATTTGAACCTCTAAGAGTTAGGTGTAATACGATACAAAGGACAAAGTGTTTTATTTTTGGAGTCTATTTGAATATTTGTTAGATTGCTCACTGCTTTAGATATTGTCTTCTAAGTATATTAAAGAATACATAAAACACTGGATTATGAATAGTAATGTATTAATGTATTTGCTTTTAGAACTTCACTTCTCTCTTCCATACTCACTTCTCTTTTCTTTTCCAATAAAGTCTTAAGTTAGACTTGAAGGACAGAAGAGTGAAAAAACAGGACTGAATTATACTAATTAGCATATTCACCATATGAAACAGCTTGCTGCTGTAACTACTTTCAGAGCTTATTGATACATGTGAATAATTTATTTCAGGCCCTGAGATTATCTCATAAAAGCAAACTTAAAAAAAAAATCAGTTTTAAAAAAGAGGTAAAGGTAAAAGGGACCTTAAAAGTCCGTCTGTATGCCTGACCTGTAGTGGCGCACTAGACAGAATGTTGACCTGGAATGCTGAGGTCGCCAGCTGAAAACCTGGGGCTTCCCCAGTCAAGGCACATATGGGAGTTGATGCTTCCTGCCCTCTCCTGCTTCTCTCTCTCTTTCTCTCCTCCCTCTCTAAAATTAATAAATAAAATCTTTAAAAAAAGTCTGTTTGTTTAACCCTTGATATAGTAGAATTACCAAGGCTTCCTCTCATCAGTAATTGGGACAAGACCAGAACTCACATCCTTCAAGGCCTAACCCAACCTGTGGCTCCCATATGACTCCCATAAGACTAGCCCTTAATCTGTATCAGTGAGGTGGTCTGTCTCTGGTTAATAAATTTGGATCTGAATAAGTAAATACTCCATGAGGCATATTATTTCTATCTGCATGTAATAGAAACAAGAGAGTAAGACACATATTTGGAGATCAACCAAGAATGGTCTAATATGAATATGGAGTATAACATGAAACAAAAAATATATTAGCTTCTACCTTTAGCACAGATTACAACTCAAAGCATTTAGCTCTTTTAAAATTCTCTAACTACTGCAGAACCATTTCACATGTTTAAGTCCACTCCCATTCAAATGTTTGCCAATTCATAGTAAAGGTAGCAGACATGCTTATCTGGATTTATTTCCAGTCTAAACTTTCTACACCAACTGCTTCGATAAGTTTGCTTAAGGCCAAATATCTACAGGGTTCATTACATTTTGGCTGGGCTATATCTTTAATTTATACAGAGTTCAGAGGATTATAACAGGTATTTTGAATTTAATGTAGTATAGCTACAGGCCCTAATGACTTGGGATTCTGTAATTATAAATAAATAGGTGAAATGCCTCAGAAATCTTGGGCTTCATTTGAAAGTCTTAAATTGGAATGGAAGACTGAAGAATTATAGTAATCATTACCCCTCGACTACAATGCTTCACTGGTGTGTAACCTTGGGAGTCATTTACTGTACTTGTCTTTTGTACTCTATGACAGGAACTCATGCAGCTGTCATATGACATATCTAAAGTGCTCAGGATATTCCAGAGAAAGACACTCTACAAAGATCTTTAAAAGCCATCCCCCTATATCCAAAGGGAAGGAAACCCCAAACATAAGTAACCAGGATTTTAATTCCATATAACTTACCTGTATCGCTCTTCCTGTAAGGCCTGCATTATTAATGAATAGTCCCTCTGATAATGTTCCTTGAGAGACTCAAAGGATTCCTCTAGTCTGGCCTGGGTTTCTCGGATTTCCTGGATCTCATGTAGTAGTGCATCAAACCCTGAGCTCTGCATATCCAGGGTGTTTGTTTTGGAGCTAGAAGCTCCTACAGCAATGCCTCCAGTGGTGCTGTTAGCTCCCACTGAGCCTGAAGTGGCACTAGAACAATCTTCTTCACTACCATATTTTGGGCTCGACTGAAAGTTTGAAATCACTCCCAAAGTCTTCCCCCCATCATCCACTTGTCCTTCTTCTAAAGAGTCCTTCAGGTTAGGGATGTTATCTGCGCTGCCAAATTTATTCCGAATTAGTGAAGCGATCTCTCTGGGCTTTGAGACCACGGCTCCTGCTGCTGAATGGGTTGCCTGGGAGAAACTGGAAAGTCCACCTTTGACACTGTCTACCACACCTTCACTGAAGCCAGTCACTTTCGCTCCCACATCCTTCAAACCCTGGTGCATGTCCCTGAAGACATCCTTTGGCTGCCGGGGTATCCCATTCTGCTCCACCTCTCGAAGTTTCCTGTGGTAGTGCTCAAGCTTCTTTTGTAGCTGGAGGATGGTTTGGGCTGATTTCTGGTTCTTCTTCTCAAAGACTTGCTTGATGCGGGCAGCCTGCTGTTTATCTGCACTGTTGGCAAGCTTCAAGTACTCAGCAACGTTGTCATCCCGGGCAGTTTGTGCAATCTTGATCTGTTCTGTGAGCTTCAGGATCTTCTGCTGCAGGTGAGCAATAGCAGCCTTTGTACGCTGAGGGTCTGGTGTTCCATCCACAGAGTCTGTGTGGATACTGCCATCGGTGCTGGAGGCCACTGCACTTGAAGTCTGGGCGAGGCTGCTTACTTCCAACCGCTCGATCTAGAATAAAAGCAAGAGGTGGATGTTACAAGGAGCCCAAGACGACTACTTCAGAATTAATGGGCCAATCAAGTATACTTTGCTTTAAGCAAAAAGATGTATGAAAAAAGACTTGCATACTATGTAAACTTGGGGTATTTTCCCTTTGTTAGAGTAGTATAGTATATGTTAAAATAACAAAGCTCTTGTAGTGGGTTTAAAGCATAATTTACATTTTTCATACATGTTTTTTGTTCAGAAGCATATCTATGTAAAACAAGATACACCTGCATTTCAATGTAATTACACAAAAATTATTTTAGTATTCAGACATCACTGTAATTTCAACTCATGTTCTCAAATTACAATCATCCAAAAATGTTTGATTATATATAAAAATCCAATTTTTACTACAGTATTATTTTACCAAATCATGGCAAGGTTGCCAGAATCATTCTATTTTAATAGGGACATTATTGGTAGCTGGAGACAAGTGCAGGTAAAAACAAGGTGCTGCTGAAAGCGGCAAGGATGAATGTGGTACACTTTTGAGAATTAAAATTCCAAAACACAAGTAACTATGATAAATTTGGGTAACATTACATAAATATTCGGGACAGGGAAAGTAGAGGTAAGTGACTAAACAAGTCAACAACTAAGTTCAGGCCTTTTGGAGACCAAATTTTGTGAGTTCTCTCCAGGAAACGATTTTTATTAGGCAAGGGGCTCCACAACACACACAATGACTATCCTTTCACATAGGGGAGAAACCATTCAAAAGAGTTGAAGAGAAAGACTTGCTGCTCAGATCTGAACACTTAAACTATAATATTTCAAAGCCGTTAGCCAAAGCAGGGGACAGGTTAGTTTTCCCAAGTCAGAAGAAAAAAACCTTTCAAGAAGGCACCACTGAGTGTGGCTTACAGTAGTGAATTACAGTAGGGCCTATGCAAAAAGGCTTTAGAAAGTGTTCTCTATTGAGCAGTAACAGAAATAAATAATAAAATAACCACCCCAAGGTCATAAAAATTCCCAGTAAGAGTGTCAAGATACAAATTTACCATCCTGGAGATTTAAAAGCACACCCTTTTCCTTACTTCCCACCCTTAATCTGTCATCAGTAGCCATTTGCTAGAAAGAACTACATAAAGGTTACCCTCATATTAAAAAAAGTTGAATTACATTTTTGTGATAACAATATGCCAATTCTGAAATATTCATGAAATGCTAATAATTAACTTGCCAGTCTAGACATGAATCCTCTTTTTTTCAGACCGCCTCAGTTTGGCATCTGAACAGAAATTATATTGATCTCTAATTTTAAAACACATTTAGTTTATTACTGGATTCAATATATTACTATTGATGCGAGAAAAAAAACATTTCTTTTCTAGATGAGCACTTAAATATTTTACCTTTAAATAAACTCAAAAGATAATTTAAAGCCAAAAATGAATACTAAAATGACATTATGCTCCACTAATAAAAAGGAATATCCAGAACAGTTAGGGGCTAGTGTGATAGCTGTTTTGCATCACTTCCTCCATCTGTCCCATTCATCCTTAGGTATGTGCTAACAAGCTCTGAAAGGACCAGAGGAAGGCAGCAGAAGGGAGGATAAATCAATACTCCAGATAATCAAGTTGCCAAGAGTTTCAACAGAAGCTCCTGGAAACCTATTCTTTTCAATGCCTTAGGTTCACTCTCTTAGATTGTACAGGGTTCCCACCATGTGATTTTTCTTCCTGAATGGGATTTTAGATCCCATAACTACAGTATGTAATATGACCCTAGCTGTGTACTTATGTTTACAGTTCTACCACAGTGTAAGAGGAAAACAAGTATGGAATACTGTTAGATTCAAGACTACCAGCTTATGCGTGGTCTAGTTTCTTAGGTTTCCATTCACTTGAATATCAACTTACATGCAGTCTGTTGTCTAAAGAAATAAAGATATGAAAATCACATTTAACTGTTACTCTGGGATGATAAAAATTGACCATATTGGTGAAAAGATGGCTTTGAGACTGGAATCAAGGTTTGATTATATCTCTAGAATTAAAAAAAAAAAACACAACAAATTTTCAATATAATTATTTACAAATGATTAGTTTAGGTGTGTGTTTATTTCTCTACACAATAACTAAAGAAATAAACCAGACTATCTTTAATCAGACTTCTCTCCTACCTGAGCTATGTTCTTCCAGTGCATGGCTCCCCTTGCAAGAAAGAGCACAGCTGACAGAACCCTCTGTCCTCAGCTTCCTAGGACAACTATCCCACAGCTTCAGCAGGAGGATAGTATAACACCTGAAACCATGAGTCACTGGATTACTCAATGACTACTCCCAATTTTGGCAGGCACTATTCTCAAAAAGGAGGGAGAGAGAGAAAAAAAGGAGAAATCGTGAGAGGAAGGGAATAGAGGGAAAGAGAAAAAGAGAGGGGGGAGAAGAGGGGAGAAGAGGAGAGGAGGGAAGGAGGAAAAAGGAAGATATTTTGAACCATAGAATGACAGGTCAGCTTTGAACAAAGCTCTTAGTATACTTAGCACTGGAAGAGTCTGACTTAGTCATGAGTTATACATACACCAACTGAAAAGTGGCTCTTTTTTCCAACAGCCTTTGCTAGCATATTAGGTGATCCACATTGTAGGGGCTAAAAAATTAATTTTCCTCTCACCTTCTAAGTTTTTCTAGCTGGGCTAATAACCAAATTAACAGAGACAGATTCAGAGGAGAAAAGGTCCAAGATTTATTGTTACATCTATCTATATTGGGTATGTCATAAAAATGAGACCCAAAACATACTGGGCAGTAGAGGCTTATGTGCCATTCGGCTAAAAAAGAAAAGGGGACAGGGGTTGGGATTCTGAAGGGGGATAGGCAATACACAGAGTAAAACACATGACAAATAAATTCCTGCTAGGCAATCCAGAAATAGGAGACACAGGGAAATCTAGCTAACAGACTCCTGCTTGGGTCTTTCTTTCTACCAAATTTAATTCAGATAGGCTAAAGTGAAAATCCTTAAGGTGAAGATGCTAAGATTCCCTTTGCAAAGTATGTTTTCCATGTGAATTCCCTTAAGCAGGAAAGGCGGATGGTCAAAGGTTCTTGCTGAGCATTTTGTTTCTTATTCTTTTTTCTCCTCAATTTTTTTTTTTTTTTAATTTTTCTAAAGCTGGAAACGGGGAGAGACAGTCAGACAGACTCCCGCATGCGCCCGACCGGGATCCACCTGGCACGCCCACCAGGGGCGATGCTCTGCCCACCAGGGGGCGATGCTCTGCCCCTCTGGGGCGTCGCTCCTTCGCGACCAGAGCCACTCCAGCACCTGGGGCAGAGGCCAAGGAGCCATCCCCAGCGCCCGGGCCATCTTTGCTCCAATGGAGCCTCAGCTGCGGGAGGGGAAGAGAGAGACAGAGAGGAAGGAGAGGGGGAGGGGTGGAGAAGCAGATGGGCGCTTCTCCTGTGTGCCCTGGCCGGGAATCGAACCCGGGACTTCTGCACGCCAGGCCGACGCTCTACCACTGAGCCAACCGGCCAGGGCCCTCCTCAATTTTTTTTTTTTTTTTTCTTCTTTCATTTTTCTGAAGCTGGAAACAGGGAGAGACAGTCAGACAGACTCCAGCATGCGCCCGACCGGGATCCACCCGGCACGCCCACCAGGGGCGACGCTCTGCCCACCAGGGGGCGATGCTCTGCCCATCCTGGGTGTCGCCATGTTGCGACCAGAGCCACTCTAGCGCCTGAGGCAGAGGCCACAGAGCCATCCCCAGCGCCCGGGCCATCTCTGCTCCAATGGAGCCTTGGCTGCGAGAGGGGAAGAGAGAGACAGAGAGGAAAGCGCGGCAGAGGGGTGGAGAAGCAAATGGGCGCTTCTCCTGTGTGCCCTGGTCGGGAATCGAACCCGGGTCCTCCGCACGCTAGGCCGACGCTCTACCGCTGAGCCAACCGGCCAGGGCTCAATTTTTTATTTATTCATTTTTTTTTGAGAGAGAGAAGGTGGGTGAGAGACATCAATTTATTGTTCCACTTATTCATGCATTCATCGACTGATACGTGTATGTGTGTATGTGCCCTGACTAGAGATTAAACCTGCAACCTTGGCATATTGGGACAACATTCTAACCAACTGAACGACCTGGCCAGGGTTGAGCCTTATGTTTCTTAATAACCAGCTTAAAATCAATATCCCAAAAGGCACATTTAGGGTGGTAAAACTTTGGTTCCTGTCAATATATAACAAAATTAGATTCCTACCTTACTCCAAACAATGAAATTACAAATGTAAAAAGCAAAATATAACCTTTTAGGAGGGAGTTATGGAAAATAGGGATGGATTTTCTTAAACATAAACAAAAACGGCATGGATAAGAAAAACAAGAATATTGAATCTGGCTAAATTTAGTGCAGTAGTGGATTCTAGCATAAATTTCTTGGGTTCAAATTTGGCTTTGCTACTTATTACCCATATGTCCTTGGGCAAGATACTTAACCTCTATATCCATTTCATCAACTGCAAAACGGGGATAATATTAATGCCCACTTCAAAGACTGCTGTGAAGATAAAATGAGTCAATAAACACAACATTGCTTAAAACACCAGGCACAGAGTAAGCTATTGTTACCGGCTACTATTTTTTGTACCACATAAGTGGTTCTTTCAAAAATTCAAATATTGAAAGATTCCAGAATATACTTCCTTCCAAGACCTTTCATACTGCAGGCGCAAACCAGGGATATATGTAGGGAGTCTGAACCAAAGGAATAATAGAAATCAACACTACAAAAAAGTAATAGTTGTTGATCTTGTGGCTAGGCATTTGCTTAGCTAATCTCCCAGTCCTCACAACAACCCAAGAAAGTAGATATTTTTATTACTAATTTACAAATGAACTGACTGCTGAGGTGCTTCCTACTATCTTATCACAAGGCAGTTTGACAGCAGCAGTATTACCTACTAAATAGGGCTGGGCTGGCCTGGACCATATCCTGAGGGCCTACAATGTCTGATAATACCCATCAGTGTAACAAGTCATAGCCACTTATGGCTGAGGTTAGAATTAATTTGTATAGAAAAAGGCTAGGACCAAAAATCAGTCAGTTAAATATATTTTGACTACATATAAGCTAGGCAATGTGCTACAACTAGGGATATGGTCAAGGCCATAACAAGCAGACTCTACTGCTTTGTTTCCACTTTGTCTCTTACTATTAAGAATTCAAAAGAAAACTAGATAGAAGGTGACGGAGGACAATCTGACTTTGGGTGATGGGTATGCAACATAATTGAATGACAAGATAATCTGGACATGTTTTCTTTGAATATATGTACCCTGATTTATTGATGTCACCCCATTAACATTAATAAAAATTTATCTATAAAAAAAAAAAGAATTCATTTGCCAGGCTTAAATGATCTATTAACTGATCTGAATTAATTGATCAGAAAACAGACCAAGATTGCCCTGGCCAGATAGCTCAGTTGGTAAGTGTTGTCCCAATATGCCAAAGTCGCAGGTCAATCCATAGTCAGGGCACATGCAAGAATCAACCAAATGAATGTATAAATAAATGGAGCAGCAAATAGATGTTTTCTTTCTCTCTCTCTCAAATCAATAAATAAAAATTAAAGTAAGAAAAAAAAGCCCAAGAGAACATTTAAACAGAGATACCTCAAAACAACAATCAGGGCAGAGTAGAGCCATCTAGAACAGAGTAAAAGATAAGCTTTATAATGGCTTCCAATTTCATTTGCAAACATATTAAAAATCTATCTACTTTGGCCTGACTAGGCAGTGGCACAATGGATAGAGCGTTGGACTGGGATGCGGAGGACCCAGGTTTGAGACCTGAGGTCGCCAGTTTGAGCGTGGGCTCATCTGGTTTGAGCAAAAAGCTCACCAGCTTGGACCCAAGGTCACTGGCTTGAGCAAGGGGTTACTTGGCCTACTGTAGCCCCACGGTCAAGGCACATATGAGAAAGCAATCAATGAACTAAGGTGTCACAATAAAAAACTGATGATTGATGCTTCTCGTCTCTCTCTGTTCCTGTCTGTCCCTATCTATCCCTCTCTCTGACTCTCTCTTTGTCTCTGAAAAAAAAAAAAATCTATCTACTTTGTCTAAGTGAATGAAAGTGTCAGAACATGGCAGCACCTGGCTTTGAGGACAATTATGTATAAAGGCAACTGAGTGGAAAAAACACAGAGAGCAAAAGGACATGGTTCAAATCTGCCTTTGTGCCACATGATTGTTCTCTTTGAGCCTAAATTTTCTCATCTACCCAATGGAGTTAAGACTATATATACTTTCAGGGGTCATTTCTATAGTTTATTACCCAATGGAGTTAATATTGTCTCATGAGATTATCTGAAAAGATGTTAAATGTGTGTTAAATCAGCTTATGCCTGCCCAACATGGTACGCCTTCAAGAAGTTACTGTTTTCTATTCCTTACATGGTTCATTACACAAAATTCAAATTTGTAACTAGAAAAAGATTCAGAAATCCCTAACTTGACACTACTATCTTCAAAAGATGACAACCCCTACTGACTGTGATGAAGTCATTTATCTATGCTTTATAGAGTATTGGCTGTCTTTCAGGAAATTTCATTTTCTTCACACTAAATCATCCATATAACTTCTGAGAAAATGAAGAAGGCATTTTAGAGTAGAAGAAAAGCTGGAGAGCAGGGAAATCTTTGAAATTAATCTGAAAACAAATAGAAGCTTGACTAGTTTGGTTCTTCTGAAAGTGGATCTTTTCCAGGGCCAATTTCATAGAATGGGCTATGCAGTGGCCTTGTGTAAACTGATGCTGCAGACAGACACAGTTCTTTTTTCTGCTAAAAATTTTACCTTAGAGATACACTGGCCATGTTTATGAACCAAAATTGGAATATGTGGTTCAACTCAAGTGCATTTAGTGGGGACAACATGATAGAGTATTGTATTTGGGGAGACCATTCCCCAAATCCAATACAAATAGTAATCCCTAGAAATTCATGATCTTGTCCCTAAGAACCACACAGGAATCTTCCTCTAATCAATTATGAACCTGAAGATGCTCTGGTTGGTCTAATAAACTTTTCTTTGCCTGCCAGGCAGATTGTATTGAGGAAGTAGAACAGGAAAGAGTCCTGCCTTAAGAGTTACACAGATCTGCATTTGAATTTTGTGTTAACATCTGCTTGAGGTTTGCCTTTGCTAACTCCCCCACACTTAACAAAAAGAAAAAAAACCCCACAGTCTATGAGCATTTTGTGCAGAAAGTATATCTTAATCATGACAGCATTTTTTCATCTGTCTCCACTATCTCACCATAGAAATAACATGCTTCCCTTTTTACTCTGTTGAGCAATTCTTTCATGTGCAATTCTGACTGATGTTTAGTGTGCTGTGCTATTGAATAGAGATCTCAAGTGGGGAAAGTAGAAAATAAAACTGAACTAAGTTCCACTAGCCCACAGCCAGCAAGCTTTCTCTAAGCATTCCATTTTTTTCTTTTGTAGAG
This sequence comes from Saccopteryx leptura, assembly GCF_036850995.1. NCBI lineage: Eukaryota > Metazoa > Chordata > Mammalia > Chiroptera > Emballonuridae > Saccopteryx > Saccopteryx leptura. The sequence goes on along the minus strand of NC_089512.1, from coordinate 47,273,247 downwards.
AGAGTATGTGTGTGTGGGGAAATGAGAAGCATCAACTCATAGTTGCGGCACCTTAGTTGCTCATTAATTGCGTTCTCATATGTGCCTTGACCAGGGAATTCCAGCTGAGCCAGTGACCCCTTGCTAAAGATAGCAACCTGGTCTCAAGCCAGCAACCATGGAGTCATGTCTATGATCCTATGCTCAAGCCAGTGACCTCATGGCTTCACACCTGGGTGCTCAGCATCCCAGGTCAATGCTCTATCCAATGTGTCACCGCCTGGTCAGGCTAAGCATTTCATTTTTTACTTTGGAGCTAATACCAAGAGTCAGCTAGTTTATAGTCTAAAAAACAGTCCTTTTCACTTGTCACAAAGTTTTTTTTTTTCTCACTTGATAAATAATTCTTATATAGTCTGGAGTGTTTCCTGTAAGTCCTAGGATTACTTTTCATGGAACTTCAGTACATGGAACAACACTAAGTTCTGTGGAGATGTGTTTGGACTACCACAAAGGGGAATACTAGAGCCAAGTAAACAAGGTTTCTGGAACCCTATCTCTGCTTTCAACTATTTTATATGGGTATGCTGGGAAATTTTTGCTTAGAAAAATAAAGCTTTATTGCTTAATTTTAAAAAGTTTGAGAAATCATTGATATACAAATAATACTCATTATAATAATAATCTTGGTCACTTCTGATTTTGGAATTATAGCCTAGTTTGTCTTAAACTTCCTTTTACTACTAAGAACCACACTTAAGGCTCTACTCTCTTTCTACCACCAGCACTTTCCAGGTTTTCTTCATAAAGAACTAAGTTTTAAAAATTATTTCATGGGTGGTATTATATATGTGATAATGAGAAGAAAACATGCTTCCTGAAATGTGAATTCTGGTGGGATTTGCTCATGATCTGTGTAGCTAAATATCATACAAATGCTTTAATGACCAAGAAAAACAAAACAAAACAAAAAACAAAACAAAACAAAACTCTATCATGATCACTTGGGAATAATGGAAAGTTTAAATTTAAATATATGCTAAGGGTCACAACTGTGTTTGGTTCTTCTGATGTGACAGGCTATTTCTTACCTTTAGGCTTTTGCACATGCAGGTCCCTCGGCCAGTTCAGGGCATGTTCTCCTTCCCTTTTCTGGTTAACTACAATTTATTGTTTAAGACCTAGTTCAGGTGTAACTTCTTCCAGGAAGTCTTTCCTGACAATCTCTCTCTACCACCTAGATTAATGACTCTTCCTTTATATTCCTATATATCTATAAATACATCTCTATCACTGTCCTTATCACATTATGTTGAAATGATTGTTTGGGTGTCTTGACTCCACTGACAGTTCCTGAGGGCAGGGATCAAGTCATTTTCATGCTTGGACTCCAAAAAGATAGCACAATGACTTGTACAAAGAAGACATCCAGTAAATGTCTGTTTAACATAAACGCTAACCAGAATCTCCCTCTAAATCTCATATGCCATGCAGCAACTGAGCCTATGTTACCATAAATGGAACAAATGCCAGATTTTTTCTAAGAAAAATAGCTTCCAACAGATGATACTTATCCCTCTAAGGCTGCTGAGTAAAAATGACTGACTGGGTTGAATATCAGTTTAGATTATTAACATTCTATCTGGCTCACCTGCTCCAATCCAACTGCAAAATATCCATTGTGGGACCCAGAGTTGCTGCTCAGAATTGCTTTGTCACTGGAGGACTGATTTCCTGCCTTACATAAAAGACATCATTGAGGATTACCACTGCCAGTTGTACTTCAGGCCCGATGTTTGGACTTAATGAATTCTTGTGAGCCATGCCAGATGAGTTATTGTTCTTTTAACAAAAGTTTTGCATAAGGCCTCTTATGGACACAACCTATGTTAAGCATTTGAAGTATCGAACGTCCCCCCAAAAAACTTTAGAAACCTACAATCCTAGTTGTCATGGTGTAAGTAGACAATAACATGCTTTGTTATGTTTCAGTGTTATTTTTATAAGCACAGATTCTCTTGAGCTTATAAGAAGGAAACTAAAAGGTCATTTAGTTAAGGAAATTTATTTTAAAGATGGGTAACAGATTTTAAGAGAAAGATCTTTCCCTGATACCTAGAAGAAAAAATAAGTAATATAAACTAAAATAAGGAGATAGTTTCCATATTACACTGGAAGTATCCAAGTGTGTATTTCATGCCTGCATGTTAAGAATCTCATAGGAAGGATATACTGATCAATGGCGGAACAGATGGACAATCCAAGTTGCCTTCTAATGCTAAATTTCTTATTTTATTGTACTTTATTTTATTTGGGGGGCTTGAGGATAGTTCAGCTGGTCCAAGTGCGTCAGCCTTGGGCACTAAAAATAGCTTGGTTGATTTGAGCATCAGCCATAGATGTGGGTTGCCGGGTGGATCCAGTTGGGGCACATGTAGGAGGAGTCTGTCTCACTATCTCCCCTCCTCTCGCTTAAAATATAGTAATTTATTTATTTATTAAAAAATATATTTTGCTGCCTGACCTGTGGTGGTGCAGTGGATAAAGCGTCGACCTGGAAATGCTGAGGTCGCCAGTTCGAAACCCTGGGCTTGCCTGGTCAAGGCACATATGGGAGTTGATGCTTCCAGCTCCTCCCCCCTTCTCTCTCTCTGTCTCTCCTCTCTCTCTCTCTGTCTCTTCCTCTCCTCTCTAAAAAAATGAATAATAAAAAATATATATATATTTGGCTCAAAAATCAGATACCATATATTTGCCCATGTATAAGACATACCCCCTTTTTTGAAAAATTTGGGGTCTAAAAACTGGGTGCGTCTTATACAGTGTTTGTAGATTTTTTTAAACTTGCATTTCCCACTTTTTCACTCTTGTTTTTGTGCTCACTGTTGAAGACAGTGATTCATCATCAGACACAGATAAGGACAAGCTAATGGATGGGAGTTTTGACAGGGATGAGGAATTGTATAAATTTTATGATGAATAAAACTTGAGTTCAGTAACTTTATGTAATACTTTTTTTTCCATTTCCGGGCCCCAAAATTATGGTGTGTCTTATACATGGGAATGTCTTAAACATGAGGAAATACAGTAGTTGTTAGTTTTGAAAAGCTTAGCTTTAGTTTATATTCATCAGAATAATACACATCAGAATCCCCACTCTTGTTTTATTCAAAATGTGAGTTAAATGCCCAACATAAATAGTTCTCTTATGAGAACTATTTAAATATTTCTAGGATTGTCTTACTAGGCTGCTCAGATAGATTCTTTTTTTTTTTTTTTTTTTTTTTTTAACAGAGACAGAGATAGACAGGAACGGAGAGAGATGAGAAACATCAATTATTAGTTTTTCATTGGGCGTTGCAACACTTTAGTTGTTCATTGATTGCTTTCTCATATGTGCCTTGACCACAGACCTTCAGCAGACCCAGTAACCCCTTTGTTGGAGCCAGCGACCTTGTGTTCAAGCTGGTGGGCTTTTCCTCAAACCAGATGAGCCCGCACTCAAGCTGGCGACCTCAGGCCTCGAACCCTGGTCCTCTGCATCCCAGTCCAATGCTCTATCCACTGCGCCACCGCCTGGTCAGGCGATAGATTCTTTTTTTAAAGAGAGGAAGGGAGAGAGAGAAAGAAAGAGAAGCATCAACTCACTGTTCCACTTAATTGTGCCCCACAGATTGCTTCTCATATGTGTCCTGACTGGGGCTTAAACCAGCGACCTCAGGATCAAGTCAGCCCATGACCCTGGGATTGAGCTGGTGACCTCACTGTGGGATAACACTCTATCCACTGTGCCACCGGCCAAGGCCAGATGGACATCTTGTGAGGCTATGAAAGCTCAAGAGTCAATCTGGTTTATATGTAAATCTGATGATGATTATGATGGCATTAGCAAAAGTAGTAGTAATTGTGTTTATTATGTACCTATTACTATAGTATTTTCCTTATATTTTCTTAGATAACCCGCAAAACAACTTTAGGAAATACATATTAGTCCTTATTTTACAGTTGAGAAAGTTGAGTCAGAAGAAGTTATAGAATTTGCCCAAGGTCACACAACAAGTAAGCGCCACACGGCCAGGATTTAAAACCATAGGATTGGCTTCAGACTCCTTGCTCTTCCATACTTCACTACAATGCTTCTCAAAATGACCATGATCATCACTACTTGGAACAACAGAAAAAGGAGGCATTGATGACTTCTACAAAGTTAGATTCTGGGAAGCTACTAAAAGAATGTAAGAATTGGATGATTTAGGACTTCTTTTTAAACAAATTCTCCAGCTTGACTGAGAGCCTAAGTGAATGCAGATAGATCATACAGAGTGGTTAATACATATATACGTATATACGGAGCATGAAGTAAGGTACTACAGAAGTTATGAAGGTGGTACTATATAACCTGTCTAAATGATGGCATCAGCAAAAGCAGTAGTAATTGTGTTGATTATGTACCTATTACTGTAGTACTTTCCTTATATTTTCTTAGTTAACCCGCAAAACAACTTTAGGAAATACATATTAGTCCTTATTTTACAGTTGAGAAAGTTGGCAGGTTATATAATGAGGAGTACAGACAAAAAAGAATTTAATATTTCCAGGATCTTTAAAAACTCATGATTCTTCAGTATTAGAGAAAGAATATGCACAGCAGGTATTTACATCAACTTTATAGGTGTATCTGCTTTATCCTATTGCACAAAAAAAGAAGCTATATTCTCAGAATTATAGAGTCTAAGGAACATAATAGCCTAGAGTATATATTTTTAAAATAAACAGACACTGAGCTACTGAGAAGAATTTATCAAGAGTACAATAATGATTTGTCTCCTGTTTAATTAACTTCTCTTAAAATAATTTTTTATTCAGTTGTGGGTAGCCAAATAATGTTATAACTATAGTCAGTCTTTTGCAATTATAATGTTTAGGTTTGCTTAGATTTTTCTCATTTAAGATCCATAAGGACAAAGCATGATATACAAACCAATTTTCTCAAATAGAATGTAATGGATATAATCTAGTTTATACTTACAAGTTACAATGGGGCAACTTATGATTAAAAAAAAAAAGGACTAAATTAAACACATCTATGAATAATTAGCATAATATGTGACCAGTATGGATTTCAGATGATAGTACAACTGTTTCTCAGGTTTTTAAGTGGAGATTAACTAAAACTCCTAAAAGGGTCAGATATCACTGAAACTCAGGCCCCGAAAGAATGTGAATCAAATGCATACCAATGTTAGCTGAGATAATAGTAAGAAAATTCGACTATTCAAAGAGTTCTGGAAAGGCTAACTGAATGTTTAAGCCGCTGTGAAGATATTACTTGAATGGGAAAGAATCAACTTTCAAGACTCTATTAGGGTTTAGGGGGAGGCTCCCCAGAGGCAGTACTATCCTATCAGGGAACACTGGGAAATACACGAGACATTCCTCATACAACACACAGTCTTAGCCAGCCTTAACAATTATCTAGTCTTAAATGCCAGTGGTGACCTTACTGAAAAACTACTGCATGATTTCTGGAATTATTCTAGACAACTGGGAAAGAGGAGACACAGACAATAAGATGCTATGGATGCCAGTCCTTCTTTTCTTGGCCAATTCCTCCACATGTGATGAGCAACAGCAAGATTCCAATTTTTCTGATTAAATTACAGATAAAGTAAAGGTAGAAAAGTATCTGATGAAAATGACTAGTTCAGAAATGTTGTATATGAAAGGAAGAACACTTCTATATATCTATGTTTCTGCAGGGTAAAAATGTAGGACAGCCTAGCCCAGTGGTCGGCAAACTGCGGCTCACGAGCCACATGTGGCTCTTTGGCCAGCTTAGGAGTACACTAATTAAGTTAATAACAATGTACCTACCTATATAGTTTAAGTTTAAAAAATTTGGCTCTCAAAAGAAATTTCAATTGTTGTACTGTTAATATTTGGCTCTGTTGACTAATGAGTTTGCCGACCACTGGCCTAGCCTGACCTGTGGTGGCACAGTAGATAAAGTGTCGTCCTGGAATTCTGAAGTCGCAGGTTCAAAACCCCGCACTTGTCTGGTCAAGGCACATATGGGAGCTGATGCTTCCTACTCTACCCTCCCCCCCGCCCCACTCTCACTCTCTCTCCTCTCTAAAATGAATAAATAAAAATGTAGGACAGCCTAGAGAAAATTAGGAGCAGAAGGGGAAAGGGCATCATGTTGCTATAACATTAAGGAAGCAGGTTGTAGAAAATATCAAGGATTCTACTATAACTTATTGTGCAATTATCCTCTGTTTTCTATATATAAAGCACTGAAGGAAGAATCCCTGCTTTCAAGAAACACATGACCTAGTTAGTGAGACATGGAAACAATCAATTGAAATATGGGTATAATTAAGTAAATGATATTATAGATATGAAGGCAAAGTACTTCTTGAACACAGAAAAGAGCCATGGATTCATAAGAAGGGAGAGGGGATAGAGAAGGCTTCTTGGAGGAGATGAAAAATAAAATGAACCTTGAAGGTAGAAGTTTTTTTTTTATAAAAAGAGATGGCTGACAGCCTAGTATGAGGAAAGGCCTGGAAGGGAAAAATATAATAACATTTTCAAGGTAAGTGAATGGTTCATGAGACTGTAAAAGTATGGCACAGGAGAGGGCTTCCGTGGGAGATGAGCTCTGAAGGTAAGTCTAAACTGCTGTTTTGGACTTCATTCCAAGGACATCACTGAAGGCTTTCCAATGGTAATACTTGTATAACCTGCTTTGGAATCTAGACTTATAGACCCAAAAGGAAACTTGACTATATCAAAATCTGCATGTCCAAACTAAACACCAGAATTCTCCTCTAACTCTTGTTCTCTTATAGTGTTCTATATCTCAGGAAAAGTATCACTATCTATCAGGTTACACTAGCCCAAATCAAATCAAACCAAAACCCTGGAATCATCCTTGACATATGCTTCCTATCTCTATCAAATCCAATACCAAGTCCTCTTTTACTTTCCAAATTTCCATCAAATTATAATACTCTTCATGTATCTCTATTTATTGCTATTTCCACCACCTTAGGACAAACGTGTCATCTTTCTCTTAGGTCACTCACTGAATAATCTATCTTCATTCACTTAGGCTCTCAGTTAAACTGGAGAATTTGTTTTAAAAAAGTCCTAAATCACCCAATGCTTAAATATTTTACTAGCTTCCCACTACTCTTAAAATATTAAGAAAAAGAATTTGTGGCTTGGTAAATCAGTTTTTTTGCGCATTGTTTCAATATGTCATGATTGTGGGTTCGATCCCTGGTCAGGGCACATAACCAATGAATGCATAAATAAGTGAAACAACAAATTGATGTTTCTCTCTTTCTCTAAAATCAATTTTAAAAATTTAAGAGAAAAAAAAAGAAGAATCTGAACAGGGTCTATAAAGTCAATTCTACGTAATTAGATCTGGATCTCTCTAGAGTTTCATCTTAGGGCATGCTTCCCCTAGTCTGGTCTCACTGGCCTTTTTCAATCTGTTCTGCTCATCTTATTTCTTCTCACTGTAGGGCCTTTGCACATGCAATACTGCCTACTTGTCTTTTTTTTTTTTGTATTTTTCTGAAGCTGGAAACGGGGAGAGACAGTCAGACAGACTCCCGCATGCGCCCGACCGGGATCCACCCGGCATGCCCCCCAGGGGCGACGCTCTGTCCACCAGGGGGCGATGCTCTGCCCCTCCGGGGCATCGCTCTGTTGTGACCAGAGCCACTCTAGCACCTGGGGAGTGGCTACTCTAGCCACTCTAGAGGCCAAGGAGCCATCCCCAGCGCCCGGGCCATCTTTGCTCCAATGGAGCCTCGCTGTGGGAGGGGAAGAGAGAGACAGAGAGGAAGGAGGGGGGTGTGTGTGGAGAAGCAGATGGGCACTTCTCCTGTATGCCCTGGCCGGAAATCGAACCCGGGACTTCTGCACGCCAGGCCGACGCTCTACCACTGAGCCAACCGGCTAGGGCCTACTTGTCCTTTCTTCAACTCTCAGGTAGACATTTTGCTAGGTGCTTGGGCTCACATACTAATGCAATAAACAAAGTCTCTGCTTTCCTGAGGCTTAAGGCTGAGGAAAGTTGTAGAGACAGAAAAACCAGTAATCAAATAATAGAAATTGTTGAAAACTGCTAGGAAAAAAGAACAAACTGCTGTGAGAAAAGGCATAAAGTAAGGGAGGGAAACTTACTTTAGATTGGGAGGTCATAGAAGAATTCTTTGAACAGGGTCATTTGAACCAAACTCTCATAGAAAAGGAAGTTGTTACTTTAACCAGGTCATAAATGAAGGAAAGTATTATTATTGTATGTTACATGAATCAAAATAATACAGAATCTGGAATTTTATCATGATCAAGATGAAAATACACAGTTAACATGGCAATTCAAAAAAAGATAAAAGCAAAAAGACTTGTCTGTTCACTGCTTTTGAGAATTCATTTGGTGAAAGGTTGAGACTGTATTACCAAAATGCTTACAAAAGGAACAGAAAGATGCAAAGAGAGGAAAAGGTCAGTAATCAGAGAGGGGGCCACCTGCCCAGTAACCTAATGGAGTATATGGACAGTTGTATTTACAAGTCTTACATAACCAATGAGTCAGCAAAAAATCAGGGCATAGGATATCTTCTCTGCCCACCCTCAACATCTAGGAAACTTGGCTCTCTCCACTGGTGAGAAGAGGGGCCCCAAAACAAGATCTGAGGTAGGCTAAACAAATAGTTACCAACCTTCCAGCAATACTTGCCTAAATTAGCATGAGGAAAAGTAAACCTCCATGCTTAGAAAAACATAAGAGGATCCACTTTAAAGCAGATTAAAGCAATATTTCACAGATATAATGCTACCCATTTCTTTAAACAATTTCTATTAAAGATGCCAAAATCATGACTCCAAAAGGTGCTCAGAGCAAAACCTAGATTTTAAAGAAAAAATGTCTTTATCTTTCTTGGGGTCCATAAATATTTCAGGGCTACTTTCCACAACCATATTTAATAAAAACTAATATATATTAATGATAAAATGAAAAAGTAATGATAAAAGGCTTTGTAATGATAGAACTTGGTCTGGTAAGCAAAAATGTACCAAATAAAACACATAAGGGATTAAATCACAGTACAGAAAAAAAGAGATAGCATTAACCACCACTTGATTTTGAACTGCAAGGATAATGAATCCAAGACAAATACCCACCAACGCACAGCTATGAAAATAGCAGACTCCTCATCTACCTTCCTCTATTTCTACACTTATGATGTTCTCAGCCTATTACTATTCCAGTGGCAACAACTTAGATCAGAAAGCCTTTATTTTTTCTTTTCCACTTCAGGCCATAGGAAAAGGCTGGGAGTGTGGGGGAGAAAGAGTAATTATGACTATTCAAAGAAAGAAAGGAATATCTGTTAGACAGCATTCTTTGCTCTGTAAATTCTTGGCTTTTGTTGGTTCATGGATATCTGAGAAAATTTGATAATTATCTCTGAAGATCAAAACTGAATGATCAGAAATAACATTTTTCTTTCTGGTTCCCTTGACCATCCTTTTCAGTTAAATGTGAATCTGCAAAATATTTTAGTTATTGCCAAGATACAATTCTATGTAACTGAATTCTATGTAACTAACACAGAAAAGTAAAACAAACAAGCAAACAAAATAAGAAAAAAAAAACCCAAAATCACAAGCAACACATTTATCTTACCAAAACCCCCAGTCAGGCAGTATGCTGAATTTGCTTGCCACAAAACTCATCCTTGATTTGTGCACTGCCAGAGCAAGCTTGGATCATTAAAACAAATCAGAACATCTTTTGGCTATAAGCTCTTTCCATTTGTCCCAGCTTCCAAACTGCAGAAGAGCTGTGGCATAGTCTGTCACGGCTGCGCATACTTGGTTTCCGAGAATAATGCTGTAAATGAGGACAGCTACCACTGGGAATACATTCCCCCACCACAAAAGCCAGCCAAAATGAAGCTTCTAGTGGATCCCTGGGCTTCTCACCTTCACAGCCTCAGAGAAAGGCCTTTCACAGAACAGGCAGGTACAGCCGCACCACATCAACATCCCGCATAGCCAATCCTCCGCAGTGCCCGCCTCAGCCTACGTACAGTTCCGGTTCTGTCTCCTGCATCAACTCTTAAAGCTTTCTGCATCTGGGAGCCTGGGAGGACTCTGTGCTAAATAAACAGAAAGCGGCTGCCAAATAAGCATCTGTGTGTGTGTGTGTGTGTGTAGTTTGCTATAGCTGCTAATGCAAATTAAGTTTGACTCTGAGAATGGAGATTATAGACAGTATCTGCCTCTCTTCTCAAGCTGTGAGCATTTTTATAAAAGACAAAAGCATCAAACTAGTTAAATTTAAAGCTACAGAACATTAATTCAACATTCATATTTGTCTTCTCATTTAAAACCAGCTAAGATTAAGAGTAACTTAAAGAAGATTATAAACATTCTAAATAAAGTAACACTGTTTACATAGCATGGTTCAATAAATACAAAGAAAAAACAATCTACCCTGTTTTGATAAAGGACTTAACGATTGCCAGAACAGATGTCTTTCATGCTTTTCTAATATATCTTCTCTTATTTTTCACATTAGGTTCACAAAATTATTTAAGTGAAAACTGAACAATAAAAAAAAAAAATTGAGCATGAGACCCTAAAGTCTTATTCACTATGGACAGAGAAAAAAACTTATGAACAAAAGGCATTGGAGTTTATTTTATTTATTCATTTTAGAGAGGAGAGAGAGAAAGAGAGAGAGAGAGAGAGACAGAGAGAGAGAGAAGGGGAGGAGGAGCTGGAAGCATCAACTCCCTTATGTGCCTTGACCAGGCAAGCCCAGGGTTTCGAACCGGCGACCTCAGCATTTCCAGGTCGACGCTTTATCCACTGCGCCACCACAGGTCAGGCATTGGAGTTTAAGCAACAGATGAAAACACCACAATTATAAGGCCATGCTCAGTCCCTGTACCATCACATACTATTTACTGAATATTTATGATACTGCACTAAAGAACTGAACATCTTTTTTCTCTTTTTTTTGTATTTTTCTGAAGTTGGAAACGGGGAGGCAGTCAGACAGACTCCCACATGCACCCGACCAGGATCCACCCGGCATACCACCAGGGGGCAATGCTCTGTCCATCTGGGGCATCGCTCTGTTGCAACCAGAGCCACTCTAGCGCCTGAGGCAGAGGCCATGGAGCCATCCTTAGCGACTTTGCTCCAATGGAGCCTTGGGAGCTGCGGGAGGGGAAGAGAGAGGCAGAGAGGAAGGAGAGGGGGGTGTGGAGAAGCAGACGGGTGTGCCTCTCCTGTGTGCCCTGGCCAGGAATCGAACACGGGATTCCTGCACGCCAGGCTGCGCTCTACCACTGAACCAACTGGCCAGGGCAAGAACTGAACATCTTAAAAATACTATTCCTGCCCTGAAAATGTCAATTTGCGATTTAGGCAAGCTATCAGATCTGAGCTTTATTTCATTAGTAAAAGCAATTTTGGGGAATGCACACAGGAAGAATTTTAATGATTATTAAGTACAGTGTAGCATGTACAATGTCTACTAACATTGTCTCTGGTTAATATGCAGAAAGGAATTGGACATGAAGACAGTTTGATATAACACAGTATATTCCTTTCTATGAGTCTAAAGCTGGGATAATTTCTGTTCTAGTTAAGTATGGGGCTGGAAGATAGACCATCACAGTACTGAAAAGTCAAAGGTCTTTCCAAACAGCATTCACCAGCTTCATATAGCATTCTTCCATTTAAATCAGATAAAGTCCTCTGAATGGAATCCAAAGTACCTTGAATAAATTTGAAGAAAATTCTGGGTTGAAACCATGACTCCAGAAATTCCTCCTGTCTCTAGAGGAACAGAACTTGATTCTCCAGAACACATAGAAAAATTTATGACTTAATACAAGTTCTGTCTTTGCTTTCAATAGAATATTTGAAAATATACTTTCATATTTTAAAAAATGACAAAAAATCCAATCCTGCACCACGAGCATTAATACTAGCTGATGTTTGCTTAATTCTGTTTATTAGCATTTTAATATACCTTCTTTTAATACTAATGTGTTCACTATAAAAAACTTTGAAAACATAAATGAGAAAAACCCAAAACTTATTAGTAATCTCCCTGCTCACAGACAGCCAAATCGTGCACAGTTCTGAGGCTCTTTTATCATCTTTCCCTAACATTGAGATCACCGAAGCATGTGTTAAGACAAAGTGTCAGAAGGTCAAAATGGCCTTGATTGGATGAGCTACCAATCAAGAAAGACAGCAGGCCTGAAGAGCTGCCCAGGTCTTGAGCAGACCTTGTGTATGAGAAAGTGTTCATTGCATATTTGTATGAGTTATGATTTTTATGTATGAGAAAGTGTTCATTGCATATTTGTATGAGAGTTATGATTTTACCTTAAAAAATTGTACTAAAACAGTTTTGCCGTTCCAGTGAGATGCCAATGGATTTATGAGCTGCCAGAAGTGCCTCTCATTGGCTATATTAGCCTGGATTTATCTCTTCTTGGCCCCCAAAGTATCTATAGCTCATGTGGCAACAGAACTTAAATTTGGTTACATCCTGGTTCTCTCTTTCTGGTTTATGCACTGTTGATAAGTTACTCCTCACTGATGGCAGCACTGATTGAGAATTTGATTTTTATGGCTGACCACTTGATGGTCGCTGTTGAAGAGCAGTACATATTTATTTTCTGTTGGGTGAGAAACTCAAAGAGAACCACATTAAGAAACAAGTTGACTATATATAGAGCTAACGCCTTTAAAGAAGCCCCTCCCAGGAAAACTGCCCTGATGTCTGATTTACAGGGCCCCTGGCCTATGGGTGGTAAGGGAGGTCACTTCCTGGTAATCCTTAGCAAATGTTGGGAATTTGAAGATGAGATGAACTCTCCCCAAATTTAAAAGCATTGCTGGTGAAATCTAGTGAGAGAGTTTCTTAGGCATGAATTCCTAACCTTGGAATAGTAAATAATGAGGTATTGAAAAATCCAATCTAAGATTCTTTATGAAAACTTCCAAACAGAAGTTAATCTTATAGCCTTAGTAATTGGTCAAAACTGTATGGCTCTGGATTTGCAAAGAAAATTTAAAAATATTTGTATAATTAACATTTTTACTGCACTTATGAAAATAATCAGGTCAAAACTAATGAGACCAATTATTTTGTAATAAATTACAAATTTGGAAATTATTTATAACCACTAGGAGGATGGGGGAAGTATCAGCAAAAATTGTGAAAAACTAAAATAGTAAATGATTTTAAGTTCTTAAGGGAATGCTCAGTGTTGTCTATTGTCTGGGGCTATATGATTGTGTAAAGGTCTGCCTCTTTGTCTTTGGCTAAATTATTCTGCAACTTTGCAAAGATGGAAATTACCTTGTGGATAGTGTTGGTGATGCAATGCAAATAAATTTGTCTGGTAGAGAATATAAATTTCCTCAAGTCCAATTCTCATTTGGACCAATTTTAACATCTTCCTGGTTCTTAATAACTGTTTAGTGAGTTAAATAAAATCTTTGACACATGTTCATTTTGCATGTCATAATTTTATAATTAAAAATATTTGTATCTTTACCTTTATTTCTCAAAGCATCTAACTAAAAAATAATTCTATAGTTAGAGTTAGCCAGCTATAGCCTTCTGCCTATTTTTAAAAAGCTCTTACAAAAGAGCCAAGAACTATGTTGACATTTTTAAAGAACTGTAAAGAAAAAAAAACAAAGAAGACTATGTCACAGAGAGTATATGTGGCCCTAAATGCCTACAATGTTTATTACCTGGCCCTTTACAAAATAAAGTTTGCCAATACTTGATTTAAAGTTATAGTATGATTTAAATCTTATAGTATTCATATATAAACTGGCATTGATATATGAATATGAATGATCAACCTAAGAACAATATAAAAGAGGATGAGGATTAAGTCAGTATTTTAGCAGCAAAGAGAAGTTAGGACCAAGACTGTGAAAACAGGTCCAAATAAGGAGTTATCCAGTGATGTATCAGGGATATTTTATTTGATGACCCAAAGATTTCCTTTTAAAAAATCTAAAAACATTGTACTTTATAAAGAAACTGTTTAATACTATTTTTTTATTGAGTACTTTTTAGACTTCTCAACATTAATTAAAGTGTACCGAATATGCCCTTGGACAGAAACAAAACTGAGCACAAGTTTCATTAAAATCTAATTTATGAAATAAATTTACATATTGCTGATTAAATACCATATAATCTGGACAACAGCATAAAAAATGACCTACTAAGCACAAAATTATCTGTCAAGAAAATATTTTCACGAGAAAATATTTTTTCCCTCAGAAATACAAACCTACAATAGTGTCTTTACCATGTTCAACACTGTTGAATATCAGGGATATTGAAAACTTCATAAGGAAATCGATTTTATCCTTCCAAAATTCCTGGGGAAAGATGCTGTTTAAAAGAAACCTGTTTGGCCCTGGCCGGTTGGCTCAGCGGTAGAGCGTCGGCCTAGCGTGCGGAGGACCCGGGTTCGATTCCCGACCAGGGCACACAGGAGAAGCGCCCATTTGCTTCTCCACCCCTCTGCCGCGCTTTCCTCTCTGTCTCTCTCTTCCCCTCCCGCAGCCAAGGCTCCATTGGAGCAAAGATGGCCCGGGCGCTGGGGATGGCTCTGTGGCCTCTGCCTCAGGCGCTAGAGTGGCTCTGGTCGCAACATGGCGACGCCCAGGATGGGCAGAGCATCGCCCCCTGGTGGGCAGAGCGTCGCCCCTGGTGGGCGTGCCGGGTGGATCCCGGTCGGGCGCATGCGGGAGTCTGTCTGACTGTCTCTCCCTGTTTCCAGCTTCAGAAAAATGAAAGAAAAAAAAAAAAAAAAAAAAAGAAACCTGTTTATTGCCTGACCAGGAGGTGGCGCAGTGGACCCAGCTTCGAAATCCAAGGTCGTAGCCTTGAGGAAGCATGGTCTCACCAGCTTGAGCATGGGATCATAGACATGACCCCATGGTCACTGGCTTAAAGCCCAAGGTCACTGGCTTGAAGCCCAAGGTCGCTGGCTTGAGCAAGTGGTCACTCTCTGCTATAGCCTCCCTCTCCCCAAAAGGCACATATGAAAAGCAATCAATTAACAACTAAGGAGCAGCAATGAAGAATTGATGCTTTACATCTCTCCCTTCCTGTCTGTCCATCCCTATCTGTCTCTCTCTCTGTCTCTCTCTCTGTCTCTCTCTCTGTCTCTGTCTCTCTGTCTCTCTCTCTCTCTCTCTCTCTCTCTCTCTCTCTCACACACACACACACACACACACACACACACACACACACACGTAAATAAAAATAAAAGAAACCTGTTTGTTAATGTATATAAAAGCAGAGAAGATAATGAATCCCGGGCAGTCTTCATCCAGCTTAACTCATGGTGTGGGCTACCCTGCCCTGCAATTATTTGGAAGTAAATCCCAGACAAAAGATATTCTCTATAAAACCAAGGCTAGCCTAATCAGTGGTGGCACAGTGGACAGAGAACTGACCCAGAATGCTGAGGTCAATGGTTCAAACCCCCAAGCTTGTCAGTTTGAACACAGGCTCCTGGACATGATCCAATGGTCTCCAGCTTGAGTCCAAAGGTTGCTGGCCTGAAGCTCAAGATCACTGGTTTAGCCCAAAGTCACTGGCTTGAGCAAGGGGTTGCTGGCTAGGCTTGAGCCCGAGGTCCAATATCTGGTCAATGCACATATGAGAAGCAATCAATACACAACTAAACTAAAGAGAGGCAGCTACAAGTTGATGCTCCTCGCTCTCTCAAAAACAAAACAAAACAAAACAAATTCATGAAGGATCCACTGGGAAAATATGTCCAAAGACCATGGAACTTGTTTTGTTTCTCTAGACCAGGGGTCCCCAAACTACAGCCTGCGGGCCACATGCGGCCTCGAGGCCATTTATCTGGCCCCTGCCGCACTTCTGGAAGGGGCACCTCTTTCATTGGTGGTCAGTGAGAGGAGCACATTGACCATCTCATTAGCCAAAAGCAGGCCCATAGTTCCCATTGAAATACTGGTCAGTTTGTTGATTTAAATTTACTTGTTCTTTATTTTAAATATTGTATTTGTTCCCGTTTTGTTTTTTTTACTTTAAAATAAGATATGTGCAGTGTGCATAGGGATTTGTTCATTGTTTTTTTTTATAGTCTGGCCCTCCAACGGTCTGAGGGACAGTGAACTGGCCCCCTGTGTAAAAAGTTTGGGGACCCCTGCTCTAGACCAGTGGTAGTCAACCTGGTCCCTACCGCCCACTAGTGGGCGTTCCAGCTTTCATGGTGGGTGGTAGTGGTACAACCAAAGTATAAATAAAAAGATAGATTTAACTGTAGTAAGTTGCCTGACCAGGTGGTGGCGCAGTGGATAGAGCATCAGACTGGGATGCAGAGGACCCAGGTTTGAGACCCCGAGGTCGCCAGCTTGAGCGTGGGCTCATCTGGTTTGAGCAAAAAGCTCACCAGCTTGGACCCAAGGTCGCTGGCTTGAGCAAGGGGTTACTCGGTCTGCTGAAGGTCCCATGGTCAAGGCACATATGAGAAAGCAATCAATGAACAACTAAGGTGTTGCAATGAAAAACTGATGATTGATGCTTCTCATCTCTCTGTTCCTGTCTGTCTATCCATCTCTGACTCTCTCTCTCTCTCTGTTAAAAAATAAAAATAATAATAATAAATAAAATAATAATAATAAATAATAACTGTAGTAAGTTGTTTTATAAAGATTTACTCTGCCAAACAGCGAAAATCTGACATAAAGTACTCGGTAAGTTAATTATTATTATATGCTTTAACTTGCTGTAACTCTGCTGAATAAAGTTTATAAAGTAAAGTTACTTCCCTACTTTATAAATCACCGTTACTGTGGAACCGGTGGGCAGTTAGAAAATTTTACTACTAACAGAGATACAAAAGTGGGCGGTAGGTATAAAAAGGTTGACTACTCCTGCTCTAGACTGACCATCTTATAGTTGATGCTTGATTGGATAAATTTCCCCAAGGTGGTAAAAGATGGGCAAGGTAAAGCTGAGTCAAGGAAGAATAAATCTAATGAATCAATTACTATCTGTAGTCCTAGATGACAGAGAACAGATTTGCAAGGACACTATAGTTAAAATGTGTCACATCCGTTGGCTGCACAATCCTCAAGGAGCTTCTTCTCCTGCCCTCTTCTACATGGCAATCAGTTCAGCTATCAAGTCTCACTGTATTTACTTCCCACGGGGATTCAATAAGAGGCAGGTTTTATTTTATTTCAGTAGCTCTCTTTATGCATAAGCAAATCCCCCAAACTAGCCAGTGGGCGAGGGAGCAGAAAAATGACAAAACAAGGAACTGAAAAAGGTTTTTAAATCCTTTGAGATTAATATGTCCATATGAACCTCTAAATAAAGGCTACTACTTTCTTTTACTGCTCAGAACCAAGTAACTCAGAAAGGAGAGCAACAGAAGCTTTTGCTTAGTGCCAAAGCCAATATCAACAATGAGATTTTAGAAAGGAAGAATATAGGCACTGACCTTCTTGAGAAACTAGCTAAATTACCTGTCCTGTTATCTGAGATACTTAACTGAACTGAGTAAGTACAATAAGCAATGGAGGTTACTTATTTTGGCTCTGCCTACCTCAAAGGAATTATGTAACATGATGCCATCCAAGGGGCTCAAAGGTGATGCAGGAAGCTGTTTCACAACTGCAAAGTACCAAAAAGCCATGACGGGAATACTGCCCCCTTACTCAAGGAAGGGCCAGGTAAAACCCATGTACCACCTGCAAAGCAACTGCAGAATCATATAAAACTGAATTCATAGAATGAAATAGTATAATAAAATAGTCTTTTTCAATGTCATGAGACAAGAGTATAGAATAGTGGTCTCCAATCTCAGGTCTACAAAAGGGTCAAGTTGTTTTCAAGATTTCCAAAGGCCCAATTGAAACTGTACATTCCCTCATAACAAAGATGTATATGCAAATCCAAATGACAAACCTTTAATTTTGCCTGGAATTATAACTACTCCAGGTGGTATCACTGTATTAGTACTGTTCAGAAATGCTGACTGGCCTGACCTGTGGTGGCGCAGTGGATAAGGCATTGACCTGGAACACTGAGGTCGCTGGTTCAAAACCCTGCACTTGTCTGGTCAAGGGACATATGGGAGTTGATGCTTCCTGCTCCTCTTCCATTTCTCTCTCTTTCTCTCTTTCACTTCTCTAAAATGAATAAATTAAAAAACAAAACAAAAAAAACAAATGCTGACTGGCTCTTAGTCCTTTAATTACTTCTTTTTCCCTAAGAAAAAATAATATATGCTGTTTGTAAACATTTTCAAAAGAACAGGCTCATGAGGGAAAAAATATAGAGTCTTTGGTGGATCAGGTTGATTTAAGTTTTATTTTCTAAGTGAGATCATACTTTCGATGTTAAAAAAACAAAACACTCCAATTCCAAAAGTATAAAGTAAATCATTAGAATATGCCCAAGTATATTCTATGTCTGGAAGACTATCACCTTGAGGTAATATACAGGTAATGCTTAACGTGTTTTAGAAAATGCTACTAACCACAGTGACTATGTCAGAGCTATATAAGCCATCTCTTATTTTCATTTTATTATTTTTTTAATAATAGAATCTGTATTTAAGTTTTTTTTTTTAAGACTTTATTCAATTTTCGGAGAGGAGAGGAGAGGAGAGGGAAAGAGAGGAAGAGGACAGAGAGAGAGAAGGGGGAGGAGCAGGAAGCATCAACTCCCATATGTGCCTTGACTAGGCAAGCCCAGGGTTTCGAACTGGTGACTTCAGTGTTCCAGGTTGACGCTTTATCCCACAGCGCCACTGCACGTCAGGCCATTTAAAAATTATTTTCAATTAAATTTATTGGGTTACAGGTTCAGGTGTGATGCTCAATAAAACATCATTGGCACATTGCATTGTGTGCCCATCACCCCAAGCAAAATCTCTTTCATCCCCATATCCCCCTGCTTTGCCCACCTCCACCTACCTCTGACCTCCCTTTCCCTCAGGCTATCTCCACCCTGTTGTCTGTGGAAACCCATTTCTTGGAAAATCCTTACTTAATATCTATTTTATACCTCCCAAATCCCAGGTAAACAACAGCCAATACTGGGGGAATCTCAGGAATAAAAATTAAACACAATTTTCCATATACTTAGAAAATATAAAAATTGATAAAATAAAAATGACATTCACTGGACTACTTCAAGCTCATGTGAGAAGAATAAGGATTTATCTCAATTTATTCTTTCTAAAATATTATCGGCCATAGATGGCTATGTGGGGTGGTGGTGGAGGATGGACAAATACACAACTATTGCAATTGAAAATAGCCTGGATTCATTATTCTTTGCTATTTAATTTTCCACTAAACTGCATAGAGCCCTAATGGTTCCAAATATTCTCTAAGAATAGCCATATGACTCAATACAGATACAATCAAGAAAGTAGAAAGCAAGGTGAAGTCTAATCCTGTAGGCATTAATGGGCTAATTATGGAAACATCCATCCTTCCAAATTCCTTTTAAGTTATCAAAAACAACCAAATGGCCAGTTTCTCACCCCCCACCCCTTTTTATAGAAAGGCATGGAGAAAAAGAGAGGGAGGAGAGATGAGAAGTATCAACTTGTAGTTGCTTCATTTTAGCTATTTACTAATTGCTTCTCATACATGCCTTGACCTGGGGCTCAAGTTGAGCCAGTGACCCCTTGCTCAAGCCAGTGACTCTGGGCTTAAGCCAGTGACCTAGGCCCTGGTCAGCAAACTGCAGCTCACGAGCCACATGTGGCTCTTTGGCCCCTTGAGTGTGGCTCTTCCACAAAATATCATGTGTGGGTGCTACCTTGATAAGAAATGTACCTACCTATATAGTTTAAGTTTAAAAAATGTGGCTCTCAAAAGAAATTCCAATCATTGTACCGTTGACATTTGGCTCTGTTGACTAATGAGTTTGCTGACCACTGAAGGGCTTCAGGCCATGATGCTGGGGCTCAAGCCAGTGACCCTGGGATCATGTCAATGATCCCACACTCAAGCCGGCAACCCTCACTCTAGCTGGTGAGGTTTCAAATTGGGTCCCTCAGTGTCCCGGGCCAACACTCAATCCACTGCGCCACTCTCAGTCAGGCCCTTTATCCTTTCTTTTGAGATACTATTATATTATAGTATCCTATTGTTTCACATCATTAAGCTTAAACAACAGGCCATATTATACTATTACAGTAAGATAGGGTAGGAAGGGCTATAGACAAAATGGAATTAAATCCTTACTTTGCCACACATCAGTCATAGGACTTGTGAGAATTATGGAGCTTAAAACAAATCAAGGCCTTGGCCGGATTGCTCAGCAGTAAGGCACTGGTTTGGCATGTGAAATTCGGGTTTGATTCCCAGTCAGGACACACAGGAGAAGCAGAGGTGGATTTAACAGCGGGTGCACCCTGGGTCCCAACTTCTGAAGTGCCCCACAAAACCTCAACTTTACACTTTTTTCTAATGACACCAAGTTTGTTTTCATACATACAATTTTTTTGTGTGTGTGACAGAGAGAGAGAGAAGGACAGATAGGGACAGAGAGGCAGGAAGGGAGAGAGATGAGAAACATCTATTCTTCATTGTTGCTCTGTAGTCTCCTTAGATGTTCACTGATTCCTTTCTCATATGTGCCTTGATGGGGAGTAGGAGGTTGCAGCAGAGCAAGTGACCCCTTGCTCAAGCCAGCAACCATGGGTCGTGTCTATGATCCTATGCTCAAGCCAGCGACCCTGTGCCCAAGCTGGTGAGCCCTCACTCAAGCCGGATGAGCCCTTGCTCAAGCTGGTGACCTTGGGGTTTTGAACCTCGGTCCTCCGTGTCCTAGTCTGATGCTCTATCCACTGTGCCACTGCCAGGTCAAGCTCATATGTGCAATTTTAACATTAATAGTACATAATATTTTTTATTTGTTTAAAAATATGATTAACATACATTTTTCTTTTCCTGACTCTCTTTTTTTAAGGGGCCCAGTATTTTCTTTTGTGCCTGGAGCCACAACCGACCTTAATCTGCCTCTGAGGAGAAGCAACCATCTGCTTCTCCACCCGTCCCTCTTCTCTTTTTCTCTCTCTCTTCCCCTCCAGCAGCCATGACTTGAATGGTTTGAGCAAATGGGCCCTGTGCGCTAAGGATGGCTCCATGGCCTCACTTCAGACACTAAAATAGCTTGGTTGCTGAACAATGGAGCAGCAGCCCCAGATGGGCAGAATATTGCCCTGGTAGAGGGCTTGCTGGGTAGATCCAGTCGGGATGCATGCAGGAGTCTGTATCTCTGCCTCCCCACCTCACCCTCTAACCTAACATAAAACAAAACAAAAACAAAACACAAATCAAGATTTAGTACCTAAGAAATAGGATGGGAGCTTGCATGGTTGAGGCTGAACATAAAAAACTAGAGGGTGGAAGGTGGGAGGAATGATCAGTTCCACATCTAATTTTTACAATTTAAGAGTTTTCACAAAACATGATCCATTCTTTAAATATCTGAAAGAACTTCAATCTTGCCAGAATCCAGTAATAGATGCCATCACATTCATTGGCCTGATTTCCTTAGGCTCAACATATTTTAAATACTTAAAAAAAGAAACTAACATAATAAAATGACTTGTTCCACATTTGAAGGGAGAGGAAATATGTTCTGAGATTTCAATATTTTATTAGAGTATTCAGATTTGCCATAGTATTTAAATAGGTAAATTAACAGGAAATCACTAAACTCTTTTAACAGTGAAATAAAGTCAACAATCTGTGCTCCTAGTGAAACTATTCATAAAATAAGGTTTCTTATAAAGGTTATATAAGTTCAATTCATTATTATTATTATTATTATTTTATTAAGCTGGAAACGGGGAGAGACAGTCAGACAGACTCCCGCATGCGCCCGACCGGGATCCACCCGGCACGCCCACCAGGGGTGACGCTCTGCCCACCAGGGGGCGATGCTCTGCCCCTCCGGGGTGTCGCTCTGCCGCGACCAGAGCCACTCTAGCGCCTGGGGCAGAGGCCAAGGAGCCATCCCCAGCGCCCGGGCCATCTTTGCTCCAATGGAACCTTGGCTGCGGGAGGGGAAGAGAGAGACAGAGAGGAAGGAGGGGGGGGTAGAGAAGCAAATGGGCGCTTCTCCCATGTGCCCTGGCCAGGAATCAAACCGGGGTCCCCCGCACGCCAGGCCAATGCTCTACTGCTGAGCCAACCGGCCAGGGCCTATAATTATTTTTTAAAAGAGGGAGGGATACACATGGAGGACCTACATTCACTTCTGGTTCTCCAGGACCATATAGACAGTATGGTCAATACTGCTGAATAAATCAGTAAGAAATAAAAACATGAAATCATATACTCTCAAATACATGTTTATATTGTTTAAGTCTACAGATAGCTGTGGCTGGTTTCTGAATTGGAATCTTCTATTTTTTTGTATTTAGTGTTTTACAGAGCCACCTGTGATTGCTAGACAGTGTTTATAAATTGCTATTAATCCTCCAACAACTGCATTAGTTTCCGAGATTCTACAACCATATAAAAAATAGAATTACAAAAAACAAGCAAAAGAAAAAAATGCACAAATTCCAAATTAGAGTTGTAAGAGTCCTTAAAATATAGTCTAGGGCCTGGCCCAATAGTTCGTTGGTAAGAGCATCATCCCAACACACCAAGGTTGCGGGTTCGATCCTTAGCCAGGGCACATTCAAGATACAAGAAACCAATAAATGCATAAATAAGTGAAACAACAAATTGATATTTGTCTCTCACATCAATTGATAAAAAGATAGTTGGCTCTGGCCAGTTTGCTCAGTGGTAGAGCGTCGGTCCGGCATGTGGAAGTCCTGGGTTCGACTCCCAGCCAGGGCACACAGGAAAAGCGCCCATCTGCTTCTCCACCCTTCCCCTCCTCCTTCCCCTCTATCTCTCTCTTCCCCTCCTGCAGCAAAGGCTCCACTGGAGGAAGGTTGGCCCACCATGGCCTCCACCTCAAGCGCTAAAATGGCTCCAATTGCAGTGGAGCAACGCCCCAGAGGGGCCAAGCATTGCCCCCCTGGTGGGCATGCCAGGTGGATCCTGGTTAGGCGCATGTGGAAGTCTGTCTGTTTGCCTCTGCCCCCACCCTTCTCACTTCAGAAAAATACAAAAAAATAAAAATAAAAGATAGTCTATCCCATTATTAAGCAAAATTAATTAGAAATGTCTGAGGGGAAAAATCATTCACAATTAAAATTAGGAGACAAACTTCTCATATAGGACTAAGAAGCAATAAATATGAAAGACTTCCATTTATAAGCCATTATTTAGAAAATCAATATGGAATTGTCTCTCGTTTGTGCTTGAGTTCAGCAGTCATTCAGGAAATAAGTATTTTCCATCTTTCCACAAATATGTTTTGTAACGAAATTACTTTTATGTTCTTATAATTTCATAAAAATTAACTTGCAAAACATTTTAACCCTTTGAGTAGTGAGTTTTCTCATGCTTGCTGACCCCCGGGAGTGGGTTTTATTTTTTTTTAAAATGAAATTAGTTCCAGTTACAGTTTTATTAACTTAAAATCATGTTTGTTTGATAACCAATTTGTGGAAATAAGAACATACATTGGCCTTTTTTTAATATTGCCTTTCACATTTTTAAAATAAGTCAATTGTACTCTGGTCAGGGGGAAGGAGGACATACATGAACGTTCGTACTACTCAAATAGTAAAGTTAAAATTGGATGGCAAAATTTGTAGACAACTGCCTGACCAGGTGGTGGCGCAGTGGATAGGGCGTTGGACTGGGATACAGAGGAACCAGGTTTGAGACCCCGAGGTCGCCAGCTTGAGCGCAGGCTCATCTGGTTTGAGCAAAGCTCACCAGCTTGGACCCAGGGTCGCTGACGTGAGCAAGGGGTTGCTCGGTCTGCTGTGGGCCCATGGTCAAGGCACATGTGAGAGAGCAATCAATGAACAGCTAGGGTGTCGTAACAAAAAACTGATCACTGGGAAATATTAAAAAAAAAATTTTTGTAGACAACTAAGCTAGACAGTTTAAAAGGAAAAGCCCTATTTAAAATTTCTAATAACTTAGTGCTTTGTCTTACATATTAAGATAAATTTGTCTGAGATCAATTGATAATAATGTTCTTTCAGTGTCTCTCTGTAAACAAAATTGAGATGGGGATATTGTCAGAAATTTCATTTATTCTTTTTATTTAACACTATCAGGGTGTTTTATATTGTAATTACAATAACAATGTTTCTAGCATAATATCCTAATATTAAGGTAATATTAATAATGCTTATTTCTAGAATTTTAATTTCAAAAATGACTAATTTTAATTTTTAAAATGTATTGCAGTGTAACAAGCTCTGTTTGATATAGGTTAATTAGGATCACAGCAGGCAGACTCTTTCTGGTGTGGTCTAAATCAGTGGTCCCCAATCTTTTCTGGGCCACGGACTGGTTTAAAATGTCAGAAAATATTTTCACAGACCAGCCTTTAGAGTGGGACAGATAAATGTATCACGTGACCGAGATAAACGTCAAGAGTGAGTCTTAGACGGATTTAGCAGAGGGAATCTGGTCACTTTTTTTTTTTTTTAGAGACAGAGAGTCAGAGAGAGGGATAGACAGGGACAGACAGACAGGAATGGAGAGATGAGAAGCATCAGTCATTAGTTTTTCGTTGCGCATTGCGACACATTAGTTGTTCATTGATTGCTTTCTCATGTGCCTTGACCGCGGGCCTTCAGCAGACCGAGTGACCCCTTGCTCGAGTCAGCGACCTTGGGCCCAAGCTGGTGAGCTTTTGCTCAAACCAGATGAACCCGCGCTCAAGCTGGTGACCTCGGGGTCTTGAACCTGGGTCCTCCACATCCCAGTCCGACGCTCTATCCACAGTGCCACCGCCTGGTCAGGCGAATCTGGTCACTTTTTAAAAATAACACATTGTTCAGACTTAAATATAAATAAAACAGAAATAATGTAAGTTATTTATTCTTTCTCTGCAGACCGTACCAAATGGCCCACGGACCAGTACCAGTCCACAGCCCAGGGGTTGGGGACCACTGGTCTAAATCACTTTGTTAAGAGCTAGAGATTTGTTAGAGAACCTAGCAAATTAAACAGCATTTAATTTAGCTCCTGTGGCCCTGGCCGGTTGGCTCAGTGGTAGAGCGCCAGCATGGTGTGCAGAAGTCCCGGGTTCGATTCCCGGCCAGGGCACACAGGAGAAGCGCCCATCTGCTTCTCCACCCCTCCCCCTCTCCTTCCCCTCTGTCTCTCTCTTCCCCTCCCGCAGCCGAGGCTCCACTGAAGCAAAGATGGCCCGGGCGCTGGGGATGGCTCCTCGGCCTCTGCCCCAGGCGCTAGAGTGGCTCTGGTCGCAACAGAGGGACGCCCCGGAGGGGCAGAGCGTCGCCCCCTGGTGGGCGTGCCGGGTGGATCCCGGTCGGGCGCATGCGGGAGTCTGTCTGTCTCTCCCCATTTCCAGCTTCAGAAAAATACAGGGGAAAAAAAAAATTTAGCTCCTGTGTTTCCTCTCTCTTTCACTAAAACATGTGTTAAAATAGTTGCCCTTCAGAGTAAACAAAAGAAAAAATGAACAAATAGGACTACATCAAATTAAAAAGTTTTTGCACAGCAAATGAAACATCAATAAAACAATAAGACAACCTACTGAACAAGAGAAGATATTCGCCAATCATACATTTGATAAGGGGTTAATATCCAAAATATATAAAGAACTCATACAACACAAATAGGACTACATCAAATTAAAAAGTTTTTGCACAGCAAATGAAACATCAATAAAACAATAAGACAACCTACTGAACAAGAGAAGATATTCGCCAATCATACATTTGATAAGGGGTTAATATCCAAAATATATAAAGAACTCATACAACTTAACACCAAAAAAAACAATCCAATTAAAAAATGAGCAGAGGACTCAAATAGACATTTCTCTAAAGAGGATGTACAGATGTTCAACAGACATGATAAAATGCTCAAGAGCAAGTCAGCAGAGATATGAAAATTAAAACCACAGCTATCAGAATGACTATCATCAATAAATCAGCAAATAACAAGTGTTGGGAAGAATGTGGGAAAAGGAAACCCTCATACACTGTTGGTGCAATAGCAAAGTGGTGCAGGCACTGTGGAAAACAGTATGGAGGTTCCTCAAAAATATTATTTTATTTTCATTTAGTGATAGGAGGGGAGGTGAGAGACTCCCACATGTGCCCCAACTGAGATCCACTGGGCAAGCCCACTAGGGGGCAATGCTCTGCTCATCCAGGGCATTGCTTTTTGCTCAGCAACCGAGCTCTTCTTAGCACCTGAGGCAGAGGCCATGGAGCCATCATCAGTGCCCAGGGCCAACTCACTCCAATCAAGCCATGGCTGCAGGAGCAGGGAAGGGGAGAGGGAGAGAGAGAGAGAAAAGTGAGAGGGGGAGGGGTGGAAGAGCAGATGGGCACTTCTCCTATATACTCTGACTGGGAATCGAACCCGGACTTCTACAAGCTGGGCTGACGCTCTACCGCTGAGCCAACTGGCCAGGGCCTGAATGTCGTCCTTTATATTTTTTAATAAAAAATCTTTTTAATTCTGATTGCTAAATTATAAGGCAGGTATAAAGAAGGAAAGCATTCAATACACATTTTACATGAAACAGATTACAGCATAAATTAAGTAACCAGGCAATGGTGTTTAAGTCTCTCTCTTCTAAAACTGGTAATTGTAAACATTAAAAAAAAAAAAAACCAAAAATACTGCAGGATTATTTAAGTAATAGAATAATCACAGATGTCTCCAGTATGCAGGCTATTGGGTCGTTTGTCATTCAAGATTATCAAAAAGATGACACCTCATTATTCACAGATGTTCCTCATTTCCCTATTTTAATCTTTACATTATGTACAACACAGTTTTTGTGGTATTGGCAACCCCAAGCATAGCAAATCCTTTGTCTTTAGCAAAGGATTAATGAAGAGGTTGAAGAGGACAGGAAGTATCTTGCAGCAAACTATCAGAGACCTTATTCCAGGCTGATATTTATCTGAGTTAGTAGTCTTTTCACTCATTCATTCACTTACACATTTATGAATAACCAGTTATAATCCCCCCTCCCAAAGATCTAATGAAAAACTGTTAAATGCACTGTGAAAATCTAGATATCATGTCGTCAGAGTACCCCTCATCCACTAATGTAATAACCCTAAGGGAAATCAGTTTAATCTGAAATAATTTAAATATAGAAAAATCTACTTAACACTTTAGTAGTTAGGGCTTCTTTAATAAAGTGCTTATTTATGTATTCCTAACACCACTGGTCTTTAATGGTTACAATTTAGTGCTAAGAAAATGGAAAATGTGTCTATTTTCAAAGAATTAACAATACCTAGGAAATACCTTTCTATACCTAATTTTAACATTAATAAGAACTACATGATTCCATACATTGGTGGGACATAAAAACGAGACTAAGAGACATGGACAAGAGTGTGGTGGTTACTGGGGGTAGGGAGGAGGGGGGGCGCGGGAGGGAAGGAGGAAAGGAGGAGAGGGGGAGAAGGAGGGGCACAAAGAAAACTAGATAAAAGGTGACGGAGGACAATCTGACTTTGGGTGATGGGTATGCAACATAAGTGAATGACAAGATAATCTGGACATGTTTTCTTTGAATATATGTACCCTGATTTATTGATGTCACCCCATTAACATTAATAAAAATTTATAAAAAAAACCACATTAATAAAAAAACTAAAGCATTACAGTTTTACCTTAAGACTCAATGTTTCGGAAACTGTAGGTCATCAAGTAAATGTTAAAAGAACACATATAATATATATCATACTGTAATATATATCATTTTTACTGACTTTATATTCCAGTTTACTAATTGGTTGGCCATAGAGATGAACCACATGTACATTAAGATTTGCTACTACGGTTGGCTCAGTGGTAGAGGGTTGGCCTGGTGTGTGGAAGTCCCAGGTTTGATTCCTGGTCAGGGTTCACAGAAGTGCCCATCTGCTTCTCCACTTTCATTCTCTTTCTTCTCCTCCAGCAGCCATGTCTTGAATGGTTTGAGAGAGTTGGCCCTGGGCATTGAGGATGTCCCCATGGCCTCACCTCCGGTGCTAAAATAGCTTGGTTACCAAGCAACGGAGCAGCAGCCCCACATGAGCAGAGCATCCCCAGGGTAGGGGGCTTGCTGGGTTGATCCTGATTGGAGCGCATGCAGGAGTCTGTCTCACTGTCTCCCCATCTCTCACTTAAACCAGACTTTGTTTCTGTAAAATATGTAAATTAAAGATTTACTTACGGAATAACATATTTAATAGTATCACACTGGCCTTAAAAAGGGGTATTTAAAGGAATTTTACAGCCTGACCAGGTGGTGGCACAGTGGATAGAGCGTCAGACTGGGATGCGGAGGACCTGGGTTTGAGACCCCCAAGGTCGCCAGCTTGAGCGCGGGCTCATTGGGTTTGAGCAAAGCTCACCAGCTTGAGCCCAAGGTCACTGGCTGGAGCAAGGGGTCACTCAGTCTGCTGTAGTCCCCCAGTCAAGGCACATATGAGAAATCAATCAATGGACAACTAAGGAACTGCAATGAAGAATTGATGTTTCTCATCTCTCTCCCTTCCCATCTGTCTGTCCCTCTCTCTGACTTTCTCTGTCTCTACCACAAAAATAAATAAATAAATAAATAAATAAATAAAATAAAATAAAGGAATTTTACAATGAATGCTTTTGAAAGCCAATAATCACCTGAATTCTAAGATGTTCTAAGTTAAAATTATACTGGCCAGAGTGTAAGAGAAAGAGACAAAACAGCCTGTTAATAGCTGTGAGCCAAGTCTGACAAATGCTCATATTCCTGTATATTTGCTAGAATTTACGATTAATTTCCACCTGTCCGGTTGGCTCAGTGGTAGAGCATCTGCCCAGTGTGTGAATGTCCCAGGTTCAATTCCTGGTCAGGGCACACAGGAGAAGCGCTCATCCGCTTCTCTCCTTCCCCTCTTGCTTCTCTCTCTCTTGCTCTCTCTCGCTTTCTTCCCCTCCTGTAGTCATGGCTTAATTGGAGCGAGTTGGCCCCCAACACTGAGGATGACTCCATGGCCTCTGCTTAGGCACTAAGAACTTGGTTGCTAGCAACGAAGCAACGCCCCAGATGGGCAAAGCATCACCCCCTAGTGGGCTTCTCGGTTGGATCCCAGACAGGGTGTATGCGGGGATTCTGACTCCTTCCTCTCAATAAATTAAAAAAAATTCCAGGTGGCTACTTCTGGAATTACCCAAAAGAGAGATAGCCAGATGCTGTAGAACCCCAGGAGACTCTGCTTCTTATTTACACAGGAATTTTCTAATCTGCTACTGCTAATCCACAGGAGTGAATACTTCTTCCTTGGGGACTCTGATGCCTGATGCACTACCCCAGAACTAGTAGCCCCTCTTTACCTTCTCCCATCCCCTATAGCTGATGTAAATCCCTTCAGAACCGCTTACACCTCTCACCCCCTTGCTTGATGTATGAAAATGCTTGCGAACTCCAGGACAACGAACCTGCTGCTGACGGTTTAGATTCCATGCCCTATGACAGGTTTGTTTGTTTTGTCCCTAGCAATGGCCTAATAAACCCTCTCTTTTAAAAATACTCTGGGGAGGGGTGCGCACACAATTCAGTGTACAGAGATGTGTTGTAGAATTGGGTGTCTGAAACCTGTATAATTGTTATCCAGTGTCACCCCAATAAATTCAATTTTAAAAAACTTTTCAGATGTGGAAGTTAAATTTCCTTAACAAACCCTACCCAAAGTTATAAGACTTTGTCTAAATCCAGAGTTTCCTACACACTAGCATTTCCAGTTTAAGTAAGGCAAAACCCCACGCTTATCTTCTGTAGGTATTCTATAATCAAAGAATTATTAAGAAATGGCTTTTAAAATGTAGTAACTGACTAGAAACTGAGAATATATACAAAGTTTAAGACTCAAGTCTCTGTCCATTTCTGAGAGCCTTAGGAAAATGCATTTATTTTATTTCTATTTTTTTAAATATAGATTTTATTTTTAGAGTTTTAGGTTCACAGCAAAACTGAGCCGAAAATACAGGGTTCCCATTATTTCCTGCCCTGCCACATGCAGTCTCTGCCACTAGAATGTTGCATTTTTTATAATTCATAAACAATACTGACACATAATTATCATCAAAATCCATAGGTTATATTAGCATTTATGGTTTTGACAAATGTATGATGACATGTAACTACTATCATAAAAATACTCTATGCTCTATCCATTCATACAGAAAGAAGGGGAACTTGGAGGGAATGCAGGAAAGAGCCAAAGGCTCGTAAGTGGATTGGGGTCAGGGATGGACTGGAAGAAGAAAAGGGTGAATTAGATTTTCTCATCCTTGAGAGGAGAAATCTAAGACACAATGGTCAACATCTTTAGAAAGCTTTCAGAATGGTGATAGGATGGGATGATCAAATTTAGATTTGAAGGACAGGGATTTTTATCTGTTTGGTTCACTTTTAAATTTCCAGTGTCATACTAAGTGCTCTATAAACATATGTGAATTGAATGAGCCAGACTTAATCTAAAGAGTAAGGAATTTAAGTTCAGCATGATGAAGGAATTCCCTAAAAATCAGCCTCTGGAATTGGTAACAAAATCCTACCTCTGGAAGAAACCAAATTTCTGAAGGTGGGCAAGTCAACTTCTATTTCTTAAGTGCTTGCTATAAGGGGATGGGGGGATGTTCAGAAGTGATTTAACAGTTTCTAACATACTATCCAATCTAAGAGAGCACCACATGTACAGTTAGCTAGGAGAATAAAATGGTAATGCTCAGAAGTGAATAAAAACTATAGCATGGCCTGACCAGGTGGTGGTCAGTGGATAGGTCGTTGGACTGGGACACAGAGGACCCAGGTTCAAAACCCCAAGGTCGCTGGCTTGAGCGCGGGGCCACTAGCTCTGCTGCAGCCTCCCATACCCTGTCAAAGCACATATGAGAAAGCAATCAATGAACAACTAAGGTGCTGCAACAAAGAATTTATGCTTCTCATCTCTCTCCCTTCTTGTCCCTCTGTTCCTATCAAACCCTCTGTCTCTGTCACAACAAACAAACAAACAAAAAAACTACAGTATGCACAGCGGTGATTCCTCAGGTCCCCTGAGCATGAAATTCTCCAAGAGAGAAACGAAGACTTCTAAACCAGATTCTTTGAGGGTAACTCGGAAATCTGTTTTTATTTTCTTTTTTTGTTTTTAATTTTCAATTACAGTTGACATTCAGCTTATATTAGTTTTAGGTATACAGCATAATGGTTAGACATTTATATAACATATAAAGTAATCCCCCTTGGAAAATGTATTTTATTTTTAAAACCAATCTATACATCTTCATGTACATGATATTCACCTGAGCCTCCTAAAATCTAACGCTCTTAAGAGGTTACCTTGTGAAACAGTCTTATTTTGTAGATAAAAGCTCTAGCATGTTAACTGAATTCTCCAAGTTCCTATCTAGTTGTGATAAAGCTGGGACAATAAACCAGGTTTCTTAAGCCTCAGTCTCTTGCTAATACTATTTTCCTTTTTAGAGACAACTGACGACCTAGTGGCAATGCAATCTAGAGCCCTTGCCTCCAAGGTAAAAGTGTTCACTCATATCAGTCAAAACCACAACCATATGACCATTGAGAACCAATAACATTTCTGCTTACTCTAATCCTGCTTTCATACCCCAAATGGAGTAATTGAGTATAGTTCTTGAGATCTTGTTCATTGTTCGAAGTATGAAAAGCTGTCCTGAGGATGTCCTGATTTGGTTTTCCTTTCTATTTCTCCTATCTAGTTCCAAAACTCAGAGGTAATCTGCCATATAATTAATTCAATGGAGAATCAAATGATGCAAGCGCTCTGGCCAGATAGTTTAGTTGGTTAGAGCATCATCTCAATATACCAAAGTTGGAGGATCAATCCCCAGTCAGGGCACATACAGGAACAGATTGATGCTTCTCTCTAAAATAAATAAATAATATTTAAAACATTTTAAAAAATGATGCAAGCAATTTACCATAGCTTATAGCAGGGTAAACAAGATTAAAAAGGCAAAAATTGGATTGTTTCATAAAAGAATGTGTATTTGATAAAAATATGTATGCTAAAATGTATGATAAGTGCAAATTCAGTTATGCAGAATGTACATGCAGCATTAGTTTAGAAAGAAATACATAATAAAAATTCCATCTTCCTATGCTGCTCTCTTAAATTTTGTGACCTACTTGGCAGTTTTGTTCCTCAAAATGAAAATGGACCTTTTAGAAATTAAAAGAATTATCTAAAGATGCAGGGTTATGATAAATTTCCTCTAGACCCGGGGTCCCCAAACTTTTTACACAGGGGGCCAGTTCACTGTCCCTCAGACCATTGGAGGGCCGGACTATAAAAAAAACTGAACAAATCCCTATGCACACTGCAAATATCTTATTTTAAAATAAAAAAACAAAACAGGAACAAATACAATATTTAAAATAAAGAACAAGTAAATTTAAATCAACAAACTGACCAGTATTTCAATGGGAACTATGGGCCTGCTTTTGGCTAATGAGATGGTCAAAGTGCTCCTCTCACTGACCACCAATAAAAGAGGTGTCCCTTCCAGAAGTGCAGTGGGGGCCAGATAAATGGCCTTAGGGGGCTGCATGCAGCCAGCAGGCTGTGGTTTGGGGACCTCTGCTCTAGACCTACCCACTACCCATTTCATTTTCACATACAAATCCAGGTAGTCTTTACTTCTTAAAGATTTGTTTCAAATAAACAGCTTCCTACTGTTGCCCATACTGTTCCTAACTGCTCTTTTGAGAGAATCATCTTGGAGTATTAAATCTTTCATTCTGAACACCTCATCTCCAGTCACAACCATTAAGAAAAGTCTTCATCTCTAGAAAAGATAAAAAATTTCCTGCAAATCCACCTGATACCCATAAAACAGAACAATATGAGATCCAGTTGTTCAACAAGGAGGAAGACTGCACCATCTCTGGACAAAGGGGGAATGTCAAAGATACAGTACTTAATGTTAAACTTCAATTGGACATCAAAACACATTCTTCCCATTTTTAAAATTATAAACAATGCTATAACATGTTTATGTCTAGCTTGGTGAACTTCCATGAATATACTTTCTTTTTTTTTTTTTAATTTTATTTATTCATTTTTAGAGAGGAGAGAGAGAGAGAGAAACAGAGAGAGAGAAGGGGGGAGGAGCTAGAAGCATCAACTCCCATATGTGCCTTGACCAGGCAAGCCCAGGGTTTTGAACTGGCGACCTCAGCATTTCCAGGTTGACGCTTTACCCACTGCGCCACCACAGGTCAGGCCCCATGAATATATTGATAATGTAAATTCCTAGTAGTGTATCAGAGAGTGTATATTTTACACTTCGATAGAGATTACCAAATTGCCCTCCAGAAATTACAGCAACTTACACTACTACTAACAGTGCTAGTGAATGTGCCAGTACTAGGTATCAAATCTTTGTATTTTAACTTATTTAATAAATGAAAATAAGATCTCATTTTAATTATCAATTACATTCTTTTAATTATGGGTAACCCTGACCATTGTTTGATATGTAACTTGGCCATACATATTCCTGTGAGGTTCTCTGGACCTCCATAAAAATATCATCCCTGAATTTAGAACCAGAGCATAATAAAAACGTGCCCTAGTTTTTTCAAATTAGACAGTATGTATGAGGAACCACCAGGAAAAAGAAAAGACAACTTGAATTAAACTTCTATACTCCTCAGAAATGATTTTTTATAAACTTTTCTTCCACACAAATTTCCACTGAACATAAAATACTTTCTCCCACCCAAATATTAACCTAAACAGTGTATATACTTATCTTCAGACCTCAAACAACAAATATAGTTTTCATTAAGAGTAAGTAAACCTGGCCAGGCGGTGGCGCAGCGGATACAGTGTCGGACTGGGATGCAAAGGACCCAGGTTCGAGACCCTGAGGTCGCCAGCTTGAGCGCAGGCTCATCTGGTTTGAGCAAAGCTCACCAGCTTGGACCCAAGGTTGCTGGCTTGAGCAAAGGGTTATTCGGTTTGCTGAAGGCCCACAGTCAAGGCACATATGAGAGAGCAGTCAATGAACAACTAAAGTGCCGCAATGAAAAACTGATGATTGATGCTTCTAATCTCTCTCTGTTCCTGTCTGTCTGTCCCTATCTATCCCTCTCTCTGACTCTGAAAAAAAAAAAAAAAGTAAAAATTAAAGGTATATTCTAATCATATTTCCTGGGCTTATACATCTCAAATTTTCCTACTTTGTCTTTCAAACACTTCCTCAAATGTTCCTTTTAATGAAACTTATACTTATTATTACAATAACAACAGCAGTCTATGCTACCCCTAGTACTTCCAATCTCCCCAGGTTTGTTATTACTGCTATTATTTTTTATTTTGAGAGAGAGGATGAAAAAAAGAGAAGCATCAACTCGTAGTTGTTTCACTTTAGTTGTTCACTGAATGCTTCTCGTACATGCCTTGACCGGGAGAATGGGAGTCAAGCCAAGACAGTGACTCCTTACTCAAGTCAGCAACCTTGGGATCATGTCTATGATTCCACACTCAGTAATCCCTCACTCAAGCTGGCAAGCCCGTGCTAAAGACAGCAACTTTGGGGTTTCAAACCTGGGACCTTAGAGTTGCAAACCAACGCTCTATCTACTGTGTTACCACAGGTCACGTCCCACCCAGCTTTGTTATTTTTATAGCCCATCCTTCTCTAACATATTTCACAGTTTACTTATTAGGCTTTTATTTGTTATCACCTTCTCCAACTAGAATGTTAGCTGTATGAGGGCAGAGACTATGTCTGTATTGTTCACTGATATATCCCAAGCCCATCTCAAACTCTAAACACCAATAGATAAAAGACTCAGTAATTGTTCAATGAACAAATGATTGCGTTATACTACCCTCTGTTCCAGATACAATGTACTGGAGCCGGCATTTAATCATTTCTAGTATAAATTAAAATAACCTATGACAAATGTTTTTAAGCTTTAAGTAGGAGTTGACCTTTTTCCCTCCATCAGTCTTTAGGAATATAATATATTCACACGAGTTTACTAATTTGAAAGAGGAGATGAAGGCATTTTGAGCACTGGGAGTAAAGAACAACTTGAACCAGTCTCTTGATGTGGTGTTGTACAATTCTCATCAAATCACTCTCCTAGCTATT
Organism: Saccopteryx leptura; assembly: GCF_036850995.1. Taxonomy (NCBI): domain Eukaryota; kingdom Metazoa; phylum Chordata; class Mammalia; order Chiroptera; family Emballonuridae; genus Saccopteryx; species Saccopteryx leptura. Next base: position 47,237,904 of record NC_089512.1, on the reverse strand, counting down.
TCTTTTGAATGGAATTCAATTTAAAAGAAATTTTACAATCACAAAATAATGTGGACAGACCTTTCCATTGTTCCCATGGGATTTCACTTTTATGGCACTCTAAGCCCTATAGAATGATGAGATTTAGTTCAAGCAGCAGTTTGAACTGAAGGTTCAGATGTGAGGAAAGTTTTATCTTTCAAAAGTTCATTGTTTAGGTCAGTGGTAGTCAACCTGGTCCCTACTGCCCACTAGTGGGCGTTCCAGCTTTCATAGTGGGCAGTAGCGGAGCAACCAAAGTATAAATAAAAAGATAGATTTAACTATAGTAAGTTGTTTTATAAAGATTTATTCTGCCAAACTTAGCGAAAATCCTACATCAAGTACTTGGTAATTATTATTATATGCTTTAACTTGCTATAACTCTGCTTTATAAATTTTATAAAGTGAAGTTACTTCCCTACTTTATAAATCACCATTACTGTGAAACCGGTGGGTGGTTAGAAAATTTTACTACTAATAGAGATACAAAAGTGGGTGGTAGGTATAAAAAGGTTGACTACTCCTGGTTTAGGCCCTGGCCAGTTTGTTCAGTGGATAGAGCACTGGCCCTGTATGCAGACATCTCAGGTTCAATTCCTAGTTGGAGCACACATGAGAAGAGGCCATTTGCTTCTCTTCTCCTTCCTCTCCCCCATCTCTCTCTCTTCCCCTCTCACAGCCAGTGGCTCAGTTGTTCAGAGTGTTGGCCTCAGGCGTTGAGGATAGCTCAGTTGATTCATGCAATGGCCCCAGATGGGGGTTGCTGGTTGAACCCTGGTCGGGGCACATGCGGGAGTCCGTCTCACTATCTCCACTCCTCATTAAAAAAAAAAAAAGTTCATTGTTTAATATGACAATCCAATGTAAATAACACTTATTCAAAAGGCAAAGAGTTTATGTAGGATCAAGTGACTACATATGCAAGTTCTAAATTGCCACTGTAAATTCTGGGCATTTGTATAGAAAACTCAGGCAATGTCAACATTGCTAAGGAATTGTCTGAAACATCTGCATTACATACGTGACTAAAACATATGTGTGGTGTTGAAAAGTTATGAAGAAAGAAAAGGGGGGCCCTGGATGGTTAGCTCAGTCGGTTAACAGCATCGTATGGAAACAAGAAGGTTGCAGTTCAATCCCTGGTCAGGGCACACACAGGAAGGAACCAATGAATGCATGACTGAGTGGAATGACAAATGAATGCTTACTTCTCCCTCCTCTCTCTTCCTCTTTTTTGTCTCTCTAAAAATTGATCAATAAATAAAACCCTGGCCGGACAGCTTCCAGCATGGAGGTTGCCAATTAGATTCCTCAGTCAGGGTACATACAGGAGCAGCTTGATGTTCCTGTCTGCCTGTCTGTCTCTCTCTCAAAAAAAAAAAAAGAAAAGAAAAGAAAAAAGGAAAAAGGGGAATTACTAATCTTTAGAACTGATCAACATCTGGAAATGTTATAATCTTATGTATTTAAAGTAAAGATATGTTCAACATTTATAGAATGGGTTCTATAGTGTCCCAACTTTTCTAAAACGTTCATTTCCTAGAATCAGATAAATTTTCCTTTCTTAAGTGTTCCTTCAAAATGTTAATTCTGTAGTTTAGAATGAACTCTTCACAAAGCATGTTGCAACTGCATATAAAGAGGTCAGAGTTGAGCCCCAATCGACAGCAGTCTGATATATTAGATAGTTTTATTAAGAATTCCAGCCTGGGCCCTGGCCGGTTGGCTCAGTGGTAGAGCATCGGCCTGGCGTGCAGGAGTCATGGGTTCAATTCCCGGCCAGGGCACACAGGAGAAGCAGCCATCTGCTTCTCCACCCCTCCCCCTCTCCTTCCTTTCTGTCTCTCTCTTCTCCTCCCGCAGCCAAAGCTCCATTGGAGCAAAGTTGGCCCAGGCGCTGAGGATGGCTCTATGGCCTCTGCCTCAGGTGCTGGAATGGCCCTGGTTGCAACAGATCTGTGCCCCAGATGGGCGGAGCATCGCCCCCTGGTGGGCATGCCGGGTGGACCCTGGTCGGGCACATGCGGGAGTCTGTCTGACTGCCTCCCCGTTTCCAACTTCAGAAAAATAAAAAAATAAAAAAAAGAATTCCAGCCTGACTTGTGGTGGTGCAGTGGATAGGGCATCGACCTGGAAGGCTGAGGTCCCTGGTTTCAGGCCCTGGGCTTGCCTGGTTGGAGCATATTTGAAAAGCAACTACTGCAAGTTGATGCTTCCTGCTCCTCCCCCAACTTTTTTCTCTCTCCTCTCTCTAAAAAAATCAATCAATAAAATCTTTTAAAAATTAAAAAATAATAAAAATAAACTCTAGATGTTAAAGCAAGTATCTAATTTCTGAACATGTTAAACACTCTTTCAATGAGAGTACTTTAGTTCATCAGAGTTAATAGTTTGAGCAAGAGGCCTGGTTGGATAGCTTGGCTGGTGGGAGCATGTTCTGATGCACAGAGGTTGTGGGTTTGATACCTGGTGGGGCACATGCAGAAATATATCTATGTTCCCTTCTCTCTCTCTCTCTCTCTCTCTCTCTCTCTCTAATCTAATAAATAAAAATGTAAAAATGATAGTTTGAGCAAGAGAGAGACGTGGGTAGGGAAGCAAGGAAACTATTTAATCTACAATGATTTATTCAGGTACTTTTTTCTTTTTTTAAAGCAAACTTTTTCTTCTCATGAACTGCTACATTAATGGAGAAAATAAAAGCAACTAATAATGTTTAAAGATTTTCCATTTCCCTCCTCCCTTAGACTGTCAATATCAGAGAAAAAGGAGTTAATTTCTGTTTTACTATCAGTTTCTATCCCCTATCCTTTTAGGACTCTCCTAAGACTCTTTCTCTTTTAACCACCTCATTCAACCTGAGCTAGCATTGTTAATGAAACACAGATAAGTAAACTGACCTTTTATAGCCTCTGTATAAACAGAAATGTGCCAGGGTTTTAAAATCCAAGATACAGAACAAACAACAGGAAAAAAAGAGTACAGATCATAGGAACAAATCTGTTAACAAAATTGGCATTTAAACTAAGAAACATAAAGAATAAGAGAGTACTTTAATATCAAACTTCAGAGTAAAAAATCTGTTTGGATCTTAAATTCAATGACTCAACAGCAAACAATATTGACGTACATTAATTTTAGAATCAGGTAAAACTATAAAGAATCTACTTTGTTTTAGCATTTATCTCTTAGAAATATCTATGTATCACTTATAAAATCAACTCTAAAAAGCATGGTAAAAATCAACCTTTAGGCTGTTTTCTACTCAGGAATATGGATGAAATGTGAAGATGGAGGTTGTGTTGTATAAAACTAGATCGTTTTTCTATCCCTATCCAGTTGTATCTCAGGGACCTGTTCTGCTGATCTAGAGACATGAACTTAGCCCTAAGAGATGTGTATACTGTTTTACAATACAGAAAATTGCCAAGTCTTTGGGAAAAATACACTGAAAACAAGTAACTTAGTGGTGAGAACTTTTTTTTAAATGTGAGAAATATTTCAAATGGCTCTAATCCGAATTTTCATTTGTTATGCATGCCTGGCACCTTCAAATTTAACCCAAGCTTTCCCAAGCTGCAAAAGGCAAACCAAACTTTTGTTTGTTAAAGAAAACACTTTCTGGTGACTATTTAGCCTGAGTGAGGACATTTACTCTGCACTGAAGCAGCTCATCATACAGGCGAGTCGGGACACTCCACTAGCTTCTGAGTATGCTCACACAGCCAAAGAGCATTCTGTACATTCTGCCCAAATAGCTTTGGGTAAAATTAACTACTAGGAAACACGTAATATGCTTCTAGATTACTGCAATTTCAAACAAGTCAGTCCAAAAATAGCAAAAGCCTATGGCTGAAATCTATTGCTGAAAAATGTTATGTTTCAGCAGCTCAAAGCATTTCCTGTGTCTGTCTATTCAACCAGCCCCCCATACTTAAGCTGTAGAATTATAGAATTAAGGAAGACTTTTTAAAAAAATAAAAGACAGATACACACACATATACAACATACGATTTCCGAGGAGAGTGAGGGTTCCATGCTTGTGAGGGAGAAGGAGGAGGAAAATGCTGAATAACCCTCGGGTTTCTCCCAGATTTGAACATGCTGTACTGTGGCATGAGGTCAGCAGAGACTGACTCCAGTCCTGTGAGGCTGAATTCTACCCTGACAAAGCAGTATCACTGTAATATGAAGCAGGAGGACCACAGCATGTTGGCTGCTATACAGAATGGCTGTTTTAGAAAGTAATAGCAATTCCAAAACAAGAGATCTCTGCTGTCACATGAGAGACTCTTCAGCCCAGTTAAGCAATGAGCACCAAAAATACTTTGAATCCCAAACACAGGCAGCTCAAAATATTAAGTGTTAGGAAACAACTTTTCTCCCTGAACTTATTCTGTGTCTAGAGAAAATAAAAAATGTGAAAAATTTATTGGTTAATTTGATTTGTATCATATATAATACACTGATTCTAATCTGAGATGAGACACAGTCTTCTGGACACTGTGACCTATCTAAAGAACCCCAAACCTCTGTGTCTTTACAATGGAGCAGGGAAAATATTCTGAAAAAAATACTTTTGGTAACATATATGCCAGAAATGAAGATATGGTTAATAATCTATTTCTCACATGTACCCAAAAGGCAAAGCTTGCTACAAACCTAATGCACATGATTGTTTACTTTTAGGTCACCAAGATAGTATACAAGTAAGTGTACTATTAGAAAGTATTCCTTTAAATAAGGGAAACACTAAGATCTTAAATAGGAAAAGGAGTGAGAACAGAATTTCTGTCAAGAGAAACTGACCAGGCAGTGGAGCAGTGGATAGAGTGTCGGACTGGGATGCGGAAGACCCAGGTTTGAGACCCCGAGGTTGTCAGCTTGAGCGTGGGCTCATCTGGTTTGAGCAAAGTTCACCAGCTTGAACCCAAGGTCGCTGGCTTGAGCAAGGGGTTACTCGGTCTGCTGTAGCTCCCCGGTCAAGGCACATATGAGAAATCAATCAATGAACAACTAAGGTGTTGCAACGAAAAACTAATGATTGATGTTTCTAATCTCTCTCTGTTCCTGTCTGTCTGTCCCTATCTATCCCTCTATCTCTGTGAAAAAAAAAAAAAGAATTTCTGTCAAGAAAAATCATAGGGTAATGCAGATAATACATGACATTTGTGGTTTCCCTTACATTAAGAAAGTTTGACTCTAGATCAAAAGTGACCCAATCTTTTTAAAAAATAAAATATAGCCAGGAAACAGTAGTAAACACAGGGCATGGAGATAAAACTACATGACAACACAAACAGAAAGGTAAATTTGTAAGAAGTTCTCCTTACAAGTATTAGCACAGGTTAAAGTTAAAATTTTTATTTTTGTCCTTTTTTGCTCAATCCCTCCACCCTCTTACACAGCCCCCTGACAGCTGTCAGCCTGCTAAAATTTTAGACCAGGGGTCCCCAAACTATAGCCCGCGGGCTGCATGTGGCCCCCTGAGGCCATTTATCCTGCCCCCGCTGCACTTCTGGAAGGGGCACCTCTTTCATTGGTGGTCAGTGAGAGGAGCATAGTTCCCATTGAAATACTGGTCAGTTTGTTGATTTAAATTTACTTGTTCTTTATTTTAAATATTGTATTTGTTCCCGTTTTGTTCTTTTACTTTAAAATAAGATTTGTGCAGTGTGCATAAGGGATTTGTTCATAGTTTTTTTTTATAGTCCGGCCCTTCAATGGTCTGAGGGACAGTGAACTGGCCCCCTGTGTAAAAAGTTTGGGGACCCCTGTTTTAGATGAATTGAAAATTCACCCTGTCATACAATAGCTTAAAAAAAATCTGTCAAAATTCTTTGTTACTTACATGAAAACTCCAAACAGCTATGTCACACAAAGAAAGATAATCAGGTCCTTGCCCACTGTTTCCATCCCATATCCCCTGCCTCCTAGTCATTGAATTACCCATTATTGCCATTTTACATGCAGAGAAATGGAACAATAGAGAGGTTAGCAACTTGGCCAGAGCTATATGACTATGTGACAGGGCTGGGATTTAAAGCCAGACCATAGAGTTCAGACTCCCAACTCAGTAAGAACACAAACTTTAAGGAATCAGTTTGTGATTCCTTAACAGAACATGAGCACCTATAATGATTTTCAGAAAAAGCAAGAAAAATGTGTTACTATATGTTGGAAAAAAGCTTCAAAGTTAGAGGTAGAACATGAGCTAATATTCATTCAAAGGTACTGTTCTGGGCTCTAGACACACATCAAAGAACAAACAGATTTTGCCTATTTTCTAGCTGGGGAAGACAGTCAATAAACAAAGTAATAGAGATATAATGTATTAATTGGTGATAAATACTATGAAGAAAAATAAAGCAGAATAAAAGGGATAGATGATGATGGGACCTCTTTGATAAAATAACATCTGAACAGAGATCTGAATAAAACCGTGTGGGTATCTGGGGAAGGGTGTTCCAGGAAGAGATATGAAGTTCAAGGGCCCTGAGATAGGAATGGGTTTGGTGTGCAGCAAGGAGGTTGAATGAACAAAGGAAGGAATGAGAGAAAAGGACAAGGAGGTGTGATGGTGAGAGGCTGGTCAGACTTGGGCAGGACTATGTAGACTACTATAAGAAAGTCACTGGAAATCTTGAGCAGAGTAGGAATAGGATCTGATTTAGATTTTAACAGGGTCACTCTGAGTAAAGAACAAACAATGCCAGAGTGAGTGAGGGACAGGATAGATACATGAAGAGAACTTTAGAGGCTATTACAATAATCCATGCAAGGCAGCTGAAAACAAGTGCCAAGTACATGTTATCTGACATATATTGAGAAAGCAAAAAAAAAAAAGGGTCTGTTAATACATAATGAAAGTGGAGTGGGGAGGAGTAAAAATAAATAAATAAAGGAAATGGCCCTGGCCGGTTGGCTCAGCAGTAGAGCGTTGGCCCAGCATGTGTAAGTCCCGGGTTTGATTCCGGGCCAGGGCACACAGGAGAAGCGCCCACCTGCTTCTCCATCCTTCCCCTCTCCTTCCTCTCTATCTTTCTCTTCCCTTCCCACAGCCAAGGATACAATGGAGCAAAAGCTGGCCCGGGTGTTGAGGACGGCTCTGTAGCCTCTGTGTCAGGCGCTAGAATGGCTCCCACACAACAGAGCAGTGCCCCAGATGGGCAGAGCATCGCCCCCTGGTGGGCATGCCGGGTGGATCCCAGTCAGGCGCACATGCAGGAGTCTATCTGCTGCCTCCCCGCTTCTAACTTTGGAAAAAAACAAAAAACAAAACAAAACAAAACAAAACAAAAAAACAACAGCAACAACAAAAATAAAACACAAACTAAGACTAGTTACTGCAATTAAATTCTTTTGAATTTTCTGGAATAAAAGCAAAAATGGAAATATTTTGTACTTTTTCAACAGCTGTTTAACGAGTGCTTAAGAGTTTATCAGCACAGTTAATTGAAGAAGAAATTTGCTTGTAGACTTTTATATAAGAAAACAGTTGAAATCTTTAACAATGATTTCTACAAAAGATGTAAATACATTCTTCATACACAATTCTTTACCCATCTATAACAAAACTCAAGGGCTTATTATAAAATCATAGTCTAGTGAGTGAGTTTCTACAAGAGTTAAATGAACATGGTTCAGGACTACAGCTTTTTGATAACCTGATTTGATACTGAAAGAGGGCTAGGATAGACAGAGGAATTGTGTATATTTCCCTTTAGAACAGTGGTAGTCAACCTGATCCCTACTGCCCACTAGTGGGCATTCCAGCTTTCATAGTGGGCGGTAGTGGAGCAACCAAAGTATAAATAAAAAGATAGATTTAACTATATTAAGTTGTTTTATAAAGATTTATTCTGCCAAACTTAGCGAAAATCCAACATAAAGAACTTGGCAAGTAATTATTATATGCTTTAACTTGCTGTAACTCTACTTTATAAATTTTATAAAGTGAAGTTATTCCCTACTTTATAAATCACTATTACTGTGGAACCGGTGGGTGGTTAGAAAATTTTACTACTAATAGAGATACAAAAATAGGTGGCAGGTATAAAAAAGTTGACTACCCCTGCTTTAGCATATTGTTGCCAAATATCAAGGATCTAACCTGGGTTTTTGATAGCAGTTGGTCAGCACACACTACAAGATTGAGTTCACTGGTGAGTGGTCTGGCAATCAGTTTATAATCTCCATGTAGTAAAAAGCCTAAAAATATTTTTCCCAATTCTAGTTTCCCTTCACACTAAATACGTTCAATGCCCTGTGTTCACAAAAACTGAGAAGTCTGGCATCACCTTGTTGTAGAAAGCAGTGAAAGGAAGAAAGATGCTAGAAACTTAGGCAGTCTAATTTTAGATTCCCTGCTCTAGAACACTCCATAGGAGAGAAGTAAACTAGACTTAAGAATCATACGTTTGGTTCCCTCTTTTTCTACTCCCCATCATTTAATTTTTTTGTTTAAACTGTATTTTTTTTTCTTGTACATATAATATTTTTATTGTTTTCCCCCCATCATTTATTAAATACACATGTACACACACATACATGCCACATTAGCACACAGCATTACCCTTCTCAAATATTGTTTTTCAACTCAACTGTCCTTTCTACTAAATCCCAGTTCTACCATTTCTGAGAAGCAGAACAGTATAAACAAAAATAGCTCAGGCCTTTGTGCCCTCCCAGACTCTAACTTAATCTTCAAGTGCTTCAGACTACTTCACATAAAGCATAGGCTCAATATACAGGGTTGAGCAAAAGTAGGTTTCAAATTGTTCGTATGAAAATTAATACAATAATTAATAAGTAGTATAATAAAGAATGTATTTTGTATACTCACAATTGTAAGATCATCCTGTATTTTATTAGCTACCTTTCCTATACATATTTCCATCATACATCTATTCTCATAGACACCAACCATCATGTAACACTGTGTAGAAACTGAAAGTTTGCAAATCAGAATTAAAGTTCAAAGTTCTTTGCTTCCCCTGTGCCAGGTGACGACATCTCCAACAGCTAAACTCCATCAAAGACAAGTGTGTCTACTGTTTGATAATTTAATAGCAGCAGCAGATAACAACTAAAACTTGAACTTTGTACCTGTCATCAAGAAAATAATGGCACAGGATAAGTCAAAGAATAAAAATTATTCTGCTCCTTTCTCGGACTCTTTTCTGTACTCCTTTTCTGAGCTATTCATTTTATATTCCCTAATAATGTTTCTTAACTTGACCATGGAAAGGATAAAAAGAGCACAAGGGGCCAAGAAATCAGAGCTATGAATTATTCAAGAGGTGATTAATTACATGACATTTAGAAATTAACCACAGGCACCTTACTGGTGAGATAAAAAGGGTCTCCAACAGATATGAATATGAGAATTAATTCTAAGAAGTGACTGCCTCATGGTTCAAGGCAAAGTCTACCCATCTCCATAAGCTGTAATATTATTTTGGCCTCTTGTACTTACCTCTGCTTTCCATCTTGACTTCATTACCTCACTGGTATTCCGTCTCCTCCCCATCTCTTGAACAAAAATTTCCAAGATTCCAGCAGACACAAGAATAAACTATTGTACTACTGTGCTTCAATATATCTAGCGCCTTCTGGAACTAAGACGTTAATCAAATGGGATATACCTTTGACCTTAATGTATGACACTGTTCCACCTCACCTCTGAGATCACCAATCTTAGGACTCATCAACCCTTTGGAATTACAACTTTAATTTACCTATGTCTAATAATTTAAATCCCTATTGCCTACTGCCACCCCTTCACACACTAGGATCTTTCAAGCCAAAGTTAAATCATGCAGAACTGAATTAGAATAACTGCTCTACGGATTACTGACTATACAACTTTCATAATCACTGAATATCAGTTTCTTCGTAATCAAAATAAGGATACAATACACCTTGCAGAATTCTTTTGAGCACAGACATATACTATCAGCTGCTGATATTACAATTACACTGAATTTCTAAATTTCAAGCATAATAATCCCCTTCCATGGATATAATTCTTTGAAAAGTTTTCAAAGTAAATAACTTGGAATCATCTCCATTTACAAGAGAGGAGATTGAGGCTTGCAAAAAGTCCTGAATATGATATGGCCTCAGTGAATGTCAAACATCATTCTAAAGCAGGGGTCCCCAAACTACGGCCCGCGGGCCACATGTGGCCTCCTGAGGCCATTTATCCGGCCCCCACCGCACTTTTGAAAGGGGCACCTGTTTCATTGGTGGTCAGTGAGAGGAGCATAGTTCCCATTGAAATACTGGTCAGTTTGTTGATTTAAATTTACTTGTTCTTTATTTTAAATATTATATTTGTTCCCGTTTTGATTTTTTACTTAAAAATAAGATATGTGCAGTGTGCATAGGGATTTGTTCATAGTTTTTTTATACTCCGGCCCTCCAACGGTCTGAGGGACAGAGAACTGGCCCCCTATGTAAAAGGTTTGGGGATCCCTGTTCTAAAGGCTAAGTGACGTATTCAAAGTTACATACCTAGTGCAGATTAGGATCAGAACCAAGGAATTCTGACTCTTCACTAACATTCTTTCCAGTATTTTGCCATTCAATTCATTGTCTAGACTGTGCTTCTGTGTTTATTTGGAGAAAATAAAATTATAACATTTTTCTTTATTTTTTTTAATTTTTTATTTTATTTATTCATTTTTTAGAGAGGAGAGAGAGAGAGACAGAGAGAGAAGGGGGGAGGAGCTGGAAGCATCAACTCCCATATGTGCCTTGACCAGGCAAGCCCAGGGTTTTGAACCGGCAACCTCAGCATTTCCAGGTCGACGCTTTATCCACTGCGCCACCATAGGTCAGGCCGAAATTATAACATTTTTCATGCTCTATTTCAACCAATTTCTTTTTATATTGGCTTTATCTTACAAAATTTCATACTAAACTTCCCTCAGCGTTTCTCTATACACTCATCCTATTAACTGAAGATTTCATGGCTTAATTCAAAAAAAGAGGTTGAGACCATCAGGTCATGTGTTGATAGGCTTCTATTACTACAACTTTACTAATTCCATATTGTAATTCCTTCTTGGCAGATGTCTCATCTATTACTTACAGTTTCCAACTGTCAGCCACAGTAATAGAACTCTCTGGTCTAAGTATCTTGACCTCATACACTCTACATAATTTACCTAAAATGCGTTCATTTCTGCCATTTATATATCTCCTTCAAAAACAATGGTTAAGAATAATTTCCTTTGCCTAAACCACTCAATGGAGAAAAGAATAGTCTTCTCAACAAATGATACAAGTGTCTATTAAACATGTGAAAGAATGAAGCTGACCCTTCCTCACACATATACAAAAATTAACTGAAAATGAATCAAAGATCTAAATGTAAAAGCTAAAACTCTTAGAAAAAAACATGGGTATAAATCTTTATGACCTGAGACTCAGTCACAGTTTCTTAAATATGACACCAGAAGCATAAAGAAAAAAATATATAAAGTAGGTAGTCAAATGTCAAAGAACACTATTAAGAAAATGAAAAGACAATGCACAGAATGGGAAAATAATTTTACAAATCATTTATCTTATAAGGGGTTTATATAGAGAATATGTAAAGAACTGTTACAACACAATATTAAAAAGAAAACCCAATTTAAAAATAAGCAAAGGACATGAATAGATATTTCTCAAAAGAAGATACACAAGCCTGACCAAGCAGTGGCACAATGGGATAGAACGTCAACCTGGGATGCTGAGGACCCAGGTTCGAAACCCTCAGGTTGCCGGCTTGAGCACGGAATCATATACATGACCCCATGGTTGCTGGCTTGAAGCCCAAGGTCGCTGGCTTGAGCAAGGGGTCACTGGCTCAGCTAGAGCCCCCCAGTCAAGGCACATATGAAAAAGCAATCAATGAACAACTAAGGTGCTGCAACTATGAGTTGATGCTTCTCATCTCTCTTCCTTCCTGTCTGTCTGTCCCTCTCTCTAAATTAAAAAAAAAAAAAAAAAAGATACAGAAATAGCCAATAAGCACATGAAAAGATGCTCAATATCATTAGCCATTAGGAAAATGCAAGTCAAAACACAATGAGATACTACTTCACACCCACTACGATGGTCATAATAGAACTCAGACAAAAATAAGAGTTGGTGAGAATGTAGAGAAAATGGAACTTTCTTAGACTGTTGGTATTAATGTAAAATGTTGTACTCCCTTTGGTAAACAGTCAGGCAGTTCCTCAAATAATTATACATAGAGTTACCATATGATCTTAGCAATTCCACCACTAGGTACATACCCAAGAGAAATGAAAACTATGTCCATGCAAAAATCTTTACAAAGATATTCACAACAGCATTATGAATATTATTTGTAAATAAGAAGGGAATACTGATATACTACAATACTGATGAATCTTGAAAACAGTGTGTTCAATGAGAGAATATAGTCACAAAGTAACACATCCTGTATGATTCCATTTACATAAAATATCCAGAACATACAAAATCTAGAGAGATAAAAACTAGATTAGTTGTTGCCTAAGCTGGGGGCAATGGGGAGACTGGACAATGATGGCTAAGATGTGTGGGGTATCTTTTTGGGGGTAATAAAATGTTCTAAAATCAATTGTGATGATGATTCCAAAACTCTGTGAATACAGAAAAAGTCATAGAATTATAGTTTCAATGGATGAAGTGCATGGTATATAAATTCTATTGTAAGAAGCTGTTAAACCTTGTTGAATTTCTTAAAAAGCTGTAAAACTTAAAAACCACTTCTCCATGTAATATTTCTAACAGAACTTGTTCTCTCCTCAGCCACCTCAACTCTTTAAGATCAATATAGGATTACTGCATAGATGTACTTGATAAGGGACAGAATGATATATTCTAAAGAAAGAGTCCTAGTCAAGGAGAGAAGAAAACATAGATTGAATACCCTGTCTGGGCACTAATTACCTATGACAAGTCTCACTAAGCCCTAGTTTCCTTAACTTTAAAGCCTCTTATGATAAAATCTTTGGCTGACTCAACTCTCTTAGAAGATTTTTCTTGTAATTTTTACAAATTTGAACTTATAGAGGAGCTGGAATAAGGGATAAGAAAGGAATTAAACATTTCTAGGAAAGACTTCTGTAGAGATGTGTCATCTGTGCTCCAGGGGTCCTCGGGTTATGACAGTCTCGACATATGACGTTTCGAGTTTACAATGCTCACTTCCATAAAAACTTAATTGAGACGGTGAACAAACTTAAATGGTGTATGGAAAAAAACTGTGTCCCCAGTTTGTGTATTACTTCCATGGCTTTGAGGAGTCAGTGGAGGTTGTAAGAGAAGGTTGTCGCCATCAGTAAACAGCTTAATTTGGAGGAGGAGGCTAAGGATGTCACAGAGCTACTGGCATCACATGGAGAGGAGCTGTCTGCTGAGGACCTCAATTAACTAGAAAAGCAGCTGAAGAGGAAGAGCTGGAAACCCCAGGACCCAAGAGATTTACTACCAAGAGTTTGGCAGAAGGTTTTTCTATGGTAGAGGGTGGGTTGGTAAAATTTCAGGCTGAGAACCCCAGCGATGAAATTCAGTAAGGTCTTCAGGGCTGTTATGGATGCCCTGCAATGCTATAGGCAGATTTTGGAAGAGAAGAAGTCATCAACCTTCCAGACTAACCTGGAACAATTCTTTAAGAAGGTAGAGAGGCCTGCAACAGATCCTGTACCCTCTATATCAGCTGCTTCTTGTGATGAAGTACAGGTAGTACAGGTAGAATCACCTCCAGTGTCTCCTGCATGTTCGTTAGGCAATTCTGATTCACCTGACCCAGTATCTCCAGCACCTTCTGCAGGTTCTCCTGCCTCTCCAGCTTCCTCCTCCCAACAGGTCACTCTCTCCCACCTTGCAATGCCCCTTCCAGTGTGCAAGCCAACAACAGGAATAAAGGTAAAAAATTTTTACTTTCGTTTTTTGTCATTTTTTTTCTGTTACTACAGTACAGTGTATTTATGTCCTTTACCTTTTTCTGTGGCATAGTTGTGTTTTTCTGTTGTAGATTATCATTTTACAACTGTGTTAGGATAAGTAAGTGACTTAGGATAGGGTGTGTTCCAACTTACACCAAAATTCGGGTTATGTCACTGTTGTAGGAATGGAACCATATTGTAACCTGAGGATCCCCTGTATATGCTTTGGCGAATCTGTGGAATAAGCAGCTAGTCCTCTGTATATTTATGTGAAATATTCAAAGTAGAAAATTAAAACATAAAATGCTCAAAGTTATAGTCACATTACACAAATGGCACTGGAGTATGTATGATTGATACTAGAATACCTATAAAGCTGTTACACTGCATTGTACCATGGATTCTTTTAGAAAATGAAACATATCTTCACCACAATGTATTACTATTTTCATTACAGATACTATTGGTAACTACGAGAAGAATAGCAACCTTTTATGTATCAGGCTCTTCATATACAGTATTTCATTCAATCCTCAAAATACTCTGCAATTTACTTATTTATTGGCTTCATTTTTAAAGATGAGGATATTAAGGCTTAGAAAAGATAAGCACTTTGTTTACCTTTGCTACTTAACCTATCTTTTTTTTTTAATATTTTAAATTAATTAATTTATTTTTTACAGAGACAGTGAGTCAGAGAGAGGGATAGACAGGGACAGACAGGAATGCAGAGAGATGAGAAGCATCAATCATTAGTTTTTCGTTGCGCGTTGCAACACCTTAGTTGTTCATAGTTGATTGCTTTCTTATATGTGCCTTGACCGTGGGCCTTCAGCAGACCAAGTAACCCCTTGCTGGGGCCAGTGACCTTGGGTTCAAGCTGGTGGGCTTTTGCTCAAACCAGATGAGCCCGCGCTCAAGCTGGGAACCTCGGGGTCTTGAACCTGGGTCTTCCGCATCCCAGTCCAACGCTCTATCCACTGTGCCACCACCTGGTCAGGCTTAACCTATCTTTGATGTTCTCATAGCTTGGTCTACCTAAAATGATAAAACAAATGCCATTTGGAAGATGCTTCATTTTTATTTAACTTATCCTAAAGGAAACTTGTTAGTTCCAATTTTGTTTCAATGTCTTTAGAATCACATTGTAACAGCAGCTCAAAGGAATGGGATGGCTTATAAACTACATAAAACATACATACGGTACCACCTCTGGGCCTTGACTCCTGCAGTTCTCTCGCCCTGGAATGTCCTTCTGTGTCTCTCTATATATCCAAGATCACCATGATCTTATGGCCCAAATACCAATGCCCATCTGAAAATTTCCCTGAGTTTCCTTTGTGTAAATTCTCTTCTTCTTCTCAACTCTCACAGAATTTCATGAATAAATAATAAAATGCCTACAATAAGCCAGATACTCTTGTGGGCATTGAGTTAGTTATAAAGACTTACCCTTTTGGCCTGATAGTAGTGCAGTGGACAGAGCATCGACCTGGGATGCTGAGGACCCAGGTTCAAAACCCTGAGGTCACGGGCTTGAGCATAGGCTCACCAGTTTGAGTATGGGGTTACTGGTTTGAGCGTGGGATCATAAACATGATCTCATGGTTGCCGGCTTAAGCCCAAAGGTCACTGGCTGGAGGCCAAAGGTTGATGGCTTGAGCAAGGGGTCACTAGCTCAGCCAGACCCCCCTCCCAGTCAAGGCACATATAAGAAACAATCGATGAACAACTAAAGTGATGCAACTACAAGTTAATGCTTCTCATCTCTTTTTGTTCCAGTCTGTCTGCCTCTCTCTTTCTCTTGCTAAAAACAAACAAAAAACAGATAAGATTTATTCTTTTGCTACATGTTGCAGACCAAGAAAAATAATTATATGTATGTTACAATCAGCATATAGAATTTGCAAATAGATGAATCTGTCTATAAAATTGCTGTGCTACTGAAGAAAAAATCTTGACTCAGTTTCAAATATAAAGGTAACTGAAGCTGAGAGACATATTATTGAGTTTAATTTTTAAACTTTAAGAAAAACTTAAAATTCACAACTTGGTTGCTATTTATTGATTTATTTTCCAATAAACTAGGTTTTTCAGCCTATAAAGCATTTCTGTGTTTTTAACTACTGTCACAATATTTTTTGTTAATCATTTAGAGTACAGCAAGAATGTTCAAGAAACTTCCCCATTATCACACAATAATAAAGGGAATAAAGATAATAAAATTTCTTAGAAAACACACACTTCACTGTCATGTGCTAAATCAAATTAATCTAGACTTCATTGCTGGAGGCACTGCATCTAGTAGTAAAATTCTTTTATTGAGGAGTGCAAAAGCAAAAACACAAAAAGAAAACATTTTCCCAGTAGTTTTAAATATGCATCTACATTTTTTGAAACTCACCCTCCTCTCTGACTTATATGATGAAATTATAAAACACTGTTGTCATGTCCTGAAGCACTGACTCTACACCTTCTCTTGTGGGCTCATAATTAGAAGAATATCAACAGCTTTTCAGTCACAGTACTAAAAGCAGAGCTCTTTACTCTGCAGCTTTACCCCTACCAAAAGCTGCTTCACACTTTTCTTTTATTTTTTTTACTTCTTGAAAGCAGGTTGAATTTAGATAGGTTTCACTTTAAAAAAAGAAAGTTGATTTTTCCAAATACTTTAACAAACTTTTTTTTCATATGTTTCTAGAATGGATTTGAAACCTAAAAGTCTTTAAATAGTATTACAGGTATTGATCGACTTACGACCTATGCAACTTACAACCATTCGACTTTATGACCACAATCGGTAGCCATGACTGCTCCGCGTCTGGCAGCGAAAGTGTTGCCCAGCTGGGCATATGACAGTGCAGACCAGCTTCCGGCAGCACTACCATCTCCGCATGCACTATTTCAACTGTTACCCCAGACTCGGTACAGCAATTTGTGTTTTGTGTCTTGGATATTTTTCATCAAACCCCTCCCAAGATGTCTACCAAGAGGAGATTGTCTTTGCAAATATTAAACCAGTTGTACTGGTAATGCAGTGTTGTACTTAAACCTGATGAATATAAAAATAAGAAACAAAATGGTGTAGAGATGATACAAATGGCATAAAATGAACAAAGAAAATTATGATATATAACAATAATGAAAGAAAATTATGATAAAATATGACTTAAAGATTTTTATAACATCATTTCACAGTACTGTACATATAGCCTACTCAACTTATGACCAAATTGTGTTACAACCGGTCTGTCAAAACCAATCATGGTCGTAAGTATTTTGTAACTTTTCTCCTATAAAGACTTTTTCTTGAGGTTCTATTTACGAAAATATTGTCATTAAAAATTTTCACTTTTAAATTTAATTCTACGATATTTTGGGATAGTTTTCATTAAATTATCCAGGTTTGTTTAATTTATTTTTAAGGTAATCTTTTTTGAAAATTTATTGTGTTTACATAGATTCTAGTGTCGCCCCGAATGCATCCTCCCCTCCCCCGTATTCCTCTCAACATCTCTGTTGCCCCCTTCCCAATATCGCCCTCCTCTCTTCCCTTCAGGTTTATCCCATCCTATCATCCCCTTTCCTTCTGGAAACTATTATGTTAAGTGAAATCAGCCAGGCAGAGAAAGAAAACTATCATATGCTTCACACTTTTCTAAGCTTAGTTTTTGCACAAGAGTCTTCCCTCCTTCAGAGTATATGCCCTGATGGGAAAGCCAGTGTATCTAAACTTGTGGTATGTAGCCTCTAGTGCAGCATTGCCAGACATTCTGGATCCCAAGGGTTTTGGCGTTTCTCTCTTTCTCTCTCTCTCCCTCCCTCCCTCCCTCCCTTCCTCCCTCCCTCTTTCTCTCTGTCTCTCTATTTCAGCAACAGAAAGCATGTCCTTGCTACCCAAACAGAGACACGGCTGGACCTCTTTTCCTTTTATCTATTTATTAAGGCCCTGAAAGAGAGCAAAAGAAATTAACTATTCTTAGAAAAGATTTAATAAATATACATGGAGCTTCTTTAAAAAATTGATTTGAGGCCCTGGCCGGTTGGCTCAGTGGTAGAGCGTGCGTCGGCCTGGCGTGCCGGAGTCCCGGGTTCGATTCCCGGCCAGGGCACACAGGAGAAGCGCCCATCTGCTTCTCCACCCCTCCTCCTCTCCTTCCTCTCTGTCTCTCTCTTCCCCTCCCGCAGCCGAGGCTCCATTGGAGCAAAGTTGGCCCGGGCACTGAGGACGGCTCCATGGCCTCTGCCTCAGGTGCTAGAATGGCTCTGGTTGCAACAGAACCATGCCCCAGATGGGCAGAGCATCGCCCCCTAGTGGGCATGCCAGGTGGATCCCGGTCAGGCGCATGTGGGAGTCTGTCTGACTGCCTCCCCATTTCCAGCTTCGGAAAAATACAATAAATAAATAAATAAATTGATTTGGGAGAGAGAGAGAGAGGAGGAGAGAGATTAGAAGCATCAACTCTTAGTTGTGTCACTGTTTATTGAGTGCTTCTCACATGTGCCTTGATGGGGAACCTCCAGTGGAGCCAGTAACCCCTTGCTCAAGCCAGCGACCTTGGGCTCAAGCCAGTGACCACGGGATCATGTCATTGATGATTCCATATTTAAGCCAGCAACCCCATGCTCAAGCTGGTGAGCCTGCACTCAAGTCAGTGACTTTCAGGTTTCGAACCTGGACTACTGTCCCAGGTTGACAATATCCTGCACTGCCACCAGTCTGGCAATAAATATACACTGAGCATTTTAAAAACTAATTTAATTTTTTTATACTATGCAGATTGATGACTACTGTATAGTATAAAATATTAGAAAACCTGGTCCTAAACTGATCTCACTAATAGATTTGACAATAATGAGACAATCAATCTCACTTGTGTATTT
The DNA here is from genome assembly GCF_036850995.1 of Saccopteryx leptura. Lineage (NCBI taxonomy): Eukaryota > Metazoa > Chordata > Mammalia > Chiroptera > Emballonuridae > Saccopteryx > Saccopteryx leptura. Next base: position 47,219,047 of record NC_089512.1, on the reverse strand, counting down.
GTTTTTTGTTTTGTTTTTTTTACTTTCAAATCATTTTTATTTTTCTATTATAGCTGACATACATTATTATATTAGTTTCAGGTGCACACCCCAGTGATTAGACATTACGTAACTAAGTAACCATCCCGATAAATCTTGTACCTAACACCATACATAGTTATTAGAATATTATTGACTATATTCTCTATGTTGCACTTTACATCCCCATGACTATTCTGTTAACAATTCATCTGTACTTCTTAATCCCTACACCTTTTTCACCTATTCAGTCCAACCCTCCTCCCATTTGGCAACTGTCATATCATAACATTCTCTGTCTCTATGGGTCTGCTTCTGATCTGCTTGTTAGTTTATTTTGTTTTTAGATTCAATTTTTGATAGATAAGTTATGTTTTGCTTTGACAGAGAGAGAGATTATCAGAGAGAAGGACAGACAGGGACAGACAGACAGGAAGGGAGAGAGATGAGAAGCATCAATTCTTCATTGCAACACCTTAGTTGTTCATTGATTGCTTTCTCATATGTGCCTTGACCAGGGGGGACTATAGTGAGTGTCCCCTTGCTCAAGCCAGCAACCATGGGGTCGTGTCTATAATCCCACACTCAAGCCAGTGACTCTGTGCTCAAGCTGGTGAGCCAGTGCTCAAGCGGGATGAGTCCACACTCACGCCAGTGACCTTGGGGTTTTGAACCTGGGTTCTCCATGTCCTAGTCCAATGCTCTATCTACTGCTCTACCGCCTGGTCAGGCTAGATATGTATTTATTGACATTTTAGTATTCATATTTTTTATCTTTGTTTTTCCTCCTTCTTCTTAAAGAAGACCTTTTAACATTTCATATAATACTGGTTTGGTGCTGAACTTCTTTAGCTTTTTCTTGTCTGTGAACCTCTTTATCTGTCATTTGATTCTAACTGATAGCTTTGCAGGATAGACTATAATCTTGGTTGTAGGCCCTATCCATTTGTGTAATAGTATTTTTCCTATAAAGATATTGGGAGGCAAAGGAAATTCAATACAGCATTCCTAGCATTTTTGAGAGAGAAAATGGACCAATATAGGGAATATCTAAAATAATTTTAAAACTAGAGGAAATCACACCAGTTTTATTATTCTGTACACCTCTTCCCCTCACCTTCTTTTTGAGAGAGAGGGGCAAGGGTCTATTGTGTTCAACATCTCATCACCAGCACCTGTGCAATGCCCAGTACACAGCAGGCACTCAGTTGGCGACAATAGTCTGGAAGAGCAGGAAGAATAGCTGCTTCCTTCTTATGTGGCCTCTTACTAGCTTTGGGTGTTTTGGGGCAAGCTTTTTAAAGGCTCTCAACATCCTCATCAGTAAAATAAAATATTTACCTTGTATAAATGTTGTGAGAATAAAATGAATTATGTACAAGAGCTTTTTTCTAGATACATAAAAGACATTCAATAAAATGTTAATTCCCTACATATTTGAAGTCTAATCTAAAACCTGAATTAACACATGTTCCATTAATGTAAATTGCAAAAGAATTCCTAAAAATGACTTTATAGAGGCCCCTCAGTTACCCATCTGCTTCAGAAAAACAGTCTAGTCTTTTTTGGATCACATATCCCATTCAAAATATGATGCAAACGATTCATTCTTTTTCCAGAAAAAAAAAATGTGTATATGCACAAATTTACATATAATGCTAAGAAATTCAAGGACCCAAGATTAAAATCCCCATAAATAACTTTTTGCTTTGGATACCAGGGAACTAAGGGTCCAAACTGTCATTCAACTTTATCAGGCAGACATATGCAAGAAACTACTATCACAGGTCAGATTGTTTTCTCTTGGCTATAATAAAAACATTTCATGCCTCAAAACATTAAAAATATTCATACCCTTTGGTTCCAGAGAACCTACTTTTTAAAGAAACTTTCCTAGGGAAATAGATCTAAATGTTTTAAAATTTTACCTAAGAAATAGAGGGAAAAACCCCCAAAACATTATAATACCTTTTCCATCCTCAATATTCATGCTGAATTCTCTGTAAGACATCAAGCTGCCTATCTTATCCTACTTACCCTTAGAGGAGACCTTAATTCCCCAATACCCCTGGTTCCTGAAACCTAATTGCCTTTGCATTTAAGGGAGGGATTTGTAGAAGATATTTAATTTATACATAATTTAACGTAATTTAAAAGTTTGCACATATTTAGATTGAAGTGACTGTTAACACTACAAAAAGACCATCTGAATCCTGACCCCACAACACAGCAATCCTCTATTATCTAGCTGTCAGCAGTAAACCTATGCCAGTTTTCTAGGTATCATTCTGGAAGGAGAAATGATCATATCAGCAAGAATGTTTTCCATCCTTCTCTGAGCTATGTGACCCAATTTCTTATCTTCACACATGGATTTGGGTTGTTAAACCCATCACTAATGATATTAATATTCCCATATTAACTAACACTAAATTGTTGATTCATTTACATATATTCATGCAGTAGTTTCATTTTTAAAAAAGCCATACAGTCATTTATCAGCATACTCAACTATATTCTTCTTGGGAGGTCTTTCTTCAAAGCTTCTGTTCTGGTTGAAGTGTTCCAATCTTTTTTTTTTTTTTTAATACAGGCAGAATTTTATTTAGAAAGTCACAGAGATAGAAATTAGCTGTGGATGAAGAGAGTCAGCTGGACAGTGTGGGCTCAGGAAACAAATTACAGAGGCAAAGGAAAGGCCCTTGGAGTTTAGGAGAAAGAAGGCCAAGAAACATGCCTAGAGGAAGAATGAGCTGGAGGCAGGAGGAATGTGCAAGCCTGATGTATTCCAATTCTTCAGCCATTTGGAAATCATCTGTGAATGTCCAAAAGGCATATTAACAAGACTAATTTAATTATATGAAACAGTAAGCTCCAAATACCTAAATGGGAAAAAAATAAATTTAAAAGAAAAAGGCACCTAAAACACACTATAAAATAAGTAGCTAAATACTCTATCTTAAAAGAGGGAACAGGCTCATGTTTTTTGTTAATTAGTTAAAAATCTTCCAAATGACTTAGATTTTTATCTAAAGCCCTAACTACACAGAGCCAATCTTCCAAATTGTGAAATGTAGGAAAAAAAGTAAATTTTTAGGGAGGCAGTAACAAAGAAATCACAATCTCTGAGGCAGATTTTTCCTCATAATTCATATCAAAATGAGATATTCTGGAAGTCAATTTTTTACCTTTAAAAAGCAATACAAAGATGCAGAAAGTACTTAGCAAATTAAATCTAACGATACATACAATAAATAATTAATACACAACAACCAAATGGGATTCCTTCCAGGAATGTTACGCTAGTTCAACGTATGAAAATCAATCAGAGCAATTCATCATACCAATGTGATAAATAAGAAAAACCAGATAGTGTATCAACATATTCAGAAAAAGCCTTAATTCAATTCAGCATCTATTCATGACAAACCTCTCAGGGAACTAAGAATAGAAAGTAACTTTCTAAACTAAAGAATGGTATCTATGAAAAACTTATAGGTGACATACCTAATGTTGACAGAATGAATGCTTTTTCTCCCTAAGATCTGAAACAGGGTAAGAAAGTTTTTTCTCACAACTCTTACTCAACATTCTGCTAAAAGTCTCAGCTAGGGAATAAAGGCAAGAATAGGAAATGAGCCTGACCAGGAGGTGGCGCAGTGGATAGAGCATTGGACTGGGATGCCGAGGACCCAGGTTCAAGACCCCAAGGTTGCCAGCTTAAGCGTGGGCTCATCTGGTTTGAGCAAAAGCTCACCAGCTTGGAACCAAGGTTACTGGCTCAAGCAAGGGGTTACTCGATCTGCTGAAGGCCTGCGGTCAAGGCACATATGAGAAAACAATCAATGAACAACTAAGGTGTTGCAACGAAAAACTGATGATTGATGCTTCTCATCTCTCTCCGTTCCTGTCTGTCTGTCCCTATCTGTCCCTCTCTCTGACTCTCTTTCTGTTTCTGTAAAAAAAAAAAAAAAAGAAGAAAGAAAAAAGAATAGGAAATGAAAGGCATACAGATTGGAAATAAAATTGTCTCTATTCATAAGTTACACGAACCCCCCCCCCAAATCTACCAAAACAAACAAACAACAAAACCAATGCACAAATAAAAATATATAACCTACTTGAACTAAAAAGTAACTTTACCAGGGTTACAGAACACAAGGTCAATATATAGAGGTCAACTGTATTCCTATGTACCAACAAAGAGCAATTGGAATCTCAAATTTAAAAACCAGTACCACTTACAGTAACACAAAAAACCCCACAACATAATTAGATATAGATCTAACAAAATATGTGTAGAATTTCTGTGAAAAACTACAATACTGACAAGATAACCAAAAAGAACTAAAAGTAAAATGTAGTCTTCCATGCCATGCTTTGGAAGACTCAATTGTTTTAAGATGTCAAGTCTCCCCAGTTTGACAGAAACACTACCAATGAAAGTTCCTGCCAACATTTATTCTGGGGAGGCAAGGCTGGTACAATATTTTCAAATCAATAAATGTGACTAATTACATAAATGAAAGGAAGGATAAAAATCACATCATAATATCAACAAATGCAGAAAAAGCATTTGATAAAATCAATCACTCATTTATGATCAAAACTCTCAGCAAAGTGGAAATACAGGGAACATACCTCAACATGATAAAGGCCATCTATGACAAACCCACAGCCAACATCATAGTCAACGGGCAAAAATTAAAAACAATCCCCTTAAGATCAGGAACAATGCAGGGGTGCCCTCTTTCACCACTCTTATTCAACATAGTTCTGGAAGTCCTAACCACAGCAATCAGACAAGAAGAAGAAATAAAAGGCATTCAAATTGGAAAAGAAGTAAAACTATCATTATTTGCTGATGACATGATACTGTACATAGAAAACCCTAAAGTTTCATTCAAAAAACTATTAGATTTGATAAATAAATTCAGCAAGGTGGCAGGATGTAAAATTAATATTCAGAAATCAGTGGTATTTTTATATACCAACAATAAACTGAAAGAGAAATTAAAGAAACAATCCCCTTCACTATTGCAACAAAAAAATCAAGTACCTAAGAGTAAATTTAATCAAGGAGGTAAAGGACTTTTCTCGGAAAATTATAAAACATTGATAAAAGAAATCAAGGAAGATACAAACAAGTGGAAGCAAATACTGTGTTCATGGGTAGGAAGAATAAACATCATTATAATGTCTATATTACCGAAAGCAATCTATAAATTCAATGCAGTTCCTATTAAAATACCAATGGCATTCTTCAAAGATATAGAACAAATATTCCAAAAATGTATATGTAACCAAAAAAGAATACCAATAGTCTCAGCAATCTTGAAAATGAAAAATAAAGTGGGAGATACCACATTTCCTGATGTGAAGTTATACTACAAGGCCATTGTACTCAAAACAGCTTGGTACTGGCATAAGAGCAGGCATACAGATCAATGGAACAGAACAGAGAACCCAGAAATAAACTCACGCCTTTATGGTCAATTGATATTTGACAAAGAAGGTAAGAGTATACAATGAAGTAAAGACAGCCTCTTTAATAAATAGTGTTGGGAAAATTGGACAGGTACATGCAAAAAAATGAAACTAGACCACCAACTTACACCATTCACAAAATAAACTCAAAATGGATAAAAGACTTAAATGTAAGTCGTAAAACCATAAACATCTTGGAAGAAAACATAAGCAGTAAACTCTCCAATATCTCTTGTAAGCAATATATTTGCTGATTTATCTCCACGGGCAAGTGAAATAAAGGACAGGATGAACAAATGGGACTATATCAAACTAAAAAGCTTTTGCACAGCAAAAGACACTATGAACAAAATAAAAAGACAACCCACAAAATGGGAGAACATATTCGCCAATACGTTTGATAAGGGGTTAATAATCAAAATTTATAAAGAACTTCTAAAACTCAACACCAGGAAGGTAAACAATCCAATTAAAAAATGGGCAAAAGAGGCCCTAGCTGGTTGGCTCAGTGGTCGGCCTGGCGTGCAGAAGTCCCGGGTTCGATTCCCGGCCAGGGCACACAGGAGAAGCGCCCATCTGCTTCTCCACCCCCCTCCTTCCTCTCTGTCTCTCTCTTCCCCTTCCGCAGCGAGGCTCCATTGGAGCAAAGATGGCCCGGGCGCTGGGGATGGCTCCTTGGCCTCTGCCCCAGGTGCTAGAGTGGCTCTGGTCGCGACAGAGCAATGCTCCGGAGGGGCAGAGCATCACCCCCTGGTGGGCGTGCCGGGTGGATCCCGATCGGGCGCATGCGGGAGTCTGTCTGTCTATCCCCGTTTCCAGCTTCAGAAAAATACAAAAAAAAAAAAATGGGCAAAAGAAATGAATAGACACTTCTCCAAAGAAGACATACAAATACCCAATAGGCATATGAAACAATGTTCAATGTCACTAATCATCAGAGAAATGCAAATTAAAACCACAATGAGATACCACCTCACACCTGTCAGAATGGCGCTCAATAACAAAACAACACGCAATAAGTACTGGTGAGGGTGCGGAGAAAAGGGAACCCTCCTGCACTGCTGGTGGAAATGCAGACTTGAGCAGCCACAGTGGAGAACTGTATGGGGTTTCCTCAAAAAGTAAAAATGGAACTGCCTTTTGACCCAGCTATCCCACTTTTAAGAATATAAAATCACCAAATCACTGATTCAAAAGAAGATATGCACCCCCATGTTTACTGCACCATTGTTTACAACAGCCAAGATCTGGAAACAGCCCAAGTGCCCATCAGTTGATGGGTGGATTAAAAAGCTGTGGTACATATATACACAATGGAATACTACACAGTTGTGAAAAAGGAAAACTTACCTTTTGTGACAGTGTGGATGAACCTGGAGATTATTATGCTAAGTGAAATAAGCCAGGCAGAGAAAGAAAAATATCATATGATCTCACATATATGTGGAATCTAATGAAAAAAGTGAACTGAGGAACAGAATAGAGGCAGAGGCCAGGTCACAGGGACCAGAGGGAAGAAAGGAGGGGGATGAGGGAATGGGATCAGAGTGAAACTATATATACATAACACAGAGATAAAGATAACAGGACAGCAAATCCTAGAGGGAAGGGGGGAGAGAGTTAGGGGAGGGGGCTAAAGGGGGTATAAAAAGGGACACAGGGGTGGGGGGTGAGGGAGTTATATTCAGTGGGACACTTGAATCCATGCAAACACAATAAATTAAAAAATTAATAAAAATTTTTTAAAAAGTTTCTATCAGCTTTTTCTTTGTAGATATCATCAAGCTAATTCCAAAATCTATATAAAAGGTCAAGTAGCTAGAATTAAGTATTACCTGACTTAAAGACTTGTTACCACAATCAAGACAGTATGGTACTGGTAAAAGGATCGACACATAGATCAATGGAATAGAAGAGGGAGCTAAAAATAGAACCTCACAAACAGTCAACTAAATTTTCAAAAAGGTGCAAAAGAAAGTCAAAGAAGAAAGAATGGTTCTTTTAAAAAAATGGTAATGGAGCCTGACCAGGCGGTGGCACAGTGAATAGAGCGTCGGACTGGGATGTGGAGGACCCAGATTCGAGACCCTGAGGTCGTCAGCTTGAGCGCGGGCTCATCTGGTTTGAGCAAGGCTCACTAGCTTGAGCCCAAGGTCGCCCGAGCAAGGGGTCACTCCGTCTGCTGTAGCTCCCCCCTCTCCGTCAAGGCACATATGAGAAAGCAATCAATGAACAACTAAGGAGCCGCAATGAAGAATTGATGCTTCTCATCTCTTTCCCTTCCTGTCTGTCCCTCTCTCTGACTCTGTTACAAAATAAATAAATAAATAAAATTAAAATGCTTAAAAAAATAGTACTGGAAAAAATTTAAGGAACCTCAACACATACTATATCTTTTACAAAAATAAACTCAAAATGGCTTATAAGCCTAAATATTAAATGTAATACTATAAAACTTCTAAAATATGTGTAGGAAAAAAATGTACAAGATCTTAGGTTTGGCAATAAGGTTTTACATTCAGCACCAAAAGCATGATCCATTAAAAGAAAAGTTGATAAATTAGACTTCACCAAAATTAAAGACTGTGTTAGGTACTTGGGGTAGAAAAATTAACACTTATGTCTGGGTGTAGAAGTGGTAAGGCAATAGGGCACTTTTTGATGGTGTCTTACAATGGGAAGCTTCCTTTTAGGTTAGCACGGCTTTAACAAATTAGAAGAGAAACAAGTTAGGATCAACACAAGGATGAAGCCATTAGTATTTTAACCAATTCACTTAACCTCTGCCCCTCAGTTGTCTCCTATATAAAATAAAATTAACAAGAGTGTACTCAGACTGAGGTCAGGGACTTGTATCAAAAGAGCTTGAAGGCCCCTTAAAGTGTACAATATCTATGGTTCTGTTAAATGTCCAAATCTAATAATTTTTTCTGTTTCTAATGGCACCACTCTAGAGCTACCTAGACAACAGTAACAGCTTCCTAACTAGACTCCTTGCTTCCAGTCCTTCTCTTCCTGCAATCCATCCTGCAACAGTCAAGAAAAATGAACTTTCTAGAGCATACATCATCACTCTACTGCTCAAAAAGCTATATGGTCAAAAAGCTATATGATCTGGTGTCTAGGTCTGAGAGCTTCAGGTTCCTTATCTGCAAAATGGGAGTGCTTTCCTCACATGGTTCTGAGGCTCACATGGGATAATGAACATGACAGTATTCTGTAAATGTTAACTATGATGATTATTCAGAATTAAACCTTTTATCCTGATGTATAAACTTTCTCTTATTTATGACTCACTTATCTGTCACTCCTCACCACCACCTATACACAATTGTCTCGTCTCCATCTAAATACTACCTATCTTTTAAGAATCATTGCAAATGACCCCTCATTGAAGCTTCCTTAGACTACTCCAGCTCAGGGTGCTCTATGAACTCTCTCTAATCCTTCCTTCTTACTGACCTCTAATAAACATCTTCAACCATAATTTTCATAATTTCCCCTCTCTTAAAAAACTACAATGATTTCCCAGTACCTTTAGCATAAAATCATGGCTATAAATTAGATTCACTGAAAAGACAATAGCTGGTTTTGTTGATCTTAAGACTCTTTGAAATGTAATTAGAGTAGCTTCACAGTTTATTCTATTGTTTGTATTTAATTTAGATGAGTTCATCTATTCGTTTCCAAATGATTTCATCTGTGTCCTCTCAAATGAACAAGTTTGTGAGAGTTTTTACAGTTTTTGAAAACTGTGGTAACAACTCATTAAATTTACCATCTTAATCATTTCTAAGTGTACAGTTAAGTAGTGTTAAGTATCATCACACTGTTGTGCAACAGATTTCCAGAACTTTTTCACTCTACAAAACTGAAACTCTGTACCCATTAAATAATTCCTATTTCCCCTCCCCCCAGCTCTTGGCAATCACCATTCTACTTTCTGGCTCTATAAATCTGACTGCTCTAGGGACCTCATATTAAGTGGTATCACAATATTTTTTTATTGTGACTGCCTTTTTCACTTAGCATAATATTCTCAAGGTTTATCCATGTTGTGGCATGTATCAGAATGCCCTTCCCTTTTTTTTTTTTAAAGACTTGATTCAATTTTCAGAAAGTAGAGAGGGGGGAGAGGGAGGGAGGGAGGGACTGAGGGAGGGAGGGAGAGAGAGAGAGAGAAAAGGGGTAGAAGCAGGAAGCATCAACTCCCATATGTGCCTTGACCAGGTAAGCCCAGGGTTTCGAACCAGCGACCTCAGTGTTCCAGGTCAACACTTTATCCCACTGCACCACCACAGGTCAGGCCCAGAATGTCCTTCCTTTTAAGAGCTGGACAATATTCCCTTGTATGTGTAGACCACATTTTGTTCATTTATCTATCAATAAATACTTGGTTTGTTTCCGCCTCCTGGCTACTGTGAGTACTACTTGAAGTCAAATTTGTTAGGCTAGTGTTCTCCTTAGAAGACCTCCAGGAAGATTAAACCACTCCCACAGGAGTAAATACAAAGACTTAAAGCTAAAGATGAGTTGCTAACTACTTGAAATAAGGAGCAAACAGAAGGAGAACAATACAATAAATACCCTCTTCTTTTTCTTATTTCTATGGAAATGGCAAAAAAGTCAGAAAATTTCTACTAGATCCTATCATTAATCCCTATGTGAGCTAGAATTATTTAGTAGGTCTGAGAGCAGACTGATAGACATAAGGAGACAGCAATGCCCTGATGGGTTGAGATGCCAAGCCAAAGGGCCAAATTCATTCATTCATTCATTCATATATTCATATACAGAGTAACTCATTCAAATATTTTGAGGTATTTTGCATTTGTAAGGTTCTGTGCTAATATGCTTAAAGAATACAAAGATGACTGTATTGCCAAAAAGCTGTATGAGAACTAATGCCTAAGGTAAGAAAATGTAGGCTTTAAAGAATTTAGTACAATGCCTGTCACTTAATAAGCAATCAACAAGCTAGCCACTATCACCAAAAAAATCAAATGGTACTTTTAGATGACAAAACAATGTTCAGTAAAAAATTCTTATGATAAATGCTTTTTAAAAACAGCTGTGAGATATATAATTCACATATCACTTAGTTTACCCACATAAAGTATACAACTCAATAGCTTTTAGTATAGTCACAGAAATGTGTAAACATCACCACCATCAATATCTTCATCACCTCAAAAAGAAATTCTGTATCCCTTAGCCATTATCTTCTTATTCCCCTTATCTTCCTGGCCCTAAGTAACCACTAATCTACAGACTTATCTATTTTTGATACTTCATATAAATGAAGTAATATAATATATGGTCTTTTGTGTTTGGCTTCTTCACTTAACATATTTTTAAGGTTCTTTCTTGTAACATATATAAGTACTTCATTTGAATGCTTTTTAAAAGTGAAGCCTTTTTTTAAAAGCAAACCTCTTGATCAGGTGGTGGCGCAGTGGATAGAGCGTTGGACTGGAATGTGGAGGAGTCAGGTAAGAAACCCCAAGGTCTCTGGCTTGAGCAGGGGGTTGCTGGCTTGAGTGAGGGATCACAGACATGACCCCATGGCTGCTGGCTTGAGCCCAAAGGTTGTTGGCTTGAGCTCAAGGTCGCCAGCTTGACCAAGCGGTCACTCACTCTGCTGCAATCCCGGGTCAAGGCATGTATGAGAAAGCAATAGCTGAACAACTAAGGAGCAGCAACAAAGAATTGATGCTTCTCACCTCTCTCCCTTCTTTTTATTTTTTTTCTGTATTTTTCTGAAGCCGGAAACGGGGAGAGACAGACAGACTCCCGCATGTGCCCGACAGGATCCACCGGCACGCCCACCAGGGGGTGACGCTCTGCCCACCAGGGGGCGTCGCTCTGTTGTGACCAGAGCCACTCTAGCGCCTGGGGCAGAGGCCGAGGAGCCATCCCCAGCGCCCGGACCATCTTTGCTCCAATGGAGCCTCGGCTGCGAAAGGGGAAGAGAGAGACAGGGGAGAAGGAGAGGGAGAGGGGAGGAGAAGCAGATGGGCGCTTCTCCTGTGTGCCCTGGCCGGGAATCGAACCCGGGACTCCTGCACGCCAGGCCGACGCTCGCTTTACCACTGAGCCAACTGGCCAGGGCCACCTCTCTCCCTTCTGATTTGTCTGTCTCTATCTGTCCTCTCTGTCACAATAAATAAATAAATAAATAAATAAGCAAGCAAATATGCCAAGGCATAGTTTCCCCCTCATAAACCAGTTTGAAATGTATTTATTTATTTATTTATTTATTTTACAGAGACAGAGAGTCAGAGAGAGGGATAGATAGGGACAGACAGACAGGAATGGAGAGAGATGAGAAGCATCAATCATCAGTTTTTCATTGTGACACCTTAGTTGTTCACTGATTGCTTTCTCATATGTGCCTTGACCGTGGGCCTTCAGCAGACCGAGTAACCCCTTGCTCGAGCCAGCGACCTTGGGTCCAAGCTAGTGAGCTTTTGGTCAAACCAGATGAGCCTGCGCTCAAGCTGGCGACCTCGGGGTCTCGAACCTGGGTCCTCAGCATCCCAGTCCGATGCTCTATTCACTGTGCCACCTCCTGGTCAGACTGAAAATATTTTATTATATAAAAAGTGTGAAATCCTCAAATCCAAACATCTTCTGAAAATGTTTTTAAATACCCACATACTTAGATAAGGACTTTAATGTATCCATGAGTTTATTACAAAACAATTAACTAGTTTAGTAAGAAGTGCCTGGTGAGAGAGGAAGCAACTCAACCTAGGTATTTTGTATCTATTTATCACAAATGCCACTGATTAGATGTTTCTTCTCCCACCCTACCCCACCTCCCATCATCTTCCCTGCGAAACTTAAAACCATTCCTTTTTTAGCTCATAAATAAAATTTGAGAACTAAATTTTGCAATGAAAAACATGGATCTAGTTTAAGACTTTATACCACAGTCCCAAATGTAATTAATCTATCCTACAGGGGGAAATATATAAATATAATACTGCTATTTATTTAGTTCAAAGTATTTCTAGTCTCATAAGCAGGGTTTCTTCATCTGTAAAATAAGGGGTTGTATTATGTAATCTTTACAGTCTATTTTCTCTTTAATCCTTTTGAAAACTGGCATAAAGAGCTGTACTATGACTTGCCTGAGGCTAAAAGAAAAGCTTATCAGCATGGTTCCCTTAGACTCTTGACTGATCCCTGCATTCACAGGGGATACAGAGATAAGCCAGACTCAACTCGGACTTCATAGAGTTCACAGTCTAGTGGGGGAGGACAGATAAGTGGACAGGAATGGACGTGACAGTTTTAGACACAGAATCAGGAGAACATAAGAGAGTAAAGTTATAAATTTTGTCTTTCAATCTTTCTGTCAAATCTGATTTGACAGACATCATACACTTATATTCTTACACAAACATCTGGATATGATGTGAAGTTTTACATTTTTATTCTTGACCAAGGATAAAAATGAACCAAGAATTAAACCATGTTTCTTTTCTTATGGTACATAAGTATACTGATTTAAGAAGAGGTAAAATTACAAAATATATTTCTTAAAATGCTCTGCAGCCTGACCTGTATCATCTTTCTTTCTTTCTCTCTCTCTCTCCTCTAAAATCAATAAATACAATCTTTTAAAAAATGATAAAGTGAGGAAAGCATGAAGAACCTATGTGCTCTTATTGATCAATGTCACCCTGTTAAATTTAATTTTCTAAATAAAAATTTTTTAAATGATAAAAAAATAAAGTTCTATATTATTAATTACTCTCCCTGGAATAGAAACAATGAAGAATATTTTTTTACCTTTCATTTAGCAATTAAGGGTCTTTCTAAAATGATAATTACCATAGAATTATTTTAGGAAATATATTCTTTACTTTCTCATTTTATTATGTTTGTCATGAATTCAAATGGGCCTATCCTGCATTGCATTTTTAGTGCACATGGAACTTTTATTTCCTTTATATTAAAGAGTAACATTCTTTCATTGACAAGCACAGTTTTGTCTGAGGTTGTAACTATTTGGGACTCCAAGGAATTCTGTAATTATTTCAGGTCTGATTTAAATGAAAGACCAAAATATTAAAACCAGATGTATTTATCCAGTAATTAGAAACATAGGTGGTGGCCCTGGCCAGTTGGCTCAGCGGTAGAGTGTCAATTGGGTATATGGAAGTCCCGGGTTCGATTCTTGGTCAGGGCACACAGGAGAAGCACTCATCTGCTTCTTCACCTTTCCCCCTCTCCTTCCTCTCTATCTCTTTCTTCCCCTCCCACAGCCAAGGCTCCATTGGAGCAAAGTTGGCCCGGGTGCTGAGGAAGGCTCTATGGTGGTGTTTCCCAACGTGGGGCCCACGCCCCACAGGGGGGCAATTCGATAGTTAAGGGGGGCAATTTGAAAATGGACTCAACACGACTTTAACTCTTTCACCCCGGGCCATTTAAATGCAATGCTAGATATCGGTGCCAAATTTAACAAAAAATGCAATTCTTAAATAATTGCAGTAAATAATTATTAAGTATAATTTCATTTGACGAGATCAAAATATCAACTGGGTGATTGGCGTCGTCAAGTAAACTTCGTCCTGGGTTCACCGTGGAGCGTGCCGTCTGCCACGGGGAACCCCGGACGTTTTAAAAACTCGCTAAACAATACAGTTATTCTCACCTAACTGGCCCATCGCAACTTCTATAGCGTTTCACATCATTCAGTTGGTGTTAATTTGAAATAAGTGTCAGTCAAAACTGTTGTAAAAGCTCATTGATTTAATAAATATACATATATATTGTATAGATATAATTGGTAAGTATTTGATTTTATTTTTATCAATATTAAACTCTTTAGTAAATACTTCTTGCATCAGGGCTAGAAAGCACTAATATTTTATAAATATTATTGGGGCTATAATAATGCATGCACGACAATTTTAATTTTAGAAGCATAACTTTCCAGAAAATTTTGTCAAGTGGAAACAATATAGATACCTTTTGATTTGCGGTGATAGTGTAGTAAATGTGTTATATACATTTAAATAAATATGAATTTTTAGTATACGTTTACTCTATGTCACATTGAATATATTTTAACACATATTTTAATATTAGTTTTTAATTGATCTTATTTTTATTTATAGCCCATAGTAAAATGAGTGGTGCAAGCAAGAAAAAAACTCGTCAATATTCGGAGGAATATTTAAAATTTGGGTTCATACCCGCTGTTCACGATGAGCGGATTCCTTTTTTTCTTTTATGCCAGCAATGCTTGACCAACGAATCAATGAAACGAGGTCGTCTTGAGGCGCATTTGAAGGCGAAACATAGTGCTCATATTTTCAAATTTGAGTTACTTTAAAACTTTAAAGAAAAATTTTGAAAAAAGAACAACATTAAAGTCTCTATTTACTGCTCATACTTCAACTAATAATCGTGTTCTTGAGGCTAGTTATCAAATTTCTTTATTCATCGCTAAAACTGGAGAAAATCACACTATAGGAGAGAATTTAATAAAACCGTCAATATCAGCATTTCTTAAAACCGTTCTTGAAAAAGATGACAAAGATGTAAAAGCTATGCCCCTCAGTGACAATACTGTTAGCAGAAGAATAGACGAAATGAGTGAGGATATTGAAAAACAACTTATTGAAAAGCTGAAAACAAGAAAATTCTCCTTGCAAATGGATGAATCAACTTTGAGAGACAGTGAGGCAGTATTGATAACTTACGTAAGATAGATTGATAAAGGACATTTTGCTGAGGAAATGTTGTTCTGTAAAAGATTAGAAAGCACCACTACCTCCAAAGATATATATAGTAAGCTAAAAAGCTACTTAGATGTCAATGATATACCAATGAAAAATACAACATCTTGTGCTGTAGATGGTGCTCCCAATATGATGGGCAAGAAAAATGGCTGCTTAAAATTGATGAAAGATGCAAATCCAGAAATGATTCTTGTGCATTGTGTTATTCATAGGGAAAACTTGGTAGCTAAAAACATCTCGCCTGTTCTGAATGAAGTATTACATACAGTAATAAAGTGTGTTAATGCTATTAAAGCTAGTGCCAAATGTGAGCGTCTTTTCAAGCTATTTTGTGAAGAACAAAATGAAGACCATGTGAGACTTTTACTTCATACTGAAGTAAGATGGCTATCTAAAGGAAACTGTTTGAAAAGATTTATGGAACTGTTTGATACTCTTAGTGATTTTTTAAGCGACAAACCTGAAATGAAGTATCTGTTAACAATAGATGGTAAAGCATTTGTGAATTATTTAGCCGATATCTTTGAAAAACTAAATATATTAAATAAGCAACTTCAAGGAACAAATAAAACTCTTGTCGATGCAAAAGCAAAGATATTTGGTTTCATTACCAATATTGAGTTATGTCAGAAACATATTAACAACAAAAACTTTAAACAGTTTCATTGGCTCCAAAAATGTGAAGTAACTGATACCGCTTAACTTGTTATTGTCAATCATTGGAATATTCTATCGGCTGATTTAAAAGAAAGATTTTCTGATTTAAAACAAATTGATTTCCCAACATGGATGATGCAGCCAATGTTAGTGGATTTGTCTGATATATCAAATATGCAGTATCAAGAAGAACTCGCAGAATTGCAAAATGATGAGTCAGTTAAAGCTTTATTTAATATCAAAGGAGCGATGGCATGGCTTTGTGAGGAAACAGAAATCAAATACCCAAATTCAACCAAATGTGCAAGAAAACTATTGCTACCGTTTCTATCTTCATTTTTAGCTGAATGTGGATTTAGTGCTGTAAATGATTTACTGGTAAAAAAAAGAAATCGGCTGGATATAACACAACATGGAGACTTGAGACTAAAGCTAACCAAATTGGAACCTAATATAAAATCTCTGTGCAGCAAGCATCAAGCGCAAGGATCACACTAAATTAAAATAATAAATTAATATAGAAAAATCTGTATTAAAATTATTTGGAATTTAAATTTCTGTTTTTCATTATATGTTTTGAAATTTTACTTACTGTGTTTTTTTAACAATTTCATAGTGATTTCTTCCTAGAACCTATCATTTATGTTTATTAAGTGAACAAATCAATTTTTTAATGTTAAAAATTATGTATGTTACATAGGGGGGGACATAAAAATTTTAGAAAGGTTAAGGTGGGGCATGGCACAAAAAAGGTTGGGAAACACTGCTATGGCCTCCTCTTCAGGTGCTAGAATGGCTCTGACTATAATGGAGCATTGCCCCAGATGGGCAGCGCATTGCACCTTGGTGAGCATGCTGGGTGGATCCCGGTCGGGTGCATGTGGGAGTCTGTCTGACTGCCTCCCCACTTCTAACTTTGGAATAAAAAAATAATAAGAAGAAACATAGGTGGTTCGATACAATACAGCTGATCCCTTGAACAACACAGGGGAGGTTAGGGACACAGACTCCCTATGCAGTTAAAAATCCATGTATAATTTATGACTTCTCAAAAACTTAACTACTAATAACATACTGCTGATTGGAAGCCTTACCAACAACATAAACTGTCGATTAACATATATTTTGTATGTTATACGTATTACATATTGTATTCTTACAATAAAGATAAAAAAAAAAGAAATGTTAAGATAATCATTAGAGAAAATACATTTATAGTCATTACTGAAAAAACACACACATATAAGTGGACCCACACAGTTTAAACCTGTGGTGCTCAAGGGTCAACTGTACTTTAAACACTATCAAAACACTCTTACGCTACAGATTTTAATTTTAAAATCTCATCAATTTAAAGACTCTAGAGCAGGGGTAGTCAACCTTTTTATACCTACCGCCCACTTTTGCATCTCTGTCAGTAGTAAAATTTTCTAACTGCCCACCAGTTCCACAGTAATGGTGATTTATAAAGTAGGGAAGTAACTTTACTTTTTAAAATTTATAAAGCAGAGTTACAGCAAGTTAAAGCATATAATAATAATTACTTACCAAGTACTTTATGTCGGATTTTCGCTGTTTGGCAGAATAAATCTTTATAAAACAACTTACTATAGTTAAGTCTATCTTTTTATTTATACTTTGGTTGCTCTGCTACTGCCCACCATGAAAGCTGGAATGCCCACTAGTCAAGCAGTAGGGACCAGGTTGACTACCACTGCTCTAGAGACTGACTGGTGGTGGCACAGAGGATCAAGTGTCAACCTGTGATAGCTGTGGTTCCAGGTTCAAAACCCCAAGGTCACCAGCTTGAGTGTGGGCTCACCCAGCTTGGGCAAACACTCATCAGCTTGAGCACAGGGTTGCCGGCTTGAGGCCAAGGTTACTGGCTTTAGCAAGGGGTCACTGGCTCAGATAAAGCCCCCAGTCAAGGCACATATGAGAAAGCAATCAATGAACAACTCAAGTTCCGCCACTATGAATGAATGCTTCTCATCTCCGTCCCTTCTGTCTCTCTCTCTCGCAAAATACAAAACAAAAAGACTCGAGAGAAAATAAAAATGTTCCCACATCTTATATAGGAAACACACTCTGAATTTGGGTTCACGGATATACTATATAGCAAAATTAAATTTGCGAATGAATTTTGTACACTTGAAGAAAAAGACGGGGTATAGTTAGGCAAAAAACTAAAATTAAATTTCTGGTCCCCTAAGTAGTCATAATCATTACTCTAATAAAAATGAAAAAATGGGTCCTGGCCGGTTGGCTCAGTGGTAGAGCGTCGGCCTGGCGTGCAGAAGTCCCAGGTTCGATTCCCAGCCGGGGCACACAGGAGAAGCGCCCATCTGCTTCTCCACCCCTCCCTCTCTCCTTCCTCTCTGTATCTCTCTTCCCCTCCTGCAGCCAAGGCTCCATTGGAGCAAAGATGGCCTGGGCTCTAGGGATGGCTCTGTGGCCTCTGCCTCAGGCGCTAGAGTGGCTCTGGTCGCAACAGAGTGACGCTCCGGATGGGCAGAGCATCGCCCCCCTGGTGGGCATGCCGGGTGGATCCCGGTCAGGCGCATGCGGGAGTCTGTCTGACTGCATCCCCGTTTCCAGCTTCAGAAAAATACAAAAAAAAAAAAGAAAAAGAAAAAATGTGAACAACAGAATTAAGAAGGCCCTGGCAGGTTGGCTCAGTGGTAGAGTGTCAGTCTGGCGTGTGAAGTCCCAGGTTCAATTCCCAGTCAGGGCACACAGGAGAAGCACCCATCTGCTTCTCCACCCTTCCCCCTCTCCTTTCTCTTTGTTTCTCTCTTCCCCTCCCATAGCCAAGGCTCCATTGGAGCAAAGTTGGCCTGGGCACTGAAGATGGCTCCATGGCCTCTGCCTCAGGTGCCAGAATGGCTCCAGTTGCAATGGAGAAATGACCCAGATGGGCAGAGCATCACCCCCTAGTGGGCATGCCAGGTGGATCCCGGTTGAGCGCATGCGGGTAGTCTGTCTCTCTGCCTCCCCACTTCTCACTTCAGAAAAATACAAAAAAAAAGAAAAAAAGAAGAAAGAAAATGTGTGTGCTATTAGGTTTTTTATCAATGTGACACTACCAGAATGTATTTTTTTTAAATCTCTGGATCGCTGATGGCCATCTCTCTAATACTTCCTTAATTCTAATGGTCCCCAACTAGAATACTTTCAGAAATCAACTTGACCTAAGTGAGAATCATGGGAATAATAAAGAAGAGGTATTATAGAAAGAAAGCATCTCTTCTTGGCTTCAAGAATAGATAAAATCTGAATGAGGTAATTGGAGATAGGATGAGAAGGGAAAAGGAGAATAAAGTAATCAACGGTATAAGAAAAACCTAAGTGAAAAACAGTGAACAAATATAGAGCCTGTATAGAAAATAATAAATAACTTAGATTTGGCTGAACATTAGGCTGACTGGATGATGAAGTTTGGCTAACTGGTGCTAAGTCATGAAGAGGCTTAAACAATAAGCTGAGCAATATGGATTTCACTAAGTACAAGGAAGCAATTGAAGGCTATATGTATGACAAGAGAAAAACTATAAGAGATAGTTTAGAAAAGATTTATGTGGTGTGTGGACAAAACAAATTTGGGAAAGGCAAAGTTGAAGATGAAGCAAATAGTTAAAAACTATTGTAACTGTCTTGTGAGAAGTGATGCTGCCTGACCAGGCGGTGGCGCACTGGATAGAGAGTTGGACTAGGACACAGAGGACCCAGGTTTGAAACCCCAAGGTCACCAGCTTGAGCACGGGCTCATCTGGCTTGAGCGTGGACTCACCAGCTTGAACGCAGGGTCGCTGGCTTGAGCATGGGATCATAGACATGACCTCAAAGTTGCTGGTTTGAGCAAGGGGTCACTCGATCTGCCGTAGCCCCCCCCCCCCCCCCGGTCAAGGCACATATAAAAAAGTAATCAATGAACAACTAAGGTGCCACAATGAAGAATTGATGCTTCTCATCTCTCTCCCTTCCTGTCTGTCTCTCTGTCTCTGTCACACACACACACAAAAAAGATGCTGACCTGAACTAAGCTAATGGAAATAGAAACAAAGAAAGTACAGATTTGTAAGACATTTTAATTACAAAACTAGAATGACTCAAGTATGGGAGACAAAGAAGATAATAAAATATTAAACATGCAAAAAACATTTGCAATTTAGCCTGACCTGACCTGTGCTGGTGCAGTGGATAGATCATCAACTTGGAATGCTGAGGTTTCTGTTTCTAAACCCTGGCTTGCCCAGTCAAGGCCCATATGACAAGCAATCAATGAACAACTAGGGCAGTAGTTCTCAAAGGCTGTGCCAGGGCACACTGGTGTGCTCTAGAAGATTTCCAGGTGTGCCCTATGGTATTCCAGAGAAATATGTATCTGTTGGGGACCAAAAAACCAACAGGGATTTTGGAATTTAGATTTTTAGGAGACAGAGGTGTGGGGAATTGGTTATAAGCTGACAGTCTGCCCAACCTCCCACCTCACTTGCCTGATTAGGTTGCAAAAAGCTATTAAGCTGTGGTGCTGGATTGTTTACACTACCCCCATGTTCCCTGGAAAGACTGGAGGCAAGTGTCTTCTATCCTTTGTTTGGTGTAAAGTTAAGATAATATGTATGTGGGGGTTTTGGATTGATGATTAAACATAAGGAATTGTCTCTTGAAGCCTTTTGGATTTCTATAAAAGAAGAATATGTGGCAATATCTAAAAAAAGCTTTGAACATTTTATTACAACTTTCAACATCCTATTTATGTGAATTAGGATTTTCTACCCTCAACACAATTAAGAGTAAAAAGAGAAGAATTCTTCAATGTATTGATGAGGAAATGAGAGTTTACCTTTCAAATATACGCCCAAACACTGAAGAAATTGCTAAGACATAACAGGCTCATGTTTCTCATAAACACAAGAATGAAAAACTTAACATATTCGCACCAGGACCTGCCGAACTTACTAAATCTTAATAAGAATGTATCTATATATATAAAAAGATAACTTTTTTGTCATTTTTAAATTTTTTAACCTCTTTTTTATGAATTCTGAAAAGCATAACTAAAAAATTTAACATAAAAATGTTTCTTAATATCAGAATAAATTTAATTTTGTTGTATTTATTTTGTTACCATAAAAGCAAGCTTTGACTTAATATTTTTTCTTTAATATTTGACTTAATAATCGCCTGACCAGGTGGTGGCGCAGTGGATAGAGCATAGGATTGGGATGCGGAAGGACCCAGGTTCGAGACCCTGAGCTCACCAGCTTGAGCGCGGGCTCATCTGGCTTGAGCAAAGAGCTCACCAGCTTGGACCCAAGGTCGCTGGCTCCAGCAGGGGGTTACTCGGTCTGCTGAAGGCCCACGGTCAAGGCACATGTGAGAAAGCAATCAATGAACAACTAAGAAGTCGCAACGCGCAACGAGAAACTGATGATTGATGCTTCTCATCTCTCTCCGTTCCTGTCTGTCTGTCCCTATCTCTGCCTCTGTAAAAAATAAAATAAAAAAAATTGACTTAATTATTATAACACATTTCTCAGAAATTTGTATATAATGTGCCTTCAATTATTTGTAGGATTTTAAATGTGCCCCGACTTCAAAAAAGTTTGAGAACCACTGAACTAGGGTGAAACAACTATGGGTTGATGCTTCTGTTCCCTCCTTCCTCTCTCTGTAAAATCAACAAATAAAATCTAAAACAAAAATAAAGAAAAGAATCTAGAAGATAAGCTTGACTGGTGGTAGTGTAGTGATAGAGCATCAACCTGGGATACTGAGGACCACGGTTCAAAACCCCGAGGTCGCTGGCTTAAGTGTGGGCTCCCTGGCTTAAGAGTAGAATCATAGACATGATCCTATGGTCACTGGCTTGAGCCCAAGGTCGCTGGCTTGAGCAAAGGGTTACTGGCTTGGCTGGAGCTGTGCCTCCCCGCCAAGGGGTGTATGAGAAGCAAACAACGAACAACTAAAATGGAATAACTACAAGTTGATGCTTCTCTCTCTCCCTTCCTGTCCTCTCTCGTTTGCTAAAAAAGAAAATAAAAAGAATCTAGAAGGTGAAATTATAATGGAAGATATCATGAATCTAATAGTCTATGAAAAACAATTGCAATCCAAAATATTGAGATAGTACTGTCCTGGAAGGCAGTTCAGGGTACTAGTGAACACAAATACAGGGCAATAACTTTGAGCTGTTAGGTCAAAAAGTCTCTGGATAAATGACATCTAAACTGAAACCCAAGAACATTCAAGAGTTTTTTGTATGTTTGCTTGTTTGTTGGGGATGGATAGTGGGGAATGGGCAGCAAGAGGATTAGGAAAAGGAAACAAGTGCAAAAACAGTAGAACATGACTCACTGAGGAACAAATAGTAATTTAGTGTGGGTGGTGGATAGAAGTAGTGGGAAGGGTGAAAGATGAAGCTAAGAAGGTAGCCTGACCAGGCGGTGGCACAGTGGATAGAGCATTGGACTGGGATGCGGAGGACCCAGGTTCGGGACCCTGAGGTCGCCAGCTTGAGCGTGGGCTCATCTGGTTTGAGCAGCTTGGACCCAAGGTCGCTGGCTTGAGCAAGGGGTTACTTGGTCTGCTGAAGGCCCATGGTTGAGGCACATGTGGGAAAGCAATCAATGAACTAAGGTATCGCAACAAAAAGCTGATGATTGATGCTTCTCATCTCTCTCCATTCCTGTCTGTCCCTGTTTGTCCCTCTCTATGTCAATGTTAAAAAAAAAAAAAGAAGAAGGTAAGCAGAGGCCAGGCCATAAAGAATCTCTATATGGCATGTTAGGGAAGTTTCAACTTTATTTTGAGAAAGCCAATTAAGAATTTTCAGGAGAGAAAAGCCTTAATTAAATCAGTTGGCAGCTAATCCAGATGGATTTTTTTTTTCTTTTCTTTCTTTTTCTTTTTTTTTTTTTTTGTATTTTCCTGAAGTTGGAAACGGGGAGGCAGTCAGACAGACTCCCACATGCACCCGACCGGGATCCACCTGGCATGCCCACCAGGGGGCGATGCTCTGCCAATCTGGGGCGTTGCTCTGTTGCGACTAGAGCCATTCTAGTGCCTGAAGCAGAGGCCATGGAGCCAGCTTCAGTGCGCGGGCCAACTTTGCTCCAATGGAGCCTTGGCTGCGGGAAGGAAAGAGAGAGACAGTGAGGAAGGAGAGGGGGAGGAGTGGAGAAGCAGATGGGCGCTTCTCCTGTGTGCCCTGGCTGGGAATTGAACCCGGGACTCCTGTACACCAGGTCAACGCTCTACCACTGAGCCAACCGGCCAGGGCCTCCAGATGGATTTAATAGGGGGAATGATACTTGAGGCAGAGACCAGTTAGAACAGTGGTCCCCAACCCCCGGGCTGCGGACCGGTACTGGTCCATGGGCCATTTGGTACCAGTCCGCAGAGAAATAAAGAGAGAGAGACTCATAGACACAGACATCAGTGTGATAACTGCCAAGAAGTGGGGGGGGGGGGGGTAGAAGAGAGTACAGGGGGGATAGTGATGGAAGAACACTTGACTTGGCGTGGGATGAACACAATATACGGAGTACAGAGATTTGTGGTAGAACTGGGCACCTGAAACCTATATAATTATGCTAACCAGTGTTACCCAAATAAATTCAATTAAGAAAAAAGATTCATCAAGCCCTGGCTGGATAGCTCGGTTGGTCAGAGCAATATCCTGAAACATAGAGGTTGCCGGTTCAACACTTGGTCAGGGCACATATAGGAACAGATCAATGTTCCTGTCTCTCTTGCTCTCCCTTTCCTCTCCCACTGAAATCAATAAATTAAAAAAAAAAATTTTTTAAGCACTCTTAAAAAAATCACCAATGAATGAATAAATAAGTGGAACAAATTGATGCTTCAAAATCAATAAATAGTTAAAATTAAACAAGAAAACAGATCAAACACTAATGACTGTTTAAAGACTAATATAATCCTCTCTAAGTGTGCTATGAGCAAGTTTCAATCTAAATTTTAATTTTCACAACTGAAAGGATTAAATGGAATCTTGTTCAGTATGTGCTGAGTACGATGTCTGTAACACAATAGTCACTCAATAAATCACAGCTACTACTATAAAATGATTTTCCCCTCACTGATGAAAAAAAAATGTACAAAAAATAACATCACACTATAAAGCAATTTATAGTAATCTTCCTAGGTGAATAATTTGATTTTAAAATTCCATAACTACACTGAGAATACTTAAAAAACAAAGGGATAGGATTTGTTATAGGGAAACTACTGAAAGGTACCATCTCAAGGTTTTCTCCCCAATATTCCAGTTTGGTTTCAGCCAAAGCACAGAAGCACTTAACTGATTTAAAAGTAGGTCAATAGACTCACTTCAGTGCACAGCTATTTATTTAGCTCCCCACATACCTCCTAAATATGAGTCAAAGAAAGATCACATACCTGCTTTCCCCTTACACAAGCTCTGGCTTATCTTATTCACCAATAAGACTTGCTGACTTTTCTAAAACGAGATAAGTTAGAGGGAAAAATACACTATCACAGGCCAGTTACATCTCATTTTTTTGTGCTTTTACTTTGTCAGTTTATATTATTTGGTTATCCCCCATGAAAATAAGAGGCTTGTCTGCTTTTAAATAAAATACAAAAATAGGCCCTGGCCAGTCTGCTCAGCGGTAGAGTGTTGGCCTGGCGTGAGGAAGTCCCGGGATCAATTCCAGGTCAAGATACACAGGAGAAGCAATCATCGGCTTCTCCACTCCTCCTCAACACCTCTCTCTCTCTCTCTTCTCCCACAGCCACGGCTCAAATGGTTCAAGCAAAGCTGGGTCAGCGCACTGAGAATGACTCCGTGGCCTCGGCTTCAGGCACTAAAATAGCTTGATTGCTAAACAATGGAGTTGTGGTGCAGCAGGGCAGAGCATCACCTGACAGGGGCTTGCTAGGTGGATCCTGGTCAGGGCCCATGTGAGAATCTGTCTCTGCCTCCCCGCCTCTCACTTAATAAAAACAAACAAATAAAAAAACAGCTGAAAGAACACAGATTTCTCAGAAACACTAAACAACAAAAAATACCAAAATATTTCTCACTTAAATTCCAATGTGAATATGAGACTGAAATACCATTAACCAAGAACCTTTATTTTGCATGCTATGCAATCCAAACCCCAACCAAATGCCAAATGCCTCCTTCCTACTAGCACACACTACTTTCCATTGATTTCCCTCTACTTTAGTTGTTGCCTAAACCTGAACCATCAAGGCTCCAGTGATAACTTCTGGCCAAAGGAAAATTATTTTCCTTGCTCTTCTTGTTTTTCTCTAACAGACTAGCCAGTTCTTTTCTCTAGATCACGTGGGCAGCAGGGCTAAAGGCCTTCTGCCAGTCATACATGCTTAGCAAGCAAAAAAATCAATGACATTCTTCTAAACTGAAATATTCTAAAAACAAACTATAGCATTTAAGTTTCTGAATATTCTTAGGTAAACAGTCCATTTACTAGAGTGTATGAATACTGAGATCTAGAATAAAAACTGACCAATTCAAAATTTAAACATGGAGCAATATTTTAATTTAATATTACGGCTAAAAGAACATAAATTTAGAAAGAGACAGATATCCTAATCATGATTTTATCACTATGAATTGTGCTTGTACCTTTGTTTACTCTTTGATGATATAAGACTAAAAACACTTTTTTCCTTTTCTGCCTTCAAAAAAGGCTGAATTTGGCCCTAGCCAGTTGGCTCAGTGATCGAGTGTCGGCCTGGCATGTGGATGTCCTGGGTTCAACTCCAGTCAGGGCACACAGGAGAAGCGCCCAGCTGCTTCTTCACCTCTCTCCCTCTTGCTTCCTTCTCTCTTTTCCTCCCCACTCCTGCAGCCAAGGCTTGGTTAGAGCGATTTGGCGCCAGACGCCAAAGATGGCTCCATGGCCTCCACCTCAGGTGCTAAAAAATGGCTCCCGTTGCAAACAGAGCAAGGACCCAGATGTGCAGAGCACTGCCCCATAAGTAGGTCTGCCAGGTGGATCCCGGTTGGGGCGCATGTAGGAGTCTGTCTCTGCCTCCCCTTCTCTAACTAAAAAAAAAAAAGGCTGAATTTTATATCTGATCTTCAGCATAAGTGTCAAAAGTATACTACTGTACTTTGTCAAGGTAATATGCTCACTTTAAAAAATTATTAAAACAGCCAAACTCTATCCTCCATCCTAATAGGGTTTGTTTTATAATTTATGGGTGTTTTGTTCTTCTGAGAATCTTGCATCAAACAACTATATTTTGTTTTGGTAATTCATTTGGAATTCAATGATTTACAGCAAAAGCACATTCTCCATCATATTATACAGAGACTACCTAGTAGCAGCAAATCAACTAAGAGTGGTCATATGCTCTCAGAATTATTACTTGGTAGCAGAAATTAAACACCAAGATGTGATTTCCAGCTTTAAACTCCCTTGTCCAATTTTATTTCCAAGGCATCACTGCAAAATTAAAAGATCTCTTCTACTTTACCATTTAATTTTCCACATAGGGCTAAAGCCAAGGAAGTCTCTCAAGAACATTTTTTTCCCAATAACAACCATAATATAAAACAATCTCTGGGTCCCTAACAATCTTATATTTTTTCTCTTTCTCCAGGTTACTTTTCATCACCTGTATTCACAATTTCACTAAAAATTCTCTTTCTGATATCACATTATATTTTACCTATGACTATTTTTAGGTACATTTTCCTGAAAGATACTTTTTGTGATGATAGATAGGTACATGTGCGAATATTTGAAACTTTTACTTTTTAGTGAGAGAGAAACAGAAAGGGAGAGAGATGAGAAACATCGACTCATAGTTGCAGCACCTTAGTTGTTCATTGATTGCTTTCTCATATGTGCCTTGACCAGGGGGCTGCAGCCGATTCGGCGCCCTTTGGGCTCAAGCCACCATGGGATCATGTCAATGATTCCACACTCAAGCCAGCAACCCTGAGCTCAAGCTGGTGACCTTAGGGTTCCAAACCTGGGACCTCAGCCTTCCAGGTGAATGCTCTTTTCATTGCGCCGGCACCCGTCAGGCACACTATATTTTAAAGATGTAAAAACGTATCATTCCTGATACCTTTTGAGAGAGGTAACCAGGGACTTCTCCCTCCCCCACCTCAGCTATACTGAGATATAATTGACGCATCGTGGCCCATTTAACTTACAAAGTATATGGTTCTTTAACATGAAAATGTCCTCAAAGGGTGGTGGGAATTTATTTAAAAACAAAAACAAAAACACATACTCAAAGTCTTCATGCTAAAGCTTTGCCTCTCTGAATTCCTTTTAGATTTTAGCAGATCAAGTGGCCTGAAGAACAGGAAATATTAAAAAGTCATATCTTTACAAGTAAATGCTAATCACAATAATCTACATCTTAAACCAAAGAAGAAAAATATGCAGTAAGGCATGACCTATGTTCTGTATTCACACAATCAGAAGGTTTGGTCATTAAATAGTTTCAGTAGATCTAAGGGCTATTTCTGGCTCTACCAATAATATAATCTACAATCCTGAGTCAATTACTTCATCTTCCTAGGCAGCAGTAAGGAAGGTAATAACACTTAGTCATTTTTATCCTTGCCTGTCATGCCAGAATAGATTATTCAATATTTCTGGAACAAAAAAAATTTTTTTGGTTTGATTTTACTGCCTCTTTCAATTGTATCTCATTTCAATCCCCCCTTTTTACTGCCAGGCTTCTTGAAAGAAGCTGTCTACCCTTAACGTTTTCACATCTCCACTGCATCTTCCACTTTCTTATCACTGTTATCTGGATTTCACTCTACTCTACTGAAATTATATTTCTCAGTAAGACTTTATTGTTTTGTCAATATCATGGGAAAAGCAGTAAATTGAAGGGGTCAGCAGACAATTTGGGTTCAAACATTCAATCTGACATTTACAAGTGTATATTTAAGTATTTCATTTCATATGACTTGAGCAACATTTTCCTCATTTGTAAAATGAATGAATTAGATGACAATGCTCTACTAAAATCAATAGCTATAAATTCAATCAGTTTTCATCTTTAATTTCTCTTTGGCATTTGACAGTAATCACCACCTTCACTCTTTTATTCCTTGCTCAAAACTTTCACTCACAATACTTCAAGGACTATCTTTAAGTCATTATCACCATTATTATCTAACCACAAATTCTCTATTTCCAAATACAAAATCTCTCTGCTTAGCCATTCTATCTTCATCAAAGACATAATATACTCCAACTTGAACTTATATCCAAATCAATAAACCACCCTTCAGCTTGCTCTAAATATTCCATTTCCTTAACAATTCTATTTCTTATTACCCAGCCTTGGCTTAAAATGCAAATCTCTCATCTTATTTTTTATTAAATTCTGTTGATCCTTCGAAATAGCAGATATTCTTCCTTTTTAAATTTTATTATTCATGGCTGGCTTACTCTAAACGCCTATTATTATTTGTTCTCTCAATTCTAGTCTGCTCACTCTCCAAACCGTCCACTAGTATCTTGCACTGTTCATTATGGTAGCCACTAACTACAGGTGGCTATTTAAATAAAATTTAAAATTCAGTTTCTTAGTCACACTAACTACAGTTCAAGCTCTCAACAGTCACATGTGACTAGTGATTAGTGACTATTATACTAGACAGCAGAGACACAGATATATTCTCATCCTTGCATAAATTATACTGGAAGGAGCTGTCATCTTAAACAAAATTTCTTAGCTCACTGTATCACAGGTTTCCTTCTATTTAAGAACATGGGCTAGACTGCAAACAGTTAACCAAACTAGTCTGAAATCTTTATCCTGGCATTGAAACTTTGATGACTTGGCTTCACCAAACATCTTTGCCAACACATACTCTGTTGCCTACCTGTTTTCATGATCATGTAGAACACTATGCTTTTTTAATTTTATTTTTATTGATTGATTGATTGATTGATTTAGTGAGAGAGGAGAGGAAAGAGAGTGCAAGCCAAGAACATCAATCTGCTTTTGTATGTGCCCTGACCGGGGATCAAACCAGCAACTTCTGTGCTTTGGAACTATGCTCTAACCAACCAAACATTCATACCAGGGTGGGCACTGTGCTTTTATTACATATTCATTCATTTGATAAATCAATAAACTCTTTGTGAGACACTTCCACCTTCTAGGGATACTGCTGGGAAGAAAACAGACAATTCTGGACTGATTCGTTGTTTCCTCTTCTCTCACTAGCTTTCTGCCCATCCGTCCTTCAAAGCTCATCTCCTTCAAACTCTCCTGGCTTACCGTTCCCTTTAAAGTTGTGCTTGTCTTCCCAACTAAAATTTAAGCTACTTAATGAATCTGGCATTTACTACCAAAACAGGAGATACTCTGCAATAATATCTATTAAATTTAACTAAAATCAGTCATAATAAATACTGAAATGTTATACAAACTGGAACAATAACTTTGTTCCATCTATTTCATAGGATCAAACTGAATAAGAGATGTGAATAACTTTGACTTTTCTTGTTGGTAAGAAGAAATCTCCAGGGATTTATTATTTATAAAAAAGCTAAAAATAAAGACTAGGCAAAAGATTAGTATTAGGGTTTTTTTGTTGTCATTTTTATATACAAGGGAAATGATGAAATCACTTGGAAACAGTAAAACATTAAAAGATTCCTGTTTGATAATAAAATACAATGTTCCATGGAATAATATATTCTTAATTCAGAATGGCTTTTCTATCCTTTCTTTTATATATATATATATATATATATATATATATATATATATATATATAAATGGTTAATTCATGTATTCAATTAATAGGAACTAGGTTCTGGGGATACATTAATAATAATAATAAAAAGACAAAAACTTTCAGGGTTTATTTCTTGGGATGGAATATGAAGAGTAAACAGACAAAATAAATTACTAAATTATAATATAGTATATTAGGAAGTAACAAATGCTGAAGGTAAAAATATAAAGAAAGGACATACTGTAATTTTATATTTTAGAGTGCTCAGGGAAAGTCTCACTGAAAAGATCTGAAAAGATGACATTTATGCAAAGACTTGAGAGCAATGAGCAAATGAGTGATATACAGTGTGTCCGTAAAGTCATGGTGCACTTCTGACCGGTCGCAGGAAAGCAACAAAAGATGATAGAAATGTGAAATCTGCACCAAATAAAAGGAAAACTCTCCCAGTTTCATACCTATTCAGTGCAGTTCGATGTGGGCTCATGCACAGATTTTTTAGGGCTCCTTAGGTAGCTATCCCGTATAGCCTCTATAGACTCATCACTGACTGATGCCCTACCAGAACGAGGTTTCTCCACCAAACTGCCGGTTTCCTTCAACTGCTTATCCCACCGAGTAATGTCATTCTCCTATGTGGTGGCGCTTCGTTATAAACACGCCGATATTCACGTTGCACTTTGGTCACGGATTCGAATTTAGCGAGCCACAGAACACACTGAACTTTCCTCTGTACTGTCCACATCTCAACTGGCATGGCCATGGGCTGCTCCGCTGTATACACAGTGTTACATCATCATCTGTGCATGCGCACATGATGCCACATCATCCTACAGAAACTGGGAGGGTTTTCCTTTTATTTGATGCAGATTTCACATTTCTATCGTCTTTTGTTGCTTTCCTGTGACTGGTCAAAAGTGCACCATGACTTTACGGACACACTGTAGTTATCTGGAAAAAGGATTTCAGGCACAGAGCAAAGAAATATGCTCGGTATGATCCAGGAACAGCAAAGGGGTGGTATGGCTGGAGCAGAATGAGCAAGTGGGAAAACAGAATATGAAGTCAGAACAGTTCATGGAGAGAGATTGTGTAGGGCCCTAAAGACCATATAAAAGTGAATGAAAAAGGAAAACACCGGAGGGTTTTGATCATAGGAATGACATCATCTGGTTTCTGTTTTTTGTTATAAGGATAAACTTTAGTGGGGTAAGAGTGGATGCTGAGAGACTATATAGTTTGGAGGTTAATACAAAAATACAGGTGAAAGAGGATGGTAGCAGAGACTAGAGATATTTAGATATATTTAAAAATTTTAGATATATTTAAAAATGAAGCAAGAGGACCTGCTGATACATTGGGAGTGAGAAAGAGGCATCAAAAATGACTCAAAGATTTGGGGCCTGGAGGATTGGAGGTACCATTAATTGAGAAGGGAAAAACAAAGAGAACCAGGGAGAGGAGAGAATACCAGAAACTCTGTTTCACTGAGGACAGAATGACCAACATGACAAATGTTGCTAAAAATCAATATGAGAACTAAGAACTCATCACTGGATTGAGCAATAAGAAAGAAACTGGAGACCTTGAAAAAGCACATGCAGAGAAGTGACATAGATGAAATTAGCAACCACACTACCAAAGTGAATGTTCTATATTTTCGAGTCTTCAAAGCTACAGAATTAGAATAGTACTCATAGACATAGTCTCTTTCACTGATTACTCCTTCTTGACTCTTCTAGGGAATATTTTTACTGAAGTAGAAGGAATTGGAAAAAAGGAAGGGGGCATCTCTTGGACATATGTGCCATTATCTTGTCTATGACTTTCTAGGTGGTAGCTGAGTGCCATTTGCTTATTATATAAATTGTGGTAAGTTATTTCCTTTTTTGTTTTAATGAGGATAGACACAGAAAATAGTTGGAAGCTAGTAGTAGAAAGAGCTTAAATTTATCAGCTAAAGCACTTTTCTGACAACTTTAACGGCAAAAGATGAAAAGTTGTTTAAACACTTGGCTAATTTAGAAACCAGAATGGGGAATTTCACTTAGAATGTCCCTTAAGATAAGCTGTTTTACAGCAGCCCTTTGCCCTTTCTCTCTCTCTCTCTCTCTCTCTCTCTGTCTGTCTCTCTCTCTGTGAGAGAGAGGCAGACAGACAGGAAGAGAGAGAGATTAGAAGCATCAATTCTTCATTGCAGCTCCTTAGTTGTTCATTGATTGCTTTCTCTTATGTGCCTTGAGCGGTGGGGAAGTAGGGCTGCAGCAGAGCAAGTGACCCCTTGCTCAAGCCAGCGACTTTGGGCTCAAGCTACCGACCTTGGACTTCAAGCCAGCAACCTTCGAACTTGGGTCCTCCAAGTCCCAGTCCAACACTCTATCCACTGCACCACTGCCTGGTCAGGCTTGCCCTTTCTCTTAACTTGAAAAATAAGCAAGGTGGCTCTTGAAGTCACTACATATATTTAAAACTTGACCAAGTCAAACACAAACTTGTTTTTGTTGTTGATATAATAGTTGGGTTAGGTTTGTTGAACCCAGTGACAAGTCAAGTATTGTGTCACTATTCTCTTCTGATGAGAAGTATGAGTCCTTTTCTCAGTTTAGCAAGATTATGAAAGATGTCAGATTCCTAATAGTCTCTTTATATTATCTCAACATCTAAATGTAGATTCTCATTGAATAACAGAGAAAGGAAATTTCATTAGGATGTTTCTAAGCAGTAATGTTTATGCAGGAGTCTAAATGACAAAATCAACAGAGAAACAATTTCCCAAATCTCAAAGTCTAGTAAAAATGCAGATAGAATACAGAAAACTTTCCAAGTCACTATAACTCTAGTATTTTTTTGTGGTAATTTTTTCACACCAATTTACTATAAAGGTGGTATGTTATTATCCCTTGACATAGAGCTTTATTTAGGCGGGGGCTCTACTTTCCAACATGTATCCAAACAGGATAAAAAAAAGACTGAAAACCACTTAGTGGCCTTGACTACTTAAAAGTACATACTTGATAGTTATAAAATGTGGGCTGGAATATTACCTTATATTCTAGGGTTTTAAATACCATTCCAAACATTCACATTTACTGTTTATTTTGTTCCTTTGAAATAGTAAGAGTAAATATCATTGTGTCATTTTAAGATTCAGGAACTGAAACAGAGAAATATACTGCTCACAAAAATTAGGGGATCAGGGAACATGCAGATACTCCAGTACTGTTAGCCTTTTGTATAGTGCATTTTCACCAATGAAATAAAAGTTGGTTTTGCATTCCATTTGCATAATTAGACAATTTCCTTTGACTTGTTTGCTTTTCTGATGTTCTTGTTTAATAAAAAAAATTAAATGCTTTTTTTTATTGCTTCATATTCATTTTGAAATATCCTTAATTTTGGTGAGCAGTATATTTATCTAAAATCACGCAGAATAGAAAAATCCTAAATTTCTATTTCTGGGCTCTTTTCATCACAATCGAAAAGATTAATTTAGAAATATGAATACCTATAATTCAAGAACCAGAGTGAGGTTGCCAATTTATCGCCATTTTTGATTTTTAGATTTGGTATGACGTCTGGGAAAGAAGATAATATTAGCAGTGGTTCAACAAATACTTATTTGGTGTCTGTTAAGAGACAAGTTTTATCAGACATGAATTCTCTGCAGCAGAAGGGACAGGGGATTAGAAGTAGCTTTAGGTGAGGATGTTGGCAGTAGGTAGAATAGAAACAAGGTGGAAAAAGGTAGACAAGAGGATTAGCCACTTTCTGACTATTCTTTATATTCAAATTCATCCATAAAACAAATATATATTTAGCACTTACCTAGTAGCAGACACTATTCTATGTTTTTGGATATAGACATTAACAAAATATGCCTGGCCTGTGGTGGTGCAGTGGAGAGAGCATTGACCTGGAACACTGAGGTCACTAGTTCAAAACCCTGGGTTTGCCAGGTCAAGGCACATACAACAAGAAACAATTAAGCAATGAACAACTAAAGTGAAGCAACTATGAGTTGATACTTCATACCCTATCCCATAAAATCAATAAATAAAACCTTTAAAAAATACATTTTAAAAAAGAACAAAATAGATAAATGTCTTTTTCATAAGGTTTACATGGGGGGTGGCAGGGGACAAAATAGTAAAAAATATATTATAGTATATCAGATGATGATAAGTACTCTCTGGAGGGGAAAAAAGAAAAGAAACTGAGAAGGGAGATAATGGATGCTGGGAGAAAAGTATGTGTGCAGGGAGTGATTTCACTATTTTAAAACAGTCAAAGACTTGCTGAAAAGGTGACCTCTGAGCTAAGACCTCAAGGATGTATGAGAGCAATCTGTGCAGATACCTGGAGAAAAAGGCAGAAGAAGGGCAGAAGTCTTCAGGAGAACTGTGATGCACTTGAAAAACAGCAAAGGAAGGGTCCAGTGTGAGTGGTACAATAAAGTAAAAAGAGTAGTAAGAAATAAGAGTAGATATATATCTTTATACACAACCTACTACTTCTATTTACTATGTTCCAAATTCTAAGTTAGAATATACATAGACTTTATATTATATGCTCTAAAATGTCTTTTTTTTTTAATTTAGTGAGAGAAGGAGAGGCAGAGACAGATTCCCGCATGCACCTAGGGATCCAGCCGGCAAGCCCACTAGGGGGGATGCTCTGCCCATTTGGGGCATTGTGCCATTGCTCAGCAATGAAGCTCTTCTTAGTGCCTAAGGTGGAGGCCATGGAGCCACCCTCAGCACCTCGGTCAGCTCGTTCCAATCAAGTCATGGCTGCAGGAGGGGGAGAGGGAGAGAGGGAGAGAGGGAGGGAGACAGAGAGAGAGAGAGAGAGAGGTGACAAGGGGAGGGGGAGGGATGGAGAAGTAGATGGGCGTTTCTCCTGTGTGCCCTGACCAGGAATCAAACCCTTGATATCCATACACCAGCCAATGCTCTACCACTAAGCCAATCGGCCAGGTTCTAAAATATCTTGAAGTCCCAATGGTTAGGTGTTATTTGAATACAGTGATCAATAATATCACTTCATAAGACTCAAAACTCAGTCATTTACCATTGAAATGATACTGAACAGACTGGGTCAGATTTCCAAATGTGTCTAGAGAATTTGTTACTTGAGACCAACCTTTGTGGCTAGTTTCCTAAGTCTCAACATAAATACACACATTGCACCAAGAACAGAACAGGGCAGTTCAAGTGTTGTTTGTATAATTTCAATATCTATCTTCAAATGATTAGAAGACAGGGGAAAGAATGTTAGACAAGAATGTTAAGACTTTGCAGTTAAGCCCTGGCCCAGCAGTATAGAGTGTCATCCCGAACATTACAGGTTTGATCCCTGGTCAGGACACATAAGGAACAGATGGATATCCCTATTGTGCTCACTCAGACATTCTCTCTCATTCTCTCTCTCTCTCTCCCCCCTTACTCTCTCTCGAAAATAAATTAAATAAAAAAATAAGTGGAACAACAAATTGATGTGTCTCTCCTTTCTTCTTTCTAAAATATTAATTAAAAATTTATAAAAGAGGCCCTGGCCAGTTGGCTCAGCAGTAGAGCGTCAGCCTGGTGTGCGGGGGACCCGGGTTCGATTCCCGGCCAGGGCACATAGGGGAAGCGCCCATTTGCTTCTCCACCCCCCCCCTTCCTCTCTGTCTCTCTCTTCCCCTCCCGCAGCCAAGGCTCCATTGGAGCAAAGATGGCCCGGGCGCTGGGGATGGCTCCTTGGTCTCTGCCCCAGGCGCTGGAGTGGCTCTGGTCGCGGCAGAGCAATGCCCCGGAGGGGCAGAGCATCGCCCCTGGTGGGCGTGCTGGGTGGATCCCGGTCGGGCGCATGCGGGAGTCTGTCTGACTGTCTCTCCCTGTTTCCAGCTTCAGGGAAAAAAAAAAATTTATAAAAGACTTTGCAGTTAAAATTCAATATACTAAGAAGTAATATTAAATAACCCACATATATTATCTAGAAGACTGTTTCCTAGATTTACCCCTCTGTTCACTCCATAGAAGTTAAGGTATTTAGTTTGGCAATTCCATTATCTTGTTAGATTTCCCCATATAAAATATAAACTAACTCAAAAATTAGATTTTGAAAGGATGTTGATATTAGAACTCCCTAAATGTGATATAATATTAACTGTGATTTCCCCTCTCAACAAAAGCAAATCTGGTGATCTTGCCTCCTTCCTGGAATATTTTCCTCATGTCCTCCATCTATATCAACAATTTGCAAAGGAATGGGGTTCCTCCAGGAGTATACATCAGATTGTGAGGGATTTTTCAAGTCACCTCCCAATGACTACTACCTTGAGCCTAAGTCACATTCTTGACGTGTACATTGGGGGTTTACGAAGAAGGAAAAGCTGAGAAGCACTGATCTAAATCCTTTACTTCCTCTACAGGGCTTTTCAAGCCCCTCTCATATTCAAAGGAAGAGTTCATTCCCTTTTCAAAATGTGTATTGCTTATTATCAATTTTATAAATATAAAAAGCTTATTTTACTTTTTTTCTGTCTTACCTCCTCAATTATAATAAAGTTTTCCTTAAGAGTAAGAGGAGTGATTTTTTTTTAAGATTTTTATTTATTCATTTTAGGGGGGGGAGAGAGAAAGAGAAAGAGAGAGAGAGAAGGGAGGAGGAGCAGGAAGCATCAACTCCCATATGTGCCTTCACTTGGCAAGCCCGGGGTTTCCAACAGGCGACCTCTGTGCCACCACTGGTCAGGCCTAAGAGGAGTGATTTTTGTCTAAGAGAAAGGACTTGAGTCCTAATATAACATCACATGAAGAAAATTTTGTTGTGTATAAGGTAAATTTCTATCAAAAGGAATGTCTGTTTTTATAGAAAAATTTCAAATTTTCTCCTGAAAAGAAGGAGGTAGAAGAAATGTATATCTTCTTGGTGCCTGGACTTTAATATGTAAGTCTATAACTGACTCACTAAGTTCACTTGCTCTTCTCAAATTCGAACTATCAAAACTGGCTAGAGAGGAGAGGCACAAAGAAAACCAGATAGGTGACAGAAGACAATTTGACTTTGGATGATGGGTATGCAACATAATCAAATGTCAAAATAACTGGGAGATGTTGTCACTGAACATATGTACCCTGATTTATCAATGTCACCCCATTAAAATTAATAATAATAAAAAAAGAGAGAAAAAACTGGCTAGAATCTAAACTCTAAGCTTGTCCATTAAAGTAATGAATTTAATTTATTTACTTCTCCTGGGAACAACTGTATAAAATTATATTCCTTCTGGCATAAAACTGGATGTTTTCTTTGGTGTTTGCTATCTAAAGTCATTTTTCTTAGAACTATAACCAGGCCACATACAACACATCATCACATAATTCTACCCATTTCAAAGGGATCCTAGATAACACTTTTCAAAGAGGTCAAATTGTCCAGACACATATCCTGCCATGGTTTACTCAATTTTAGTGACAAACACCTCTGAGATAAATTTTATTAAATGAAACCCTGGCTGGTTGGTTTAGCAGTAGAGCATCGGCTCAATGTGTGAAAGTCTAGGGTTCGATTCCTGGTGAGGGCACACAGAAGAAGTGCCCATCTGCTTCTCCACCCCTCCCCCTCTTCTCCCTTTCTCATTTTCTCTCACCCTCCTACAGCCTTGGCCCGAATGGTTCAAGTGAAGTTGGCCCCGGTCACTGAAGATGGCTCAATGGCCTCACCTCACGCACTAAAATAGCTCAGTTGCTGAGCAATTAAGCAGTGGCCCCAGATCGGCAGAGCATTACCAGGTGGATCCCAGTCGGGGTGCATGTGGGAGTCTGTCTCTCTGCCTCCCCACCTCTCACTTAATTTTAAAAAAAATTAAATGAAAAGGAAAGCTATGAAATGTTTATTATATGTGCTACTTTTGGATTTTAGATACTGCTGACTTTAAAATAGATTCTTTTCAAAAACTAAACTTTCAGTAAAGACAAAGTGATCTGCTTTTTACAAAACACTTGATGAAACAGACTGAGACTTACTGGACATTTTCTGGGCTATTACAAGGCAAGTTCTATTTGCATAGTTTTATTCTTATGCAACATGTTTTGTAGGATCCTGTCACAGGGCCACGCATATAGCAAAGGTTAAGTCCTAACTAACCTTGGCTGTCCAAAAGAGTAAGTTCTTTTCATTTTCTTATGTAAGCCAAAATGATTAAGAACAAATCAGAATACTTCATACTAGTAAATACTACATGTAGCTTCTAAATATAGACATAAAAAGTAACATGTAGTCCTGCCTTTATAAACCATTCCCAAAATGTGCTCTCAAGAGTAGTAGTGCTAACTTGCTCCAAATTCATTTAAAGAATTTTTAGAGTTACTAATTCTATACTACAAATGTATGTGTTACAAACAAAGGTTATCATCAATCTGTGAATTTCATGAATGGTTGGGAGAAAGTACCACGTGCAAAAGAATTTCTTTCTCTCTCTTTCTTTCTCTCTTTCAGTAAGAGGAAGAGAAATAGTGAGATAGACTCCTCATGTGTGCCCTGACCAGGATTCAACTGGCAACCCCATCTGGGGCTGATGCTCAAATCAACTGAGCTATTTTTCGTGTCTGAGGTTGACTGGGACCAATCAAGCCATCTTCAGCGCCCAGGGCCCACGTTGGAACCAATCAAGTCACTGGGTGCAGGAGGGAAAGTGGGAGAGAAAAGGGAGAGAGAGGGAGTGAGAAGCAGATGATTGCTTCTCTTGTGTTCCCTACCCAGAAATCTAACAGGGCCATCCATATACCGGCTGATGCTCTACCCACTGAGCAATCAGTCAGGGCTGATCTGTTATTATTTTAATTATTTTTGATACAGAAAGTGGATTCTGTGTGGCTATACCCATCCTAAAGAAAGTAAGCCTGCCAGACCAGGTGGTGGCACAGTGGATAGAGCGTCAGACTGGGATGAGAAGGACCCAGGTTTGAAACCCTGATACCGACCCTGAGGTTGCCAGCTTGAGCGCAGGCTCATCTGGTTTGAGTAAGGCTCACCATTTGAGTCCAAGGTTGCTGGCTTGAGCAAGGAGTCACTCAGTCTGCTATAGCCCCCTAGTCAAGGCACATATGAGAAAGCAATTAATGAACAACTAAGGTGCCGCAACGAAGAATTGATGCTTCTCATCTCTCTCCCTTCCTGTCTGTTTGTTCTTATCAGTCCCTCTCTCTGTCACAAAAAAAAAGGTAAGCCTCCCCCCAAAAATGTGAAAATAAATGTGAACCTCAAAGAGATAATTATTCAGATTTACATCTGGAAAATTAAAGTTCAAGTTATTTTCTTAGGACAAATTGTATAGCATTTATCTTGCATTTTAGAAAAGTCAGAAAATACATGTACACATTTTCTTATACATGTATAAACAATGGAAGGATAAACAGAAAACTGGTTGCCTATGCAGGGAGGGATATGAACTAGCTGAAAAGACATGGTTGGAAGCAAGATTTCAGTTATATAATTTTTAATTTTTGAACTATGGAAATGATTAACATTCAAAAGTAAAACAAAAGATGTAATATTTTAATGAAATCAACCTTAAAACTATTTTTTCAAAGCCTCCTCAGCTTTTATCATACATTCTGAAAAAACAGAACTTCCTGGAAAAGAAGAAAAAAACTGATTTTTCTATTACCCATTTAAAAAATTTGGGGAGGGGTGGGCAGAGCTAGTCAGTAAAGACAAAACTTTCTGAATGTCTAATTTATTGTATTTCATCCCTTAAGCATTATTACAAAAACTCAAGAGTAAATTTTTCCCCGTAAGAATGTTTTAAAAAAGCACTACAGTTTAAAGTTTCATATAAATGCATGCAGTTAAGTTTCAACTAAATTTAATATGGCTTTATTAAATCAATTATCTTATCCCAACTGATGTTTCTCTGGCCAAAGAAAACAATTCTAATTGTGGGAAACAAGTTTGACTGAAAAATTTAAACGTTATCAGATACTAATTTCAGCTCCCTGGGAAAGAGCAGCTCTAAAGAAGTTACTCAAGTTATTTACTATATTGTTCTCTATAAGCATGGAGAAAAACATACAGAGCAATATCAGAGACCATGACAGTAGAATGAATATACCAGAAATTTATGGAGGCAACTGGTGTGTGGGGAAACAAAATGGGTTTGGAGTTAGACCTAAGTTTGAACCTGACTCTATCTCTCCTCCTGCTGATCTTGGGCAAGAAACTTAACTCTTCTGAACCTGTTTAATGACAAAATGAAACTGATACTATCTGACTTAAAGGATCATTAGAAGAATGAAATGAAATGTCCACATTGTCAGGTTTCCGACTATTTTGGCTATCTCATGCAGAAGACTTAGGGAATGAAGAAAAAGCTTTCCTTAGTGAATACTTTTGAAGGCACATGGGAGAAAACTATAAAGGAGGAAAATATATTAAAATGACAAGAAAAAGAGAAAGCTTTTCTGGGAGTCAGGTAACTGAGATCTAGTAAAACAGAATAACTAAGCATCTCTCTTTAAAAATGAAATTTTTTACTTCATTTATTTCTTAATTTACTTCTTCCTTTTTACTTAATTCAGATGTGAACATTCATTAGCCCAGAACAGTGATTTTCAACCTTTTTCATCTCATGGTACATATAAACTTATTACTAAAATTCTGTGGCATGCCAAAAACTGTATATAGCCTGACTGGACGGTGGCACAGTGGATAGAGCGTCAGACTGGGATGAGGAAGACCCCGGTTCGAGACCCCGAGGTCACCAGCTTGAGTGCGGGCTCATCTGGTTTGAGCAAAAGCTCACAGCTTGAGCCCAAGGTCGCTGGCTCAAGCAAGGGGTTACTCGGTCTGCTGAAGGCCCGCGGTCAAGGCATGTATGAGAAAGCAATCAATGAACAATTAAGGTGTTGCAACGCGCAATGAAAAACTAACGATTGATGCTTCTCATCTCTCCATTCCTGTCTGTCTGTCCTTGTCTATCCCTCTCTCTGACTCTCTCTCTGTCTCTATAAAAAAAACAAAACACTGTATATATTTTTCCAATCTAACAACAACAACAAAAAGGTATAGTTTTGATTAATTCACATCAGACAGCTATTGCTGTTGCTGGCTGTTGTCATTTCTTTAAAATATTTTATTTATTGATTTTACAAAGAGAGGAGGGGGTGTGGAGTGAAAAGTATCAACTTATAGTTGCTTCACTTTTAGTTGTTCATTAATTGCTTGTCATATGTGCCTTGACCGGGCAAGCCCAGGGTTTCAAATCAGTGACCTCAGCATTCCAGGTCAACATTTTAACCACTATGCCACCACAGGTCAGACTGGCTGTTGTCATTTTTTATTTGACAATCTAAGGGAAAAGAGGTCCATGCCCCTGATTAAATAGTCACATACTGCATGTTTTAAAAATGCTTGTGTCACACTGATTAAAAGAAATTGCTAGCCTAGAAGAATCGTTTGACTATTCTAGTACTTATTATTTTTGTCAAAATAGGCCATTGCTTTTTGAAATATAAGATTATCTTAAGACCATTCTGTACTTGTAGAAGATTATTTCTTATTGCAAAATACTTGTTAGCAAAGTTGGAAACATATGTAATTGCCACTATTCAACAGTTATTGACCTACAAAAAACCAGTTTCACGAGTGTTCACTATGTGTCCGAAATACCATACACTCGGTTATGACAGGTCCTCTGCTTTCAGGTAACATGGATTTAGCTGAAAAGACAGGTGCGGTGATTTCACTGCAATTAAAAAAAAAAACTTATATTGCCCTGGCTGGATAGCTCAGTTGGTTGGAATTTTGACCTGAAGCACACAGGTTGCCAGTTCGATCCCCAGTCAGGGCACATATAGGAACAGATCAATGTTCCTGTCACTGTGGCTCTCTCTCCCTTCCTCTCTCATTAAAATCAATAAATAATTTTTAAAATCTCATTGACATAATTAATCGGTCTCCCCTTTGTATTTCAGTGCCACACAGACTGAAACAATTAAAAATATTATTTTTCAATTCATTACTTAACATATACTATGTTAAGGACATTTGACAAAAAACAAATTTTCTTAGATTTGGTCCTGACCATCCAGTATAGGACCCAGAAACCAAGTTAGAATGTGTTATAAAAAACTAGAAGTTACCTGCCTTTGAGTGTTTTATAACGACCTTTTATTTCTACATGTTATAGAGAAGATGTACTCCTAATTCCCCCAAAAGTGGCTTTTCAATAATTCACAGTAATATATAAAGTACAGAGTGAAAAGTATCAAGTTCAAAAAAATAATTGAGAGAGAAATATTGATAGTAAAATATCTAGAATGCAGTTATTTCCTAATTAGAAAATTATCACCTGGCTCTCAATTATTTCAGACCCTCTTACACAGAAATGTCACTGGCCTGACAATCTACACATCATCTGCTTTTTACAGATGTACTATATATTTGAAAATACACGAATTAGAGGTTGTTGAAGAAGAAACAAAAATCATTCTTTTTATTGTTTAAAAGAAATTTGGGGTCTTCTTACCTACCTCCCTCCCCACCTGGAGAGGAGAGAAGTTAAAGAAGGAAAATTTACTTTAATATACCAAAGAAGTCCCTGGTAGGCTTACAGATGCAAGAAAAGACATGCAACTGGACATAGGGATTGGAGGCAAGAGCTTGGCTCATTTTTGCTTGAATACATACATTCTACACCGAGGTCACCTGTGAGGAACTAAAGGTTTTCCCTTAAGATAATAACACATTTCAGGGTTTAACAATTCTGACTGAGAACCAAGGAAGTGAAAATGCCTACTGATTTCCTATTTGTTTAAGCTTCTGTCTTGTCTGCAAGGAATGAACTGTGACACAATTTAGCCACCAACTGCTACATTTATAAAACAGAGCTTTTAAAAAACAAAATTTTTTTTGAAATAAAACTCAAGTCTCAGCACACCTCTTTCCAAACTAGTTTCTGTACTTGCTAAAAAGAGAGCTCAATAACTGAGTCAAGAGAAGGCTGGGCACTGCCAGGGCTGATTCATAAAGTCAGCAGCCCCTCTTCAGAAAGGCTTCACTTTTTTTTTTAACGTTTGATTTTATTAGAGTAAAAGAACTGCCCAGAAAGCTGTACAAAGGAAACCTGTTTTTCAAGCAGAATTTTGTAAAAATTGATTTGTGAGCCTCTGGTTACTGCTTTTCACACACTACTTCATTAAGTATGCAAGTTTTTTTAACACAATCTCATTTTAACATTTTCATGTGAGTCTTGCTTATTGAACTATTTTATGGTAGTTCTTCCCAGATTAATACTAAATTTTCCATGAAAACACTGATTCTATAGACTAATAACATTTCTCATCTTGGTCAACCAGCTGCTAGGTTAATTGGTAATTAAATATGCACTTTTTACCCACTATTCACTCTGCACTTTTTACCCACTATTCACTCTTTCACAAACACCCTCTGGAAATTGTATCTGAGAAGGAAACTACAATTTCCTCTATATTCAAAGATGACAGCTTTAGTATTAGGGGAACACAATCTAGGGTTGCCAGTGCAGTCAGCCTTAAACCTTTGTGTCTGTCAGAGCAAAGAACAAAAGGCAGCGCTTCCTCCCCCCAACCCCTCCTTAGCGTTGGAGGAAGGCAGGCTTGACAGAACAGTACCAGAGAAAAAGGAAGCCATGCCGAAGCTAGTGAGAGTTTTCCCTTAAACACACAGAAAAAAGCTATCCGAGCTACCCACCTTGGATAGCTGCCTTCTGAGGCTAAAACGCTGGACCATGGTCACCCTGAGCAATCCACGAAGACAAAGCAATCCACGAAGAAGTGAGTATTTTACAAAACAGCTTCTTGGAAAAGTCGGTGGCAAAACATTTTGAAGACTGTCAACAGTAGTCCAAAGAATTTCCTTGGGAGTCTTAGCAAACTTGGAGCCACTTCATTGTTCTAGGGAGATACTGCAAATGCAAAGCCTCTGTCAGAGAGGGCTGGCGAATCAAGGCAGGGAGGGGCAGAATCCTGGAGAGACTTCGCCCAGTGCCAAGCTCAGCTAGCACTTCCTGTGAGTCAGCCGTGAGGGGTCCGGACAGAAGGACCACCCCTTCCCTTTCCACCAAACCATTAGCTTGGGATGCCGCTGTGGTGCCACCTGAGACTCCAGGGACGACAGACCTGATGTTCTGGTCTGTGTGAGAGGAGGAGTGGTGCACCAGGCTCAGAAAGCTCCTGCCTGTAGTAGAAAACTGGCAACTGCAACAATTCCTCCCGTCCTAAAGTCCACCCAGTGGAGAGGGGTTCTCTGCAAAGAGCAATGACCCTTTTCAACCTCCAACTCAGGTAATCCACTGCGTGAGATGGTGTGAATAGAAGGGACGTGGCAACAGGCCCCCCGACTGTACTAGCTCTACTCAGACGGAAACTCCTCCCAGCTGGGCTAGGCAGCTGTCCGGCTTTGTCTGTGGTAATTGGCCAAGCCTTTCCTCTTATTCACAGGGAGGGGTCCTGCCCGGGGAAGGAATGTCAGGTGCAGAGAGGCATACTCTAAGGGTGGCTTCAACTTTATTAGGAAGTTCAACATATTAAAGCTCCCCTCTATTGTTAGAATAATGTAATTTTTAAAAAATCTACACAAAAGGACCAGCTTAGAGTGAATTAACACAGGTAAAATGATATGAAAAATGCAATTGTGAGGGCAGTTCTAAAGAAAAAAAGTATTTTGCTATCATTTACCAGTCTTTTCCTATTTGATTCTGCTTCCAGACAACCAATGTAAGGATGGATAAAGT
Organism: Saccopteryx leptura; assembly: GCF_036850995.1. Taxonomy (NCBI): domain Eukaryota; kingdom Metazoa; phylum Chordata; class Mammalia; order Chiroptera; family Emballonuridae; genus Saccopteryx; species Saccopteryx leptura. The sequence goes on along the minus strand of NC_089512.1, from coordinate 47,174,622 downwards.
TTCATTCTAATGAAACTTTCCACTCTACATGTTCCTTCCTGGATTGTTCATTACTTATGAATGAATTTAATAACTGACCAGAGCAGAATCTGATAGCATTTATTAATTTTTCCGTGCTCCAGTAATTCCCTATAAGCATGATTACATCTTGTGCTGCACATAGCCTTTGACAGAATGAACCTACTATGTGCAGTTGCTGTGTTAGGCATTTCACATCTGTTACTCCACTGATTTATCAAACAACCCTGTGATATATATATTAATATCCCAACTGTTCAGATAAGAAAAAAAAGAATCTTCTCTCTTAAACCTCAATATTATTATGAGTAAGCCACATAGTACTACAAATATTTTATTCTTCAGGCAAGAAAAGTGAAAAAGAAATTTGAAAAAAAAATACATCTTTATGCAATGGTTATTCTCAACTATGCTCATATCATACACTACTAGTTTCCAATTATCACCAAACATCATGTACAATTTTTCAAAATTCACATAAAATATGACACATGTATTTCACACTGCAATAGGAAGATAGAAAAGACAGACTAAATTCAAACAAAAATGCCAAAGCTCAAAAAAAAATCACTCTAATCAAAAAGTATACATATAAGTTTTATTCAAAAACCTTAAATGGAAAAAAATTGAACATATTTAACTAAACTTTTTAATAAAATTCCAAAGCCAAAAATAAATAAATAAATCTTTTAGATCAAACACTGTAAGTGAAAGTAAAAATTCCTTCACATCTAGAATCAGAGTATGAGAGAAAATCTAATATTTAAATTGAACAAAATTTATTCCAAGGAAAGGTAGATTGGCAGAGAACCTAAGTTCTGTAGGTTTTGTTTGTTCATTCACTTTTTAAATGGAAGAACACCAATACACCTCCATTTTTCTCCAACAAAGAATGAAACCAAGTACTCAGAAAACCTCTGTGAATGCAGAAAGAATTAATGAGATGCTGTTGTGGAAATAATGAAATTCCTTACAAAAGCATGACATACCATCTTTATACATAAACATGGAAATTCCTGGTATAAGCAACTAAAATCCCAGATCATTGCTAAGATTCTAACAGTAATGACCAAAAGGAAGGAAGAAGATAAAAGAAATTAGAAAAAAATCATCTCAAAAGTCTACAGACTCAGTACACATTAAATATCTATCATGAAATGAACAGGGTTATAAATCCTCAAAGTTCCAGATATACATAAAAAGATTTAAGGATTAAAAGAATTGTATCTTCATTCTAGAAGGAATGTACTCAAATTTTTGCATATTAAAATAAAGATAAAACTCTAATTGTTTAAATGATACAAAACTGTTAAAAATCATTTGATAAAAAACTGAAAAGATACTCTTTTCCCTACTTTGAGGAGTATGCCAGCTTTTTGGATGAAATTAGTATACCAAGATCAAAGGTTTCTAAAGAATAGCAGGGCCTAACCTGTGGTGGCGCAGTAGATAAAGCATTGATCCAGAACGCTGAGGTCATAGATTCAAAACCCTGGGCTTGCCTGGTCAAGGAACATATGTGAGTTGATGCTTCCTGCTCCTCCCCCACATCTCTCTCTCTCTCTCTCTCTCTCTCTCTCTCTATCTATCTATCTATCTCCCCTCTCTAAAATGAATAAGTTAAATTTTAAAAAAGGTTCTCTTCCTTTAAAAAAAAATAGCAGGAAAGATAGAAATGCATAACCTAGAAAAAATCAACCCTGCAATCAATCGTATTACTCCAGGACTCAAATAAACAATATCATTCTCAGTAGTCCATGACTGAAAAATCCACATCATATATGTATTTTTAAATTACTGATTGATAAGAAAGAGGGAGGGAGAGGGAGAGAGAGAGAGAGAGAGAGAGAGAGAGAGAGAAGGAGAGGGAGGGAGAAGAAGGGAGAGGGAGGGAGAGAAGAAGGGAGAGGGAGGAAAGGAAAGGGAGGGAGGGAGAGGGAGGGAGAGAAGAAGGGAGAGGGAGGAAAGGAAAGGGAGGGAGGGAGAGGGAGGGAGAGAAGGAGAGGAAGGGGTGAAGGGAGAGAAGAAGAGAGGAAGAGAGAGGGAGAGAAGCATTCATTTGTTGTTCAACTTAGCTGTGCATTCACTGGTTGCTTGCTCTATGTGCCCTGACTGGAGAATCAAACCCACAATCTTGGTGTTTCAGAAAGACTGAGCTAACCAGACAGGGCCCCACATCATATTCTTATACTCTACATTAAGGCAAACAAAAACTGTCTATGGGGTTCTTCAGTCATTTTTGGATCATACACTCTCTGTGAATCCGTTAAAGCTATAGATTCAGTCTCTGGTGTGACATACATGTAACACATGAAGACTACATACAGTACTTTAGATACAATTCCAGATGATCCCTGGATTCCCCTAAAGCTCATCCACAGATGTCATATGAAGAACCTTGTTCAGGTGGTGGCTGAAGAAGAGCTGAACTAAGTGGTCTTATCTTCTGCTTTCCACCATAGGTAACAGCTCTTAATAAAACTGGAAAACAACAAAAAAAGCCTGTCTTTGACATGTTGGCCCCAACCCCAATACATTTTCTTCCTTTCTTTCTTTTTTAAATTTTACTTATTGATTATAGAGAAAGGAGACAGAGACAGAATGGGGGGGGGGGGCAAGAAGCATCACCCTGTAGTAGTTGCTTTTCATATGTGCTTTGATTGGGAAAGCCCGAGGCTTTGAACTGATGACCTCAGCATTCTAGGTCAATGCCCACTGCGCCACCACAGGTCAGGCCATTTTCTTTACTTGTATATAAAATAATAATCTACTTTCAAAGCCACAAATGATATTTATAAAGTGGTCTTTTAATGTGTTTTAGTTTTTCTTTATTGTGTAGAAAAAAATAAATATTTTATTTTATTCTCCTTGTTTTACCCATCATATATTACCCCACACTAGAGACAACATTAGTATTTTAGCTTAGTGTATGGTTTCCTGAACATGTATAAACACACACACACACACACACACACACACACAAAACAAACAAACAAACAAAAAACTAGGACTATAATGTTTTCTGGTTTATCATTAAAAAAATAGATCACAAGTACCCTGGATAAATACAAAATTTAAACAATCATCCCAATTTAGCTGGTGTCTATCCTCAAAGCTCCCTTTGTTCTAGCTTCAATCTTAAAATTCTCTATAAACACATTCCTAAAATAAATTGATACTAACATCTTATATTATTGAATATCATATAATACAAACTACATTTTTAAAGAAAGAAAAACATATCACAGTTGGTATTAGAGTTGGGAATAGAACACCAAATTCTTAATTTCACTAAATTGTCATTTCTATTATATAATGCTTCCTTCTATTTTTTAATAACTTAAATACACTAAAAAAAACCACTACTTAAAATACACAGGTAGTAAATTTTACTGTAAATTGAAAATTTATTCCATTTTTAAAACTTGAACCTTTATACTATAAGTTACAAGTGAGTTTCACTATAGCCTGGCACACCTGAAGTAGTAATATGTTCATAGTTCCTCCCTTATCTCTTTGGTATACAGTCTTATAACAGAGTAACATTAAATAAACCTTATTGTTCAAACATTACTGTGGGTTTTAACCAGTTTCCTGTGATAACCCAGTAGAAATAATTGTGCAGTGCCAGCTATCAGTTAATCAATAAAACTATAAGCCTTTAACTTTTAATAGGCTTTCATCATGCAACACATCATTTCTGAAAGCCTTCTTTCATTCATGCTAAACAACCATTTTCAACACCAACACCCAGTATGAAATGAAACATTCCCTTTATTTAAGGATGTCACAATCTAGTAAGGAAATAGAAAACTTACCATATTTCCCCATATATAAGACGCACCTTGATTTTGGGGCCCAAAATTAAAAAAAAAAAAATGTATTATACATAAAGTTATTTAAAAAATTTTTTTTTGTATTTTTCTGAAGCCAGAAACGGGGAGGTAGTCAGACAGACTCCCGTATGCGCCCAACCGGGATCCACCCGCCATGCCCACCAGGGGGCGATGCTCTGCCCATCCAGGGTGTTGCTCTGTTGCGACCAGAGCCACTCTAGCGCCTGAGGCAGAGGCCACAGAGCCATCCCCAGAGCCCAGGCCAACCTTGCTCCAATGGAGCCTCGGCTGCGGGAGGGGAAGAGAGAGACAAGAGAGGAAGGAGAGGGGGAGGGGTGGAGAAGCAGATGGGCACCTCTCCTGTGTGTCCTCGCCCGGAATCGAACCCGGGACTCCTGCACGCCAGGCCGATGCTCTACCACTGAGCCAACCAGCCAGGGTCCATAAAGTTATTGAACTCAAGTTTTATTCATCATAAAATTCATGCAACTCCTCATCACTGTCAAAACTCCCATCCATTAGCTCAGCGGTTCTCAACCTGTGGGTTGTGACCCCGGCGGGGGTCGAACGACCAAAACACAGGGGTCGCCTAAAGCCATCGGAAAATACATATTTCGGAAAATATGTATTTTCCGATGGCTTTAGCTGCTGAGAAGCCGCGCTACCGTCTGCAGCAGCGCTATTCAGCTTGAATGCACACCGTTATGGACGTGCGTTCCAAACTGAATGCGTGCGGTCATGCGCAGACGTGATTACATCATCCGTTGGGGCCCGGGGAAGCAGGGGGGGGGGGGGGGGGGGGGGGGGGGGGCACACGCTCCACAGTCCATAGCAGCGCGGCTGCTCGTCCATAGCAGCGCATTATGTGTGTCCAGCACTTGCTGATGTCATCAGTGGGCGGGTGCAGCAAGCGCCGGAGGACAGAAGCCTAGGAGACAGAGAGGCAAGAGGCGGAGAGCCAAGAGAGCCTGCGAGACAGTCTGCTGGTGTAAAAAAGGTTAATAATGTAAAAACAGTACACACACCATACACACAATACTGTGCTTTGTGTGTAATCATTACACAGTACACAAAGCAGCTTACACTTACACAAAGCACCATACATTTACACAGTGTGAACTACATCAATCTTATACTATAAGAGACCACTATAAGATGTAGTTCACACTGTTCCCCAATGTATAATTATCTCCCATATCTCCCACTATTTTCCCATATTCTGAATGAGGAAACTGCTGAAATCAGCGGTTTCCGGCATTGAATCTGCCTCCTATTGATTTCATTGGGAGTGCGGTGGATTTTGTGGAAAAGAGCTCCTGAGAATCTCGGGTTACCACACAATCCGCTGCAGCCTCCTTTTGATTTCAATAAGAGGCGGAGAAATGACAGTTTCCGACACATTTCTTCCTCTACTATTCAAGTCAATGGGAGGCCGCAGCAGATTCTGCTCAAATATAGAGCATGTTGCTTAATTTTTTTCATGCTAGAACTTTTCCTAGAGCAGAAAAATTCCAAAGGTGGAATCCACCACCCCCAATAGACTGAAAGAGGCCTCACACTGAGGAATCTGCTGAGCGGATTCTGCAGTGTAAAAGATCTGCCTCCTATAGAAGTTCTATATAGAAAACTTGCCACTAATCTGGAAAAAACAGATCCATTAGTTAAGCAGCTATTTACGGAATGGTAGCCCCAATACACTAGGTAAGGAGGTCCATTAGTAATAAATATTTCTCAATATATAATTAAATATTGTTTTTGTGATTAATCACTGTTTAAATTATGTTTGATTTGTAGCAATGAGAATACATAATGCATATCAGGTATTTACATTCCGAATCATAACTGTAGCAAAATTACAGTTATGAAGTAGCCACCAAAATTATTTTTTGGTTTGGAGTCACCGCAACATGAGGAACTGTATTGCGGGGTCACAGCATTAGAAAGGTTGAGAACCACTGCATTAGCTTGTCCTTATCTGTGTCTGATGACGAATCACGGTCTTCAACAATAAGCGCAAAAACAAGCACAAAAAAGCGGGACATGCAAGTAAAAAAATCTACAACCACTGTATAAGACGCACCCAGTTTTTAGACCCCAAATTTTTGGGGGTAAAGTACGTCTTATACATGGGGAAATAGGTAATTGTCATAATGTAGCAGGTTCTATAATAGCAGGAACAGTAGTGGTACAAAGAATGAATGATGAGCTTTCCATTGGACAAGAAAAGCTCTAACGTTGGAGTCTTTAAGGTTGAAAAGGAATTCTGCAAATGGACAAAAAAAGGGGGGGACATTCCATTCCATGCAGTGGTAAAAACACAAATTAAAGACACAGAGGTCTGAATCAAGTAGTAAGTAAAGTTTAGTTTTTTCATGCTAATGAGTCAACGAGTCATTAGCCCTGAAATGTTCAGAATACTATTTTGTTTGTGGAAAGGGAATATAGATTGTAACAAAATTTATTTATTCCTCCTTTCTAAATTGCACCTGTTAACTAAATAAACTGTTCAAAAGGGAATAACCCATCATTTATAAATAATAATGTGATAGGTCTTCTCTTTACAAAAGCTTTGCTTCTTTTAATTATTGTCTACCTTTAAAGCAAAGAAGGAGGAAATCCATTTTAAAAAAACTTAGTATATAATGCTGCCAGTTTCAGGATTCTGTATGGCAATTCCTCCTTAAATGATATGAGATTTCTGTCTTGCAAAAATAAATTTATTTTGGGAATCCCACAATAGGTAACATTAAAGATACCACATTTTATCTACATAAGATTAAGTAACTCGTGTATTTTTTTTTTTTTTTTTTTTTTTTTTTCATTTTTCTGAAGCTGGAAACAGGGAGAGACAGTCAGACAGACTCCCGCATGCGCCCGACCGGGATCCACCCGGCACGCCCACCAGGGGGCGACGCTCTGCCCACCAGGGGGCGATGCTCTGCCCATCCTGGGCGTCGCCATATTGCGACCAGAGCCACTCTAGCGCCTGGGGCAGAGGCCACAGAGCCATCCCCAGCGCCCGGGCCATCTTTGCTCCAATGGAGCCTCGGCTGCGGGAGGGGAAGAGAGAGACAGAGAGGAAAGCGCGGCGGAGGGGTGGAGAAGCAAATGGGCGCTTCTCCTGTGTGCCCTGGCCGGGAATCGAACCCGGGTCCTCCGCTCGTGTAATTATTTACGAAAGTCCAAATTATTTATAAAAGTCCAAAGCCCAAGTTCATACCCATGAAAGTAGTACATTAATTAGTAAGACGTTAAAAGTTTTTGATGACCAAAAAATTTGAATACTTGTACTGCATCATATTCAATTCCATAATTAATTCATTATAATGTTTGATTTAAAGAGCAGCCAACCATGTCAAATAACATTTTTATTTTGATAAACTGGGCATAGCTCTTTCAAATAAACTCAGGTTTTCTCCTTTATATCAGCAATGTCTTATGGCTTGCATTAATTTCCCCCAAAAAAACTCATGCCACATATCACCTGCAGTGAATACATACAAAGTAGATAAGGAAAGAAAGAACAGAGATAAGGAGAGAGCTTATTATGTGCCTAACAATTAGCATGATATATACAAAATACTTAAACACTATAAAATTAAGTACTTAAAATAGTGCTGATCTCTGCTTTCCCTCTTTAGACATCTCACAGTCACAGCTTAGACTTTTCTGTTTCTTCAGGAAAACCTCTTATCAGCTCTCACCAACTCCTTTCTCTACCTTAACAATTGATTCTTCTTTACTACACTGTATTGTATTTTCTTTGTCTGCATCCCTCTCATCAAAACATAAGTTCCTTAGGAACAGGGACCTAATTTGCTAAGTGATAATGCTGACACCCACAAGGCCCCTAATGCATGGCTTAAAAATCTAAGGCAGTGCTTGATGGCTTTATAAAACTTGAAAAGTTTCTAAAACATTCTGGATTAACCTCTTTCCTTCTCAAATACTTCCCATAACCACAAATTCTCTGATCTTTCCACCTAATTAAATTCTTTATGTTCTTCTATTTCATTTTGTAAAAATTAATTTTAACTATTTGTCAACCACCTCTCATTATAAATGACCCCTTAAAACCGCATTTTCAGGCACTGGCTGGTTGGCTCAGTGGTAGAGCGTCAGCCTGGCGTGCAGTAGTCCTGGGGTCGATTCCTGGCCAGGGCACACAGGAGAAGCACTCATCTGCTTCTCTACCCCTCCCCCTCTCCTTCCTCTCTGTCTCTCTCTTCCCCTCCCGCAGCCAAGGCTCCATTGGAGCAAAGTCTGCCCAGGCACTGAGGATGGCTCTGTGGCCTCTGCCTCAGGCTCTAGAATGGCTCTGATTGCGGCAGAGCGATGCCCCAGATGGGCAGACTGTATCCCTGTTTCCAACTTCAGAAAAGTAAAAACAAAACAAAACCGCATTTTCTGATAAAATGTTTCCTATAAAAATACAGAAAATAAAATAAAATATTAAGAAGAAAATGTTAATATCACTATACAGAAGTAACAGCTACTAGTATTTTGATAAATTTCATCTGGGATTCTTATTTTTAATTATATAAGTAATTTATAAATGCTTAATCATTGTAACCACTGTTACCAGTTTATACTTCCTCTATTATGAATTTTTATACTATTTACTTATAAAAATATGCAATATTATCTGCAGGTTAGCTTGGTTTGGTTTTTAACCCAACTATTGTACATGTTATTTATTTATTTATTTTTTTTACAGAGACAGAGAGTGAGTCAGAGAGAGGAATAGACAGGGACAGACAGACAGGAATGCAGAGAGATGAGAAGCATCAATCATTAGTTTGTTGTTGCGCGTTGCGTCACCTTAGTTGTTCATTGATTGCTTTCTCATATGTGCCTTGACCACGGGCCTTCAGCAGACTGAGTAACCTCTTGCTCGAGCCAGCAACCCTGGGTCCAAGCTGGTGAACTTTTTCTCAAACCAGATGAGCCCGCGCTCAAGCTGGTGACCTCGGGATCTCGAACCTGCGTCCTCCGCATCCCAGTCTGTTGCTCTATCCACTGCGCCACCGCCTGGTCAGGCAATCAAGTATTTTTAATATTCCATTTTATCCCTTGTATTAGCTTATTATACACCTTTGTTATTCTTTGGGTTACCCTGCAAATTATAATATACATTGTTAATTTATCACAGTCTACTTTAACCATATTCCAAATAAACCAAAACCTTAATAACAATTTAACTCCATTAACTCTCCCTCCATCATTTATGCTATTGTTGTATATTTTATTTTAAGATGTTTTAAACCTCAGGGACCATCATAGTATCAAGCTCAACTATTAACTCACCTAAGAAAATACATATGAAAACTGTATACAGAGTAAACAAAGTTAAGTAATACTATTCCAGCTAAACTGATATTTGCTGAATCCTCTACAGATATATATACACTGGCAGCCAGGTGCTCAGAGTATGCGTTAGTGTCCAAATTCACTGGTATCCTACATCTAATTGGCACTCCATGTAATTTATATCCTCCAAACTCAGTAGTGTGTAGATTCTAGACCCGTGATGGTGAACCTATGACACGTGTGTCAGCACTGACATGCGTAGCCATTTTCGATGACATGCAGCTGCATGTAGCTGCATACCAGAGAAGTATGGGGCCGCATGCCGAGAAGGATGTTTCATCCTCGGCTCCTGCATGGCCAGGTGCAGTAGCCGAGGATAAAACATTTGCTGTAGTGTAGACACTCTGTGCCGGAGGTCTGTAGGCCAAAACAACAGAACTCCGGCACAGAGCGTCTAGTTCTGGGACTTCCAGTTAGGCTGTTAGGGGATCTTTGACCTTACTTCCAGCCGGCAGAGCAAGGAGGAGGGAGCAGCGGAATGCCGTGGGGGACGCATCTCTGGGGGCCCTGTGATCACCATCACCAGCAACCACATAACCACAGCAACCATCATCCAATCTACTGTTCTGGGGTGTCGTGGATTTCTAATTGACCATCATTGCTGAGATAAGTGAGGGAGGGGCTGGGAGAGGCGAGGGCCTGTGCTATGGGTGCCGTTTCCTGCCATTAGAAATAGCGGTAACCATCTTAATTTACATAAGATGCAACTTGCAGAATTTCAAGACAACATTTGGGAGCAGGTGTTTGTTGACTTGAGGTCAAAGCTTGAGAATCTGGAAAGGTGCCGCTTGGAGAATCAAGAGGAGTGCCACTACGAACAGGAAATTTGGAGGGCCTGGAACCGATTACCAGACACTTTTAGCACCCTGAAAAATATAGCAATGGCTTTACTCACAATTTTTCCCACTATGTACTTTTGTGAGACCTTATTCTCAGAGTTAAATAATATCAAAACCAACTAAAGAAACATTGACAAGATGAAGTTAGCGCTTGCTTGGGCTTGAAGTATACAAAATACCAACCTTCAATTGAAGATTTAGCCAATGAAATTCAGCAATAAAAAAATCAAAAATCACTAATAGGCAGGTTAGTTAAAGAATTCCCCCTCCCCCTCACTTATCTTAGTTCACGGCACCCCACACAAGTTAAATAATATCAAGACCAACAAAAGAAACCGACTGACAGATGAACAAAGAAGTCACTAAGCAGGTAAGTTAAATAATTAGTTTTTGGCTTATTAAATACAGTTATATATTACAATTATGCATTTTTGTTATTTAAACTATAAATATCGAGAAATTATGGGGGTTTTTTCTCGAAGTGACACACCACCCGAGTTATGCTCGGTATTTTGGCAAATTTTGACACGCCAAACTCAAAAGATTGCCCATCACTGTTCTAGCCTATGACAGGAACACTGATGCAGCACTAGGACCTACTGGTTACACTAAATAGGAACCTCAACTCTCACCCTTACTGAGCATGACAATGTTATTTTATCTCACCTTTCTTTTGTTTTGGAATTTTTCTAAACATTTTGTTATTGAAATGCCATTATTTTAGCAGCTACAGGAAGAAACATATGGATTCTAGCCTTTGTCTTTCCTCCTTCACAACAGTGGTTCTCTATATTTCAATAGAGTCTGTATGTGCTGGGAGAAAAAATAGAAATAAAATATTCTATGATTTCGCCTGACCAGGAGGTGGCACAGTGGATAGAGCGTCAGACTGGGATGAGGAGGACCCAGGTTCGAGACCCCAAGGTCACCAGCTTGAGCACAGGCTCATCTGGTTTGAACAAAGCTCACCAGCTTGAACTTAAGATCGCTAGCTCAAGCAAGGGGTCACTCGGTTTGCTGAAGGCCCACGGTCAAGGCACATATGAGAAAGCAATCAATGAACAACTAAGGAGCCGCAATGAAGAATTGATGTTTCTCATCTCTCTCCCTTCCTGTCTGTCTGTCCCTATCTGTCCGTCTCTCTGACTCTCTCTGTCTCTGCCACAAAAAATAAAAAATAAAAAAATAAATATTCTATGATTTCTACTTTGGGGACAAAGAAGACTTTAGAGGACAAGTCTATATCAAAGTCTCCGAAATTTCTATTCTAATAAAAGCCTCCTTGAGAGAAATTAATGAATTAAACATGAAGAATTGAACATATTTATCTTGGCTTTCTACTAAAATTGAATAATTAAAGGTATATACCCACAGTGGCACAGAGAACTAGAGACAGCAGTAGACAGATGTCAATAAAACTTTGGAAGGTGAAAAACAAATGGTCCATCAATAAATGACTTGGCTTTCAGGTTTTTTTCAGTCAGATAAGAGTTGGTAGGGTAGGAAATGGTAGGGGGAAAACAACAAGAAGCCAGCCAATTTATGCCAAAACTATAGAAAAATCAGGAATTGGAAGTATCAAGGGCTACTCTAAAGAACAGGGCATACGGTTGGGCCTAAAAACAGAAAGAATGGCTAAAAGTATTAACAGTGAGCAGTTAGATCAACAGCCATTCTCCTAACAACCACTAAGGCAATTAGTCCAGAGCTGTACCTTCTCGTGAGACTGAAACAAGGGACCAGAAGGATTCTAGACTGAGAAACTCTAGACACAGCTGAGTGCTGGAGTGAGGTCCCATTCTGAGGACAGAGGATTAAATTAATAAATGAGAATTTCAGTCCTCTTCCTCCTAGTCTTCTAGAACAGAGGCAGCCAGGTTTATTAGCACCACCATAATCCACCAATCCCCAAGGCAAGAGCTTGAATAATTCCTCTGGAAAAAATAACTGAAGAAAAGACCTATAGATACTGACAATTGAAGAAGCCTGCAATAAAAAAGGTCTCTACCCAATTACTCCATAGTAAAACCATCTAGCTACAAGTACTGACAAAGGAAAGCTTCCTACATTTTAATGCCTCTCTCAAATATGGAGGGGAAAAAAGCCATGGAACCTGGCACAGTGAATAAAGTATCAACCTAGAAGGTTGAGGTCACTGATTCAAGACCCCAGGCTTGCATAGTCAAGGCACATATGAAAAGCAACTATGAGTTGATGCTTCCCACTCCTCACCTTCTCACCTTTTCTCTCTCTATTCCTCTCTCTCCTTTCTCTAAAAATCAATAAATAAGGCCCTGGCCGGTTGGCTCAGTGGTAGAGCGTCGGCCTGGCGTGCGGAAGTCCCGGGTTCGATTCCCGGTCAGGGCACACAGGAGAGGCACCCATCTGCTTCTCCACCCCTCCCCCTCTCCTTCCTCTCTGTCTCTCTCTTCCCCTCCCGCAGCCAAGGCTCCATTGGAGCAAAAGATGGCCCGGGCGCTGGGGATGGCTCCTTGGCCTCTGCCCCAGGCGCTAGAGTGGCTCTGGTCGCGACAGAGCGACCCCCCAGATAGGCAGAGCATCGCCCCCTGGTGGGCGTGCCGGGTGGATCCTGGTCGGGCGCATGTGGGAGTGTATCTGACTGCCTCCCACTTCCAGCTTCAGAAAAATACAAAAAAAAAAAAAAAATCAATAAATAAAATCTTTAAAAAAAGAGAGAAAAAAAGAAAGCCATGGATAACAAGACACTTGAGAAGAGCCTTTAACAAAAAAGAGAGAAACTGGCCCTGCCTGGTTGGCTGAGTGGTACAGCCTCAGCCTGATGTGTGAAAGTCTTGAGTTCAATTCCCAATCAGGGCACACAGAAGAAGTGACCATCTGCTTCTGCACCCCTTCCCCTACACACACACACTCTCTCTCTCTCTCTCTCTCTTCTCCTCCCACAGCTATGGCTCAAATGGTTTGAGTAAGTTGGCCCCTGGAGCTGAGGATGGCGCCTTGGCCTCGCCTCAGGTGTTAAAAATAGCTCGGTTGCCAAGCAACGGAACAAAGGCTCCAGATGGGCAAAGCATCCCCTGGTAGGGGGCTTACTGGGTGGTTCCTAGTCAAGGTGCATGTGGGAGTCTGTCTCTCTGCCTCCCTGCCTCTCACTTAATAAAAAAATAAAAGAGAGAGAGAGGCCTGACCAGGCAGGCATGCAGTAAATAGAGCATCAAACTGGAACCCAGGTTTGAAACCCCGAGGTCTCTGGCTTAAGTGCAGGGTCGCTGGCTTGAGCATGGGATCACAGACATAACCCCATAGTCACTGGCTTGAGCCGAAAAGTCACTGGCCTAAAGCCCAAGGTTGCTGGCTTGAGGCTTGAGCAAGGGGTCACTCACTCTGCTATAGCACCCCTCCCTGGTCAAGGCACATATGAGAAATCAATTGATGAACAACTAAGGTGCTGCAATGAAGAATTGATGCTTCTCATCTCTCTCCCTTCCTGTCTGTCCCTATCTGTCCCTCTCTCTGACTCTCTGTCTCTGTTAAAAAAAGAGAGAGAGAGAGAAACTAAAAAAACATCCAGGAAAAAGAACCCCCCCCAAAACAGACCATATAGGAAGCAAAAGAAACACACACACACACAGTATATATATCCTCAAAGACAAAAGAAAATCTATAAAATAAGGACGGTATGTCATAAAATTCACCAAAGAGAAAAAAGCACTTAGAAATTAAAAATATGATGGAAATAACAGAATAATTGGAAAATAAGTTTTAAGAAAATTTTCCTGAAATTAGAATTAAAGAGACAAAAAGAAAAAGCTAAAATAAAGGTTATATCAGGAGGTCCAATGTCTAACAACAAGAGAACAGAAGTATAAGTGGGGGGACTGTATATCAACTGTAATTAAAAAATAAATAAGTGTGGGAGAAAATAAATAGTAAATAAATTACAGCTATACAGAATAAAACAAATCAACCTCAAAAAATCATTTTGCATAAAAATAAAGTCCGAGAACTCTACACAAACTATATATACATAATACCATTTTCTAAAGTTTCCAAACAAGTAAAACTAAATGGTAGTTCAGTTTCACATAAATAAATAATCAACTATTTTTGTTTCCATTCTTAAGTTGTATGGGAGGTTCACAGGTCATTTATCATTGTGTCATAGCTTACATAAGCAAATTTTATTTTTCTATAAATAAAATATTTTATGCATAATAAAAAATTGAAAACAAAATCAGCTTTTTTTCCAGTCAGATAAAGCACTTGACAGGTTAGTGAAAAGTATGGTGAAAAATAAAAATTAATATTATAATAGTTTTCTACAACTAATGTTTCCAGATCCAGTCTTCAAGTTTTCCAGATTGAAAGGACCCACAGTACTCAGCCCAACAATGCCAACAAGAATCATACAACGACACATAATTGTAAAACCTCAGAAAAACACAGATAATGAGTAGACTATTTAAAATTCTAAAGAGAAAAACAAGACCTACCCAGAAAATCAACAATCAGTATAGCACCAGTTTCTTCAATAGCAATATTCACAGTTATAAATCAAAAACACAGTACTTTACAAAATTCTATGGGGAAAATTATTTCCAACCTAAAATTCCACACCTGGCCAATGAAGTATTAAAATAAATTTGAAAGCCTGACTAGGCGATGGTTCAGTGGATAGAACGTCAGACTTCAGACCCAGGTTCAAAACCCTGAGGTTGCCGGCTTGAGCACAGGCTCACCAGCTTGAGCGCGGGATCATAGACATGACCCCATGGTCGCTGACTTGAGTAAGTGGTCACTCACTCTGCTGTAGCCCCCTATCAAGGCACATATGAACAACTAAGGTGCTACAACGAAGAATTGATGCTTCTCATCTCTCTCCCTTCCTGTCTGTCTGTTCCTCTCTCTGTTGGAAGGAAAGAAGGAAGGGAGGGAGGGAGGGAGGGAGGCGAGAGAGAAAGAGAGAGAGAGAGAGAGAGAGAGAGAGAAGAAAATAAAGAAATTTTGAAATAGGCATTATCTCCCACATATACTTTTTCATAAGCTTCTAGCAGAGGTCCCCAAACTTTTTACACAGGGGGCCAGTTCACTGTCCCTCAGACCGTTGGAGGGCCGCCACATACAGTGCTCCTCTCACTGACCACCAATGAAAGAGGTGCCCCTTCCGGGAGTGCGGAGGGGGGCCGGATAAATGGCCTCAGGGGGCCGCATGCGGGGACGCCTGTATGTGCTTCATGAAAAGAAAGGAATAAACCAATAAAGAAAATGACATAAAATCAAGAAAACAGATCTGATATTTATTAACAGATGAAGGACTCTGAGAACAAGTGGTATGCAATAGTCTTGCAGAGCAATCAATTCAGACCAGAGTTGATTTAGATTTTTTTTTTCTTTTTTAAGTGAGAGGAGGGGAGATAGAGGGACAGACTCCCACATGTGCCCAGACCTACCAGTTCCACTGGGCAGCCCCTGGGGGCCAATGCTGAAATCAACCGAGCTATCCTCAGCACCTGAGGCTGACACTCGAACCAACACTAGCTGCAGGAGGGGAAGACAGAGAGAAGGCAGAGAGGGAGGGGAAGAAAAGCAGATGGTCATTTCTCATGTGTGCCCTGACCAGTGATTGAACCCATTACGTCCAGAAGCTGGGCCAACACTATCCACTGAGCCAACCAGCCAGGGCTGGATTTAAATTTCTTATCTCTCCTGCCCACATATTACTAAAATTTTAATTAAATTTAATATATATCTCAATATATATGTCATGAAGTTTCTACAAGATATATCATTAAGAAAAAGATAAAACTGAGAAGACTACATGATGTTTCTCAAAGTCTTGAAAAAAGGCTTATAATTCTTTCCGAATTTGTAAATTAACCAATCACAGCTCTAAACAATAAAAATTGAAGCAATTAACTCAAGAGACAAAAAAAATGTATAAAATGGGAAATATGATCATAATATACTCTAAGGTGAAAGTTGTAAAGAATTTACATGGGTATAATGTAAACAGTATACTGAAGTTTAACTAAAAGTTTAGTAAGCTGTGGGCAGGAAAGATAATAGATCTAAATCATTACCCTCATTGTAAGACATCAGCAGATACCTAAAACAGAAAAAAATAGCATAAGCAAATTATTTAGAAAATATTTACATAAATTTCAGAATAAAGTTTAAAGTGTAAACATGGTTGCTTGAGGGAAGAGGGAAATAGGACAGAGACTTCAGGTTATTAGAACCCTGTAATAGCTTTTTAAAAAATTATTTTAGCCCTGGCCAGAGAGAGCTCAGTTGGTTAGAGTACTGTCCTGAAGCACAGAGGTTGCCGGTTCAATCCCTGGTCAGGGCACAAACAGGTATAGGTAAATGTTCCTATCTCTCTCTATCCCTCCCTCCTTTCCTCTTTCTAAATTCAATAAAAAATAGACATTTTTTTAAAGTTTTAAAAAATTGTTTCATACCATGTGACAAACATACAAAATAAAATAAATTTTCCTTTTGTTAGATATGCTGAAGAAAATACTTGTGAGAGCTTTAAGATCCTGAAAGATGGTAGGTAGCATGAGTCTATAAAAAGTCACAAATTTTTGCCTGACCTGTGGTGGCACAGTGGATAAAACGTCGGCCTGGAAATGCTGAGGTTGCCGGTTCAAAACCCTGGTCAAGGCACATATGGGAGTTGATGCTTCCAGCTCCTCCCCCTTCTCTCTCTCTGTCTCTCTCTCTCCTCTCTCTCTCTCTCTGTCTCTCTCTCTCCTCTCTCTCTCTCTCTCCCTCTCTCTCTCCTCTCTAAAAAATGAATAAATAAAATTAAATTTTAAAAAATGGCATTGCTAATGCAAAATTTTAAAAAAAGTCACAAATTTTTTTAAATAGATTCACAAGCAAGAAGAATATTTTACACTTATAATTGTGTTGAAAATAAAGAGATAACGTTTAAATTCTTAGTTTCCACAATTCTCTGAAGGACTAAGGACAAAGACACATATCTAAAATAATTTCTTAACTTCTTTGTTCCTATAGCTTATTGTTGGCTTAAAGTCACAATTCAGTCTTCCTTTGTCAGAATGCTTTTCAGAGCTTCCAGCTGTGATTTCAAAAATGGTACTGAGACAATACAGAATTGTGAAGCCACAGATAAGAGATACAAACAGGAACAACAACAACAAAATCACAAGGATAATCACAAATCTTTAAGGAGAACAATAAGACAGTATCTATGAAAAAACATTTAAAATATTCAAATAACACAAAAAGGAATGGCTTTTTGATATTTTTCACACCGAACGTGTGATACTGTGATTTATAATACATGTCTATTTTCCTCTTCTGTCCCAGTTCCTGTATCACTGTTCCTAAAACTATTGGAATCTCTTAAAGGGTAAGAATAATAGGAGTAACTTTTTGTTGGTCAAATAAGTTAGTAAATATGATGTATATGTTTGCTCGCTTTGGGAGTGGGAGACAGGCTATAAGCTGGCAAAGTCATTATAGCCTAAGGCTTAGTTTTAAGACAGCCTTTTCCTCCCTTCTAATACTAAGGTCTTCTCAAAACTAAGCTTTTCCCCACACCCTTGACTGTTGCATGATAGGAGGTGGTGTACTCTTATGAGGAATCCCATTTATGCCTCAGATAAGTGGCTTTGTATCAGAGACTTCCTTATTTGTATATTGGCTTAAAGGCTTTTATATTCTACACTATAAAATGAAGTAGACCAGGGGCTCTCGCTCTCTCAGTTCCTGCTATCAGCATTGCAGAGGTCTCCCTGATCCCTTGCCCTCTATGGGAAAAGTAGGTTTTCTGCTTTTCCCTTGGTTTCTCTTGTGGCTTGCCTGTCTTGGTGACACCAATGAACAGAATGGCCCACCATCCTCCAACTCCGCCATTACTTTACTGTCTGCCCAAATTCAATGATAACCTGCATGTGAATGGCCATGATGGCGGCCCCTGACCATATACTTTTGTTATAATATTCAAAATAGCTTCAGATCATAAAGATAAAATGGTTGTCATCTCATTCATAACAAGCCCCTTTCAACTACACCTGAATTTATAATAATCAAGTGACTTTTGGAAAACCCTTCAGTCACCTAAGAATAGGGGCTAGTTGCCAAGGGAACTGGCCAGGTAATTAGAGGATTGGAACTTTCATTTCACCCCACTCGACCCTTTAACCTCTACCCCTGTGAAAAGGACAGAAGAACTAAGGATTGCTGTTCAAACCACCACTGGTCAATGATTCAATCATTAGCAAACACAATAAAACACTAGAGACACATACCCTCAGAATGATAAAAATAAGATGCAAAAGTCAAATTAGTCTTGATTCTGTATCAATCTACAAAATATAATGATATAGAACTATGAGCAAAAAAATAAGGTATATATATCACAAAATAGTATGTAGATCCAAGCCAGGTAATTAATACTGTGGCCTAAATTCTCCTGAGCTACAATCAGATCATAAAACCTTTATTCCAACTTCCACAAAGCTAACCATCTGACTGTAGAAAATTGCCTGAATTCCACCTTTATGCAGAGGAACTTAAGCAAGATCACATAATACATTAAGGCCCTCTGGGCAAACATTCCTAGGAAGGATATATTAATCTCACAAGCATTTATCTGCTTACACTTAATTTTAACCATTTGGTATAACTCCTCACAAATTGTGTCAAGACAATGTATGACACCCAAGGAATATGAAAAATGGAAGAAAGCTCATCAAAAAAGTGTTTCTAGTCATAAGCATTCACACTTACAATAACAAAACTGGGTTATTGTTTTCTTCAGCTGTTCTGCATCCTTGTAGCAAACAATTCCAAGGAGTAGGAAACCTGGACACTGTTACAAGTTTGCATAATAGTACAGTTGAGCCCTGAATAACCTATAATTGTCAAAAACAAGTTTAATGTTGGTAAGCCTCTGGTGAGCTTAAGCCAGAAAATAGTATTTAATACATTCTGGTCTTACACTATGATAAAGTGGTTATTTAAATGTGCATTTGGACAGATGAAGCCACCTCCAGATTGATAGAAAGGGTTGGGATTCAAAACAGGCTGGGTCACACACCCATGTGTAGCAGTTAAAAATCCAGAAAGATATCCTGACTGCAGAGGTCACTTCTGAGAAGCAAGAGGTACCAGCCTGGCATGAGGCCCCCAGCCCAGGGTTCCAGTGCTAGGAAGAGAAATCTCCATAACTTTTGGCTGTGAAAACCAGTAGCTATTGTGGCTAAGTCAGACAGAGTATTGCTTGGAGTCTCAGGCATTCCTCTTAAAGACACATACCAGGACTTACTGGTTGAGGAATTCATTCACTCTAAGCTCTAGCACTGGGGAAGCAGCTCAAAAGGTGCCAGGGATATTAGGGGAGGAACTGAATTGTCAGGCTTTGAGGCAAAGACTGAAGAGACAGCTTCCTCCCAGACAAAAGTGCTGGCAGAAAACATCATTCCATTGCTAGCCCACCCAACCAGATTCTAGTGGCTTTTCCATACAAATGGCCTATCTCAGCTCATGCTACAGACTTTCCTAAAATCTTTCAAGGGTTCACAAATCCCCAACATCTGGTCTCGGTGTGCCCGTACCTCTTGTTAAGTGGCCCTAGGCCTGGCACAAGCGGCACAAGTGGTACTGACCTCTGCCTGCACCTTCCAGGTGGGCCTGGAGCCAGCGTACTCTGTGGCCAGCTTCAGATTTTGCAGGCCAAAACGGAAAGGCACAAAATATTCAAAGTGATAAAAAGCGAGAACCTACAATGAACATCTCTACCCAGCAAGGCTACCTACCATTTAAAATTGAGAGAGAACTAAAGAGTTTCCCAGACAGAAAAAGCTAAATGAGTTCATCACCAACCCAGTATTCCAAGAAATGTTAAAGGGCCTTCTTTAAGAAAAAAAAAAAAACCCAGATAAACAATATGAATAATAAAATGGCAATAAATACCTGTCTATCAACAATTACTTTAAATGCAAATGGATTAAAAGCTTCAATCAAAAGACACAGGGTGGCTGAATGGATAATAAAACAAGACCCTTACCTATTCTGTCTAAAAGACACTCATTTCAGATCAAAAACATATACAGCCTGACCAGGCAGTGGCACAGTGGATAGAGTATCGGACTGGGACACAGAGGACCCAGGTTCAAAACCCTGAGCTTGGGCTCATCCAGTTTGAATAGGAGCTCACCAGTTTGAGTGCAGGGTCACTGACTTGAGCATAGGATTATAGACATGACCCCTCTGGTAGCCGGCTTGAAGCCCAAGGTTGCTGGCTTGAGTCCAAGGTCGCTGGCCCAAGCAAGGGGTCACGTGCTAGCTGTAGACCCTCCCCCCCAGTCAAGGTTCATATTAGAAAGCAATCAGCCTGACCAGGCGGTGGCGCAGTGGATAGAGCGTCAAACTGGGATGCGGAAGGACCCAGGTTCGAGACCTCGAGGTCGCCAGCTTGAGCGCGGGCTCATCTGGTTTGAGCAAAACTCACCAGCTTGGACTCAAGGTCGCTGGCTCCAGCATGGGGGTTACTCGGTTTGCTGAAGGCCTGTGGTCAAGGCACATATGAGAAAGCAATCAATGAACAACTAAGGTGTCGCAATGCGCAATGAGAAACTAATGATTGATGCTTCTCATCTCTCTGTTCCTGTCTGTCTGTCCCTGTCTATCCCTCTCTCTGACTCTCTCTCTGTAGAAAAAAAAAAAAAAGAAAGCAATCAATGAACAACTAAGGAGCTGCAACGAAGAATTGATGCTTCTCATCTCTCTCCCTTCCTGTCTGTCCCTGTCCCTCTCTCTGTCTCTCTCTGTGTCTGTCACACACACACACAAAAGAATGAAATCTTGCCACCTGCAACGACATGGATAGACCTAGAGGGTATTGTGTTGAAATAAGTCAAACAGAGAGACACACGCCATATGATTTCACTTATATGTGGAATCTAAAACACAAAATGAACAAACAAGTAGAACAGAAACAGACCCATAGACACAGAGAACATTTTGATGGCTGCCAGATGGGAGGAGGGTTGGGGGGAGTGGTGAAGAGATTAAGAAATACAAATTGGACCCTGGCGGGTTGGCTCAATGGTAGAGCATTGGCCCAGAGTGTAGAAGTCCCAGATTCAATTCCTGGTCAGGGTACACAGGAGAAGCAACCATCTGTTTCTCCACTCCTCCGCCTCCCCCTTCTCTCTCTCTTTTCCTCCCACAGCCATGGCTTGATTGGTTCGAGGGCATCGGCTGGGGCACTGAGGATGGCTCCACGTAGCCTCTGCCTCATGCACTAAAAATAGATGAGTTGCGAGCATGGCTCCAAATGGGCGGAGTATCAGCCCCAGGCAGGGGTTTCTGGGTGGATTCTGGTCAGGGTGCATGTGGGAGTCTGTCTCTCCAACTCCCCTCCTCTCACTTGGGAAAAAAAGAAATACAAATTGGTAGTTACAGAATAATCATGGGGATGTAAATAAAGTACAGCATAGAAGATAGAGTCGATAATACTGTAACAGCTATGTATGGTGTGAGATGGGTACTAGGTTTATCGAGGTGATCATTTGCAAGATGTATGAATATCTAATTACTGGGTTGTACACCTAAAACTAATATAAGTCAACTGTAATTCGAAAATAAATTATTTAAAAATAAATGAAAAGACTATCTTTTAAAAGTGTGTACTTGTGCCTGACCAGGCGGTGGCGCAGTGGATAGAGTGTCGGACTGGGATGCGGAGGACCCAGGTCGCCAGCTTGAGCACGGGCTCATCGGGTTTGAGCAAAGCTCACCAGCTTGAACCCAAGGTCGCTGGCTCGAGCAAGGGGTCACTCGGTCTGCTGTAGTCCCCCCCCCCCCATCAAGGCACATATGAGAAATCAATCAATGAACAACTAAGGAACCACAACGAAGAATTGATGTTTCTCATCTCTCTCCCTTCTTGTCTGTCTGTCCCTATCTGTCCCTCTCTCTGACTCTCCCTGTCTCTGCCACAAAAAAGTGTACTTGTATAGCTATTTAACATATGAAATTTTTATTAATAAAGCAAGAAATATGCTCCCTAAGATTATATATGTTTTATCTAATAAACTTCCATTTCATTTTCCACAGAGCACCCATATGGGAGAGGTTATACTGATTGATATTCAGTTCCTCTGATGCATTATTGTTTATGCTTCTTATGAAGAAATGCTCAGAAGTAAATAGATCAGAATTAGCAATCTCTTTCACTCTTATGGCACAAATTTTGTACATATATATATTTAAAGTGCTGCTAAGATGAAAATCTCAATAAATGCAGAATTAGCCTTAAAAAAGAAATTTCAAGTTTTCTTGATTCTAGTATTTGAGACTCTTAGATTCATTCATTCAGAAGGGCTTTTTGCCTCTGTGTTAAAAATGAGAATAGGGTTTGTATAAACCAGGAAAAAAATCACCACAACAGAAACTTAACTAGGTACTCAGTAGCACTTCAGTCACATTCACAGTACTCAAATCAAGATATGCATGTGTCCTGGCCAGCTGGATCAGTGGTAGAGCATCCACCCAGTTTGTGGATGTCCCAGGTTCAATTCCAGGTCAGGGAAAACAGGAGACGTGCCCATCTGCTTCTCCACCCCTCTCTCTCTTGCTTTGCCCCCCCCCACCTCCTGCAGCCATGGCTCTATTGCAGCAAGTTGGCCCCAGGTGCTGAGGGTGGCTCTATTCCCCCTCACATACTAAGAGTTCTGTTACTGAAAAACAGAGCAACGCACCAAATGGGCAGAGCATCGCCCCCTAGTGGGCTGGCCAGGTGGATCTCGGTTGGGGCACATGCAGAGGAGTCTGTCTCCCTGCCTCCTCCCCTCTCACTGAATTTAATAAAAGAGATATGCATGTGAAAAAGTTATAAATTTATTTCTGACTTGTCTTTGCTAGCTGGATTTCACAAAACAACCATTTTCTCATCAGAAAGAGAAAAGAAAAAGGAAGGGGGAGGTGAGGCTAAGTTTTTTTTTTTAAGATGCTACAATCTTGGGCTTAAAAGGTGAAGCTGTTCAATATCTATTGCAGAATAGATTCTTTAAAATTAGTAATTTTTTAAATTAAAAATTAAATTTATTGGGGTGACATTGGTTAATAATAAGCAATTATATATATTAGAGAAAATATAACAAGTTAAAAACATATTTACTAAGTCATCTGTGATATTATACACTTTAACATTCATTCTAAACTTGCTTTCATGTTTTCTCTGTCTCGTAGTCTCTCTCTTGCACTTTCTCTGGTCTAATGAAGCAGAGTAAGTGATCAAGTCCTTTGTTGGAAGCTATAGTCTTAAAAGAGGCCTTAAAACCTTTTCAGAAGTTATTTACTAAACATAAGAACCCCTAAATTTGGGAGAATTAGGTGGAAGGACTGAGGGGGAAGAAAAATAATCCTTGTTAGTTTCAGAATTTAGGCCAACAAATGTTTTGTACAACTAATTTGTTAAGAATTAGTTCTGCCTGACCAGGCGGTGGCGTAGTGAATAGAGCATCAGACTGGGATGCAGAGGACCCAGGCTCGAGACCCCGAGGTCGCCAGCTTGAGTGCGGGCTCATCTGGTTTGAGCAAAGCTCACCAGCTTGGACCCAAGGTCGCTGGCTCGAGCAAGGGGTTACTCGGTCTGCTGTAGCGCCCCCCCCCCCCAAGGCACATATGAGAAAGCAATCAATGAACTACTAAGGTGTCTCAATGAAAAACTAATGATTGATGCTTCTCATTTCTCTTCATTCCTGTCTGCCTGTCCCTATCTATCCCTCTCTCTGATTCTCTGTCTCTGTTAAAAAAAAAAAAAAAAAAGAAGCAAAAAAGGAATTAGTTCCATAACCTGCTTGGTAATTTAAAATAAGACTTTGGGAGTATATTAGGATTGACCGAGAAAATTCTTAAAAATATACTGCAAACAGTAAGAATCATTAGTACAATGCAGCAGAATTAGCAATTCATTAAAGAATACTCTCAGCAGTACCAGAAGATATAAGCAGAGGGTCTCCAGAAATCATGATATGAAAGCTTCCTAATATCATCTTTCCCAGTATGGTAAGAAAGGAATTAATTAATTACCTGATACTAATATATGCTAAAAAGAAGAGTTAAGTTCAAATAAATCTGTCAATATCTGATTAAGATTCTAGCTCAGAAACCAAATCTAGTAATTTCTCTCAAACTAAAACAATTCACCCAAACCAGAGAAGCAAAATATCAGATAATGCTTTCCAGATTACAACTTTGCATTGTAGGATCAAATTTGTCTAACAGTGTCAACAAAAGTGTCAGCACTTCAGAATACTATTATAAAAAATATATGATGTGCCCTGGCCGGTTGGCTCAGCGGTAGAGCGTCAGCCTAGCGTGCGGAGGACCCGGGTTCGATTCCCGGCCAGGGCACACAGGAGAAGCGCCCATTTGCTTCTCCACCCCTCCGCCGCGCTTTCCTCTCTGTCTCTCTCTTCCCCTCCCGCAGCCGAGGCTCCATTGGAGCAAACATGGCCCGGGCGCTGGGGATGGCTCTGTGGCCGCTGCCTCAGGCGCTAGAGTGGCTCTGGTCGCAACATGGCGACGCCCAGGATGGGCAGAGCATCGCCCCCTGGTGGGCAGAGCGTAGCCCCATGGTGGGCGTGCCGGGTGGATCCTGGTCGGGCGCATGCGGGAGTCTGTCAGACTGTCTCTCCCTGTTTCCAGCTTCAGAAAAATGGGAAAAAAAATATATATATATATATATGATGTGACGACTGGATAAAGAAGATGTAGTACATAGATATCATACAATGAGATATTACTCAGCCATAAAAAAGAATGAAATCTTAATATTTGCAACAACATGGATGGACCTAGAGAGTACTGTGTTGAGTGAAATAAGTTAAATAAAAAAAGACAAATGCCATATAACTTCATTTACTTGTGAAATCTAAAACACAAAATAAATGAACAAACAATACAGAAACAGACTGATGGTTGCCAAATGGGAGAAGGGTTGGGGGGCTGAGTGACAAAGGATTAAGAAGTACAAATTGGTGCCTGACAGGTGGTGGCACAGTGGATAAAAGCATCAACCCAGAATGCTGAGGTCACTGTTTTGAAACCCCAAGGTCGCTGGCTCTGAGCACAGGCTGCCAGTGTGCAGTCACTGACTTGTGTGGGGGAATCATCCACACAAACCCAAAGCTTGCTAGCTTGAATCCAAAGTTTGCTGGCATGAAAAGCTCAAGGTCACTGGTTTGAGCAATGGAACACTGGCATAGCCCTGGTCAAGGCAGTATGAGAAGCTCAATGTACAACTAAAGAGAAAGCAACTACGAGTCGATGCTTCTCACTGATGCTCCCTTTCTGTCTGTCTGTCTGTCAATAAAAGTATGTTTAAAAACTAATTTTAAAAAAGAAGTACAGTCTGAATGATTGATGCTTCTCATCTCTCTCCGTTCCTGTCTGTCCCTATCTATCCCTCTCTCTGACTCTGTCTTTGTAAAAAAATAAAAAATAAAAAAAAAATAAAAACACCTTTAAAAAAGAAGTACAGTCTGACCAGGTGGTGGCACAGTGGATAGAGCGTTGGACAGGGATGTGGAGGACCCAGGTTCGAGACCCCGAGGTCACCAGCTTGAGTGCGGGCTCATCTGGTTTGAGCAAGGCTCACCAGCTTGAGCCCAAGGTCTCTGGCTCGAGCAAGGGGTTACTCGGTCTGCTGTAGCCCCCCGGTAAAGGCATATATGAGAAAGCAATCAGTGAACACCTAAGGAGCTGCAACGAAGAATTAGTGTTTCTCATCTCTCTCCCTTTCTGTCTGTCCCTCTCTCTGTCTCTGTCACAAAATAAATAAATAAAATTAAAATGCTTAAAAAAAGAATTAAATAAAAAAGTACAAATTGGTAGTTACAAAAAAGTCAGGAAGATGTAAAGTACAACATAGGAAAGATAGTCAATAATACTTTATGCACGGTGCCAGGGTGGGTACTATACTTATTGGGGGAAACACTTCTTAAGTTATATAAATATCTAACTATTATGCTGTATATCTGAAACTAATATAAATATTGAATGTAAAAAAAATTGATGTAAAATCTAAGAAGATCATTAAATCACAAGTATGATAAACAAGCAACATTTGCTATCTTACTACACTAAGAAGAAAAAAATTGCTAGCCCTGGTCGGTTAGCTCAGCTGGTTAGAGCATTGTCCCAATATACTAGGTTGTGGGTTCAATCCCCAGTCAGAGCCCATACAAGAATCAACCAATAAATGCATAAATAAGAGGAACAACAAACTGGTATTTCTCTCTCTTCTCTCTCTAAAATAATTTTATTTTTATTAAGTGAGATGGGGAGGCAGAGACAGAACCCCACCATGCACCCTGACCGAAATCCACCCAGCAAGCCCTCTACTAGGCGATGATCTGCCTGTCTGGGCCGCTGCTCCATTGCTCATCAACCATGCTATTTTAGCCTCTAAGCCATGCTATTTTAGCGTCATGAAGCCATCCTCAGTACCCAGGGCCAACTTTGCTAGAGCCATGGCTGTGGGGGGGGGGGGGGGGGGGAGGGAGAGAGAGAGAGAGAGAGAGAGAGAGAGAGAGAGGGATATTGGGGGATGTGGAGAAGCAGATGGTCACTTCTCATATGTGCCATAACCGGGAATCAAACCCAGGACTTCCACACACCAGGCTGACACTCTACCACTGAGCCAACCAGCCAGGGCCAATAATTTTTTGTTAAAGAAATTGCTAGCAAGAAATTCTTCCTTTTAGTGCTCAATAGACTCAGGCCATCCCACATCACCACATCTGATTTCCTGAGAGATGCTGTATTATAATTCCAGAGCCTTCTTTTACCTCAGTAGACTGAAATTTCTATTATTTTGAGTTGGAATTTTTTTAAGACAAAATTTCTTTGGATTTCAGAGATCACAGACATTGAAGAAGACAATGCTTTGCAAAAAAAAAAAAATTGAGCACTGATTAAAAAACAAAAGCGACTAAAGATCTACGTATAATAAATGTCTAGATGCTTAAACATGCCACAAACTTTCTTAATTATTCTGAAGAACATGGCTATACATTAAACAGTACTGTAAATACAAAGTCAAGAAAATTTAGGCACTGAAGCACTGAAGCATGTGGTAGTACTGGGGGTAGGAAATACTAATTGACATTATGCCTCATCTTTAACGCTGTAACAAAAGTAGGTAGAATTTGCCAGACCAGGAGGTGGCGCAGTGGACAGAGCACCAGACTGGGATGCAGAGGACCCAGGTTCAAAACCCTAAGGCCAATGGCTTGAACATGGGCTCATCCAGTTTGAGTACGGGATCACCAGCTTGAGCGTAGGGTTGCTGGCTTGAGTGTGGGATCATAGACATGAACCCATAGTCACTAGTAGCTTGAATCCCAAGGTCGCTGGCTTAAGCAAGGGGTCACTCACTCTGCTGTACCCAGGCCCCACCCATCAAGGCACATATGAAAAAGCAATTCAATGAACAACTAAGGTACCAAAACGAAGAACTGATGCTTCTCATCTCTCTCCTTTCTTGTCTGTCTATCCCTACCTGCCCCTCTCTCTGTCAAAAAAAAAAAAAAAAAAGAAATTATGCATATTAAAAGAACCATATAGTATCTTAGAATTAGGAAAGTGATAGTTCAACTCTTGTTACCACTATAACCAACATCTGAGCATCGTATTCTGCTTTGGAGACCATGATTTATGAGCAATACTGAAGAACTGAAACAATTAAGAGTGATGTACCAACATGACTAAATATTCAAAATTATGATGTGATAAAACACCAGTGCTTGCTTCAGCAGCATATATTCTAAATTTGGAACAATACAGAGAAGATTAGCTTGGCCTCTGCATGAGGACAATATTTAATCTGTAAAGCACTCAATATTTTTCATGGACCTTTGGCGTCCTTAGTGAACTCATGTTGAAACCACAAATCTGAATCTGTGACTGCCAACAATCTACGTGATTTGGAGTTTCCCAGTGGAACCCAGGTTACAAATTCATTTAGCCTCTCAAGGAATCCCAGAATCTCATAGCTAAAAGGTTATTTAAGGCATTCTTTAGGTCAGCTATTTCCTTGAGCTATCTACTTCAGGTCTTATTGATGGCTGCAAGGTTATCCTTGGCAAGACTCACATTAGCAAATAACAGTGGTCAAAAGCACGATTTTGGAGCTAGAAAGACTTGGTTCTAACATACAGTAAACTTCTTACTAATTGGGTGAGCTTGACAAATCACTTCAGCCTAAATTTGTTTTCTTACTTATAAATTAATTTATGAGATGGTAATACTTCACAGTACAGTGTTTGTAGTGAGGATTTACTACTGTATTCTAACATTTAAAATGCTTAAAACAGCCTGACCAGGCAGTGGCACAGTGGATAGAGCATCGGACTGGGATGCAGAGGACCCAGGTTCGAGACCCCGAGGTCGCCTGGCTTGAGCGCAGGCTCATCTGGCTTGAGCAAAAAGCTCACCAGCTTGGACCCAAGGTCGCTGGCTCGAGTCGCTGGCTCGAGCAAGGTGTTACTCGGTCTGCTGAAGGGCCATGGTCAAGGCACATATGAGAAAGCAATTGCCTGACCAGGCGGTGGCGCAGTGGATAGAGCGTCAAACTGGGATGCGGAAGACCCAGGTTCGAGACCCGAGGTCGCCAGCTTGAGCAAGGGCTCATCTGGTTTGAGCAAAAGCCCACCAGCTTGAACCCAAGGCCCCTGGCTCCAGCAAGGGGTTACTTGGTCTGCTAAAGGCCCGCGGTCAAGGCACATATGAAAAAGCAATCAATGAACAACTAAGGTGTTGCAACGTGCAATGAAAAACTAATGATTGATGCTTCTCATCTTTCTGCATTCCTGTCTGTCTGTCCCTGTCTATCCCTCTCTCTGACTCACTCTCTGTCTCTGTAAAAAAAAAAAAAGAAAGCAATCAATGAACAACTAAAGTGTTGAAATGAAAAACTGATGATTGATGTTTCTCATCTCTCTCCATTCCTGTCTGTCCCTATCTATCCCTCTCTCTGACTCTCTCTCTGTCCCTGTAAAAAATAAATAAAATAAAATA
Source organism: Saccopteryx leptura (assembly GCF_036850995.1). NCBI lineage: Eukaryota > Metazoa > Chordata > Mammalia > Chiroptera > Emballonuridae > Saccopteryx > Saccopteryx leptura. The sequence continues at coordinate 47,145,518 of NC_089512.1, read as the reverse complement.
AAATAAAATGCTTAAAACAATAAATATTTGTTGAATTAAAAATAAAAAAAGAATATTGCAAAAGTCTAGGGATAAGGAACTATTCAGAGACACACATTGTGAAGTCAATTCATGCCTGCAGAGGCATTGCACACAATTCTGATTGGCTTTAACTGGAGAAATACAAGGAACTAGATGTTAGTTCAATATGCTGGATTTGTCTAACAGAGGCATCCACAAGTAGAATGGCCTTAATTGAGAGATTCTGAGAGGCCAGATAACCACTTGCAGAGAATGTTTCAGAGTTAAATAAAATGATTATAGAAGTGAGTCCCAAGTTAACATGTTGTGTTAATGAAAGGCTCAAAAAGAAAAGTGGAACCTTCTCAGGACAATGCTCTAGCACTCCTGTCTTGCCCCTACATATGGCTATAGTAATTTGGCAGGGGAAAAATATCCAAAAACACAGAATTAAAAATAATCATTGCTAATGACTGCCAGATTACCTGCTAATCACACTATCTGAAAGCAATGACCAATAAGCCAATTACTTCTTTTCCTTTTTTAAAGCACTGTTTGGAGTTTAGGAAGACTGTGACGTCTGGACTTCTAGCAATTTCATTGTGGCCTTTTGAAAACAGATATGAAAAGCAATGGGAAACTTTCATTTATTTCTTTTATTTAAATTTCTGCTTTACCCATTTCTACCACAAGAGTTAGTTTTTGAACTTCAAATCTTGCTTTGTTATTTTGTTTCGTTTTGTTTTTTGACAGAGACAGAGAGGAGTCACAGAGAGAGACAGATTAGGGTCAGAAAGACAGGAAGGGAGAGAGATTAGAAGCTTCAATTCTTCCTTGCGGCTCCTTAGTTGTTCATTGATTGCTTTCTCATATGTGAAAGCCCCCTTGACCGGGGGCTACAGCACAGCAAGTGACCCCTTGCTCAAGCCAGTGACCTTGGTTGGGCTCAAGCCAGAGACCTTTGGGCTCAAGCTAGTGACCATGCGGTCATGTTTATGATCCCACACTCAAGCCAGTGACCCTGGGTTTCAAACCTGGGTCCTTTGCATTCTAGTCCAATGCTCTATCCACTGCGCCAGCACCTGGTCAGGCTTGCTTTATTGTTAAGACAAATTGTTTTCATTTTTTCTTAGGTGTTTTAGGAAAATTAGTCTATTTAGATGTATCTTCCAATAGTTGGCAGCTTACCAACTTGTTGGCAATCTAGATCCTTCTAAGATCTCCTACATGCTCTCTGCCTTTATATTGTACTTTTCTCACTAAATAAATGATAAAAACTTACAATATTGAGGCACCTGTGCTGCAGCAGAATGAACAAAGAATTTAGACTCAGCCATGTACTAGCCCTCTGGTCTTAGTTAAATTTAAGAATTTCCTATGAGCTCTGGCCGGTTGGCTCAGTGGTAGAGCATCGGCCTGGCATGCAGGAGTCCCGGGTTCGATTCCCGGCCAGGGTACAGAGGAGAAGCACCCATCTGCTTCTCCACCCCTCTCCCTCTCCTTCTCCCCTGTCTCTCTCTTCCCCTCCCGCAGCCGAGGCTCCATTGGAGCAAAGGTGGCCCGGGTGCTGGGGATGCTCTATGGCCTCTGCCTCAGGTGCTAGAAAGGCTCTGGTTACAACAGAGCAACGCCCCAGATGGGCAGAGCATCGCCCCCTGGTGGGCATGCCGAGTGGATCCCGGTTGGGCGCATGTGGGAGTCTGTCTGACTATCTCCCTGTTTCCAACTTCAGAAAAAATAAAATAAAAAAATAAATAAAAATAAAAATAAAGAATTTCCTATGAATGGATTGCTCCAGCTCCCAAGTTCACTGCTGCTCAGCCTGAGGTCGCAGACTGGTCTGAAGGTGTGCAGGTGCCCTCTGTGGCTACTCAGTTTCCTACTGAAGACTGGTCTGAAGCCCCCAATGCTCAGGCCACTGAATAGGTGGGAACAACCACTGAGGGGGACTTAGCTGTTCTTTCACAGACTCTTAACAGAATGGAAATAAGGTTAACAAAAAATAAGCAGTTTCTAAAAAAAAATTTTTTTTTTAAATCAGGGTAAGCCCTAATTACCTTGTTTGTAAAAATGAAGATCAGACCTACCTCAAAAAGCTGACATGCAACTTAAATTACATTTTGTATACAGATAAAGGTCTTGCATATATTATATACTCAAGAAGCTGAGTATGACCTCATATAATAGTTATTAAAACAAATTCACTTCCACAAAACATTCTTGCAAAGATTACTACTAACTACATGGAAAAGATTCTTAATTATCAAATGAGTCATTAAAGTTCAGTATTCTCAAGGCAGGTTTCTTGGTGTTTTATGACAAAAAGAAAGATGATATAGGGATGGTTTTCACCTTCATCCCTCTTTAACTATAATTATGCAACATTATATTGTGGTTAATGTGACACTTTAATCTGAGCTCTCTCTTTCACCCCACCCTCAATCTCACAATGCAGAAATAGTTCACAGAGATTGTTTATTTAACTGGCTATCTCACTAAACAGAAGAGGCCTTATCTTAGATACTGTGTGTGTGTGTGTTTTTTTTTGTTTTTTTTTTTATAATTTTTTTTATTTATTTTTATTTATTCATTTTTTTTTTTAGAGAGGAGAGAGAGAGAGAGAGACAGAGAAAGAGAGGAGAGAGAGACAGGGGGGAGGAGCTAGAAGCATCAACTCCCATATGTGCCTTGACCAGGCAAGCCCAGGGTTTCGAACCGGCAACCTCAGATTTCCAGGTCGACGCTTTATCCACTGCGCCACCACAGGTCAGGCCTTATCTTAGATACTGTAAATAACCACTCTCTTTTTCTTATTTTGTTTAGATATCTGATCATCCAGAATGTCATTGCTTACATTTTAATGATGAACACTATTAAAATAATTCTAGGGAATTATTACAGTATTTTGCTACTCATTGGAAAAAGATAAGTTATTTAAAAGTAATAACATAAGAAACAAACAAAAAAGGAAAGAAACCAAACAAGGTTAGTGATGAAATTAGTCTTTGTCCCTGCTCTTCAATTTCTTTCCTCATTCAAACAAGCTGACCTAGTTACCAATACGTATTTGAAAAAAGGAAAAATTTCTTCTACTTTTTTCTTGCCCCTTGCTTGACAAAAAAATGGTGTTCTCTGATTCTCTGAAATGGTCAACAAGGTAAAGAAGCAAGAATGCTGAACACACAGCCAGAGGTAGTCCAGGGATCTGTGGTATCACTCAAAATTAGCTGTGTAGCCTGACCAGGCGGTGGCGCAGTGGATAGAGCGTCGGACTGGGACACAGAGGACCCAGGTTGAAAACTCCAAAGTCGCCAGCTTGAGCACTGGCTCATCCGGCTTGAGCACAGAGACACTGGCTTGAAGCCCAAGGTTTGCTGGCTTTAGCAAGGGTTACTCACTCTGCTGTAGCCCCCCAGTCAAGGCACATATATGAGAAAGCAATCAATGAACAACTAAGGTGCTGCAATGAAGAACTGATGCTTCTCATCTCTTTCCCTTCCTGTCGGTCTGTCCCTATCTGTCCCTCTCTCTGAGTCTCTCTCTGTCTCTGCCAAAAAATATTATATTAGCTGTGTAACCTCAGGCAGGTTTTAACATCTTTGACCTAGTAAAATGAAAAGTTTGATTAGGATTATCTCTATGAGTTTTTGCTCATCACTTGACAACAGCTAAAAATCATTTGTGTTGCAAAGAACTCATTTTGTAACTCAAGGTTTCTTAATTCTTAGCTTCCTCATTATTACAGTTTTGAAATCTGTGTCAGGGTTCCTTATCCCAGCAAGATGTTATTATAAAATATAATATACTTGTCAGTTCTTAATTAACATTTGACTTGATCTTCAGATGGAAATATGATTATTTTCATAATCTATCTATAAACCAAACAAATCCTTGTTAATTCTTTATACAAAAAAAATTGTCATAAGGTTAATTTTAAACACCAAACATCTTTTATCTATATAAAATGATTCTATTAAAGAAAAGGGTATTTCCAAAAATCTACCTATATATAAAATGAGAGCTATAAATTAATGCATATATATACAGACTCAGAAGTATGAAAGTTCAAAAGTGAAATCTAGTCTCCTCCCATTGACTGACAAGATCATAGGTCATGATGATATAACATTAAAACAAGTCAATTTTTAATAGATATTTACTAAACCTCACATTATGCCAACTTGCCAAAGTCACCTTTCTTTCTTTCTTTTTTAATTTTCCATTGATTTTGAGGGAGAGAGAAGAAGGGAGGGAGAGGGGGAAAGAGAAGGAGAAGGAGAGATGGGGAGACAGTGAGAGGGAGGGTGGGGAGAGAAAGAGACAGAGAGAGAGAGAAGTATCAACTTGTTACACTTAGTTGTTCCATTTAGTTGTGTAGTTACTGATTCCATCTTGTACGTGGCCTGACCGTACGTGCCCTGACTGAGGATTGAACCCATAGCCTCAGCGTGCTGGAATGACATTCTATCCACAGCACCACTCAGCAAGGGCCAAAGTCGCCTTTCTTGAGATAAAATGCTGTACTATGATCTCTGAAGAAAAACTAATCCATTCTAATGATTATTTTATATAGTACATAGTCTTGGTATGTCCTGTCTGTTTGTCTGTCTATCTATCTATCTATCTATCTATCTATCTATCTATCTATCTATCTATCTATCTATCTATGTAACTATGAGTTTCTGGAAGCTAACAGTCACAAGGCAAAGACAGAGTTCTGAATAAACAAAAGAGTAGTAGACTTTGGATGCCAAAATTCTCCTCCCTCACCCCTAAGAGTCAAGACTACTGATAAAGTACCCAAATCTCTTGTGAATAAAAGAGGAAAGCAGGACTTAGATCACATACTATATTCCTTTATAGGTCTAATTACTCTGGTCTACAGGGGGTCCTCGGGTTACTACACAGTTCTGTTCTTACAACAGTGACATAACCCGAATTTTGGTGTAAGTTGAAACACACCCTAGCCTAAGTCACTTACCTAACACAGTTGTAAAATCATAATCTAGAACATAAAAACACAACTAAGCCAAAAAGAAAGGAAAAGGGCACAAATATACTATACTGCACACTGTACTGCGTCTTCTTCCACCATGTGCAACCAAACTAATTCACCCATGTAATCCCTAAGTATGACGCTAATGGCATAAGCTGAAATACTCACTCTCAATTTTTAAAAGTTTTTATGGGAGTGAGCACGGTAAACTTCAAACGCTGTCGTATATTAAGACTGTTGTAACCCAAGAACCCCCTGTATATCTAAAATAAAGAAAAAGAAGGTTAAATTTAAAGAGTGGACTTGATTTTCTATCATGTTGAGCCTTCATCATAAAAGCTACAGTTTGGAAGGAATATAACTCACATTTTTTAAAAAAAGAAGAACCAAAAACTTTAAGAAGCATCCCTTTGATTCTCAACTTTACAGGACAAATTTACCACGGTCAAGAACACCCTACTTATACCTTCAATTTTACTTTTAAGACAAAATATTAAATGTCAACATGAGATCATTAAGGGAAATCATAACATCTTTCAGGCCACAACATAAATATACTATATTAAAGGAAACACACATTCTGGACTTCAACCTAAAAGTTACATGCTTTGCAACCAAGTTTTGCTCTATAAAGTACCTTTAGTAGAGAACTAAAAAGCCAGAATATATCTTCATCTCTGACTTATTCCCACTTTTCTTATAATGTTTATTCCCTTGACAATGAATAAAATATTCTCTTGCTATTGTGAGCTACCTGACACTGAATACAGAGAAAATAGAGACATCTTTTGGTTTTCACCAAAAAACACAATTTTCAACTATTTTGTGTGAAAATGAACGTTATCTTACTAGCTCAACCGAGCAATCTTTGGGTTTTAAATTTGGTTTATCTTTATTTTTTATCCTAACATTGTCGTTACACCCTACCTATGCTTCCATTGTCTATTCTATATCCAGTCATCAATTCAATATTTACAAAGAGCACCTACCACCACTAAATCGATTTTCAACTAGAGTGCCACAAGAATTTTTAAAACATGCAATATCTGACTATTTCATCAGGGCACTGACCTCTTTTCCCTTAGAATGTCAAAAAAAAAAAAAAAAAAAAGACAACAGTCAACACAACAATAGCCGTCCAGTGTAAATGAATCAAAATTATACCTACATATTTTGGTCAGATTGGCAAAAAATATACTGTTTGGTATGCTGCAGAATTTCAGTAATTTATTTAGGTGTGCCATGAGATGAAAAAGGTTGCAAACTGCTGTACTACTATATCATAGTCACTGTACTCAATCTAGCCCATATCATAATGATTCCTGTACTAGTATATCATCAATATCCTGTCAGTAGCCTGACCTGTGGTGGCGCAGTGGATAAAACGTTGACTTGGAATGATGAGGTTGCTGGTTCAGAACCCTGGGCTTGCCTGGTCAAGGCACATATGGGAGTTGATGCTTCCTGCTTCTCTCCCTTTCTCTCTCTTTCTCTCTCCTCTCTAAAATGAATAAAGAAAATCTTAAAAAAAAAAATCCTGTCAGTAGACAGTCATAACATCCTTTTCACCTACTGATACTGGCTTAGGGCACCACCTGGTGGTCAACAAAAGGAACTAGCTTTCCCACCACCTCATTTTCTCCTAGGGAGAACAGTACACCTGAGCTTTCTGGTTTTGCTCACAGCTCAAATAATTCAATTTTAGAACTTTCCCTTTCATTTAAACAGAGCAGGATACCATCTTGCTGTGATTTACCATGGAGGGCAGAGTCCCTCATTTATAAAATCTAGGTAATCCACAAACTCTAAGACTACAAATTATTTATTACTGATTAAGAATAGAAAAAAAAAAATGGTTTTGAGAGCTACTTCAAAGATGAGCCCAAGACAGCAGCAGGCACTGAGCTCCATGTGCCTTTTCCAGAGTTGGCCTTGGTTAGGAAGTCCTCCCAAGCAGGCTGAGCCCAATTCCACTTTGTGAGAATATGTCAGTGGGGTCAGCAGTCTGAAGTTCTTGCTGCAACTTCTGCTTCTAAGGTGGCCAGCCTAGAGGTAGAGAGAGCAGCTGAGGCAGTGTTGCATGGGAATTCCAAGGCAGGAGAAAGCTGACAAGTGGTGCCTTTCCTTTGTCCCCTGCCCACAGTTGGGATAATTCTTTTTTTTTTTTTTTTTTTTTTGTATTTTTCTGAAGCTGGAAACCGGGAGAGACAGACAGACTCCCGCATGCGCCCGGCTGGGCACACCCACCAGGGGGCGACACTCTGCCCACCAGGGGGCGACACTCTGCCCCTCCCGGGCGTCGCTCTATTGCGACCAGAGCCACTCTAGCACCTGGGGCAGAGGCCAAGGAGCCATCCCCAGCGCACGGGCCATCTTTGCTCCAATGGAGCCTCGCTGCGGGAGGGGAAGAGAGAGACAGAGAGGAAGGAGAGGGGGAGGGGTGGAGAAGCAGATGGGCGCCTCTCCTGTGTGCCCTGGCCGGGAATCGAACCAGGACTTCTGCACGCCAGGCCGACGCTCTACCACTGAGCCAACCGGCCAGGGCCCAGGGATAATTCTGCTACATGGATAATCTACATGTAACCTGGAAACCACAATTCTATCAAGTGTGGTTCAGCCTATTCCAGGGGTAGTCAACCTTTTTATTCCTACCGCCCACTTTTGTATCTGTTAGTAGTAAAATTTTCTAACCACCCATCGGTTCCACAGTAATGGTGATTTATAAAGTAGGGAAGTAACTTTACTTTATAAAATTTATAAAGCAGAGTTACAGCAAGTTAAAGCATATATATAATAATAATTACTTACCAAGTACTTTTTGTCAGATTTTCACTAAGTCTGGCAGAATAAATCTTTATAAAACAACTTACTATAGTTAAATCTATCTTTTTATTTATACTTTGGTTGTTCCGCTACCGCCCACCATGAAAGCTGGAACGCCCACTAGTGGGCGGTAGGGACCAGTTTGACTACCACTGGCCTACTCAGTGTGAAATAATTTCAATATTTTGGGCTCTTAGTCTCCAAAGAATGGGAATTACCAGGAAGAATAAAATAAGCCTACTTCCCTTTTCACCCCACCTGCCTGCACCAACTCCTTCCTCTTTTCTCTGATTTCCATATTTAGCCACGAAACCTCCCTAACCACAGCCTAATAAAAGTATTCTTCTTTTTCTAAATTTACCTATACAAGAAAATGATGTAGTGAGCTCTGAGATGACAGTAACCTTAAGAGAGAACCAGGATCACTAGCCTCAAACTTCCTCTTAAACTTCCGAAGTTTGCTTAAACCCTCTCATTTTCTTCTAATGAAGCTTATGTTTTCTCAGAATGTATAGCAATAAGATCTCATTCATTGTTAATATTTTATAAAAGAAGGATATTTAAATAGCATTGATTGGTATTATATCACTGTGTAGTTACCACTGTAATTGTGAAATAATGTATAATATTTTGGAAGAATGGAATTTGGAGCCTAGGCTGGAAATCTACAAACCATTTTTAAAACTGAAATTCAAAATTACTTTCCCAATGAAATAAAAAGTCAAATGTTGTTTTACAAATTGGTGGATGCTTATACTACATGACTATGTTACTAAATAACTTCTTAGCTCAGCTCTCTAATACCTCAGAGGGCTATTTCCCTATTTTATTCCATCTTGAACATAACTATTCCAAAAAAAAAAAATCTAATTTATTTTCAGCATGCAACGCTTTTTTAAAAATCTGTAATGAGGGAGACCTTCATCCAAGCACATCATCAAAATTATTTAGTCTTGCGATCATAATGCTAAATCAAAGACACTGATCCTAAATTGATTTTAAAAATCAACTATATATAATCATATACTATTCCATTACTTCGGCTAAAGTCTCATCAGTCCTCATACTGATTAGGCTTTAGAGTTCTATGTGAAATATAAAGATAACTAGCACAAGATCCTAGCTCTCCAGGGGCTCAAAATTGGGGTTTTCTTTTGTTTTGTTTCTTCTACCTTGTTAATACAAATGTAAGCTATTTTGAAACTTGAAATTTGCATGTATTGTGTTATCTTATGGCAGAGAGGACTTATACTGGCTGTGCCTCATACTCTTAAGCCATCCTTCAAGGAGCATATTCTCTATAAAGCCCGTCAATAACGTAACCTACTTAGCTCTCTTTTTGCTGATTTTGTTAATTACAGTAACATCTGGTTATATATTGTTCTTTCTCAAAGCTTTTAAGTGCTAAAAATGGATTATAAGTATGCTGAGGATATTGATCATCTCGGCCCTCCAGGTGGCTAAGCAGAGCCTAGGGTGATGAGATCAACTCTCTTACTGTGAACATATCACTATATCCTACTATGCTGTACAGATATTTAAATTTTCTGTGTGTGTCATGAAAGCCTGGGAAGTACAGCAAGTTTAACTTGTGGCATTTTCAAATTAGAAATAACATTAAATATTATTTAGCATAATGCCCTCATCTTGAAGAAAATGAAATCTACAGAATTTAATTTGTTTAAGGTCACTCTGATATTTAGTAACAGATATAAAATATTGTTAGAATCTAGAACTGCAGGCTTCTGGCTCCTGGGCTTCATTATACCACACTGCTTCTTTCACTGCCACCTATGTAAATCTTGCCATCCCAACAAGACCATAAAGTCTTTGAGAATAAACCTGTAATATATTTAATGTGTAGTTCTCACTTAAAATTGAGGTGAGCAGCCCTGGCTGGCTGGCTCAGCAGTAAAGCATTAACCCAGTCAAGGCACACAGTTCAATTCCCAGTCAAGGCACACAGGAGAAGCGACCACCTGCTTCTCTACCCCCCCACACACACTCTCTCTATATCTCTCTTTCCATCCCACAACCCTAGCTAGATTGGAGCAAGTTGGCCCCAGGTGCTGAGGATGGTTCCCTCCTGGCTTTGCCACAAGTGCTAAAATAGCTCGGTTACCAAGCAATGGCCCTAGATGGGCAGAACATCTCCCCACAGGGGGCTTGCCAGGTGGATCTTGGTTGGGGCATATGTAGGAGTCTGTCTCTCTGTCTCTCCACTTCTCAATTAAGAAAAAGAAATGAGCCTGACCAGGCAGTGGCGCAGTGGATAGAGCGTCGGACTGGGATGCGGAGGACCCAGGTTCAAAACCCCGAGGTCACCAGCTTGAGCGCGGGCTCATCTGGTTTGAGCAAGGCTCACTAGCTTGAGCCCAAGGTCGCTGGCCCGAGCAAGGGGTCACTCCGTCTGCTATAGCCCCCCCTTCATCAAGGCACATATGAGAAAGCAATCAATGAACAACTAAGGTGCTGCAACAAAGAATTGATACTTCTCATCTCTCTCCCTTCCTGTCTGTCTGTCCCTGTCTGTCACTCTCTCTGTCTTTGTCACCAAAAAAAAAAAAAAAAGAAGTGAGGTGAGGTGAGCAGTATGGCAATAGCTCAGGTACCACTGTCCACCACAGCCAAATCTTTGCCATTACATTATTACATTTATATATTGTGGGTAGCTGCTTTCATGCTTCTGATGCAGAGTTGAATAGCTACAAGAGATTATATGGTCAAAAATATTTACTATTGGCCTGACCTGTGGTGGCGCAGTGGGTAAAGTATTGACCTGGAAATGCTGAGGTCACCGGTTCGAAACCCTGGGCTTGCCTGGTCAAGGCACATATGGGAGTTGATGCTTCCAGCTCCTCTCCCCCCCTTCTCTCTCTCTGTCTCTCCTCTCTCTCTCTCTCTCTCTCTCTCTCTGTGTCTCTCCCTCTCCTCTCTAAAATGAATAAATAATAAAATAATAATAAAAGAAAAAAAATAGATACTAAAAAAAAAATATTTACTATTACTGTTTACAGAAAAGGTTTGCAGATTTGACGAAAAACAATGCTAGATCAAACACTCAATAAACATTATTAAACAAGTGTGAATAAACACTGGTCCCATGGTGATTTGTAAAACATTTAACAGAAGAACACATAAACTGAGATATCACCATGAAAGATTCCAGTATGTTTAACCAGGTTTACACTTTCGTCTGTGTCAATTTTTCATATCCACATCATAGAATCAAAGAACAAAGTTAGCAGGAACAGTAAAGATCAGGTAGGTAGTTAAGTGAGTTGCCTAAAATCATTCAGCTAGTAAATGGCAAATCCAGAACAGAAGCCTTCTTTTAAAAAATTATTTTCCATTATAACAAAGCAAATTTTCATTTTTTTTAATTTTAATTTTAATTTTTATTTTTTGAGAGACAGGCAGAAAGGGAGAAAGATGAGAAGCATCAAGTCATAGTTGCGTCACTTCAGTTGTTCACTGATTGCTTTTCATATGTGTCTTGACTGGGGGGCTCAAACCAAGCCCGTGCTCAAGCTGGCAACCATGGGGTCATTTCTACGATCCCACACTCAAGCTTGTGAGCCTGCCCTCAAGCCTGATGAGCCCGCTCAAGCCAGCAACCTCGGATAACCAAGCTAATTTTAACTAATGAAAGAATTATTTTCCACTTTTTGACAGTAAGGTATAAAATTTGACTTTATAATGTTTCAAGTAATCTGAGTATTTACAAGTTTGATTTATCAGAAAACAATTATAATAACACCAAAACTTAAGGGAATCAAACAGAAACCAAATCTACTCGGAACTTACAGGTTTCTTTTCTCCTCTCATTCTACTGTCCATTTCGCCTCTTGATGTTACTTACCACTTTATTTTAAAACACTAACACTATCCTGATCCTGTGGTACATTTATATACTACGTTGAAATTTTCAAAGCATTTATTTAAATAATCTCAGTTTGTACCATGAAATATATACCTGACTTCTGGACTACTATGAATCTTATCATTGCTTCTAAATATGACCTATTTCTAATCTAATGCCATAAAAACAGATATTCAATATCCATCTCCCTAAGTTCACTTTTTTCTTAAGATTCTTTCATTGGACCTCTGTTGTAATAATTTAGCAGTTTTTTCTAAGATGTTTATGCTGCTGCATAAAATATTTATCAAGGCCCACTATTATTTTCTTCATAGAGAATCCCTTTCTTGGTACAGTATATTGCTAATCAACTCCACTTACTTACCTTCTAGGGAAATCCTATTCAGGACCTTCAAAATCATTCAAACTGACCATTGTCAATCTCTTGCTTTGATCTCTCCCACTACTCTATTTAAGGCTTCTAAGACCTTGGTTTCATTCACCATCACTTCTTACCTAGATTCTACAACAGACTCCTAACTGTTCTACCAGCTTCTACCTTGATCCCCTGTAGTGTATTCACACAGCAGCCAGAGTGATCCTTCTAAAAAATTAAGTCAAAACATGTGACTCCTATGCTCAAAACCCTCCAATGGCTTTCCATGTAATTCAGAGTACAGCCACAGCCCTTACTATGTCTATGGAGCCATACCTGATCTGGCCACTAGTAAACTCTCACCCCATCTCTGTTACAATAGTCCTCTCTTATCCCTTATGGTTTCACTTTTCATGATTTCAGTTATCCTCAGTAAACATAGGTCCAAAAATATTAAATGGAAAATTCCAGAAATAAACAATGCTTAAATTTTAAGTTGTGTGCCATTTCCCATATAGCATGATGAATCATCATTAGTAGCCTAACACCAAGTCACAATGCCTATATCACTTATCTCAATTCATCTCATCATACAGGCATTTTTTAAAACACATATCATCACAAGAAAGGTGAGTACAGTACAATAAGATATTTTTAGAGACCACATTCACATAACTTCTATTTAGTATATTGTTATAACTTCTACTTTATTATTAATTATTGTGACTAATCTCTTACTGTGCCCAATTTATAAATTAAATTTTATAATAGGTATGTATGTATAGGAAAAAGCAGTATATATAGGGTTTGGTACTATCTACTGTTTCAGGGCATCCAAAGCAGGTGTGGGTGATGGACAAGGGGTTTAGAAACATACCCCTTGAGGATAAGGGCACTACTTTTCTATGTCCTGCTCACTCAGCTTTTTCATACTGGACTCTTTGCTATACCTTCAACATGTCAAGCAGACTCCTACCATGCACTTACTTCATCTGCCTTGAGTATTTATCCCCCAGATAGCCAACCATACCACTAATTCCTTCATCTCTTCAAATCTTCACTGGAATGCCACCTTCTCAATGAGGTTTATCCTTATCATCCTACTTTATGCTGCATCTCACCACTCTTGCATACATATTCCTGATCTCTCTTAGCTCTAATTTTTTTCTTTTTCCCATAATATTATACTTATCATATTTCAACATAATATATAATTTATTGATTATATCTATTGTATGCTATCTCCTTTAATAGAAAGTAAGCTCCATAAGGGCAGAAAATTTTGCCTGTTTGTTTTCTGATGTATCCTAACTACCAACATTGCATAGTACATAATATTTAATATTGATGAATGACTGTATGAATGCTACTCCATTTCAAACATTTATCCATGTATATTTTCAAACTCACTAAGCAGACATTCTTTCTTGTTCTCTCTGTCTATTCACTACTCATTAATTCACTGAATAAATAAACCAAGGGCAAAAGTATCAGGCATGGGGAATTCAGATATGAATAAGATACAAAGTCAGCCCTCAAGTAACTCCTCTCTCCATTTCCACCACCACTTTCTTCATCCAAACTAGAACTTGATCTCACCTGGACTACTATGATAGCCTTCTGACTCATCTACCTGCATCAAATCTGAACCTACTCCAATCCATTCTCTGTGCTATAAGCATAGCGATGTTTTCTAATCAGAACAATGATACTGCCCCTTTGCTTAAAATGCTGATGGTACTCATTCCTCAGAGATGGGGAGAACAATGATACTGCCCCTTTATTTAAAATGCTGATGGTACTCATTCCTCAGAGATGGGGAAAAACCCCTTAACATTTTCCACAAACCTCTGATATGCTTCTTATCTATCTCTCCAGACTTAACCAGCGTACACTTGCACATACACACACACAAACATATACACCTGCCATTCTCTCCCTCATACTCAGAGAAACTTCCTCCCATCTTAAGGTCTTCGAACCTGTTGTTCCCTCTCCATCATCTAATTACTTCAGCTTATCCTTCAGATCAGGGGTCCCCAAACTTTTTACACAGGGGGCCAGTTCACTGTCCCTCAGACTGTTGGAGGGCTGGACTATAAAAAAAAAACTATGAACAAATCCCTATGCACACTGCACATATCTTATTTTAAAGTAAAAAAACAAAACAGGAACAAATACAATATTTAAAATAAAGAAGTAATTTTAAATCAACAAACTGACCAGTATTTCAATGGGAACTATGCTCCTCTCACTGACCACCCTTCCGGAAGTGCGATGGGGGCCGGATAAATGGCCTCAGGGGGCAGCATGTGGCCCCGAGGGCGGTAGTTTGGGGACCCCTGCTTTAGATCTCTGTCACTTCCTCAGGGAAGTCTACCCTGACTTCCTTAACTAGGTCAAATGTCCCTATAAAAGGCTCTAGTAGCACTTGTCACAGTTGGAAATTTTATGTTTCTGTAACGTGTCCCCATCTGATTATAAATTCCACGAGAGCAAAGATCACATCTGTATTTGTTTACCAGGTATCTGCAATGCTTAGCATTATCAAATACTCAATATATATATTTGTTGAATAAATGAATGAAAGCATAAACCAACATATGGAAATGTGAAAAACTTTAGAGGAAGAATAAAAAGTATGGAAAAGGAGTGCTAGTTGCTATAAGGCAAAAAGTGGCATGAGGTAAAGAAGTCCACCTGGGCTAAATCATGGAAGGCTGACATGTCATTTTAAAGAATTTTCTTTACCTCTCAGATAATAGTGGAGCCAGTGAAGGGTTTTTTAAACAATGGAAATGACATAATTTGTTTTGCACATTAGCTCTCACAAGCTGCAGCAGCATGGAGAAAAGATCTGAAATGGAAATAAGATAAATGAAGCCCCAAACTAGAGCATTGATTTAAAAATGGAGAATGGGGCAAGCTTGGGGATCATGTGTTTGAAAAGTGAAAGGTATAAGAATAAATCTAAAGTTGCCAACCTTAGATTTACTGGTGACTGCTGGCTCCAGAAAGTGAGATCCAGCAATTCTCAAACTCATGGGCTAACTGCACTAGAATCATCTGAGGCCTTCATTATTAATACATATTTCTAAACTCCGTATCAGATCTTATAAATCAGAATTCTGGGGTGGGTATGGAAAGCTTATTTTCAACTAGTGTCCTAAATGATTTCTGCTGTATCCACTCAAGTTTAAAAACAACTGAGACAGAAAAGATACTGGAAGACAAGATGGTTTATGAAAGATGATAATGAGTTTAAATTTGGAAATGATGACTTTGAATTGCCTATGCAGACAGCCAATTCTGAGAGTCAGAGGATTGGTCAAGTTGGAGATCAAAATTTGGTGGTATGACAACTTTAAGTTCCAAAGAACACACTAAGAGTGGATAGAGAAGATAACTTGCTCATTATTCAATAAATATCCTAAAGTGCCTTTTTTGCATGAGGTATTTGTGTGCAAAATATTGCCCTGCTAGGTGTTGGGAAGTATATAAAGCTAACACATGGCACATGTCTTGCAAGCCTCTCAATATATCAGCCAAAATGTCAAAGGCTTTATCATTCAAGTCCATAATATACCTTGAATATATATATGTTTGCCAAGAAAACACTAATTAGTTTGTTCCCAAAAGTCTTTAACTTAGAGGATATACTTATACTCCCTATTACCCACATCAACATACTGAAGCACCTCTACCCTGCTTCAAAACTTTCAAAGATTCCTCTGAACAAATTACTTCTTTCCTAAATATACACATTCTTATAATTCTCAAGGCACTTATCTCATTCTACCTTGTATAATAATATTGTGGATGGAGCACAGTGCTGCAGAAAGAGAAGTAGCCGATATAAATCAAAAGCTTCACCCCTTATTTATAAGTTATATGACCCTGAAAATCACTTGTTTCCTACTTTGTGAAATGACAACAAGAAGCTTCATTACCATCTCATAAAATAATTAAGATCAAGTGAGATAATTCATGTTAAGTTACCTTATTAAAATTCACAAGTTATATTCTCTATGTGCATCTTACCTTTCTTACTAATTTTAAAAATCTTAACTTATGCCTGACTAGTGGTGGTGCAGTGGATAAAGTATTGACCTGGGACATTGAGGTCCCAGATTTGAAACCCCAAGGTCACTGGCTCAATCATGGGGTCACCAGCTTGTGCATGAGATCACAGACATGATCCCATGGTCAATGGTTTGAGCCCAAAGGTTGCTGGCTAGAAGTCCAAGGTTGCTGGCTTGAGCAAAGGGTCACTGACTCAGCTGAAGCCTACCAGTCAAGGCGTGTATGAGAAGAAATCAATGAACTAAAGCGCCACAATTATGAGTTGATGCTTCTAATCTCTCTCTCTTGCACACACACATGCTAAAAATATAAAAATAAATAAAAAATAAAATCTTAAGAGTTAGGATCAAGTGTTACGCATGTATATGTCTACCACAGCATTTTTCAGGATATCCTGCACATAACACGTACTCTTAAGTTTGATCAAATTATGATGAATAAATGCTATGAGATAAAAAAGAGGAATATTTATACCCTACCTCATTCAAAAAAGGATCCAAGGCAGCTAACATGCATGCTTCCTTAACCAATCTATCCCACCAATAAATTTTGTTTTCCTTGCTCATATCATTCCCCTGTGTGAAATAACCCCTTCTCCTACTACCACATACTCTATATCTAAATCCTATTTCTCCTACAAGACCCAAATTCACTTCAACCCAGAATGACCTTTCTCTTCTCAACTTGGCACCATTTACCATATAGATACTGTTTTATGTTGTTTGCCATATCACTAACTATACTGTAAGTTCATTGAGTCTAGAATGAGAAAGTTTTCAGATTTCCTGGAGAACTTTAATTTGAACAATAGGTATAACAGAAACAATCTTATATGGTGGCTATTCTTTAAAATCTGAGAGAAGGATCTGAAGTAAGACCATATTATGCATAAAATGCGAACCCTCAATTATCATAATTAAATGCCAACAATTGATTGTTTCTCTCATTTTATACATACAAATAAAATTTTTAACATTTTAATGTACAAAAAGAAAAACACATTCTATGTAGTTCCTGTACATGCTTTAGATGTCCCAAGTACTGAGACCAATGTCCAATTCATAAAAATGGAGACACACTTTGTATGGTAGGTAAAAGGAGTTTCTGACTCATAGTGACTAGCTTACAGTAGTTACTAAAACCTAGATAATAAAGATATAAATGACCTAGCTATATTATTTCAGTTCTGCAACACTCTAGCTGTGAAGCATGCTAGCTGGAAAACCATAGGCATACCTAACTCTTCTATGCCCCTGCTAGTTTGTCAATAAAAAAGAAAAAATACACCCGACCAGGGGTAGCGCAGTGGACAGAGTGTCAGACTGGGATGCAGAAGACCCAGGTTCGAAACCCTGAGGTCGCTAGCTTGAGCGTGGGCTCATCTGGTTTGAGCTAGGCTCTCCAGCTTGAATCCAAGGTCACTGGCTTAAGCAAGGGGTCACTTGGTCTGCACATATGAGAAAGCAGTTCGTGAACAACTAAGGTGCCTCAAGAAAGAATTGATGCTTCTCATCTCTCTCCCTTCCTGTCTGTCTGTCCCTATCTGATCATCTTTCTGTCTCTCTGTCTCTGTCTCTCTCTCTCTCTCTCTCTCTCACACACACACACAGAGAGAGAGAGAGAGAGAGAGAGAGAGAAAATACAAAAAAAAGGCTGTTTTAGAATTAATAAGAAAATTACATAACACATTTAAACACAACACTGCTGGCCACATAATAAGCATACAATGATGGTGGCTTTCATTTTCATCACTACCAACTATGTTGTCTCAAATATCTCTTGATTAATATTCATATACTGGCATTGTTTTATGTAAAGAAAATTACATTGAAAATTTAAACATTTTCAACCTGTGGTGGTGCAGTGGATAAAGCGTCGACCTGGAAAGCTGAGGTCACTGGTTCAAAACCCTGGGCTTACCCAGTCAAGGCACATATGGGAGTTGATGCTTCCTGCTCCTCCCCCCTTGTGTCTCCCTTCTCTCTCTCTCTCTCTCTAAAATGAATAAATAAAATTTAAAAAAAATTTAAACATTTTCATTTCTGCATCTCCAACTCAGTATGTAAAGAAGGTTAACACAAACTATGATATTACAACAAAATATGTTGTAATATTATGCAATCACTACAATTCTAATAAGAAATGTTTATGGATATCTAAAATTGCTCATGATAGAATTTTAATCAAAAAGAATACAGCCTGACTAGGCAGTGGCAAAGTGGATAGAGCATCAGACTGGAACATAGAGAACACAGGTTCAAAACCCCGAGGTTGCCTGCTTAAGCACCGGTTCACTGGGCTTGATTGAGCACAAGTTCCTTGAGCATGTGGTTGCTGGCTTGAGCATGGGATCATAGACATGACCCCATGGTTGCTAATTTGAGTCCAAAGGTCTCTGGCTTGAGCCCAAAGGTTGCTTGCTGGCTTGATCAAGGGGTCACTCACTCTGCTGTAGTTCCCCCCCACATCAAGGCACATATGAGAAAGCAATCAATGAACAACTAAAGTGCTGCAATGAAGAACTGATGCTTCTCATCTCTCTTTGTCCGTCTGTCTGTTCCTATTCGTCCCCACTCCCATTCGGTCTCCAAAAAAAAAAAAAAAAATACAAAATTGTGCACTTTATAAGATTATGGTTTATTTTTAAATGTTAAACTTAATAAAACTAAATAAAAATAAATTTTTCTTTTTTAAAAATTTCTTGACTGATTTTTAGAGAGAGGAGATTGACAGAGAAAGAGGGAGGAGAAGTGGGAAGCATCAACTCATAGAAATTGCTTCCTGTATGTGCCTTGACCAGGCAAGTCCAAGGTTTTAAATTCACAATATCAACATTCCATGTCAGTGCTTTATTCACTGTGCCACCATAGGTCAGGCTAAATTTTCTTCTATATATTTTTTCATATATAACATATTAAATGGAAAACATACCAAAATATTGGCAGTATTTTTATATTATTTTTCTTTTACTTTTCTGTTTTTCAAAGTTTTCTACACTGAGCATATTTCTTTCAAATTCAAAACACTTAACTTTTTAAGTTTTATATCAAAAAGCATTTATAGAAAAAAATCAATCTGCCTTTGTGAATTTAAAAATTATCCGTTAGGCCTTGGCCAGTTGGCTCAGTGGTAGAGCATCAGCCCAGTATGTTAATGTCCCAGGTTCGATTCCCAGTCAGGGCACACAGGAGAGGCACTCAGCAGCTTCTCCACCCCTCCCCTCATTTCTTTCTCTCTCTCTCTCTCTCTCTCTCTTCCTCTCTTTCCCCCCCCTCCTGCAGCCATGGATCAATTGGAGCAAGTTGGCCCTGGGCACTGAGGATGGCTCCATGGCCTCTGCCTCAGATCAACACCCCAGATGGGCAGAGCATCACCCCCTAGTGGGATTGCCAGGTGGATCCCAATCAGGGTGCATGCGGGAGTCTGTCTCTCTACCTCTCCTCTCACTAAATTAAAAAAAATAAAATTAAAAATTAAAAAAAAAGATCCTTTAGGCCAGGGGTCCCCAAACTACAGCCCGCGGGCCACATGCGGCCCCCTGAGGCCATTTATCTGGCCCCCACTGCACTTCCGGAAGGGGCACTTCTTTCATTGGTGGTCAGTGAGAGGAGCATAGTTCCCATTGAAATACTGGTCAGTTTGTTGATTTAAATTTACTTGTTCTTTATATTAAATATTGTATTTGTTACCGTTTTGTTTTTTACTTTAAAATAAGATATGTGCAGTATGCATAGGGATTTGTTCATAGTTTTTTTTATAGTCCGGCCCTCCCAACGGTCTGAGGGACAGTGAACTGGACTCCTGTGTAAAAAGTTTGGGGACCCCTGCTGTAGGCCCTGGCCTGTTAGTTCAGTCAGTTAAGAATGTCGTGTCCTGAAACAAACAAGGTTGCAGGTCTGATCTGGGGTCAGGGCACACACAGGAAGCAATCAAAGAATGCATGACTGAGTGGAACAACAAATGAATGCTTCCCTTCCCCCTCTACTCTTGCCCTTCATCTCTCTGTCTCTCTAAAAATCAATCAAAATTAAGCCCTGGCTGGATAGCTCACTTGGTTAGAGCATCGTCCCGGTCTGCAAAGGTTGCCAGTTTGATTCCCTGGTCAGAGCACATACATGAGTAGGTCGATGTTACTGTCTCTCTCTCTCTCTCTCTTTCTCTGCCACTCTCTCAAAACAAACAAACAAATAAATAAAAATAAAAATCCTTTATATGATGTAATTTGATTACATATGTATGGCATCTATTTATGAAGTACATATATATGCTTACTTTAAGAGACAAAAACACTTTTTTTTTTTTTTTTTTTTTTGCATTTTTCTGAAGTTGGAAACGGGAGGCAGTCAGACAGATTCCCACATGTGTCCGACCGGGATCCACCCTGCATGCCCACCAGGGGGCGATGCTCTGCCCATCTGAGCCATCGCTCTGTTGCAACCAGAGCCATTCTAGCACCTGAGGCAGAGGCCACAGAGCCATCCTCAGCGCCCGGGCCAACTTTGCTCCAATGGAGCCTTGGCTGCAGGAGGGGAAGAGAGAGACAGAGAGGAAGGAGAGGGGGAGGGGCAGAGAAGCAGATGGGCGCTTCTCCTGTGTGCCCTGGCCGGGAATCGAACCCAGGACTCCTGCACGCCAGGCCGACGCTACCACTGAGCCAACTGGCCAGGGCCAAGAGACAAAAACATTTTAATACAAGTACTGCAGCAGACTGGATGTGTCCAAAAGATTTTTCTGTGGAGCCTGGCTGGTGGTGCAGTGGATAGAGTGTGTCTCAGAGCACTGGGGTCGCCAGCTCTATCCTGAGAGCCCCAGCACATTTCCCAAGGTCACTGGTTTGAGCCCCAGTCAGGGCACATATGAGAATCAATCAATCGATACACAACTAGGTGGAACAACAAGTTGATGCTTCTCTCTCTCTCTCTCTCTCTCTCTCTCTCTCTCTCTTTCTCTCTCCCCCCCACTGTTCTCCTCCCTTCCTCTCTCTCTTAAAAAAAAAAAGGAAGAAGAAGAGGAGGAGAGATAGAAAGGGGGAGGGGGAGGAAGAGTAGGAGGAGGAAGAGGAGGAGAAAATCAGATATTAGTGAACCTGAAAAGGAAGGAAATACAAAATCTTTGTGTTCAAATAGGTCCCTTTCACATCATTAGGTCAAAGCCATGCTTTGAACCTACTATACACAGATAAATACTTGCCAAATATGAATTTTTTTAATTATTGATTTGAGAGAAAGAGAAATGGGGAGAAACACTGACTAATTGTTCCACTTACTTATGCGTTCACTGGTTGATTTTTGTATGTGCCCTGACGAGTGATGGAACGTGCAACTGTGGCGTACAGGACGATGATCCAACCAACTGAGAACCCAGCCAGGGCTGAATATTTTTTAAGGAATCTAGCTTAAATGCCAATAACATACCTTAAAAACCAGACTCGTTATGTGACAAAGGGCTAGGGCAAAAGCAGATGGCTTTCAGATGATACACTGAAAAATTAACTCAACATTTGTCTTAAGAGTTGCGTGTGTGTACAGGGCACATGCAAACACAAATCTGTAAAAACACTATTAACTTATATAGTACAGAAATATCAGTGTACTTATATGGTTACTGCCAGTATTAAAATATTTTCATCCTCAGACCTTTGAGTTAAAAAAGGGAGAAAAAGCCCTGGCCGGTTGGCTCAGCGGTAGAGCGTCGGCCTAGCGTGCGGAGGACCCGGGTTCGATTCCCGGCCAGGGCACACAGGAGAAGCGCCCATTTGCTTCTCCACCCCTCCACCGAGCTTTCCTCTCTGTCTCTCTCTTCCCCTCCCGCAGCCAAGGCTCCATTGGAGCAAAGATGGCCCGGGCGCTGGGGATGGCTCTGTGGCCTCTGCCCCAGGCGCTAGAGTGGCTCTGGTCGCAACATGGCGACGCCCAGGATGGGCAGAGCATCGCCCCCTGGTGGGCAGAGCGTCGCCCCATGGTGGGCGTACCGGGTAGATCCCGGTCGGGCGCATGCGGGAGTCTGTCTGACTGTCTCTCCCTGTTTCCAGCATCAGAAAAAAAAAAAAAAAAAAAAAAGGGAGAAAAAAATATAAAAAGAGGAGTCAATATTTAGAATTTGAAACAATCTCACACACTAAAGTACAGCAGAGAAAAAGCTCTCCAGACTAATCTCCACTTAACCAACATGTGATATTATTCTTATACTCTCCATTTTCTCTGAAAGAGGTGCGGACTTCATGCCCACAAAATAATTAAGTGTCCCTGGCTGGTACTTCCACATACATCTTGTTCTGACATCAGTTTGTTACTTATATTCATTATAACTCAAGTTTAAATAAATAAAATACTATATAAGCCAATCAGATTTGAGTACTAAAAGGGCTACTATTTCTATTAAAACTAAATTGAGTGCTTTAGTAAGACTCAATAAAGCCAAGTTGCTTTTTATTTTTTTAATTTTTTAAGGACTTTATTAATTTTTCAGAGAGAGAGAGAGGGAAAGAGGAAGTGAGAGCGAGAGAGAGAAGGGGGAGGAGCAGGAAGCATCAACTCCCATATGTGCCTTGACCAGGCAAGCCCAGGGTTTTGAACCGGCTATCTCAGTGTTCCAGGTCGACGCCTTATCCACTGCGCCACCACAGGTCAGACCCAAGTTGCTTTTTTAAAAAAGGAATTTAAGGTGGCACTTCAGGAGATTATTAAAATCCAAGATTCTGGCCCTGGCTGGGGTGCTCAGTGGATAAGAGTGTTAGCCCAGTGTGTGGACATCCTAAATTCAATTCACAGTCAAGGCACATATGAGAAGCGACCACCTGCTTCTCTTCCTCTCCCTCAGCCAGTGGCTCTGCTGGTCCAAGCATATCAGCCTCAGGCGCCCAAAACAGCGCAGTTGATTCCAACATCAGCCCAAGATCAGGGTTGCTGGTGGGTCTAGGTTGGGGCACATGCAGGAATCTATCTCACTATCTCTCCTCCTCTCACTTAACAAAAACAAAACAAAACAAAAGAGTAAATTATAAGAATGCATATGTTCTACTGAAGAAAGCAAAACGTATACTGCATGGTACAGTATGTATGAAAATTAGAAGCAATTTATATTTCCATGCTAAGCACAGACACACCCAGATTCTAGAACTTTATTCATTACCTTAATGTAAGAAAGATAATTCATGTCCAAAACCAAAGCAACAAAGCATCTTTATTCCTCCACCATAAAACTGAGAGTTTTAAGACATAAAGAGCACATAAAGTATACTAAAGGTTTCAGCAAAAAGGTAAAATAAACAAAATACAGCAATATGTTAGGAAGCAAATTGGAATATAATTATAAGCATGCATTCATTAGCTACAATAATTATTATTCATCCATTTAACAAAAATGAAAACTATCATTTACCACAACTTTGAGATATCTCTTTTTAGTTACCAAAGAAAACCTGAAGAATCCTAGAAAAAAAAGAACAGTAAATTAACAGAAAAAGAAATACTAACAGACTTACCCGTTCTACAGTTGCCTCATCCCCTGGTAGACATGCAGCAGCAGCAGCAGCAGCACAAGCTATTTCCATCACAGCAGAGCTGGTAGGAGCATCAGTGGTAGATGAAGACCTTGGTCGGCCAGACTGCATAACAGTTGCCATCTCCTGGCCAGATTTCCTGTTGATTTGAGGACTTCCCTTTGGGGCCTCTGGCTTGCCCCGCCTACTATGCAAGCTTGTCCCTCTCTTCATCTTGGGTGGCACTCGGATCTGTTGCAGGACACGATTCAGAGCTGTGGGGTGGGTGGGAACACCATCAATCTCAGTACATGTGTTCTGGCTTTCCAGATCCACCTCAGTTTCTGGATCTGCCTGAATCTGCTGCACATCGTGTGGAGACACTGATGACCTCCTGCGCTGGTGCTGGAAGAGATGCTTCAAGCCTTGGCCAATCACATTAATGTTCTCCAAAGCATTGTGGGTCATTTTAGACAACTTTTGCTCTGATTCTGTCTGCTTTCTGGCCTCTGCATCTTGGGATTTGCCTCCAGGATCAGGATCCTCATATAACTGTTCAGTGCCCGAAGGCTCCATCAGTAGACTTAATATACTTATTTGCAAACTCAAAAAATTTTAAACACACCAAGACTGTCAAATTAGGTAGGCATTTGCTTCAACAGTAACTACACATGCAGCAGTGAGACGGAGGCTTCATGCCTATCTAATGTTTAAAGAAAAAAGAACACAAAAAACTCATATTATAAATCCATGCAGAAATTCCAGTGTTAAAACTAAGAAAGACATGCCACTTAGCCAAACAAATGGATACTTCATTAAGCAATCTTTAATTAGAATATTAAAAGATAGTTTTCTAGATAGTGGGTATGATTATTATCTAAAATAGGAGAAAAGCTCAGAAACAAGTACATAAGAAATGAAAACAGCAATGCTTTAAAAAATCCTAGAAGCTATATACAATATATGAAGAATTGAATACCAAAGTAGTCATCTTGGAAAAGAAGCCACAATAATAGCTTACAAAAATCCACTGCTTAGAAAATCAAGAGAACAGAACATTCAATATGTATATTCTTGCTGAGACAATTTAATTCCTATCACTGATAATCACAGTTAATTATCCATATGCTGAAACTCAGCACATTCAAACAGTAATACGAAGTAGATATCCTAACCTAACTGTATGTGGATTTTAATGGAAAAGAAGAATTTCTTGTCACTATTCATACTCATCAAGATCACTGGTAACATAGGGGGTGACAAGTTTGCTGCTCTTCTGAGAAGAAAATAAAAATAAAAATCTTGTAAATTGAATTATCTGTTGAAGCACAAATAACCTTCTGGCAGCATATGCGTGAATGATCCAGACAGTCTGTTGTCAGAGAGACTAGCTTTACTCAGTACAAGCTATCAAGAAAAGATATTCTAAGAACATCCTTTCTCTGAATAGTCTCATACCCGACAGAAGCTTCCCATATATCCACAAAAATTCAAAAGCAAATAAGTAACATAGTAACTGGGGTATAATAAAAGAGTAGGGCACAAGAAGGTCAAATAGCAGCCACAGACCAATATTAAATGCAAGAAATTAAAAGGAAGCTGAAACTTAAGAAATGTTAAGGTCAGCACAATTGCCATGGTAACGGAAATCACATGCAAAAAGAGAGGTGGGGAGATGATAGGCATGAGAATTTTCATAATAGAAAGTGTTTATTTTTATATTGCATTTCTACAAATATAAAAAATAAAACTGAATTAATGCACAAAACCTGCTAGAAAGGACAAAATATGGTGTAGGACAGTGATCCCCAACCTTTTTTGGGCCACGCACCAGTTTAATGTCAGAAAATATTTTTACGGACCGGCCTTTAGGGTGGCATGGATAAATGCACAAAATAAAATTATGCAACCAATGTAAAAACTGTGGTATTTTTAAATATATTGATAATTGTCGAACCTAAGAGACAAGCGTCAAGAGTGAGTCTTAGACGGATGTAACAGAGGGAATCTGGTCATTTTTTAAAAATAAAACATCGTTCAGACTTAAATATAAATAAAACGGTAATAATGTAAGTTATTTATTCTTTCTCTGTGGACCAGTACCAAATGGCCCACGGCCCGGTACTAGTCCACGGCCCGGGGGTTGGGGACCACTGGTGTAGGAGTTTTTTATGTCCATATTTTCCTTCAATTTTTTGTTCAAAGAGCTTTAAAACTCCCTGCACTACCAAGTACTCTTTACAATCTAAGTCACTATCAATGTTCTGGGAAAATGAGGACCATTTGCCACCAAGCAGTAATCAGAAGGCATAAATCAGCTACAACTCAAAGCTACAAGAGTTTAGAAAAACAGAAATGCAAACTTGAATTTTCTTCCTGGTAACTACTCTCATTAGTATATGGGCACTGTCATTGTGGCTCTGCTGCCCACATTCTTTCATAACTATTTCCCCATTTCCTGACCGCTTCATGACTCAGGAGCATAAATAATGTGACAAGGTAAAAGGCATTGTTTCTCACTACTACCTTCCTCTTTCTAAATACCACAAAATTCTCTGCTCCCAAACTAGCAAACAAGTAGCAGCCACGAGAATGGGAAATTTCACTGCTTTTCACTCAAATTCTTTGTGGCCACACTGTTCTTCTAACTGTACATTGCTTCAGTTTTTCCTTTTTTGCAGGGAGAAAGCCAAGAGAGAAACCCTGAATCCTTACTAGATTAATGACTATCTTGGCTTCTGCTGGAGTTTTCTGGTGTTCCTTGTGGGCAAAACTTTTGCCACAGTATATGTATATATTTAATTATCCTCACCTTTCCCATGAGTTTGTAGAGAAGACTTAATAGTTACTGAATTATTTCCACTCTGCAAAGGATCGAGCAGCTCAGAGAAAGTTTACCAAAATAATCCACTAACACTGTACTATACTGAATTATATGGGAGGATGTGAAAGCAGCAGGCTAATAATGAGGAACTAACTTAATTTTTATTTGTATTTTATTATGTAAATAACACAAATAATTTGTTTTTTTTTTAAGTAAAATATATAAAATAAATTTATCCCATGAGAGTAAAAGACATCATGAATCAAGAAATGATGTCAAGGTTAGTTGGAAAACTTACTTGTTTCATATATAAAGGTATAAGGAATTTACTAGTCAGCAAATGTTTCTTTGGGCAGTGTTATAAACTAATCAAGTGGCCATCTGCTTCTCATTTTTTTTAATGAAAAATATGGCACATTTTATATGTCAGTAACTTCATTTGAGATTTCACTAGCATTTGGACATCATTTGTTTTCATATAATTTGAAGTGATGACTGATTGATTACAAAAAAAGCCAGCATTCCTAAGAAAACCTAGAAATAGGATGTCAATCTCCAAGCCAAAACTTGCACACACTATCTACACAAATGCAAAGATCACGTAATAGAACAGTAATGAATTCTGGGATTTCTAAAGGCAAGACATAACTATACTAATCAGCAGAGGCTTACCTAACATGGAACCCTAAGCTGAGCTTTAAACATCAAGTGGCAAGATAAGAATTTTGAAAAACAACCTATCATACTGATGATAAATATATAATCTGGTACTTACACTTGTAGCTATATCATCTGCATTATTGCTGTGACATCAACACAAGAAATATCGTCAAAATTTTGACACCTGCTAAAATTTCCTGTAGGCCAACAGAAAATCTTTACGGCCACCATTCAATATAAGCCAAATGTTAAGGAAGGTCAAATACTATATGCCAAAATACCAAAGACAGCAATGTTGTAATAATTAACTCCATAAAATTTCTGGTAGTAAGAATGCAAACACTAAAGAAATTCAACAATGGCAAAGATTTTTAAGAATTCCATATTTTCTTCTATAAATTCAAACAAATAATAACTGTTGCTCAGTTTATAAAATTCACCCAAATAACTATATTGAGACCCCTGGTTTAACACAAGTTCAACTGCAAAGTAAGTGTGCTTTCATAAGAAGGAAATGTTGGCTTCTCCTTTACTCACTCAGCATCTCTGCAAAAATAAGTAAACTAGAGGAAGTAGAGAAAGAAAAAGGAACAGAAGGACATGGCTGAAAGGGGGTAGGGGGGAGGAGTGAAAAGTTGGAAAGAAGAGAAAAAGCCACCTAAGACCAGGCATTTCAGATAACTTTGTTAAATTCTCAGAATTTTAAACAATTTTTCTACAATAGTTTTGCCAAAGACACAATGCACCATTAGTTCACATTCAAGAAACAAATTGTTTTGAATTATATCAGAAATAAGTTAAAAAATTACGTTTTTAAAACTCATCAAATGTTTATGAGGGTGCTCTAAAACGCATTCCAAATTATATAAAAATTACTTTTCTTATTTTCCTTTAAGTTTTTCTTTCCAATTTTGGGGGTTTTTTTGATAGACATGGTGACCAAAGCTTTTTGGTTTGACTATAAACCAAGTTATTTCACTAACTATAAAGAGTTGAATACTTGCCTTTATCACTCTTCCTCAAGTACTTCCAAAATATACAGGAATCCTCTTAGGAAAAGCTGAAAAGCAAACATTAAGAATTATATAATAAGAAACTTAGAGGGGAGAACATATCTATTATTTAAATACAAAAAAACTGATTATACACATAAAATGCTAACGTTTATCTCTTACTGGTAGAAATGGGGTAATTTTTTCAAATATTTTTCATTACTTTCTAATTTTTCAAAAAAATAATCAAGAAAAATTGTAATAAAAAATTACAATTTGAGAAAATATCAACTTGTCAATACTTAAAAGAAAGTAGTACATATCATAAGTAGCAATGAATATTTTTATACTACAATACTGAATTAGAAATGAATATTCCATTAATTCTAATCTTAAAGTAACATGAAAGGCAAAACAAGCACATGAAATACAGCACAATTTAAAAAATATTTTTTCAAGTAGCTTACAATTCTTTATCTGTAATTATGCATTCAAAAGCAATTCTAAAAACTATAACTACACCACATACAACTGAGATTCAAGATGCACCAAAATTGAAATTTTCCTGGAAAACTAGCTCCTGATAGCCATTAAGAGAGAAGCAATTTAATTATACAAGGTAATTAGTACAATTTAATTAATCAATACAATTTAATTAGTATTTTGGAGGTATATGCTATGTGCTCAGCATTATACCGACCAAATAAGGCATATTATCCTGCCCTCAAGGTACTTACTCTAATACTGAAAGCAAGAAAAAGAAAACAGTGCAAAACAACACAATTAAGTGCTAAAATGTGTGAGGAAAACTGCAATTAGCATCAGAAGTAAGGAAGATCAGTTAGATTTGTCTAGAAAAACTTCATGAAAGAGAAAGAGATTTTTAACTAAGCTTCAAAGGATGAGAAAATGAATAAGCAGGAAGAGATAAACCAAGACTTCCAGCTTAAAGAGCAGTAAATACAGTATGTTTGCAGGCCAGTAAAGAGGTCAGCTAATTATATTGGTGGATACATATCTCAGTCATCTGGAAAACTGGGTGGCTGCTGGATAGATGTGAGAGAAGACTTTCTATTATCATATAGCCATTTTAAAAAAAAATAAACTTCCATATTTCAAAAAAGAATGAAAATACATGTTTTAACTTCTAGGATAAACATTTAAAGAAACAGTAAAAGTGAATCTAACTGCAATGCTAATAGGAAAGAAAATTAAAATTAAAATACTTAAATGCAAAAAATGTTGGAAAGCACAATCACATAAAAGGAGGACATATGAAAAGCAACATGTAAGATGTTAAATGTAAACCCAAAAATTCCAGTAATTATATTAAATGTAAATTGATCAAAAGACAAAAATTATTATACCAAATAAAAATCAAGGCTGGTCCTGATTGGTAGTAGTACAGTGGACAGAGCATCCACCCAGGATGCTGAAGTCCCTGGTTTGAAACCCCGAGTTTACCAGCTAGTGTGCAGGTTGGTCAGCTTGAGCACAAGGTCACCAGCTTGAGTGTGGGGTCATTGACATGATCACAACGTTGTTATCTTGAAGCCCATGGTCGCCGGCTTGAGCAAGGGGTCACTGGCTCAGCTTGAGCCACCACCCCCTCGGTCAAAGGCACATGTAAGAAGCAATCAAGGCCCTGACCGGTTGGCTCAGCAGTAGAGCATCGGCCTGGCATGTGGATGTCCCAGGTTTGATTCCCGGTCAGGGCACACAGCAGAAGTGCCCATCTGCTTCTCCACCCTTCCCCCTCTCCTTTCTCTCTGTCTCTCTCTTCCCCTTCCGCAGCCAAGGCTCCATCGGAGCAAAGTTGTCCGGGCACTGAGGATGGCTCCATGGCCTCCACCTCAGGCGCTAGAATGGCTCTGGTTGCAATGGAACAATGGCCCAGATGGGCAGAGCATTGTCCCCTGGTGGGCATGCCGGGTGGATCCCGGTTGGGCGCATGAGGGAATCTGTCTCTCTGCCTCCCTGCTTCTCACTTCAGAAAAATACAAAAAAAAAAAAAAAAAAAAAAAAGCAATCAATAAACAACTAAAGTGAAGCAACTACAAGTTGATGCTTCCCTCTCTCTCTGTCTTTCTCTCTCTAAAAAAAATAAAGAAAAAGAAAAAATATATCAAGGCAAGTACTGGAAATATAAGGGGGAACACTTTGTAAAGTATATGATTGTCTAACTACTATGCTATACAGCTGAAACTAATACAAAATAATATTAAATAAACTTATTTAAATATATTTAAAACAAATAAATGACAACAATAAAAATAAAACAAACCAACAATATTATGGTGCTTATAAGAATCACACCTAAAAATAAAAAGTATAGGAAAGGTTAGACAAAAAGTTGCTCTAGCTATATTAATAGTACACAGAGTATACCTTAATGTGATAAGCATTAATAGAGTATAATTCTAGGATGAAATGTATACTTCATTAGGAAGATATAACAATTTAAAATCTGTACTCAGGCCCTGGCCAGTTGGCTCAGCAGATAAACCATCAGCCCAGAGTGTGGACATCCCAGGTTCAATCCCTGGTTTAGGGCACACATGAGAAAAAACTATTTGCTTCTCCTCCCCTTCCTCTACCTGTTCTCTCTCTCTTTCCCTCTCACAGCCAGTGGCTCAACTAATTCTAGCGTGGGCTCCAGGCACTGAGGATAGCTTGACTGATTCGAGCATCAACCCCAGATGGGGCTTGCCAGGTGGGTTCCGGTCGGGGAGCATGTAGGAGTCTGTCTCTCTGTCTCCCCTCCTCTCACTTAAAAATAAATAAATAAATAAATAAATAAATAAATAAAATCTGTAGTCATTTGATAATATAGCCTCCAAATATATAAAGCAAAACTTGGCAGAATTACAAGTTAAAAATATCCATAAGCATAATGAAGAAATTCTTTTCAATAGTTGATAGAACAAATGACCCAAAAAGAAGGGGGAAAAAATAAAAGTATAGATCTGAATAGCATGATTAACAAATTGGACCTAAATAGACATTTATGTGACACAGTACTCAGTAACTGCAGAATACTCTACTACAAAACACAAAAAGATCATTTACAAAAATTAATTATATGTGCTGAGTCCTAAGGCAAGTTTCACAAGTTATTCTCTTACCACAATGTGTACTCCTAAGGTTTAGTGAGTGGAGAGAATCATTCCCCTCCCCTCATTTCCTCCTAACCCAACCTCTATGCAATATGGCTAGGTTGGGATGCAGCAACACAGAGGCTGAACAAACACCTAAACCTGGAGGAGAAAAAGCTTTCTGTCTGACTAAAAGAAATACATTTGCAAGAGCATGGATGAATCCCACTGCAGTTAGGAAGGTTAAACCACAAATTTTAACAAATTGCTGAAGACTGAATATGGGCTAACATGAGAGTGTGAAATCCCTGGGGGATGAAATCATTGGAGAGTTCCCACCCTATTCCAAGCTTTTCCTCCAGGAACCTCAAAAGGCTTTCTAATGCAGGTGGGGCATCTGGGAGAAATCAAAGAAAGCTCCTCACTCCAGCTCTCAACTCTGTGGAGCCAAGAATAGAACAGCAGCCAATGCCAATCAGCCCAGACCTATTTCCCCTATATCCCTATGAAATAAAAGGCTTAATCTGCAAGGAAAATTCATCAAGGTCTGTACCCTGAGAGCACAGGTAAGAACCCTACCATAGCTAGAAGAAAGAAAGGGAAGGAGACTGACACACTCAATCTTCACTATCTCTCTAAAGAATAACCTTAATGTAAGGGGGAAGGGCTTTTAAAGGGGCTCTAAAAATCTTAGCTTTAAAAAGCCTATCCTGGATGCTGTAATTGGGGAAAAAGAAAGGATAGAAGCTTTACCCCTGCAAGTGAAAGTGGGAGATCTTGTGAAGGCTACACTTCCAAGACCTAGGTTCTAATACCTGACTAAATCTGAGGATTAATAGATCATCAAGAACTCTCCCCACTCTCCATTACCATGCTAACAGGCTCTGAGCAAAAATAACAGTGAGGCCCTGGCTGGTTGGCTCAGTGGTGGAGTGTCGGCCTGGCGTGCAAAAGTCCCAGGTTCGATTCCTGGCCAGGGCACACAGGAGAGGCGCCCATCTGCTTCTCCACCCCTCCCCCTCTCCTTCCTCTCTGTCTCTCTCTTCCCCTCCCGCAGCGAGCCTCCATAGGAGCAAAGATGGCCCGGGCGCTAGGGATGGCTCCTTGGCCTCTGTCCCAGGCGCTAGAGTGGCTCTGGTTGCAACAGAGAGACGCCCCTGAGGGGCAGAGCATCGCCCCCTGCTGGGCAGAGCCTCGCCCCATGGTGGGCGTGCCAGGTGGATCCCGGTCATGCGCATGCGGGAGTCTGTCTGACTGTCTCTCCCTGTTTCCAGCTTCAGGAAAAAAAAAAAAAAAGAACTAGAACAACAAATTGGTGTTCTTCTCTCTCTCTCTCTCTAAAATAAACCAATAAATAAAAAATATTAAAAAACTAAAAAATAAATAAATAAATAACAGTGGAATACAGCTGCAAAAGACAGATTCACTCTAAGAGACAATACAAAGGGAAAACCCAAAGCCAAGCATGAAAAGACATTAGGGAAATTTGAAGTCTCTGGTTCCTCTAGTTCTGATGGCACCTACAAATGTCAACTCTGGTAACCAGAGCAGTAATAAACTTCAAACAGCCCAACCCCTAAAAGATTAACTTAAATTCCACTAGCGAAGGAATTTGGTCTTCTCCAAGCATATCAAGTATTTACCTCAATATTTCCTGTCCTATACAACATGTTCAGCTTTCAACAAACAATTATGAAGCATGTCAAAGGCAGTAATAAAAATACAACTTGAAGAAGCAAGGCAATCATCAGAACTAGCCTAAGATATGACACAGATTTTGGAAGTATCAGACAGGAAATTTGAAACATGATTTCCATAATAGAGAAAAATGGAAAAGGTAGACAACATGCAAAATCAGACAGGCAATTTCACAGAGACATGGAAATTAAAGACTTGGGTGGAAATGCTAGAAATAAAAACAGTAACAAATAGCCTAACCTGTAGTGGCGCAGTAGATAAAAGCATCAACCTGGAACTCTGATGTCGCTGGTTCAAAACCCCAGGCTTGCCTGATCAAGGCACATAATGGGAGTTAATGCTTCCTGCTCCTTGCCCCCTTCTCTCTCTCTCTCTCTCTCGCTCTCTCTTTTTCTCTTTCTCTTCTCTAAAATGAATTTAAAATAATCTTTAGAAAAAAATAACAGTAACAAATAATACATGATTTTGACAGGCTTACTATTAGACGTGAAGCAGCTGGGGGCGGGGGGAAGTAAACTGGAGCACAGATGAATAGATAATACCCAAACTGAAATGTAAAGGAAAAAAAGGAGTAGGAAAATAAAACAGGAGAAAATACCCAAGAACTGTGGGAAAATATCAAAAAAGAGAAAATGAAGCAGAATAAATATGTGAATGGCTGAGACCTTACCAAAATTAGTGACAAGACACCAAACTACAGATTTAAGAAGCTCCAAAACACCAAAAAAAGCTAAATACCAAAACAAACAAAAACATACCTAGGCATCTCATACTCAAATTGCTGAAAAGCAAAGAGAAAAATTTTAAAGGCAGGCAGAGAGGATAAACCGTAATATACAGAGAGAAACAAAAATAAGGATTACATTAATGTCCTGTCAGAAACTTTGCAAGTAACAAGACAATGAGTGGAATGACAGTTTTAAATGTTGAAAGACACCCTGGACAAGTAGCTCAGTTGCTTAGAGTATCATCCCAGCATGCCAAGGTTGCAGGTTCCATCCTTGGTCAGGGCACATACAAGAAACGATGAATGCACAATTAAGTGCAACAACAAATCCATGTTTCTCTCTCGCTCTCTCTCCCTTCCCCTCTCTAAAATCAATTTTAAAAAAGAAAGCTTTAAAAAATGTTAAGAGAAAAACACTGCCTAACCAATATACAGTGAAAATATTCTTCATGAGTGAAAAAGACTTTCCTGGACCAAAACAAAACTAAACAAATAATTCAATGCCAACAGACCCACCCTATAAGAAATATTAAAGGATGTTCTTCAGGCAGAAGGAATGATACAGTTCAGAAGCTTGGGTCTACACAAATAAATGAAGGTTAAGTGAAATTAAAAAAAATCTTTTTTTCATATTTTCAATTGCTCAGAAAAACAACTGTTTAAAGCAGTAATAATATACTGGGCATTTATAGAATTAGTGAAATGTATAATGACAGTGACAAGAAAACATTAGGAACATACTATATAGTAAGATATATACATTCTTTTAATAAATACTCTCACTAAACTTAGAAAGCAAATCCTTTAGCTTGATATAGGGTATTTATTAAAAATATACAAAAATCTAGTAAAATAACACAGGTAAAAACAACATTGCCGGCCCTGGCCGGTTGGCTCAGTGGTAGAGCATCGGCCTGGTGTGCAGGAGTCCCGGGTTCGATTCCCGGCCAGGGCACACAGGAGAAGCGCCCATCTGCTTCTCCACCCCTCCCCCTCTCCTTCCTCTCTCTTTCTCTCTCTCTCTCTCTCTCTCTCTTCCCCTCCCGCAGCCAAGGCTCCATCGGAGCAAAGTTGGCCCGGGCACTGAGGAAGGCTCTGTGTCCTCTGCCTCAGGCACTAGAATGGCTCTGGTTGCAACAGAGCGACGCCCCAGATAGGCAAAGCATCGCCCTCTGGTGGGCATGCCCGGTGGATCCCGGTCAGGCGCGTGCGGGAGTCTGTTTGACTGCCTCCCCATTTCCAACTTCAGAAAAATACAAAAAAAAACCCCCAAAAAAACAACAACATTGCCATTAATTTAGGACTGAAGGAAGATACAGGAATAGATATCTTGATATACACTATATAACAGATATACAGAATGTAGACTACTCTCCAATTAGCATCCACAGAGTTTCTATTAGATACATCTGTACATATAGAAAAGTAAATTAAATGTTTGAGATTTATGAGTCCTATGCATTTAATACAAATGTAGGAATAAATTCATGGATTAGGATTTTAAAATTTAACTTCATTTTCAGGAACCTACAAATTAAATCCAGGGTTCACACAGGTAGTTTTTACCTTGTCTTCCCTGCCTTGCCCCTCTTCTCACCATTTCTGAAGGGTATCCACAAGAAAGGTCCTGGATCATTCTGTCTGGTTTCTAACACTACTCATGGTCTCGTAAAAGCATGCAACTTTTTATCCACCTCCCAAAATCTAGTCTAAGGAGTCAGCTAACAGAAAACTGAATCCTTTATTTTAGCTTTCAGACTTAGTCCATGAACTAGCAAGAATGAAAGCCCTTAACCATCAAAATGCTTTCTCCTTTCATGATACCTATGACCTAAATATTATACTCCTTTGTTATTATGAAGACATACCCTATTTCTTACCAGAAAGAAACTGAAGAGAGGGGAGCATTTGTATGAGGCTAGTTACTGGCATATCTAGAGGGTAGTCTATTTTAAAAGCAAAGCTACAAAGGGTGGGTGGGTAGGGTAAAGGCAGGTGGAAGAGGGTAAACTGGTGAAGAAGACTAGACTCTGGATGGTGATCACACAATGCAATGTGCGGATGATGTATTGTAGAATTGTACACTTGAGGCCCTGGCTGCTTGGCTCACTGGTAGAGCGTCAGCCCGGCGTGTGGATGTCCTGGGTATGATTTCTGGTCACGGCACACAGGAGAAGCACTCATCTGCTTCTCCATCCCTCCCTTTTGCTTCTCTCTCCCTCCCCCCCCCCCCTCTCTTCACCTCCTGCAGTCACGGTTCAATTGGAGTGAGTTGGCCCTGGGCACCGAGGATGGCTCCATGGCTTCTGCCTCAGGCACTAAGTAAAGCTTGGTTGGAGCAATGGAGCCATGGCCCCAGATGGGCAGAGCATCACCCCCTAGTGGGCTTGCTGGGTGGATTCCAATTGGGGCCCATGCAGGAGTCTGTCTCTGCCTCCCCTCCTCACTGAATTAAAAAAAAAAAAAGAATTGGCCTGACCAGGCGATGGCACAGTGGATAGAGCGTTGGATTAGGATGTGGAGGACCCCAAGGTCGCCGGCTTAAGCACAGGCTCATCCAGCTTAAGCATATGCTCATGAACTTGAGTGAAGGGTCACTGGCTGTAGCATGGGATCATAGACATGACCCCATAGTCGCTAGCTTGAGCACAAAGGTTGCTGGCTTGAATCCCAAGGTCACTGGCTTGCACCCAAGTTTGCTGGCTTGACCAAGGGGTCACTAGCTGTGCTGTAGCCCCGCGGTCAAGGCACATATGAGAAAGTAATCACTGAACAACTAAGGAGCTGCAAAAAAGAACTGATACTTCTCATCTCTTTCCCTTCCTGCCTGTCTGTCCCTATCTGTCCCTCTCTCTGACTCTGTCTCCGTCAAAAAAAAAAAAAAATTTGCACACTTGTAACCTATACAATTTTATTGACCAATGTAGCCACAACAAATTCAACAAAAAGTAAATAAAATAAAATAACATAAAGCAAAGATAGAGGCTTCCAATCAAGATGGCAGAGTAGGGAAACATGGTATTGGCATCCTCCCTCAACCACATCAAAATTATAACTAAACTACAAAGCAACCATTCATTGAGAAACACCTGAGATCTAGCTGAACAGAAGTCCCATAACAAAAGATACGTAGAAGAAGACACATAAGACAGGAAGGTGGAAATGTAAAACAAGCTGATTCCACACACTGTAGTGGTTTAAAAAATGGGAGGGGTATCTTGGCTTTGGAGGATGGCCCTGAAAGGCGAGGGAGACCAACCTCACTCCAGGAGCAAAGGGTCCCAGCCACCCCCAACCCAGGGTTCTAGTGCCACGTAGAGAAGTCTCCATAACTTCTAGCAGTGAAACCAGCATGGATTGAGGCTGAGTGAGACAGAGGGCTGCTAGAGTCCCAGGTGTTTCTCATAATGGGCCCATTATGAGAGGAATTTACTCAATGATGGACTTGCTTGCTCTGAGCCCCAACTCCAGCACTGGGACAGAAGCTTGAAAGGCACCAGGGACATATGGGGAGGAACTAAATTGTCTGGCTTTAAACCAAGACTAGAGGGATAGCTTTCTCCCAGAAAGAAATGCTGGCAGAAGGCATGGCTCCTTTTGAGCCTTGCCACCTGGAGGCTTATGTGGGCCATATCTGAGTCTCCATCAACCTAACACTTTTTAACACATCCTGGTGATTCCCTGAGACCCACTGTAACGTCAGTGGCCAAGGCCAAGCAGGTCTACATTAGATCTGGGCAGACGGCAGAGAAACTGCAGAGCCAGAAAGCATTGGGCCATTACTGTTGAATACATTCTCGGAAAAGCAGATGAGCAAACAGGCAGGGGAAAACCTCTTCTCAGGCAAAGAAACAGCAAAGATGGCCCCTCACAGTGGTGGGCAATTCACAATCCACAGTCCACAACCCCTCTAAGCACAAGCACCCATAACCTTACACAGGCTATGCACATGTGCCTCTGCCATGTGCTCACACACTAATCAAGCAAAGTGTCTGCAGCCAGTACACCAGCGACAAGCCTTACACAGCTGTTTTCCCAACACCTGCCCAAACCAACTTTCAGGCCCACTCAAACAGCTTCCACTGGCTTTTCCATACAAGCGGCCTGTCTTACCTCCAGCTTCAGATTATCATAATATCTCTCAAAGATTCACAAATCCCAAACAAGCAGCATCTAGCATAGGTGTGCCCCATACCTCTTACTAAGTGGCCCAGGCCCAACACTGGTGGCAACTGGACTCAACTCACAGCTAGGCCTCTCTTGGCACCTCCAAACCCAGCACAAATAGCAGCCACCACTTTGTAGCTCATGCCAGGTGGTCCCAGGGAGGGCACAGGCAGTGCTGACCTTGGCCTGCACCTTCTGGGAAATCCCAGAACCAGCACGTTGTGTGGCCAGCTTCAGACTTTACCAGAGCACCACCCAACAACCTCCACATTCAAGGGACACACTAGGCAGGCACCAAAGCCCTACTTACGTGAGTTCTGCTCCATGGGGTCAGTTCCTACATTGTAGCTCCCCCAATGCAGTTGACTGATCCTCTAGCTGTTCTGGGGTCATTCCCCCCACTGACATTCCAACAGCAATCAAGGATCAATTACAACAGGAAGGTGCACACAGCCCACACAGGGTGCCCACCTGGAGTACCAGGATAAGGGGACCTACTACATAAGGCCATGCTACCAACACTGGGAGACATAGCAAATCTGCCTAATATATAGAAAGAAAAAAAAAAAAAACGAACTCAGAGAGGCAGCTAAAATGGGGAGACTGAGAAATATGTTCCAAACTAAAGAAAAGGAGAATCTCCAGAAAAATAAATGAAATGAAGGCAAATAATCTACAAGATACAGAATTCAAAACAATGGTTATAAGGATGATGCTCAAGGAACTTAGTGACATCTTTAACCACCTAAAAAAGGACACAGGAACCATAAAAAAGAACCAGTCAGCAATGAAGAATATAACCACTGAAATGAAGAATATGCAAAAAGGAATTATCAGCAGATTAGATGAAGCAGAGGATCAAATCAGTGATTTTGAAGACAAAGTAGCAGAAAACAACTAATTAGAGTGCCAAAAAAAGAAAAAAAATTAATGAGGACAGTTTAAGGCGGTGGTCCCCAACCTTTTTTGGGCCACGGACTGGTTTAATGTCAGAGCCTTTAGGGTGGGATGGATAAAGGTATCACGTGACCGAGACAAGCATCAAGAGTGAGTCTTAGACAGATGTAAAAGAGGGAATCTGGTCATTTTTAAAAAATAAAACATCGTTCAGACTTAAATATAAATAAAACGGATATAATGTAAGCTATTTATTCTTTCTCTGTGGACCGGTACCAAATGGCCCACGGACCGATACCGGTCCACGGCCTGGGGGTTAGGGACCACTGGTTTAAGGGACCTAAATAAGGTACAACATCAAGCATAACAACATCCACATCATTGGGGTGCCAGAAGGAGAAGACAGAGTAAAAGACCGAGAACCTATTTGATAAAACGACTGAAAATTTCCCTAACCTAGTGAAGGAAAAGGACAGAAGTCTAAGTACAGAGTCCCAAACAAGATGAACTCAAATAGACCCACACTAAAACACACCATAATTAAAAAGCCAAAGGTTAAGGATAAGGAAGGAATTTTAAAAGCAGCAAAAGAAACATAGTTGCCTAGCAGGGAGCGCCCACCTTCAGTTGATTTCTCAACAGAAACTTTTCAAGCCAGAAGAGGCTGGCAGGAAATAAAGTGATAAAGAGCAAGGCCCTACAACCAAGACTAGACTATCCAGCAAGGCTATAATTTAAGATTGAAGGAGAAATAATGAGTTTCCCAGACAAGAATTAGCTCAAGAACTTCATTACTGCCTAACCAGGCGGTGGCGCAATGGATAGAACGTCGGACAGGGATGCGGAAGACCCAGGTTCAAGACCCCAAGGTCGCCAGCTTGAGCGCGGGCTCATCTGGCTTGAGCAAAAAGCTCACCAGCTTGGACCCAAGGTTGCTGGCTCAAGCAAGGGGTCACTCGGTCTGCTGAAGGCCCGTGGTCAAGGCACATATGAGAAAGCAATCAATGAACAACTAAGGTGTTGCAACGAGAAACTGATAATTGATGCTTCTCATCTCTCTCCGTTCCTGTCTGTCCCTATCTATCCCTCTCTGACTCTCTCTCTCTCTGTAAAAAAAAAAAAAAAAAAAAAAAAAAAAAAAGAACTTCATTACCAACCAACCAGAATTACAAGAAATGTTATGTTTAGGACTTCTTTAATAAGATGAAAGAAAAAAGAGAGGAAAATAAATATAAATAACAACATGGTAATAAATACATAGCTATCAATAATTACCTCAAATATAAGTGGATTAAAAGCTCTAAAAGACATAGGGTAGCGGAATGGATAAGAAAACAAGCCCCATATATATTTGCCTACAAGAGACCCACCTCAGGTCAAAAGACAAACACAAACTGAAAGTAAAGGAATGGAAAAAGATATTTCATGCAATGGAGAGTAAAAAACAAGCTGTATGGTAACATGTATCAGACAAACTAGACCTTAAAACAAAGGCTATAATAATAGACGAAGAAGGACAATACATAACTATAAAGAGCTTAATCCAACAAGAGAATCTAACCCTTGTAAATATTTGTGCACCCCAGATAAAAGCACCTAAATACTATATAAAACAAATATTGATGGATATTAAAGGGAGCAGTGACAGTAATATAGTTATAGGAAACTTTTAACACCTCACTGACATCACTGGATCACTGGGTAGATCTTTCAGAGAGAAAATCAACAAAAGCAGCCTTAAATGACATTAGACCATAGGGATTTAATTGATATTTTCATAAAATTTCACCCCAAAGCAGCAAAATATACATTCTTTTCAAGTGCACATGGAACATTTTCCAGGCTAGAGTATATGTTAGGACACAAAACAAGCAAGTCTCAATAAATTTAAGAAGACTGAACTCATATCAAGCATCTTTTCTGACCACAATGGTGTGAAACTAGAAAGCAATTACAAAAAAAAAAACAAAAACCCCACCAAAAAACACACAAACACAGAGGCTATATATAATATAATAAACAATGAATGGGTTAATAATGAGATCAAGAGATAAATAAAAAAAAATACCTTGAGACAAATAAAAACACAACTCAAAGTGTATTGGACACAACAAAAGCAGCACTAAGAAAAGTCATAGCAATACAGTCCTACCTCTATAAACAACAAGAAAAAAACCTCAAATAAACATTCCAGCCTTACACCTAAAGAAAACAGAAAAAGAACAAAAAACAAGGCCCAAAGTGAGTAGAAGGAAGAACATGATAAAAATCAGAGTGAAAATAAACAAAATAGAATTTTATCTTTTTTTTTTCTTTTTTTGTGTGTGGCAGAGACAGAGAGAGAGAGAGGGGGACAGATAGGGACAGACAGACAGGAAGGGAGAGAGATGAGAAACATCAATTCTTCATTGCGGCTCCTTAGTTGTTCATTGATTTATTTCTCATATGTTCCTTGATTGGGGGGCTATAGCAGACTGAGTAACCCCTTGCTCAAGCCAGCGACCTTGGGTCCAAGCTGGTGAGCCTTGCTCAAACCAGATGAGCCTGCGCTCAAGCTGGCGACCTTGGAGTCTCGAACCTGGGTCCTCCATATCCCAGTCCAACGCTCTATCCACTGCGCCACCGCCTGGTCAGGCCAAAATAGAATTTTAAAAAAGAATACAAAAGATTGCCTGACCAGGCAGGGGTGCAGTGGATAGAGGATTGGACTGGGACACAGAGGACTCAGGTTCAAAAACTCGAGGTTGCCGGCTTGAGTGCGGGCTCACCAGCTTGAGCGCAGGGTCGCTGGCTTGAGCCCAAGGTCACTGGCTTGAGCAAGGGGTCACTTGCTCTGCTGGAGACCCCCAGTCAAGGCACATATGAGAAAGCAATCAATGAACAAGCAATCAACAAACAACTAAGATATGCAATGAAGAATTGATGCTTCTCATCTCTCTCCTTTCTCTGTCCCTCTCTCTGACTCTCTGTCCAAAATAAAAAAATAAAAAATAAAAGAATACAAAAGATTAACCAAATCAAGACCTGGTTCATTAAAGAGATAAGATTGATAAACCTTTAACAAGACTCATCAAGCCTGACCAGGTGGTGGCGCAGTGGATAGAGCGTCAGACTGGGATGCGGAAGACCCAGGTTCGAGACCCCAAGGTCTCCAACTTGCGCACAGGCTCATCTGGTTGGAGCAAAAGCTCACTGGCTTGAGCCCAAGGTCACTGGCTTGAGCAAGGGGTTACTCGATCTGCTAAAGGCCTGCGATCAAGGCATATATGAGAAAGCAATCAATGAACAGCTAAGGTGTTGCAATGAAAAACTAATGATTGATGCTTCTCATCTCTCCGTTTCTGTCTGCCTGTCCCTGTCTATCCCTCTCCCTGATTCTCTGTCTCTGTAAAAAAAAAAAGGAAAAGACTCATCAAGAAAAAAATATAAGGCCCTGGCCGATTGGCTCAGCGGTAGAGCGTCAGCCTGGCGTGCGGGGGACCCGGGTTCGATTCCCGGCCAGGGCACATAGGAGAAGCACCCATTTGCTTCTCCACCCCTGCCCCCTCCTTCCTCTCTGTCTCTCTCTTCCCCTCCCGCAGCCAAGGCTCCATTGGAGCAAAGATGGCCCGGGTGCTGGGGATGGCTCCTTGGCCTCTGCCCCAGGCGCTAGAGTGGCTCTGGTCTCCGCAGAGCGACGCCCCAGAGGGGCAGAGCATCACCCCCTGGTGGGCAGAGCATCGCCCCTGGTGGGCGTGCCGGGTGGATCCTGGTCGGGCGCATGCGGGAGTCTGTCTGACTGTCTCTCCCCGTTTCCAGCTTCAGAAAAATACAAAAAATAAAAAAAAAAAAGAAAAAAATATAAGAGGACCCAAAGAAATAAAATCAGAAATGAAAGAGAAATAACAACTGACACTGCAGAAATATAAAGGATTTATAAGATAATACTATGGACAATTATATGCCAAATAACTGGAGAAAATGGATAAATTCCTAGAAACAATCTTCCAAGATTGAATCAAGAAGAAATAGAAAATCTAAACAAACCAATTATAATATAACCAATAAAATCAAGCAGGAATCAAAAATCTCCCACCAAAGTCTTTGACTGCATAATTTTACAGGTGAATTTTACCAACCATTCAAAGAACTAGAACTAACACCCATCTTTTCCAAACTATTCCAAAAATTCAAGAGGAGGGAAGTCTCCCAAGCTCATTTTACAAAGACAGAATAATTATGATTCCAAAACCAGATAAAAGCACTACAAAGAAAGATTATAGAGCAATAACCTTGATAAACATAGATGCAAAAATCCTCAAGAAAATTAAGCAAACTGAATTCAGCAATACATTTAAAAGGCTATACATACACCATATCAAGTGCGATTTATTCCTGAAATGCAAGATAGTTCAATATCCACAAATCAATTAACATGATATACCACATAAAGAAAATGAAGAATAAAAATCAATGATCATACTCTTCCCATAAGTGGCCTGAGGTGGGCTCTGAAAATGGTTTGCTATTCACTTGACCCAGAAAACCCCCCAAAATTCATGCAAACCAAGAAGTTCAAATATTCATGGTCACATTAAGAATACTCGTCAAACTGCCCAGGCCATCAAGAGTATGCATATCTGAAAAGCTACCAGGCACCTGAAGGACTTCATTAGATAAGCAATGTGTGCCATTCCATCATTACAATAGTGGAGTTGGTAGATGTTCACTGGTCAAACAATGAGGCTGGACACAGGGTCTAATAAAAGTGTTAAAGATTTTGCTGTACATGATTAAAAATGCAGAGTAATGCTGAACTTAAAGGTATAAATGTAGCTTCTAGGGTCATTGAATATATCCAGGTGAACAAAGCTCCCAAGATGTGGCACAGAAC
Organism: Saccopteryx leptura; assembly: GCF_036850995.1. Lineage (NCBI taxonomy): Eukaryota > Metazoa > Chordata > Mammalia > Chiroptera > Emballonuridae > Saccopteryx > Saccopteryx leptura. Next base: position 47,101,965 of record NC_089512.1, on the reverse strand, counting down.
TTAACAGAGCTCATGGGCAAATTAACCCCAACATGAGCTGTCCCCGCCACATTGAGATAGTCCTTATTGAAAAAGAACAGACTGGCCCTGGCCAGTTGGCTCAGCGGTAAAGCGTCGGCCTGGCGTGCAGGAGTCCCGGGTTCGATTCCCAGCCAGGGCACACAGGAGAGGCGCCCATCTGCTTCTCCACCCCTCCTCCTCTCCTTCCTCTCTGTCTCTCTCTTCCCCTCCCGCAGCCAAGGCTCCATTGGAGCAAAGATGGCCCGGGCGCTGGGGATGGCTCCTTGGCCTCTGCCCCAGGCGCTGGAGTGGCTCTGGTCGCGGCAGAGCGACGCCCCGGAGGGGCAGAGCATCGCCCCCTGGTGGGCAGAGCGTCGCCCCTGGTGGGCGTGCCGGGTGGATCCCGGTCGGGCGCATGCGGGAGTTTGTCTGACTGTCTCTCCCCGTTTCCAGCTTCAGAAAAATACAAAAAAAAAAAAAAAATTTTTTTAATCATATGATCATATTAATAGAGGCAGAAACGGCTTTTGACAATATCTAACACTTATTTATGATAAAAACTCTAAACAAAGTGGGACTAAAAGGATCATACCTCAATATAATAAATAAAGGTCACATATGACAGTCCCACAGCTAATAACATCATGCTCAATGGAGAAAAACTAAGCATTTCCCTTAAGATCAAGAATAAGATAGGATATCCACTTTTACCACTCTTATTCAAAATAGAACTGGAAATCCTAGCCACAGCAATCAGACAAGAAGAAATAAAAGGCATCCAATTTGGAAAGAAAGAAATAAAACTATTATTTGCAAATGACATAAATATTATATCTAGAAAACCCTAAAGATTCCACAAAAAAACTACTAGAACTAGCCTAATCTGTGGTAGCATAAAGTGTCAATTCAGAATGCTGAGGTCACCGGCTTTGAGCGTGGGCTTGTGAGCACAAGGTTACTGGTTTGAGTGGGGTATCATCTACACCAGGGGTCAGGAACCTCTGGCTCGCAAGCCAGATGTGGCTCTTTTGATGGCTACATCTGGCTCACAGACAAATCTTTTTTTTTATATAAATAAATTTTTATTTTAATGGGGTGACATCAATAAATCAGGGTACATACATTCAAAGAAAACATTTCCAGGTTATCTTGTCATTTAGTTCTGTTGCATACCCATCACCCGAAGAGAGATCGTCCTCTGCCACCCTCCATCCAGTTCTCTCTGTACCCCTCCCCCTCCCCCTCTCCCTCCTTCCCTCCCCCCACCCCCTGTAACCACCACACTCCTGTCCATGCCTCTTAGTCTCGCTTTTATGTCCCACCAATGTATGGAATCCTGCAGTTCCTGTTTTTTTCTGATTCGCTTATTTCACCCCGCACAATGCTACCAAGACTCCACCATTCCGCTGTAAGTGATCCGATGTCATCATTTCTCCTAGCTGAATAGTATACCATGGTGTATATGTGCCCCATCTTCTTCATCCAGTCCTCTATTTTTTTTTACAGTGATTAAAAGCCTTTAAGCAAACTCTTGGCCAATACAGCAAGAATCCCTAAAAGAGTAGTGTCCTTAACATGTTCACCAAGTCCAAGTTGGCCCCATCACCATGCCAAATCCCTGAAAAATGCAACCCAACCACAGTTCAGTCTGTTAGGAGCTGTCACAGGGAGCAGGAGTCCAGGAAAGTTCCCCACAGGAAAAGTCCGCATGGCACTGGAATTGTTGTCACCATTCTATACTTTGCAGCTCATGTCCAAGTCCCAATGACCGCTGCTTCTAGCTGGTAATGATTCAGGTAGACTGGAAAAAGCCATTTACAGCATGCGTGGATATGGAGCTTCTGTTCTCCTCTGCCTGGAGAGTTGAGACCAGGTTGCTTTTCCCTGGAGCTCTGTGACTGTGGCCTGGTAAAGAGAATCTTGGGATACACTAAGCTGGGTGGCAAAGGTAAATTCATAATACAAGTTGGCAAAAGGAGGAAAGAGAGCTCTAAATTAGGAGTAGATCCCAGCCTGAAATATGAGTGGGGCATTGAGGTAGGAGGGATAAAGGAAACACTATATATTAAGCAAAGCAGCAGAAAATAGGACTATCAACACCCACAACAGAGATCTTTGAGGGAAGAATAAAAAACCTGACTATTCAGGCAAAACATAGTTAAGTGGCCCTTGTGCGAATGAGATCAGTTTACCTGCTTCTTGGAAGAAATACCCTAGGCTCGTCCACAGTGTTGTAGATGGGGCCGACGGCCCTGGGCGCCTTCAGTGGCAAACCCCAGCTTTCTGGGCAAGGTTAGGTCATAGGTGGCTGGAGCAGGGCTGGAAGAGACTGAACCCTCCCTTAGAGGAGCGAGGGGGAAGCCCACCTTCCAGTGTCCCTGTTTCCTCACAGCAGAGGCGTGTAAGCCTGGCAGGCTTTAGCTCAATGACCTTCCTTTCCACTATTGAAGCAGGACCCAGATGGCATCCTATGAGACCCCTTTGGGGTGTTGGAGCCTTTAAGGGTGTATCCTAAAAGCTGGTAGGTTCCCCTTATCTCTATTGGGCTTTTTCTGCCTCTAGGTATCTTAAAAGCCATTCTCAGAAGATCTCGCTGAGGGGTTTGAGGATCCCCATCCGCCTATATAAATCTTTTCCATATATCTGGAGCTATTTGGAAAAAAGACAGAACAGTGTTATTAGCTAGATCTAATAAAGAAGGTAGTAGTTTGCAGGCGAAAAAGATTTGGTGTCTCCTGTTCATCAGCATTCAAAAGAAATGCAATTTTTTTTTTAAGTAAAAAGCATGATATGGTAGACCCGTCGGAGTCATTGGCCTGGTGTGCAGGATTCCCGGGTTCGATTCCTGGCCAGAGCACACAGGAAAAGCGCCCATCTACCTCTCCACCCCTCCCCCTCTCCTTCCTCTTCGTCTCTCTCCTCCCGCCCGCAGCCAAGGCTCCACCGAAGCAAAGCCACCCTGGGCACTAAGGATCACTTGTTGTTGCTTTCGCCCCAGTCGCTAGAATGGCTCCGGTTATAACAGAGCAACACCCCAGATGGGCAGAGCATTCCCCCCTGGTAGGCATGCCAGGTGGATCCCAGTCAGGCGCATGCAGGAGTCTGTCTGACTGCCTCCCCATCCCCATCCTCAGAAAAATACAAAAAATAAATAAAAGAAAAAATACTAAAAAAAGGGGGGGGGCATTCCCTTGTGCTAAAGCTCCAGGGAGCATGGAGTGAGCTTGAGTATGTCCTATGAAACATGGAGCTCTATGTTGACATATAAGTCTTTGAAGAAGGAGGAACTCCTGAAATAGTTTATCAGCATTTGTCCCTAAGACAGCAGTCTTTATAGTGGGAACACCATACGTAGATATTTGCTGTCTGTCTATAGATTAAGGGGGGAATATGGCAAATGCTGAAAAGCCATGATCTTTGTGCCCCTCCCCTCCCCCAACCCCCTCCCTCTCCTCCCCCCACCCTGTAACCCCAACACTGTTGTTCATGTCTCTGAGTCTCATCTTTAAGACAAATCTTTAATAAAAAAATAATAACGTTAAACATATAAAACATTCTCAAGTATTACAATCCATTCATTTCCTACCGCTCATGTTCATGGTTGCGGGTGTCTGGAGCCAATCACAGCTGTCCTCCGGGACAACACCAGATTTTTATTGGATAATGCGTAATGTACATGGGTCATTGTATGGCTCTCATGGAATTACATTTTAAAATATGTGGCGTTCATGGCTCTCTCAGCCAAAAAGGTTCCCAACTCCTGATCTACACGATCCCAAAGCTCGCCAGCTTGAGCCCAAAGGTCACAGGCATGAAAAACCCAAAGTCATTGGCTTGAGCAAGGGGGTCTGGCCTGGCTCTATCAAGGCACGTACAAGAAGCAATCAATGTACGACTAAAAGTGAAAGCAACAACAAGTGATGCTCCTCACCCTCTCTCACCTCCCTCTCTTCGAAGCAATCAATGCCCAACTAAAGTGAAAACAGCTACAAGTTGATGCTTTTCACCCTTTCTCTCCCTGCCTGTCTCTCTCTCTCTCTCAAAACAAAACAAAAACATAAGAACTGATAAATGAATTCAGTAAAGTCACCAGATACAACATAAATACAGTGGTACCTTGAGATACCAATAGACCAACATACGAATTTTTTAAGATACGAGCTGCGACTCGGTCCATATTTTTGTTCGAGATCCAAGCGAAATTCTGAGACACGAGTCGTGATTCGGGAAACTGCTGCTAACTGGCGCACGGCTCTAGTATCGGCAGTTTGATATAGGAGTTGACTGACTTACGAGCTCGGTTACCAAACGAATTAAATTCGTATCTCAAGGTACCACTGTATTTAGAAATTACATTTCTATACACAAATAATGACCTATCAGAAAGAGAAACTGAGAAAACAATCCTATTTATAACTGCATAAAAAAAAAAAAAACAGCCTGACCAGGCGGTGGCGCAGTGGATAGAGCATCGGACTGGGATGTGGAGGACCCAGGTTTGAGACGCCAGCTTGAGCACGGACTCATCTGGTTTGAGCAAAGCTCACCAGCTAGGACCAAAGGTCACTGGCTTGAGCAAGAGGTTACTCGGTCTGCTGTAGCTCTACAGTCAAGGCACATATGAGAAAGCAATCAATGAACAACTAAGTGCCACAACGAAAAACTTGATGCTTCTCATCTCTCTGCATTCCGGTCTGTCTGTTCCTATCTATCCCTCTCTCTAACTTTCGCTCTGTCTCTGAAAAAAAAAACCCAAAACAAACCTAGGTATAAATTTAACCAAAGAGGTAGACAACCTATACTCAGAAATTAGGTATTGAAGAAAGAAAGTAAAGAAAATACAAATAGCCCTGGCCGGTTGGCTCAGCGGTAGAGCGTCGGCCTAGCGTGCGGAGGACCCGGGTTCGATTCCCGGCCAGGGCACACAGGAGAAGCGCCCATTTGCTTCTCCACCCCTCCGCCGCACTTTCCTCTCTGTCTCTCTCTTCCCCTCCCGCAGCTGAGGCTCCATTGGAGCAAAGATGGCCCGGGCGCTGGGGATGGCTCCTTGGCCTCTGCCCCAGGCGCTAGAGTGGCTCTGGTCGCAACATGGCGACGCCCAGGATGGGCAGAGCATCGCCCCCTGGTGGGCAGAGCATCGCCCCATGGTGGGCGTGCCGGGTGGATCCCGGTCGGGCGCATGCGGGAGTCTGTCTGACTGTCTCTCCCTGTTTCCAGCGTCAGAAAAATGAAAAAAAAAAAAAAAAAAAAAAAAGAAAATACAAATAAATGGAAGTACATACTATGCTCATGGATAGTAGTAATTAACATCGCTGTAACAGCCATACTACCCAAAGCAATCTACAGATTCAATGTCATTCCCATCAAAGTATCAATGAGGTTTTACACAGAACTAGAAAAAAAAAATCAACAAAATTATATGAAACTATAAATAGGCATAGCAATTCACAAAAGAACAAAGTTGGGGGTATCATGCTACCAGGTATCACACTATACTAAAAGGCTCTAGTAATCAAAACAGCATAGTACTGGAAACAAAAAACAAAAAACACCAGACACATAGATGAATGGAACAGAATATAGAGTCCAGAAATGAACCCACGCCTATAAGGCCAATATGACAAAAGAGGCAAGAACACAGAATGGGATAAAGAGAACCTACTCAATAAATGGTATTGGGAAATTTATTTGCAACAACAACAAAAAAATGAAAACTAGACCACCTTTTTAGACCATCCACAAGAATACACTCAAAATGGATTAAAGACTTAAATTTAGATTTGAAACCATAAAACTCCTAGAAGAAAGCATAGGCAGTTAAATCTCTATCATTTCTCTCAGCCATATTTTTTCTGACATAATTTCTCAGGCAAGGGGAACAAAAAAAAAAAATTAAACAAATGGGACTACATTAAAAAGTTTTTGCACAGCAAAGGAAATTATTCACAAAATGAAAAGACAACCTATTAAATCTGAGAAGATAAGATATTTACCAATAATACATCTGATAAGGGGTTAATATCTAAAATTTATGAAGTACTCATACAACTCAATACCAAAAAAGAAAAATCCAATTAAAAAATGAACAGCCTGCCTGACCAGGCAGTAGCGCAGTGGATAGATCATTGGACTGAGACGCAGAGGACCCAGGTTTGAAAACCCCGAGGTTGCCAGCTTGAGCATGGGCTCATCTGGTTTGAGCACAGCTCACCAGCTTAACCTCAAGGTTGCTGGCTTAAAGAAGGGGTCACTCAGTCTGCTGTAGCCCCCAGGTCAAGGCACATGTGAGAAAGCAATCAATGAACAACTAAGGTGCTGCAACAAAGAATTTATGCTTCTCATCTCCCTCCCTTCCTGTCTGTCTGTTCCTGTCTGTCCCTCTCTCTGTCTCTTTCTCGTCTCTGACACACACACACACACACACACACACACACACACACACAAGAATGGACAGCCTAATCTGTGGTGGCGCAGTGGATGAAGTGTCGACCTGGAACGCTGAGGTTGGCGGTTCAAAACCGTACACTTGTCTGGTCAAGGCACATATGGGAGTTGATGCTTCCTGCTCCTCCCCCCTTTCTCTCCTTCTCCCCCCCCCCACCTCTCTCTCCTCTCTAAAATGAATAAATTTAAAAAAGAAAAAGAATAAATGGACAGCCTGACCAGGCAGTGGCATGGGGGATAGCGCATTGGACTAGGACACAGAGGACCAGGTTCGAAAACCCAAGGTGTCTAGCTTGAATGCAGGCTCATCCGGCTTGAGCACGGGGTTGCCAGCTTGAGCAAAGAATCATAGACATGACCCCATGGTCGCTGGCTTGAGCCCAAAGGTCGCTGACTTGAAGCCCAAGGTCAGTGGCTTAAACCCAAGGTTGCTGGCTTAAGCAAAGGGTCACTCGCTCTGCTGTAGCCCACCTCACCCCCTAGTCAAGGCACATAGGAGAAAGCAATCAATGAACAACTAAGGTGCTGCAATGAAGAATCGATGCTTCTCATCTCTCTCCCTTCCTGTCTGTCTGTCTCTATCTGTCCCTCTCTCTATCTCATTCTCTGTCTCTGTCACACACAAAAAAGGGACAGGGGCCCTAAACAGACACTTTTCAAAAGAGAACATACAAATAGCCAATAGTTATATGAAAAAATGCTCAATGTCACTACAGAGAAATTCAAGTTAAAACTATAATGAGATATAATCTCATACCTGTCAGAATGGCTATCAACAATAAATCAACAAAAACAAGTTTTAGCAATGATGTGAAGAAAACAGAACCCTCATGTACTGTTGGTAGGAATGTAGATTGGAATAGTCACTATGGAAAACACTCTGGAGGTTCCTCAAAAAAGTAAAAATGGAACTGCTCTAAGACCCAGTGATTCCACTTCTGGGTATATATCTGAAGACATGCAAAACACTAATTCGAGAGAATATATGCACCCTATGTTCACTGCATTATTTAAAAAAGCCAAGATATGGAAACAATCCAAGTGCCCATCAATTAATTAGTGGATAAAAAAGTTGTGGTACACATGTACAATGGAATATTACTCAGCCATAATAAAAGAATAAAATCTAGCCACCTGCGACAACACAGATGGACCCAGAGAGTATTCTGCTTAGCGAAATGTCAGAAAAAGACAAATATCATATTATTTCACTTATATTTATAATCTAAAGAACAAAATAAATTAACAAGTAAAATAGAAATCGACTCATAGATACAAAGAACAGACTGATGGTTGCCACAGGGACCAGGTGAAAAAGATGAAGGGATTAAGAAATACAAATTGGTAGCTACAAAATAATCACAGGAATATAAAGTATAGCATAGGGACTAGTCAATTAATACTGTAATAACTATGTGTGAAGAATAGCTATGTAAAGGATATGATTGTCTAACTACTATGCTATATACCTGAAACTAATATACCATACTTCCCTGTGTATAAGATGCACCTTTTCCCAAAAACTTTGGCGTCTAAAAACTGCATGCGCCTTATACAGGGATTGTAGTATTTTTTACTTGCATTTCCCGCATTTTCGCGCTTGTTTTTGCATTCATTGTTGAAGACATTGATTTGTCATCAGACACAGATAAGGACAAGCTAATGGATGGGAGTTTTGACAGTGATGAGTTGTATGAATTTTATGATGAGTAAAATTTGAGTTCAATAACTTCATGTAATACATTTTTTTCAAATTTTGGGCCCCAAAATTAAGGTTCGTCTTATACATGGGATCGTCTTATATATGGGATCATCTTATACATGGGGAAATACAGTAAAATATACTGAATGTGCCCTGGCAGGATAGCTCAATTGGTTGGAGCATCATCCAGAAGTGCAGAGGTTGCCGGTTTGATCCCTACTCAGGAATATACAGGAACAGATCGATGTTCCTGTCTCTCTCTCTCCCTTACTCTAAGACCAATAAATAAACTTTTAAAAATAAGATAAAATATACTAAATGTAAACTGTAACTGAAAAATAAATTTTTTAGCCTGACCAGGCAGTGGCACAGTGGATAGAGCGTCGGACTGGGATGCCGAGGACCCAGGTTCAAGACCCAGAGGTCGCCAGCTTGAGCGCGGGCTCATCTGGCTTGAGCAAAAGCTCACCAGCTTGGACCCAAGGTCGCTGGCTCGAGCAAGGGGTTACTCTGTCTGCTGAAGGCCTGCAGTCAAGGCACATATGAGAAAGCAATCAATGAACTAAGGTGTCGCAATGAAAAACTGATGATTGATGCTTCTTATCTCTCTGTTCCTGTCTGTCTGTCCCTATCTATCCCTCTCTCTGACTCTCTCTGTCCCTGTAAAAAATAAAATAAAATGCTGTAAGTTTTCTCCTGTGGCAATAATCTCTCCTCAAACATATGCACAAGAACTTTGCATATATTTTAGCTAGTTGTCCTTTATTTTTTATTACATACAGCAACTAACACTTTATTTTTTATTTATTTATTTTTTTTATTTATTCATTTTTAGAGAGGAGAGAGAGACAGAGAGAGAGAAGGGGGGAGGAGCTGGAAGCATCAACTCCCATATGTGCCTTGACCAGGCAAGCCCAGGGCTTTGAACCGGCAACCTCAGCGTTTCCAGGTTGACGCTTTACCCGCTGCGCCACCACAGGTCAGGCAGCAACTAACACTTTAAACAATGTCAGCTATATCAGTTTTACAAGGGACTAACTTCTGAGAATCCAGCACAGAAAGGACTATCAAAATAAAATTTCTAATGACCTAGAATAGCAGAGAAATAAGCAGAATAAATGAATCAAATGAAGACACTTCCTATTAAAATCAATGAAAAGTAAAAGCCAAAACAGATTCTATATACTTCCTAATAGAATACATTTATATATTATATCTTAAAGAAGTTTATCTGCAAAAATCCTAATTTCAATTCTTCATCATCAAGAATTCACAATTTGTCATTTTGGGGAAAAAAAAACAACAGGAAAAAACACACTCATAATCAACTCAATAGATTACATTTCAACATGCCTTTAGTAGGTCAAGTTTTGTTCAACTTCACAGAGCCAATCTTAAATCTTCCTGAAAGTAAATTTATAACACAAAGTTTATAAATAAAATTTAGCTATGTTTTTCAGATTTTAAGAAAGTGCAATTTACACTTTTTCCTTCACTTTAGGTCATTTGAAATGGTTTCACTGGTAACACTTTATGCTTTGAAACACTGAAAATTTTTATTCAACAGTTCTATTCTTGAAGTCACTGCTTCTTCTCATGCTTCTATTTTATGAGGCAATATTTTTCAAACCACATCCTAAGGGAATTCATGATTTAACAACATCTTGCCTGACCAGGCAGTGGCGCAGTGGACAGTGTCAGCCTGGTATTCTGAGGACCCAGGTTCAAAAACCGGAGGTCGCCAGCTTGAGTACGAGCTCAGCCAGCTTGAGCTTGGGATCATAGACATGACCCCATGGTCACTGGTTTGAGGCCAAAGGTCGCTGGTTTGAGCAAGGACTTACTGGCTTGGCTGTAGTCCCCCAGTCAAGTCACAGTCAAGGTACATATGAGAAAGCAGTCAATGAACAACTAAGGTGCCACAACAAAGAGTTGATTCTTCTCATCTCTCCCTTCCTGTCTGTCCCTATCTCTCTCTCGCTAAAAGAAAAAACAAACAAACAAGGCCCTGGCTGGTTGGCTCAGTGGTAGAGCATTGGCCTGGCATGTGGATATCCCAGGTTCAATTCCCGGTCAGGGCACACAGGAGAAGCAACCACATGCTTCTCCACCCTTCCCCCTCACCCTTCTCTCTATTTCTCTCTTCCTCTCCCACAATCATGGGCTCCATTGAAGCGAGCTGGCTTGGGCACTGAGGATGGCACCATGGCCTCACCTCAGGCACCAAAATAGTTCCGGTTGCAACAGAGCAACAGCCCAGATGAGCAGAGCATCATCCCTTAGTGCAGGGGTCCCCAAGCTTTTTACACAGGGGACCAATTCAACTGTCCTTCAGACCGTTGGGGGGCTGGACTATAAAAAAAAACTTGGCCTGACCTGTGGTGGCGCAGTGGATAAAGCGTCAACCTGGAATGCTGAGGTTGCCAGTTCGGAACACTGGGCTTGCCTGGTCAAGGTACATATGGGAGTTGATGCTTCCTGCTCCTGCTCCTTCCCCTGTTCTCTCTCTCTCTCCCCCAATAAAAATGAATAAAATCTTTTAAAAAAAGTTAAAAAAAAAACTATGAACAAATCCCTATGCACACTGCACATATCTTATTTTAAAGTAAAAAAACAAAACGGGAACAAATACAATATTTAAAATAAAGAACAAGTAAATTTAAATCAACAAACTGACCAGTATTACAATGGGAACTATGCTCCTCTCACTGACCACCAATAAAAGAGGTGCCCCTTCTGGAAGTGCAGCAGGGGCAGGATAAATGGCCTCAGGGGGCCGCCTGCAGCCCGCAGGCCGTAGTTTGGGGACCCCTGCCTTAGTGGGTTTGTTGGATGGATCCCAGTCTGGCGCATGCGGGAGTCAGTTTCTCTGCCTTCCTGCTTCTCCCTTAAGAAAAATACAAAAAAACCCACAGAACATCTTTTCCTAACCCAAGCATTTAGACTCAAATCTTTCTCTTAACTCCTTATTTTATACAGCACTACTAACCAAAGGCATAGCTAAGAAACCCAACAGTTAAGACAGAAATAAGACATAGTAGGCCCTGGCCAGTTGGCTCAGCAGTAGAGCGACGGCCTGGTGTGGAAGTCCCTGGTTCGATTCCTGGTCAGGGCACATAGGAGAAGCGCCCATCTCCTTCTCCACCCTTCCCCCTCTCCTTCCTCTCTGTCTCTCTCTTCTCCTCCCAAAGCCAAGGTTCCACTGGAGCAAAGTTGGCCCGGGCACTGAGGACAGCTCCATGGCCTCTGCCTCAGGCACTAGAATGGCTCTGGTGGAGACAGAGCAACGCCTCAGATGGGCAGAGCATCACCCTCTGGTGGGTATGCTGGGTGGATCCCAGTCGGCCGCATATGGGAATCTGTCTGACTGCCTCCCTGCTTCTAACTTCAGAAAAATACAAAAAAAAAAGAAAAAAAAAAAGAAAAAAGAAAGACATAGTAAAGTACGTTCAGTCAGTAGATTCACTACTTTGAAGAATGTCTTCTCGGTTACAAATATAGTTTTATCAAACTTACTTGTGTTTATTCATTAAATATGGCCAAAGAAAAAGACCTCACTAAAAGCACAGTGATTACAAAGAACAGCTACTAAGCTGCCTTGGGTGTTTTGTGAAGGAATAAATGAATACGCAAACATGAAAATTAAAGTGAGAAATATAGTCAGAGTGAGACTAATTAGTAGTTGATAATAATTCCAGGATCCTGTCATAGGTTGTATTTTATTAAGCCTTCTATTTAGTTCCTGACCTTAAAAAATTGTTCAAGTTAGGCTATGGCCGGTTTGCTCAGTGGTAGAGCGTCGGCCTGGTGTGCAGGAGTCCCGGGTTCGATTCCTGGCCAGGGCACACAGGAGAAGCACCCATCTACTTCTCTACCCCTCCCCCTCTCCTTCCGCGCGCTCTCTCTCTCTCTCTCTCTTCCCCTCCTGCAGCCAAGGCTCCATCGGAGCAAAGTTGGCCTGGGCGCTGAGGATGGCTCTGTGGCCTCTGCCTCAGGCACTAGAATGGCTCTGGTTGCAACAGAGCAACGCCCCAGATGGGCAGAGCATCACCCCCTGGAGGGCATGCCGGGTGGATCCCGGTCGGGCGCATGCGGGAGTCTGTCTGACTGCCTCCCCATTTCCAACTTCAGAAAAATACAAAAAAAAAAAAATTTGTTCAAGTTATATGCTATAAAAATGCTTAGAAATCTATTGCATTTTCTAGTATGCTCAATTCTAAGAAATTGTTTCTCCCAACCAAGAACACTTCATAAAGAATAAAAGGTTGCCTGACGAAGCAGTGGTGCAGTAGGTAGAGCATCGGTATGGGACGCAGAAGACCCAGGTTTGAAATCCCGAGGTCCCTGGCTTGAGGATGGGGTCGCTGGCTTGAGTGTGGGATCATAGACATGACCCCATGGTCAATGGCTTGAGCCCAAAGGTCGCTGACTTGAAGCCCAAGGTCGCTGGCTTGTGCAAGGGGTCACTGGCTCGGCTAGAGCCCTGCAGTCAAGGCACATATGAGAAGCAATCAATAAACAACGAAAAGTGCCGAAACTACAAGCTGAAGCTTCTCATCTCTCTCCCTTCATGTCTGCCTGTCTTCCCCATCCCCACCCCAAAAATACCAAGAAGTAACAAATTACAATCCAATTAAGCAATATAAATTTTTAACCCACCACATATCAATTATATTTCCATAATTTTTATAGCATTTTACTTCTCACTAAGGCCTTAACTAGATAAAATTCAATTCAGGTGATTCAATTCCTTTTTTAATCTAAACATAATCTTTATATATTCAGTGAAACATAAAGTAAGTATTCAAGAATGTTCAGGCAAACAGGAACTCACACATCAGTGGTGAGTGTAGTACATTCCAAATGTTTAAAATGTTATTGCTTTAGATTATATAAAATGTCAGAATTCTAGCCCAAGAATATAGGTATCTCTAAAGTATAGCCTTTTTATTCTATTAGGTTTCAGAAACGTCACTAAGTTCTTACCAACTTTGCTAGAACACATAAAATCCAATAAAACATAGCATCTGCCCTTAAACTGAAAAATCTAACATGAGAAGAATGACAGTAAAAAGAACAAAATAACTAATGGACCTCAAAAAAATGATTTATATGAGATTTATATAAGTATTTTATTAGAAAGCATGAAAGACTACCATGCTCCACTCACTCTACCACTCCGCCAGTTCCATTACAGATGAGATATAAAAGATATAAAATAAACTGGACCTATTGAACATATACAACTCAATTAACATACATTTATATATATATATATATATATAAAAAACCATTACCATAATCAAGATAACACTTCCATCAACCTCCAAAGTTTCCTCATGTCCCTGTGTAACCCATTCCACTCCTATCTTTATCCCCTACACCTATTAATCATCTATCTTCTGTCATTGTAGATTAGCTTATATTTCCAAGAATTTTGATGAGTGCTATCATACAATATGTGTTCCTCTTTAGTCTGACTTCTTTCACTTAGCCTAATTATTCTGAGATCCATCCATGTTATTAAGTATCAACAGTTCTTTCCTTTTAATTACTGACCAGTATTCCATTATATGAACATACCAATATTTGTTCACTTGTATATCTATTGATGGACACATGAGCTATTTCTACAATTTAGCTATTACCAATAAAGCTACTATGACTATTTGTTTATAAGTCTTTATGTAGATATACTGCTTTCATTACCTTTGGATAAATACTCAGATGTGGAATAGGTATTACCTGATAATGGGTTAATAGCCACAATATAGAGAGAACTTAAACTCAGCAATAAAAAAACCAATAATCCAATTTTAAAATGGACAAGAGACTTGAATGGACATTTCTCTAACGATTTAAAATTAGCCAATAAGCACAGAAAAAGATGCTCAAGATCACTAATCATTAAAGAGATAAAAATCAAAACTACAATGAGATACTACCTCATACCCATTAGAATGGCTATCAAAACAGAAAATAACAAATGTTGATGAGAATGTGGAGAAAGTGGAACCCTTGTGCATTTCTGGTGATAATGTAAAACAGTAGAGCCACTGTGGACAATAACATGGCAGTTCCTAAAAAATTTTAAATTAGAATTACTATGTGGTCCATCAATTCCACTTCTAGGTACATATTCAAAAGAACTGAAAGCCTGACCAGGTGGTGGCACAGTGGATAGAGTGTTGGACTAGAATGCAGAGGACCCAGGTTCGAAACCCCGAGGTCACCAGCTTGAGCGCGGGTTCATCCAGCTTGTGCACAGAGTTGCTGGCCTGAGCGTGGGATCATAGACATGACCCCATGGTCACTAGCTTGAGCCAAAGGTCGCTGGCTTGAAGCCCTAGATTGCTGGCTTGGGCAAGGGGTCACTCACTCTGTTGTAGCAGCCCAGGTCAAGGCACATATGAGAAAGCAATCAATGAACAACTAAGAAGCCACAATGAAGAACAGATGCTTCTCATCTCTCTCCCCCATTCCTGCCTGTTTGTCCCTATCTGTCCCACTCTGTCACAAAAAAATAAAAGAAAAAAAAACTGAAAGTCTCAAAGAGATATTTGTACAGCCATGTCCCTAACAATATTACTCATAATAGCAAAAATGTAAAAGCAACCCAAGTAGACCAATGAATGAATAAGCAAGATGTGGTACATACAGATCAATGGAATAGTATTTGGCCCTTAAGGAAGGAAATTCTGACACATATCACAACATGGGTGAATCTTGAGGACATCAGGCTAAGTGAAGTAAGTCAATCAAAACACAAATACTGTATGATTCCACTCATATAAAGTCCTAAAAGTAATCAAAATCAGAGTCAGAAAGTAGAATAATTATCAGGGGCTGAGGAAGGCAAAATGGGGGAGTTACTGGTTGATAAACATAGTGTTTCGGTTTTATTTTATTTTTCTTTCCCAAGCAAAAGGAAGAGAGATAGTGAGACAGACTCCCATGTGCACCTGGACCAGGATCTACCCCACAACCCCTGTCTTGGGCCGATGCTCAAATCAATTCAGCTATATATATTTTTAGCACCTAAGGCCAATGCGCTTGGACCAAGTAAGCCATTCTCAGCGTCCCAGGATCAATGCTCAAACAGTTGCGGCACTGGCTGCAGAAAGGAATGGGGAGGAGGGAAGAGGAGGGGAGGGGGGGCGGAGAGTAGCAGATGGTCTCTTTTCTCGTGTGCCCTGACTGGGAATCAAACCCAGGATGTCCATATGTGGGGCCGATGCTGTATCCACTGAGCCAACTAGCCAAGGTAGTGTTTCAGTTTTGCAAGATGCAAGAGTTCTCAAGATGGATGGTGGTAATGATGGTACTTATGATATGATATGAACATACTTAAAAAACACTGAACTGTACAGTTAAAAACGGTTAAGATAGAAATTTTATGTTTATTTTACAACCATAAAAATAATTTAAAAGTTTTTTAAAAACCTAAAAAACTGAAGTTTCCTGACTCCCAATCCAGTGCTCTTTCCGCTATACCACACTATCTCACAGCTTTTAGGTCTGAAAACATGAACATCAGCTCTAAGAAATGCTTTTTACCCTCTCCTAGCAATCTATACAACAATATTCCAAACTATACTCATATTACATTCATTCCCAGGAATCACTACTCAGAAGTACACAAATAAACTATTGTACAGCTAGAGTTGACCAACCTGTGTTTTGACAGATCCAGGCCAACCAACTGCAAAGCTTCTAAACATGCACCCCCCATGGGCCTATACAACAACCACCTCTGGCTCCAGCATATGTTCCTTTCCTTCCTCTAGGCCTAGCTCTGGCTTTTGAGGAAAGAAAAATAAAGCTGTCAGCTGAGTGAATCAAACTTCCAGCAGGGTAAATTTTTTTTTTTCATTTTTCTGAAGCTGGAAACAGGGAGAGACAGACAGACTCCCGCATGCGCCCGACAGGGATCCACCCGGCACGCCCACCATGGGGCGATGCTCTGCCCATCCTGGGCGTCGCCATGTTGCGACCAGAGCCACTCTAGCGCCTGAGGCAGAGGCCACAGAGCCATCCCCAGCGCCCGGGCCATCTTTGCTCCAATGGAGCCTCAGCTGCGGGAGGGGAAGAGAGAGACAGAGAGGAAAGCGCAGCGGAGGGGTGGAGAAGCAAATGGGCGCTTCTCCTGTGTGCCCTGGCCGGGAATCGAACCCGGGTCCTCCGCACGCTAGGCCGACGGTCTACCGCTGAGCCAACCGGCCAGGGCTCCAGCAGGGTAAATTTTAAAAGACTGGCATACAAATCCCTTCAAATAAACATCTGCTAAATAGAAATGAAGGCAACTTAGCTATAAAAAAAAACAAAAAAAAAAACAGGCCCTGGCCGGTTGGCTGAGTGGTAGCCTGGAGGGGCAGAGCATCGCCCCCTGGTGGGCAGAGCTTCGCCCCTGGTGGGCGTGCCGGGTGGATCCCGGTCGGGCGCATGCGGGAGTCTGTCTGACTGTCTCTCCCCGTTTCCAGCTTCAGAAAAATACAAAAAAAAAAAAGAAAGAAACTCAATATATTTTAATTTTTTAAAAACAAATAATGTACAAAAACATCTTGTCAAATCCAAAAAAAAAACAAATAATGTACAGATGTGCTACTTTCATCAAATTATAAACCAACTAGCATATAGAACAATATACTCAAAGCTAATAATAGCATGCAGAGTTGTTTTTAATTTCCTGTCTAGTTTGATACCACTAAGTAACACATGCTTCTGAGCAATAAAGTCATTTTTGTCTTAACATTTTAAAAAATTCTAGAATAAGAATAACAGGAATATGGTAGGAGTAGGGATTGTGAGGTAGAGGGTATACGATTAATAAAGAGCACATATCGATTAATAAAGCAGCCTTGCATGACCAGGCGGTGGCACAGCCTTGCATGACCAGGCGCGTCGGACTGGGATGCAGAGGACCCAGGTTCGAGACCCCAAGGTCGCCAGCTTGAGCGCGGGCTCATCTGGTTTGAGCAAAGCTCACCGGCTTGGACCCAAGGTAGCTGGCTCGAGCAAGGGGTTACTCCGTGTGCTGAAGGCCCGCGGTCAAGGCACATATGAGAAAGCAATCAATGAATAACTAAGGTGTCACAACAAAAAACTGATGATTGATGCTTCTCATCTCTCTCCGTTCCTGTCTGTCCCTGTCTATCCCTCTCTCTGTCCCTGTAAAAAATAAAAAATAAAGCAGCCTTACTTATTTGCCAACACAAATTTATATATATATATATATATACATATATATATATACATATATATATATATACATATATATATATATAAAAAAGCAGGAGAACAGTATTTCTAGAAAGCATTAAAATTATTCATGAAATTAATCATTCAGCAAGTATTACTCAAAACCTACCTTTTGGTTAAAAGTACAGTATACACCATCACATAGAAAACGTAAAAGAGCCCTGGACAGGTACCTCAGTTGGTTTGAGCATTGTCCCAATACACCAAGGTTATGAGTTTGATCCCCAAGTCAGGGCACACACAAGAGTCAACCAATAAATGCATAAGTGGAAAAACAAACTGATGTTTCTCCCTTTCTCTCTAAAATCAATCAATAATTTTTTTTTTAACAGCCTGGTCCTGACCAAATAGCTCAGCTGGCTAAAGCATCATGCTGAAGCACAGAGGTTGTCAGTTCAACCCCTGGTCAGGGCACATACAGGAAGAGGTCAATGTTACTGTCATCTCCGTCTGTCTCTCTCTCTCTCTCTCTCTCTCTCTCTTTTCCTCTTTCTCTAAAATCAATAAAATAAACATTAAAAAAAAATTTTTAAAGCCTGACCAGGCGGTGGCACAGTGGATAGAGCGTCGAACTGGGATGCAAAAGACCCAGGTTCAAGACCCTGAGGTCACCAGCTTGAGCACGGGCTCATCTGGTTTGAGCAAAAGCTCACCAGCTTGAGCCCAAGGTCGCTGGCTCCAGCAAGGGGTTACTCGGTCTGCTGAAGGCCCACGGTCAAGGCACATATGAGAAAGCAATCAATGAACAACTAAGGTGTTGCAATGCGCAATGAAAAACTAATGATTGATGCTTCTCATCTCTCTCCGTTCTTGTCTGTCTGTCCCTGTCTATCCCTCTCTCTGACTCACTCTCTGTCTCTGTAAAAAAAAAAAAAAACAATTAAAAAAAAAAACAACTGAGCCTGACCAGTGGTAACACAACAGTGTGTCCACCTTAAACGCTGAAGTTTCAGGTTCTGAGAGTGTGAGGTTACAGGCGAGAGCACGAGGTCACCGGCTTGAACACAGGCTTGCCAGCTTAAGCAATGAGTCACTAGCTTGAGCATGGGATCATAGACATGATCCCAAGGTCGCTGGCTTTAGCAAGGAGTCATGTGCTTGGCTTAAGACCCACCCCATCAAGGCACATACAAGCAGTAATCATTAAACAACTAAAATGAAGCAACTAGAAGTTGATGCTCCTCATTCTCTCTTTCACCTCCTTCTCTTTCTCTCCCATCCTCTCTCTCTCAAAATAAAAAACAAAAAACAACAAATAAAAACCTAAAAGATAGGAAAAGTATTTATAAGCATACCAGAATGAAAAAGCAATTCCCACATATATATTTATTTATACCTTACAAACAAAATAATAGTAAACCAAACACAGTAAGAAGGTATATCTATTGATAAATCTGAGCAATAAGTTATCTCCTTCACTAAGACATCTCCTTTTGACTATCACCTTTTGGCTATTACAGAAGTTACTTCAAGTTCTATGTTTCTAACACCTAATTCATGATCTTCCTTTAAAAAAAATTGTCTCTTTCAGTACTCTTTTTCTCAGTGAGGGGCACTAAGATGCTTAAGCCAGAAACCTAGCAGGCCTCTCTTCCTTGGCCCCTTCATCGTCTACCCATTACCAAATTCTGCTATCTATGCCTCCTAAATACTCTTGAATTAATTCCTTTGTATTTTCTCCAGCAATACCACTCAGATAAGTAAGCCATCATCATCTCATCAAACTGGACTAGCTTCCTAACGAGTTCCCCTGCATTTCTTATGATACCTATCCTCTTCAATCTATTCTCTGCCTAGTAGTAATAAGTGTTTTCATCAAAAAGCAAATCTGACCCTCTCCTTTCTTGCTTAAAACCCTTTAATGGTTCCTTATTCCTCTTAAAATAAAGGCAAAACTCTTTTTTCATTTTGTATTTTTCTGAAGTGAGAAGCACAGAGGCAGAGACAGACTCCAGCATGCGCCCGACCAGGATCCACCTGGTATGCCCAGCAGGGGGCGATGCTCTGCCCATCTGGGGTGTTGCTCTATTGCAACCGGAGCCATTCTAGCGCCTGAGGTGGAGGCCATGGAGCCATCCTCAGTGCCCAGGCCAACTTTGCTCCAATGGAGCCTTGGCTGCGGGAGGGGAAGAGAAAGACAGAGAAGGAGAGGCGGAAGGGTAGAGAAGCAGATGGGTGCTTCTCCTGGGTGCCCTGACCAGGAATCGAACCCGGGACTTCCACACACCAAGCTGACGCTCTACCGCTGAGCCAACCAGCCGCAGTCAAAGGCAAAAACTCTTAACATGACCTGTAAAAACCTGCAAGGGCAAGACTATCTCTCCACCTCAAACTGTGTTCCTTCTCCCCATAGTTTTCACTTCTCAGGCCATCTCAAGCCTTAATCAGGTCTCTTATTCCACTATTTTCCCTTCTATCACAGGGCCTTAGCACCTTCTGTTCCTTCCGCCTGGACAACCATCCCTCCTCTCTTTGCCAACACCTACTCTTCCTTCAAATCATTTCTTGAGGATGCATTTCTAATCCAGTCAAACTTTACTAATATCATCACTTATATAGCCACCGCAAGTGTAACTAACTTCCCCCTGCATTGGAAAATAATTTTTATTGAAGAGTTCACCAGCTGCACAATCTGTTCCTGACATTAGGCTCCTTCTTCCTTTGCAATTTGGTGTTTCGTAAGTGGTCCCATGAAAGCTTTCTTCTCCACCACTATTTGGAAGCAGCCATGGCCAAACTTGGAGGTGCTGTTTATAAACTTAAGGTCATTCTTCTCCAGGGCCCACCATTTGGTCTGCACCAGCAAGGACCTGTAGTAGGTAAACACTTGCTTCTCAGTTCTCACCACAAAGAATGACGACAAAGTCATCATTGGTCACTTCATCACTGTGGACAAAGAAACCCAGAAGGTTGATAATCTTTGTCAGGTTGTAATTGATGGAGGTATTGTTCTTGATCAGTTTGCTGTCCCTGATGAAGTAGCCTTGGTCAATCTTATAGATCTTGTTGATCTCAGTGCGGTGATGGTAGCCTTTCTGCCCAGCCTGGGTCACAGAGAAGGCCACCTGGGCAAGATGCCATGCCCTGATACAGGCAACATTGTGCATCTCTCAGTGGGTCTTACGGGAAGCTTCTTGGTGTGCCAGTGACCCCTTTGTAGCCTTTGCCCTAAGTCCCCCCAATGACAGTGATCATCTCGTCCTGTCCAAACACCTGGTTCACAAGGACCTGCTGTTCTCATGAGACTGGTCCAGTTTTTTGGCCACTGTGCCTCCATTCACTTGGATCTCCATAAGGTGGGCCGCCTTCTGGCATAGAGGAAGCAGGCGCATCTATGTGTTGGCGATGACACGGATGACTTGGCAGTACTTCTTCATGCCACTGAAGTCCTTCTCCAGCCGCTTCTTGCCATTGTCATCCTGCCACTTCTTGCAGTATTTGGCGAAGGACTTCTTCTTAGATTTATGCTAGTTCTTACAGAAGAAGCGCCTTTTGCACTCATCACTGATAGGCTCAGCAAAGATGGTTTTGAAGGTACAGAGGCCTCAGGGTATTTCCACATATCCCACAATGTTCACAACCACCATGAGCAATGTCTCCACCATGGTCCCAGCTTCCACAAGTTCCTTCTTGTCCATTTGGATCCTGACCTATTGACCTCCTGCATGATGTGGGTCATGCCAACCTTGCAGCCCAGGAAGGCTATGAAGTGGACAGCCTTGGAGGAGTCATCCTTAGGAAAGCTCTTCACCTTCTTGTGGTGCCGGCTGCTGCACCTGACATAACAAGAAGCCCAGGGACCCTGTCTGGGAGCGGAGAACCTCCTGTGAGATATCCTACAGCCAAATGCTGCCAATAGAGCACTGTCCCTTTTAATTTTAATATTAATATGTTTAATATTAATATCTATTTTCTCTATCAGACCACAGGTTCCATGGGAGACAGTATCATGTCAGATTTTGCTCCACACTGTATCTCAAATGCCTGAGTAGTTCAATAAAAACACATTATATAAATGAATAAATACATGAACTATGCTCAAGAACCACTGACATTGATCAGATTATCTAAAAGTTCAGTTGCTAGCAATTACAAAATGTTCAATACCAAGTCAAGCTTCCATCACTATAATCCTTACTATATTTAATTTCCTTGTGCAAGGTCACTTTAGAAGGGATAATGAAATTTATCCATAAAAGGCCTTCCTCTAATGGCTTTCTGTTTACCTGAGGAAGCTATCAAAAAAGTTCAACTCCAGGCCCTGGCCGCTTGGCTCAGTGGTAGAGCGTCGGCCTGGCGTGCGGAAGTCCCGGGTTCGATTCCCGGCCAGGGCACACAGGAGAGGCGCCCATCTGCTTCTCCACCCCTCCCCCTCTGTCTCTCTCTTCCCCTCCCGCAGCCAAGTTTCCGTTGGAGCAAAGATGGCCCGGGCGCTGGGGATGGCTCCTTGGCCTCTGCCCCAGGCGCTAGAGTGGCTCTGGTCGCGGCAGAGCGACGCCCCGGAGGGGCAGAGCATCGCCCCCTGGTGGGCAGAGCATCGCCCCTGGTGGGTGTGCCGGGTGGATCCCGGTCGGGTGCATGCGGGAGTCTGTCTGGCTGTCTCTCCCCGTTTCTAGCTTCAGAAAAATACAAAAAAAAAAAAAAGTTCAACTCCAATGAATACTCTAAAATAAAGCATTCTAAATGTATTTGACTACAGTTTTCATGACAAAATTATGAGTGGCTCTTCTGTTTTGTGTTTTTATTACATCTCATTGTTAAATCCCAAAGCAAAGATTTGTCCTGAAATCTAAATCTCTTACTCATCTTATCTCAAGATAATACTGAAAATAAAAGTCTACCAAAAATAACATTTGAAAAGGTTAAAATCGCTATACATTTTTAATAAAAAAGTTCAATGGTAAAAAAAAAAAAATCAGGGCAATGTTTGGATGAAAAACCACTTTTCACCACACAAAACAAAAAAGACATCTTCCCTATACACTCTACTAAGGTCAAGTCTCAGCCTTTTTCACAAAATTCTTGGATAGCTTCCTTGGCCTTAAAAAACAAACAAACAAAAAACATGCTCTTTCACAGTAACTGAGTAAAGCCTGGGTATGGATATGGTTGCTTAAGGGAATTGCCTATTTTGATGGTAAGCAAACAGTTCTCAATGGTGTTTCAACAATTCTAAGTCATAAAAACAGCAGGTATTGCCTGACCAGGCGGTGGCACAGTGGAGAGAGCATCGGACTGGGATGCGGAAGACCCAGGTTCGAGACCCTGAGGTTGCCAGCTAGGCTCATCTGGTTTGAGCAAAAATTCACCAGCTTGGACCCAAGGTCGCTGGCTCAAGCAAGGGGTTACTCGGTCTGCTGAAGGTCCATGGTAAAGGCACATATGAGAAAGCAATCAATGAACAACTAAGGCAGGGGTCTCAAACTCAACTCAGCATGTGGGCCGCAGAGCAAGACCACAGCCGTTCGGTGGGCCGCACTAGGTCTACAAAAGGCAACTGTTACGCAACACTTTTCTCACTGCAGTTGAAAACAAAAAAAAATCAGTACAACAAGCACAATCGTACATGCAATTTACTCAGTGTCACAAAACGACCAGAAACTGTAGTTCGCATCACAACTGCTGTTAACTAAGCTAATATCTAGCTAGGATGCTAGAGAAATGAAAAATACAAGTAGGCCCCTAGGCTTATTTAATTTTATCCAAAATATTTTGAACTTCGTGGATTAGTCTGCGGGCCACACAAAAATGTTCGGCGGGCCGCATGCAGCCCGCGGGCCGCGAGTTTGAGACCCCTGAACTAAGGTGTCGCAATGCGCAACGAAAAACTAATGATTGATGCTTCTCATCTCTCCGATCCTGTCTGTCCCTGTCTATCCCTCACTCTGACTCTCTCTCTGTCTCTGTAAAAAAATAAAATAAAATAAAAATTAAAAAAAAAAGCAGGTATTATAATTCATGACAAAATAAAAAGGCAAATGTAAGATATCCTCTTATAAACATAGACTGTATTATCAGAAATTATTATCATTTTAGGAAAAACTAAACATTTCTATAGAAATTATGAGAAAGAAAGAAAGAAACAATGGTTTTTCAGACTCCAAAATGGCTAAATCATTCAGCATGAAATTTACTAACAAATACACTTCATTCAAAGTTAATAATCTCTTTGAACAAGGTCAACAAATCCTGCCAAACCAAACAATCTATAACAATTATACTCTCCTGAGGGAAACTGTATATTCTGCTAAAATAACCATCACTGCACAAACCTCTTGTTTCATGAGTTTTCTCACACAAGTTGTTTTTTGTTTTTTGTTTTTTTTTTTACAGAGAGAGAGAGTCAGAAAGAGGGTTATATACGGACAGACAGACAGGAATGGAGAGAGATGAAAAGCATCAATCATCAGTTTTTTGTTGTGACACCTTAGTTGTTCACTGATTGCTTTCTCATATGTGCCTTGACCGCAGGCCTTCAGCAGATGGGGTAGTAACCCCTTGCTCGAGCCAGCGACCTTGGGTCCCAGCCAGTGAGCTTTGCTCAAACCAGATGAGCCCACGCTCAAGCTGGCGACCTCAGGGTCTCGAACCTGGATCTTTCTGCATCCCAGTCCGATGCTCTATCCACTGCACCACCGCCTGGTCAGGCTCACACAAGTTTTTCTTTAAATTTTGTTATCTACCACCACTTATATAATATCAAAAGAATGAACAAGCAAAGAAAAAAAATTAGTGGTTTCATTACGTTGCTGATAGGAATGTAAAATAGTACAGCCATTATGGGAAAGTTTGGCAGTTTCTTACAAAATTAAACATACAGTTAGTTACTATCCATCCCAGCAATTATACTCCTTGGCATTTATGCAGAGAAATAAAAACATGTTCTCATAAAAACCTGTACACAAATGTCCATAGAAGAATCACTGATAATACTCGAAACTGGAAACACATTATGTTCCTCAATAGGCGAATGTTTAAAGAAACTCTAGTACATCCATAGCATGGAATACTAACCCAGCAATAAAAAGGAACTACTGATATTAATACATGTAACAATGTAGATAGATCTGAAGGGCATTATACTTAGCCAATCTCAAAAGGTTATGTATTACACAATTCCATTTACATAGCATCCTCAAAATGACAAACTAGAAATGGAGAACTAATCACTGGTTTCCGGAGGACAGGAATAAATACAGGGGTGGAGGTATGTTCCCAAAATAAAACAATGCTTTTTAATTTATCCAATAAACATAACTGCCCTTGGACTTTTGAGTTTTAACCCTGTCTCCAGTTAAATTGTCTAACTTTCCAATTAGCCGATTCACTATATTAGTAGTAGCTAGTAAAACAAAACATATAGATGAAGTACTTCTGTCTCTGAATCATCAAGATATTCTTATAGGAACTCTGAAAAGAAGAGTGTCACAAATTTAAGTCTCAGAACATACAGCAACTCCCATCTTAGCTGGCTAAAAGAAAATCTAGCTGTCAGTACCAAATATGCAAAGACTAGGTATAGGGGCCAAGGATGGCACATTGATAGTGGATATTAACTAAAAAACAAAGTCAAGCCTGACCAGGCAGTGGTGCAATGGACAGGCTGTCAGACTGGGATGCGGAGGACCCAGGTTCAAAGCCCCAAGGTCGCCCACTTGAGTGTGGGGTTGCAGGCTTGAGTATGGAATCACAGACATGATCCCATGGTCACTGGCATGAACCCATAGGTTGCTGGCTTGATGCCCAAGTTTGCTGGCTTGAGTCCAACATTGTTGGCTTGATTGAGCAAGGGGTCACTCACTCTGCTGTAGCCCCCCAGTCAAGGAACATATGAGAAAGCAGTTAATGAACTAAGGTGCTGCAATGAAGAATCGATGCTTCTCATCTCTTTCCCTTTCTGTCTGTCCCTATCCGTCCCTCTATCACAAAACAAAACAAAGAAAATTGTTGCCTGACCTGATGATGGCGCAGTGGACAGAGTGTCATACTGGGATGCAGAGGACCCAGGTTTGAAACCCCGAGGTCACCAGCTTGAGCGCGGGCTCATCTGGTTTGAGCAAGGCTCACTAGCTTGAGCCCAAGGTCGCTGGCATAAGCATGAGATCATAGACAT
The DNA here is from genome assembly GCF_036850995.1 of Saccopteryx leptura. Taxonomy (NCBI): domain Eukaryota; kingdom Metazoa; phylum Chordata; class Mammalia; order Chiroptera; family Emballonuridae; genus Saccopteryx; species Saccopteryx leptura. The sequence continues at coordinate 47,076,448 of NC_089512.1, read as the reverse complement.
GACCCCATGGTCACTGGCTTGAGCCCAAAGGTCACTGGCTTGAAGCCCAAAGCCTCTGGCTTAAGCTCAAGGTCACGCTGGCTTGAGCAAAGGGTCCCTCGCTCTGCTGTAGCCCCCTGGTCAAGGCACATATGAGAAAGCAATCAATGAACAACTAAGGAGCTGCAATGAAAGATTGATGCTTCTCATCTCTTTCTACTCCTGTCTGTCCCTATCTGACCCTCTCTTTGTACATCTCTGTTTCTGTCGCAAAAAATAATAATAATAAGTGAAAACGTGTTAATTTTCTCATTAAGGTGTACTACAAAGTATTTATTTCACAAGTTTCAAAGAGCGTATTTTAAAGTATACTCATTTTACCTAAAAGCTCCATAAAGTGGTCTGTACCAACAGACAAATGAACAAGAAGTAAAAAGCAAGAACCACAGGACACTCAGTCCAAAAATCAACCCCTCTTGTAGGATCAACACAAAAACAAGCCAAGCATCCAAAGATATTTAGAAACACTGTTACAGCATGGAACATCCAAAGACCTCCATAGTTTTTACTGTCTTCTATAATTCTACAGAAATGTCTACACAAAAATCCTGATATAAACAAGGTCTCACAGGAAAACTGCAAGGAAGACCCTGGCCCGTTGGCTCAGCGGTAGAGCGTCGGCCTAGCGTGCGGAGGACCCGGGTTCGATTCCCGGCCAGGGCACACAGGAGAAGCGCCCATTTGCTTCTCCACCCCTCCGCCGCGCCTTCCTCTCTGTCTCTCTCTTCCCCTCCCGCAGCCAAGGCTCCATTGGAGCAAAGATGGCCCGGGCGCTGGGGATGGCTCTGTGGCCTCTGCCCCAGGCGCTAGAGTGGCTCTGGTCGCAACATGGCGACGCCCCAGGATGGGCAGAGCATCGCCCCCTGGTGGGCGTCGCCCCATGGTGGGTGTGCTGGGTGGATCCCGGTCGGGCGCATGCGGGAGTCTGTCTGACTGTCTCTCCCTGTTTCCAGCTTCAGAAAAATGCAAAAATAAAAAAAATAAAAAAATAAAATAAATAAAAAAACTGCAAGGAAGAGGTGACCAATTACTTTTCCTAACATGTTGACTGGGGTTTTTACATTTCTCGTCATTCTCAATTATCTAATTCTGCTGCTTTTCTTTCTAGTTCTCCCTGGCACTTAAGAATTTCAGCTTGGGCCAAGACATGTTACTTTGCAAACTGTATATAAACTGGATGTTTCTCTGTTGGTTTCACAATTGCTGGTTGCATATTGGGTACACTAGGCATTTTCACATTGCCTGCCTGGTAGAGGTGTTCCAGAATCTGAAATGGACTGTATTCATCAAGTCCTGGTGGAACTTTGTCACCTGTGTGACTGGTGAACTGATGGGTCCTTGAAGGAGTTACTGAAATCCAGGTTGGCCAACAGGTTACTTCAAAGTAATTCTTAATACAGCATCTCATTTGATCCTCACGACAATTCTATGAGGTCCTTGCTATTATTTTACATTTTATAGATGAGAAAAATGAGACTAAAGTGACACATTGAAGGTCACATGACTCACAAGTAAAATAACTGAAACTTAAATCTCCCAACTATCACAGCTGCCTCTCTAAATGAGGACAAGTTTTACAATGCTAAACAACACTTCCTTTTTTTTTTTTTAAGTAAGAGGAGGGGAGATCGTGAGACAGATTCCTGCATGCACCCCATCAGGGATCCACCCAGCAACCCCATCTGAGGCCAAAGCTAAGTACCAAACTACTTTTAGCACCTAAGGCTGATGCACTCCACTGAGCTATCCTCAGCGCCTGGGGCCAACGCTCAAACCAATCAAGTCACTGGCTGTGGGAGGGGAAGAGAGAGAGAAGGAAGAGACAGGGGGGAGAGAAGCGGATGGTCACTTCTCCTGTGAGCCCTGACCAGGAATAGAACCCAGGACATCCATGCGCCAGGCTGATGCTCTATCCACTGAGTCATCAGCCAGGGCCTAAATTACACTTTCTAAACACCATTCTCCATATCTCAGCAAACCATTAACAGCCTCAATGCATATTGAAAAATTAGAAATTAAGAAATGACAAGACCTTAAGGATGATTTGTAATAGTTATCTCTTATTTTACATATGCACCTATAAAATGTTTTTAGTGCTCAGGATATGTCTGGTAGCATTTGTAATAGAAAAAGAAGTAAAGGCTAAGTGATGTGTTAGAAAGTTTTAGCTATGTTTTTAAAAAATCTAGAAAAATAATATCAAAACTTTTTATCGGTGGTATCTGGTAGATAAAAAACTTGGACGTCTCCCACTTTCAGTGTTATACATTTAACACAGATGATATAATAATCCTTGCACTTCTTAAATTAAGTGTGTATTATAATTATAACCAGAAAAAATAAGAAAAGTTATCACAATAACAAAGAGGGGAGGCAGTGGAAATAATGAAAGCTTAGACATAAACTCTACAAGGACAGGAAATTTATCTTATTTACCATTATATCTCTAATACCTTGTACAGTACCTGGCACATACTATGGGTTTAATAAATGTGTCAGAATAAATGAAAGAGTGAAGAAATTAACATCCTAAAGGCTCAATAAAAAAATATCAGGAGTAAAATATATATTTTCTGATCAACATAAAGGCCAGGAATATAAAATATCAAAGATAACCCCAAGTTTCATTGACAGGTTAGCTAAGTAAATGATAAGCCATTAATCAAATAAAACTAGAGTAAGAATAGTTATATGGGAATGCAAAGAGATCATGGCAAAATGCTAAAGAATTTGGTGGAAGACATTAAGTTTCAAGAACCAGTACGAGGCCCTGACCGGTTGGCTCAGTGGTAGAGCGTCGGCCTGGCGTGCAGGAGTCCCAGGTTCGATTCCTGGCCAGGGCACACAGGAGAAGCGCCCATCTGCTTCTCCACCCCTCTCTCTCTCCTTCCTCTCTGTCTCTCTCTTCCCCTCCCGTAGCCAAGGCTCCATTGGAGCAAAAAAGTTGGCCCAGGCACTGAAGATGGCTCCATGGCCTCTGCCTCAGGCGCTAGAATGGCTCTGGTTGCAACAGAGCAATGCCCCAGATGGGCAGAGCATCGCCCCCTGGTGGGCATGCCAGGTGGATCCCGGCCGGGTACATGTGGGAGTCTGTCTGACTGCCTCCCCGTTTCCAACTTTAGAAAAAAAAAACCCAGTAGGACCTGACTAGGAGGTGGCGCAGTGGATGAGCATCAGACTGGGATGCAGCAAACCCAGGTTTGAAACCCCGAGGTCACCGGCTTGAGTGTGGCTCACCTGGCTTGAGCACAGGGTCGCTGGCTTGAGCGCAGGATCGCTGGCTTGAAGCCCAAGGTCGCTGGCTTGAGCCCAAGGTCACTGGCTTGAGCAAGGGGTCACTCACTCAGCTAGAGTTCCCTTCACCCCAAGGCACATATGAGAAAGCAATCAATGAACAACTAAGGAGACAAAAGAGCCACAACAAAAAATTGATGCTTCTCATCTCCCTTCCTATCTGTCCCTCTCTCTGTCTCTGTCTCTCTCTGTCACAAAAAATAAAAAGAACCAGTAGGGAGTCCAGGCTGAAGATGCATCTTTGGGAGTCACCTATATGAAGCTTATATCAGAGATTAGAGATACCGCACACCATAGTTTATGGACTCTCATTGTCTCAATCAACAGCAGAATAAGATAAGATCAAAATTAAATGCACCCGCCTGACCAGTAGGTGGCGCAGTGGATAGAGTGTCGAACTGAGATGCGGAGGACCCAGGTTTGAGACCCTGAGATTGCCAGCTTGAGCGCAGGCTCATCTGGTTTGAGCAAAGCTCACCAGCGTGGACCCAAGGTCGCTGGCTCGAGCAAGGGGTTACTCAGTCTGCTGAAGGCCCATGGTCAAGGCACATGAGAAAGCAATCAATGAACAACTAAGGTGTCACAACAAAAAACTGATGATTGATGCTTCTCATCTTTCTGCGTTCTTGTCTGTCCCTGTCTATCCCTCTCTCTGACTCTCGCTGTCTCTGTAGAAAAAAAAAAAAAAAGAAATGTACCCACTATTCTGGTGCCCTGATGCCCAGCCTAACCTGATCTTTGCCCCACTGATTTTTACACTTACATCATAAAATAAATATATATACACTTTATGCTTTAGAATCATTTCCCATTTGCTTTCTAATAGGATATAAAGGCCCACACAGTTTTACTTTCACTATTTGCTACAGACAGAATTTTGGGCTCACAGATCCAGGAAAGATCAGAAATCAATACACTGCATTATTTACCATAAACATAAAAAATTTTTTATACTGGTTTTATTCAATATTGTCCACTGAAAAGCTATCATAGTTTGCCATATTCTACTGACTCTTTTAACGTTTCCGTTTGAAACCTTAAATACTTTTGATAAAACATGTATTTTAATATAGTACTATATCATAGGTAGAATGAATTGGGAAGGGGGGGCAATCGCCTCATTTTGTTTCAACTCTACCTTTTGAAATCCATCCTTTGTATCTTAAACTGACCTTATGTCAACAAATGGATTAGGCTAGTCTCATAAATGCAGAAACACACAATATAAGATTAATTTGTCTCCATGCTTTCATTCATGTTATTCTTAATACATGCAATGTTACCCCTTTTTTCCAACATTTATCTGAATAGAGGGCACAGATCAAATCCTCCTCTAACCACTTCAGTACTCCCCTACTGTCTCCCTTCTTTGAATTTCCACAATACAAACTGAGTGGCCTTCAAAAGTCAGCTGTTTTCCTCTATGTTAGAAAGTAACCTTACTGAAGAGAAATGTCATATCAAAGTCCACAACAGCAATGAGCATATAGCTGACATCCAATAAATACTAACTCAATGCTAGGTGTAAATCTTAAACCTCCTTTGCTTCCACAATGCTATTTACCAGAAAAAAATACATATTATTTTGTCTTTACTAGCAAATATTTGACCACCTAGAAAAATCGAGGGGTCATAAACAGTGACATCGTAAACATTTTTTTTTTTTTTTTGTATTTTTCTGAAGCTGGAAACGGGAGACAGTCAGAGAGACTCCCGCATGTGCCCAACCGGCACGCCCACCAGGGGCAACGCTCTTCCCACCAGGGGGCGATGCTCTGCTCCTCCAGGGCGTAGCTCTGTTGCGACCAGAGCCACTCTAGTGCCTGGGGCAGAGGCCAAGGAGCCATCCCCAGCGCCCGGGCCATCCCTGCTCCAATGGAGCCTCGGCTGCGGGAAGGGAAGAAAGAGACAGAGAGGAAGGAGAGGGGGAGGGGTGGAGAAGCAGATGGGCGCCTCTCCTGTGTGCCCTGGCCGGGAATCGAACCCGGGACTTCTGTACGCCAGGCCGACGCTCTACCACTAAGCCAACCGGCCAGGGCCATCGTAAACATTTTTAATGTTTATTTTATTGATTTTAGAGGGAGAGGAACAGAGGAAAAGAGAAAGAGAAATATCTGTTTTTGTATGTGCCCTGACCAGGGATCAAACCAGCAACCTCTGCACTTTGGGATGATGCTCTAACCAACCAAGCCATCAAGCCAGGTCTAATTTTTTTTTTTTTTTTTTTTTTACAGAGACAGAGAGAGTCAGAGAGAGGGATAGACAGGGACAGACAGACAAGAACGGAGAGATGAGAAGCATCAATCATTAGTTTTTCACTGCACATTGCGACATCTTAGTTGTTCATTGATTGCTTTCTCATATGTGCCTTGACCACAGGCCTTCAGCAGACCGAGTAACCCCTCGCTCGAGCCAGCAACCTTGGGTCAAGCTGGTGAGCTTTTGTTCAAACCAGATGAGCCCCTGCTCAAGCTGGCAACCTCGGGGTCTCAAACCTGAGTCCTCAGCATCCCAGTCCGACACTATGCACTGCGCCACGGCCTGTTCAGGTGCCAGGTCTAATTGATTTAATTTTTAAATGGTCAAGTCTATCATCTCATTTCAGGACCACAAGAAAGAAAAGCCTAATTACTAAAACACTGGAAAAGAAAAAAAGGCAATTGTGGCCCTGACCACTGGCTCAGTAGGTAAGAGCATCAGGCCGGCATATGGACATTCCAGGTTCAATCCCAGGTTTATTCCCAGTCAGGGCACACAGCAGAAGTGACCATCTGCTTTTCTCTCCTACTTTCTCCCCCATCACCCAGCAAATGGCTCGCCTCAGGTGCTAAAATAGTTTGGTACTCAAGCACTGACAGGGTGGCTCCGGGTCAGGGATCATTCAGTAGTCTGTCTCTCAACCTCCCCTTCAAAAAAAGAAAAAGGCAATTGTTACATCAGACTACTTGAAAGAGCAATGCAAATTCTCTAGGTACAGTAATAAATTAAGAAAACTCTAAATAGCCTGACCAAGGTGGTGGCGCAGTGGATAGAGCATTGGACTAGGACACAGAAGACCCAGGTTCGAAACCCTGAGGTCACCGGCTTGAGCACAGGGTCGCTGGCTTGAGCATAAAATCCTAGATGTGACCCCATGGTTGCTAGCTTGAGCCCAAAGGTTGTTGCCTTGAAGGCCAAGGTCTCAGGCTTGAGCTCAAGGTTGCTGGCTGAGCAAGGGGTCACTCGCTCTACTGGAGTCCCCCATCAAGGCACATATGAGAAACAATCAGTGACCAACTAAGGTGCTGCAACAAAGAATTAATGATTCTCATTTCTCTCCCTTCCTGTCTGTCCCTCTCTCTTAAAAAAAAATAAAATAAAATAAATAAAACTCTAAATAAAATCAGATTAGAAATTTGACAATCAAAACACTACCTTTCTTCAATATACTTACATTCATTGTCAAAACATGACATATTAAAATATGGGGAAAATATATGAACATTTTGAAAAAGTTTGATCAAGTGGCCAGATTTTTATAAACCTATCTCAAGAAAACAATTAAAAAAAACAACACAGCTTAAATCATATTTTTCTGAACCTGAACTATATATTGTACATGATATTTAGGGATACGTATGACTGGAAAAATGATCAGTCATTCCATGAAGCTCCAACTCCATCCTCTTTGAGTGGGTGCTAAGAAAAGTGCTTGTTGCTAAGTATCTGATCCCAACCTAGTATGAATAGAAAAATCTAAGGTAATTCTACCAGAATAAAAGAAAGAACATATGACCAAGCAAATAACTGAAGCCAGAGAGTGGATTATTTCACAACAGCACTTGCATCTACTCATACGTTCTCCTGTTCCACAACCAGGAGAATCTTTCCGGTTTTTTCTAGAATCAAAGGCCCACCAGCCTCATTCAGTCCCCTCTACATGCCTCCATTCTGGCTGGCTCCTCCCCTCCAACCACATGCCCTCTCTTCCCTGGAACAATGTGGTCTCCTCCTCCTACAATGTGGCCTCTTAGCTCTTTTTAAAACTTTTCCCAGGGGCCAGACCAGGCGGTGGCACAGTGGACAGAGCCTAGGACTGGGATGTGGAAGGACCCAGGTTCGAGACCTTGAGGTTGCCAGCTTAAGTGCGACTCATCGGCTTGAGCAAAACTCACCAGCTTGGACCCTGGCTCTGGCTCTGGCTCGGGCAAGGGTTTACTCGGTCTGCTGTAGCCCCCACGGTCAAGGCACACATAAGAAAGCAATCAATGAACAACTAAGGTGCCACAACGAAAAACTGATGATTGATGCTTCTCATCTCTCTTCGTTCCTGTCTGTCTCTGTCTATCCCTCTCTGACTCTCTCACTGTCCCTGTAAAAAAATTAAATTAAAAAAAAATCACATTAAAAATATCAAAAGGTTTAAAAAAAATTTTTTTTTAAAAAGAAAGCAATCAATGAACAACTAAGGTGTCGCAATGAAAAACTGATGATTGATGCTTCTCACCTCTCTGCGTTCCTGTCTATCCCTCTCTCTGCCTCTCTCTCTGTTCCTGTAAAAAAAAACAAAAAAACCTTTTTCCCCGGGAACAACCCCTCCTCCAGCACACATTAGCATAACCAAGCCCCTTCCCAAGCATGAAGGTATTTAATATTATCACTTGGGCAAAACCAGAAAATACATATTAAACAAACTCATTTGCCCAACAAAAAGCAACAGTTATCTATTGAGCGCTAGGATTGTTAGATCACTGCCCACTATTGCGTATCATAATACTTCCTATGGATGCTCAAAACATTTTAAAAATTAATTTGAAATTTACATTAACAAACATGTCAAAATAAGCAGGCAGAGTAGGAAAGAATCTGAAATTCCAAACCTTTCTGTTCTGGCTATAAAAATGTACATGTTATTGTTTACCACTAAAAAGAGTAAGACCATCAAAAGACATCTCTATCCAAATTTCATGACCCAATAGTTTAAGAAAAATGAGACCAACCCTGTTGGGAAAATGATCTGTTTTTGTTACATCACACTAAAGAATTAGATCTGTGAGAGGATTAAAGTACAGTCATCTGAGGACAAAAGTCTACCCAGAAAAAGAAACAATACTGAAATTTGATACCCCTCAAGAATATGGCCTTTAGCTGTTTCAATGGCACCTTTCATCTAAGGATTTCAAAACAAACATTATTTACATTACCAAGAATCAAAACCATGGCACTGTGGCCCAATAAAGAAACATATCAATAACCTAGAGGGAATTCAACACTGATGTTCTGAACTCAGCTCTCTGCTCTAGTTTTACGTAATAGTAGTGTGGTATGATAAGAAATATATATTTGGATTTTGTCCCTAGTTTCTGGTACTGAGCTCCCAAAACCCTTGGAATTTCCTCAAGGATAAATCTCTCTTGTTATTCATAAGAAATCCTTCAACCACACCTGAGTCTATGCTAGTAAGGTAACTCTTGGTGGGCTCCAAGATAGCTTCAGAACCGGAACTGGTTGCCAGAGAAACCAAGCTCGTGAGTAGAGGTTGGAACTTTCCTGCCCTACCTCCAATTTGTGAAAGGAGAAATGGGCTGGAGACTGAGTTCATTAATGACTGTTACCACTGATTTAACCAATCATTCCTAAGTAATAGAACCTCCCCCTAGACAAAGGAATTCAGAGAGCAATATGAGGTATTGGAGAGTGGTGAGCCCAAAGAGGGAATGAAAGCTCCTATACTTTGCCCTATGCATCTCTTACATTTATTTGGCTGTTTCTAAGTTGTAGCCTTTATAATAAATCTGTAAACATAAGTAAAGTGTTTCTCCAAAGTTTTATGGGTCATCCCAAGGAATTATCAAAACTAAGGAGGGGATAGTGAGAAACCCAGAATTCATATCAAAGCTAGAATTTGTTGCAAAGTACAGATGGCCCAGGACATGCAACTAGCATCTACAATGAGGGCAATCTTGTGGAACTAAGTCCTTAAACTTGCAGGATCTGACAGCATGTAAAGTCAGAATTGAATTGAACTGTTGGACACTCAGCTGGTGTTACAGAATTGGGACAATTGGTTGTGGTGTGAATGAAACACACACACACCAGTAATTAATTCCTAGCCCATATTTGTAAAGCTTGGACATACAAATAGGTTTGCTGATATAATCTCCCAGTTTACCTTGCCACACATGTATAAAGACCCAAAAATTTAAGCAATGTTTTTAGAATAGTTACTAATAATTTGCATTAACCTTATGCCATCTGTTAGTCAAATGTTGGTCAAACAAGTTTGTGAATATGATATATATGTTTGCTCGCTTTGGGTGTGGGAGACAGGCTGTAAGCTGGCAAAGTCATTATAGCCCAGGGGTCGGCAACCTTCTTGGCTGAGAGCCATGAACGCCACATATCTTTTTTTTATTTATTTATTTATTTTTTTATTTATTCATTTTTAGAGAGGAGAGAGAGAAGGGGGGAGGAGCTGGAAGCATCAACTCCCATATGTGCCTTGACCAGGCAAGCCCAGGGCTTTGAACCGGCAACCTCAGCATTTCCAGGTTGACGCTTTACCCACTGCGCCACCACAGGTCAGGCTGAACGCCACATATTTTAAAATGTAATTCCATGCGAGCCATACAACAACCTGTATACGTTAAGCATTAGTCAATAAAAATTTGTTGTTGTCCCGGAGGACAGCTGTGATTGGCTCCAGCCACCCGCAACCATGAACATAAGCGGTAGGAAATGAATGGATTGTAATACATGAGAATGTTTTATATTTTTAACATTATTATTTTTATTAAAGATTTGCCTGTGAGCCAGATGCAGCCATCAAAAGAGCCACATCTGGGCCCTGGCCGGTTGGCTCAGCGGTAGAGCGTCGGCCTGGCGTGCGGGGGGACCCGGGTTCGATTCCCGGCCAGGGCACATAAGAGAAGCGCCCATTTGCTTCTCCACCCCCACCCCCTCCTTCCTCTCTGTCTCTCTCTTCCCCTCCCGCAGCCAAGGCTCCATTGGAGCAAGGATGACCCGGGCGCTGGGGATGGCTCCTTGGCCTCTGCCCCAGGCGCTAGAGTGGCTCTGGTCGCGGCAGAGCGACGCCCCGGAGGGGCAGAGCATCGCCCCTGGTGGGCGTACCCGATGGATCCCGGTCAGGCGCATGCGGGAGTCTGTCTGACTGTCTCTCCCCGTTTCCAGCTTCAGAAAAATTAAAAAAAAAAAAAAAAAAAAGAGAGCCACATCTGGCTCGCAAGCCATAAGATCCCGACCCCTGTTATAGCCTAAGCCTTTCCCTCCCTTCTGATACTAAGGTCTTCTCAAAACTAAGCTTTTCTTAGCAACCCTTGACTGTTGCATGATGTGGAGTAGTGCACTCTTATGAGGAATCCCATTTATGCCTCAGGTAAGTGACTTGTATCAGAGACTTCCTTATTTGTATATTGGATTAAAGGTTTTGATTGCTACACTGTAAGATGGGGGCACACCATAACCATACACGCGCGCGCTCTCTCTCTCTCTCTTTTTCTCTTTCTCTCTCTCTCTCAGTTCCTGCTATCAGCATTGCAGGGGCCTCCCTGATCTCTTGCCTTCCATGGGAAAAGCAGGTTTTCTGCTTTTCCCTTGGCTTCTCTTGTGGCTTACCTGTCTTGGTGAGACACCAATAAACAGAATGGTCCATCATCCTCAGACTCCGCCATTTCTTTACTGTCTGCCCGAATTAAATAGGGACCTACATGTGAATGGCCACAATGGGCGGCCCCTGGCCATACATCAAATAAGTTTGTAAATATGTTTGCTCGCTTATAGTTTGCATTGGGTGTGGGAGACAGGCTGTAGGCTGGCAAGATCCTTATAGGCTAAGACTTGGTTTTAAGACTAAGCCTTTCCCATCCTTCTAATACTAAGATGTTCTCAAAACTAAGGTTTTCCCCACACCCTTGACTGTTGCATGTGGGGTCGTGCACTCTTATGAGGAATCCCATTTATGCCTCAGATAAGTGACTTTGTATCAGAGACTTCCTTATTTGTATATTGGCTTAAAGGCTTTAATTTTCTACACTCTAAAATGAAGGTGGGGGGACTCTCGCTCTCTTGGTTCCTACCATTAGCATTGCAGAGGAGAGGCAGCCAAGATAATGGAGGGCTGAAGGAGAAGCCAGTTTGTGCAGAGTTTGTGCGAAGAGAAAGCTGGTGAAGTAGAAATCTTTGATTCTAGGAAAACTTGGATGAGTCAGTGGCTTTGGGAGCCCTGAATGGAAAGGGAAGTGTTTTCCCACTGTGTGTATTTGCTCACCTGCTGGGTGCGAGCTAGGATTAAAGGTAATGGCCTACCAGTTCTTGGCTCCATTGTTTCATTACTATCTGAATCAAATGCGAACCCGCATGGGCCAGGCAGCTGTAATGGTGGCCACAGCTACTGGCCTTACACCATCTATGTTCCATCTTTGTGCCAGGCATTGAGCTTATTGGGATAAATTATTTCCAGTGTATACAACTCTAAAATGTATATACCACCCCCCAATAGCAGATGTGAAAATTAAATGTCATTAAATTTCCCACTACATATGATAAACAGCAGAACTAAACCTAGTTTTAACTTATTCCTGCCTTTTGCCTGTAAAGCCAGTAGCCACAGCCACCATGACAGCCGCCTGGCCCATGCAGGTTTGCATTTGATTCCAACAGACGGTAATGAAACAACGGAGTCAAGAACTGGTAGGCCATTAGTTTTAATCCTAGCTTGCACCCAGCAGGCAAGAAATACACACAGTGGGAAAACGCTTCCCTCTCTATTCAAGGCTCCCAAAGCCACTAACTCATCCGAGTTCCCTAAAATCAAAGTTTCTACCTCACCAGCCTTATTCACCTCTGTTCCCCACCTCCTCCTCTCTGCACAAACTGGCTTCTTCTTCAGCACTCCGCCATCTTGGCTGCTTCTCTTCTCCTCCATGTGGCCTTTCTCTGCTCTCTCCTCTAATGCAAGCTCCCAGTCTGCCCCATTTTATAGTGTAGAAATCAAAACCTTTAATCCAATATAAAAACAAGGAAGTCTCTGATACAAAGTCACTTAGGGTGGGAAAGACTGTCTTAAAACTAAGCCTTCAGGTATAACGACCCTGCCTGCTTACAGCCTGCCCCCCACACCCACTGCAAACTATAAGCGAACAAACCTATATATCATATTTACAAACTTATTTGACCTTATAGCAAGTTTTACTTTTTTTTTTTTTTTTTTTTTACAGAGACAGAGAGAGAGTCAGACAGGGACAGACAGACAGGAACGGAGAGAGATGAGAAGCATAAATCATTAGTTTTTCGTTGCGACACCTTAGTTGCTCAGTGACTGCTTTCTCATATGTGCCCTGACCGTGGGCCTTCAGCAGACCGAGTAACCCCTTGCTCGGGCCAGCGACCTTGGGTCCAACCTGGTGAGCTTTTTGCTCAAACCAGATGAGCTCACGCTCAAGCTGGCGGTCTCAGGGTCTCGAACCTGGGTCCTCTGCATCCCAGTCTGACGCTCTATCCACTGCACCGCCGCCTGGTTAGGCAACTTTTTATTATTTGTATAAAATTATAAACACTCTAACAATCCTTGAGGATAACATATCCTCAATTATGCTCTTGAAAGACTTGTCTTAAGAGATGATCAGTTGAAAAAAAATATTAAGACCTCTAAATTCTGATACACTCCAGAGTTAACTAAGTTCTTCAATTTCTTTCTTGTTTTTACTCACTCCATTAGTGATCTTATCATTTAAAGCTCCTGACTTTAAATAGAATCTATCTGACATCAAGAGGTACTCCTCCAGCAAATCCTTTCTCCTAAATTCCAGATTCATAAACCTAACTACCTATGCAACACCTCTACTAAGCCTAATAGGCAACTATAATGTAGTATGTCAAAAACTGAGCTCTTTCTCTCCACACTTGGTTCTTCTTTCAGGTTTCCCCATATCAATAAATGGCAATGGCATATTTCTACGAACTCAAAGCAAAACCCTGGCGTCTTTAACTCTTCTTTTCTTTCCCAGTATATATCCTATCTATCAGCAAAGTCAGTCGCTTTTTCTTGAAAAATATATTCAGAATCAAACCATGTGTCACCATATTCGCTGCTACCCCTAGTGCAAACTGTCATCTCTCTTTTGGATTACAGCAACAGCCTCCTAACTGCTATTTCTGCTTTTGCATTTGCCTTATCCATCACCAGTCTATTACCAACACTGCAGCCAGATACACTGTTAAAACGGAAATCAGATATCATACCACTGCCCAAAACCCTCCAAACACTTTCCATTTCACTCAACGTAAAAGCTAAAGTCCTGCAAAGGACCAACAGAACCACCAGCAACCGGTAGATTATTAGAAATGGGCCCCACCTCAGACCTACAAAATCACAATCGGAATTTTAGAACACCCTAAGCCTGACCAGATGGTGGCGCAGTGCATAGAGTGTCAGCCTGGGGCGCGAAGGACCCAGGTTCGAAACCCAAGGTCTCCAACCTGAGCACGGGCTCATCTGGTTTGAACAAGGCCCACCAGCTTGAGCCCAAGGTCGCTGGCTTGAGCAAGGGGTCACTTGCTCTGCTGTAGCCCCCTCCCCTCAAGGCACATATGAGAAAGCAATCGATGAACAACTAAGGTGCTGCAACAAAGAATTGATGCTTCTCATCTCTCTCCCTTCCTGTCTGTCCCTCTGTCACAAAAAAAAAAACAAAACACAAAAAAACCCCACCCTAGGTAAATCATGTGCACATTATTATTAAAGTTTGAAAAGTATTTGCATCAGGCACAATACAAGCACCCACCCTCCCCAACACTTGCCATTCCTCAGGAAAGCTTGTCTCAGGACATCTGCCCTTGCCATTTGCTATGGCTAGAATGCTCTTCTCGTATATCCTCTCACGTCTTTCAAGCCTTTATTGAACTGTCAACTTATCTGAGGCCATCTATGAATACTCAATCCCTCCCTCGGTATTCCCTATTCCTCTTTCCTGCTTTTATTTTTCTCATTAGAACTTGACATCATAGGTTAAAAATGGCATTTTTATTTGTTTATCTTGTCTATCTCCACATTTAATATATAAAAAAAGATTTTTGTCAGTTTTTTTCCACAGTGCCCAGAACATAGTACCATTCAATATTTGTAAGTGCATAAGACAATAAAGAAATAAGGTTTCTCTTCAAAGCATTATCCAATAGATCTTGTAAAATGGTTCCTTACCACACAAATTGGCATTTCTCTCAACATCACATTCAACAAATCTACTTTTTTTTTTTTTTTTTTTTTTTTTTTTCCCATTTTTCCGAAGCTGGAAACAGGGAGAGACAGTCAGACAGACTCCCGCATGCGCCCGACCGGGATCCACCCGGCACGCCCACCATGGGGCGACGCTCTGCCCACCAGGGGGCGATGCTCTGCCCATCCTGGGTGTCGCCATGTTGCGACCAGAGCCACTCTAGCGCCTGGGGCAGAGGCCAAGGAGCCATCCCCAGTGCCCGGGCCATGTTTGCTCCAATGGAGCCTTGGCTGCGGGAGGGGAAGAGAGAGACAGAGAGGAAAGCGCGGCGGAGGGGTGGAGAAGCAAATGGGCGCTTCTCCTGTGTGCCCTGGCCGGGAATCGAACCCGGGTCCTCCGCACGCTAGGCCGACGCTCTACCGCTGAGCCAACCGGCCAGGGCCAACAAATCTACTTTTAAAGATATACTGCGCCTTACTATGTAATTAGGCAAACACTATTGTTCATCCATGATTAAGCATAGCAATTTAAAAATCTGATTCCTGATTCATGACAGTCCTGTATCATCAGAAAATCTGCAAAAATAAAAACTGAGCCTTTGAGCCTGACTTGTGGTGGTGCAGTGGATAAAGCATTAACCTGGAATGCTGAGATCACTGGTTTTAATCCCCAGGCTTACCCAGTAAAGATACATCCAGGAAGCAATTACTACTATGAGTTGATGCTTCTGGCTCTACTCTTCCCCTTTCTCTCTCTCTCCTCTCTCTAAAAATCAATAAATAAAATCTTTAAAAAAAAAAAAGTGAACCTTTGAGTTAAAAGAAGAGATATGACTATAGCTCTCCACACTGCAATAACAATCCTTCATATCAGAAATTTCAACCTTTTCCATCTCATGGCACACATAAATTAATAACTAAAATGCTATAGCACACCAAAAAATATATATTTTGCCAATCTCACAAAAAAAATTAATTTTGATTGATTTGCAAAATAAATAAATGATAATAATAATTACCACTCCAAAATTTATTTTTTAAAAACTCAGGTACCTATACTTGTATATAAGGATTTCTGGTAGCAAGAATTAATAAGTCAGACACAACATTACTATGTGACGTGACCACTAAGACACAACTCTATTATATGATATATATTTATGGTTCAAGATAGGGCATTCACACATGGGATGACTCTTGTGCTGGCTGTTTTCATTTTTTTATTTGGTAATCTAAGGGAAAAGAGGTCAGTGCCCCTGACTAAATAGGGGCATCCATGTTTTAAAAATTCTTGCAGCACACCAGTTGAAAATCGCTGTTTTATATCAACAAAATGGTCTTCCACACAAATTTTCTCATCTGATCCTCAACAATCCCTTGAGGTCTGTGTAAAGCAAAAAACAAAAAGCCCACTTTAGATGTGAGAAAACATACTTTAACTCTAAAAGCCTGACAGTAATGTGAAAACTGGGACTAAAATCTCCCGGTTTCTACAATATCATACCTTCTCCTGCAAATGATATTGAAATAAGACTATAAAATCATATAGCCATATATTATGCAGAAGATATAAGCTTTCCCAAACCATTCAGTGTCTATACAGAATGGGAATAAACACACTCAGTTCAACAAAGTCACAATTTTAACTTGAGGAATAAGAATTCAAATGCTACTTATAAGTCTAACCCAGAGTCCAAGGACATTTAGGAAGAATTTAAGAAATTAGTTGTTATTCTGCACATCAAGAAAGTTCTTATTTAGTATGACAAGTGCTGGAAAAAAAAGAAAATAATAGAAAGGAATAAATGAATTGAGAACTGAGCTCTACTGAGGAAGACTCAGGTTATAACATTATTTTACAATGCTCTGAGTGCCTAAGTGATATGATTTTTGCAATTAAAAAAAAGACATACCTCCTCAAAATCCCCGCACAACAGCTTTCCTTTCTTTGCATAGATGAGGATGACAAGTTGTAATCCAAAATGTTTCCCCAAAAGTTATTTTTTAAAAAGACATAGGAATAGAAGATCCATATGAAAAGATATCCAATCTGGGAGGATGGAGACTGTGTCTTCTAAATCTTGTGACCTAGAGCAACTGTTCACCAAGTGTCAGCATCTGAAGAAAGGGCTAACTGTGGCTTTGTCATCTCGAGAGAGTAATACCTGCTGGGACAAAGGAGCAAGAGAAGAAGAAAGAAATACTACTGAATGCAAATGACTGGCTGGCAAACAATTACCAGTCGTTAGTCCCAAAATTTTTCAAAGTTGGTATTAGCGAACATTAAAAGATCACATGGACATAAACACGAGTGGGCAAGCCAACTGACAATGAGTTTATCATTGACAGCAGGAATCAAAGGTACAACTTCAGCAGGTGATCCAGCTCTCTGATTAATAATAAAGCAATACAATATGCAAAATATATAGAGCCATTTCATGTTTTTTATAGCAAGATGATGATCATATCATACAACAAAACACAGACAAATATCAGGTAGTCTGGCAAATAGACCAAGCACTCAGATGCCCTATAAACAAATTCTGTATAACCACTAATGAAGATGTCTATGTCAGCAGAATATATAGAATAATCATTATATATATATATAATATATATAATGGCAGAAAAATAAACAAAGTTAATGTAGAAATGATGGGACACCAAAGTTAATTTGACACATTGGGTGCTTTTGTGTACCCTTATTAGATACCTTACAGAATAAGGAATCAGCTATATTTTGGAAGAAAATTAAGGCAATTATTTCTTGATACCTGCCAAATCACTGCATTTCCATCAAACTTACAAATTATAGAATATAGGGTAGAGCAAAAATAGATTTATAGTTGTTCATATGAAAAATAATACATAATTAATTTATAATACAAGAATAAACTCTTTCACATACTCACAACTGTAAACCTACTTTTGCCTAACACTGTATGTAGTAAGTAGGCTGAAATGAAATACAATGAATGGAATTAACAGCAGATAAGACAATGCAGAAGAAAAGATTAGTGAATGTAAAGACACAAGGAGAGAAACTATCCAAAATGAAACCTGTAATACAAGAAGTATGAGAAAAAAGAGCAGAGCATTAATGAGCTATGAAACAAACTCAAGGAGCTAACAATATATAGTATGTATAACTAGAATCCAAAAGGGGGTAGACGGGATTTGAAAAAATAATACCCCCAAATTTTCCAAATTTAATGAAAACTATAAACCCACAGATCCAAGAAGCTCAATGAACAACAAGCACAAGAAACCTGAAGAAAATTAAAACTCCACCAAGGAGTAATCAAAATCAAATTGCTTAAAATCAGAAATAAGGAAAAAAAATCTTAAAAGCAGCCAAGGAAATACAGAATGGGAGAAAATATTTGTAAATCATGCATTTGATAAGTAATTACATATCCAGAATATGGAAGAGTCCTATAATTCAATCATAAAAAGAACAATCCAATTCAAAAATGGGCAAAAGACTTGAATAGACATTTGTCCAAAGAAGATAGATGAATGGCAAATTAGCACATGAAAGGTGCTCAACATAAGTATTTATTAAGAAAATGCAAGTCAAAACCACAATGGGATACCATCTTCATACTAATTAGAATGGCTACTATTAAAAAAATAAATAATAAAAAAACAAACAAATAAATAAATAATAAAAATAAATAAATAACAATGTTGGCAAGAAAGCAGAAAAATTAACACCCTTATGCACTGTTGGTGGAAATGTAAAATGGTATAGCTGCTGTGGAAAATAGTATAATGGCCCTGGCCGGTTGGCTCAGCGGTAGAGCGTCGGCCTAGCGTGTGGAGGACCCGGGTTCGATTCCTGGCCAGGGCACACAGGAGAAGCGCCCATTTGCTTCTCCACCCCTCCGCCGCGCTTTCCCTCTCTGTCTCTCTCTTCCCCTCCCGCAGCCAAGGCTCCATTGGAGCAAAGATGGCCCGGGCGCTGGGGATGGCTCTGTGGCCTCTGCCCCAGGCGCTAGAGTGGCTCTGGTCGCAACATGGCGACACCCAGGATGGGCAGAGCATCGCCCCCTGGTGGGCAGAGCGTCGCCCCTGGTGGGCGTGCCGGGTGGATCCCGGTCGGGCGCATGCGGGAGTCTGTCTGACTGTCTCTCCCTGTTTCTAGCTTCAGAAAAATGAAAAAAAAAAAAAAAAAAAAGAAAATAGTATAATGGTTCCTCAAAATTTAAATGTAGAATTACCATATGATTCAGCAATTCCATTTCTGGATATATAGCCAGAAGAACTGAAAGCAGGATTTCAAAGAGAGATTTGTACACCTATGTTTATAGCAGCATTATTCACAATAGCTAACGTAGAAACAACCCAAATGTCCCTCAACAGATGGAGAAGCAAAATGTAGTATATATACAATGGAATATTATTCAATCTTAAAAAGGAAATGACATATGCTACAACATCAACATACCTTGGCAATATTTATTAAGTGAAATAAGCCAGTCACTAGAAGACAACTACTGTATGATTCCACTCACACGAGGTACCTAGAGTAGGCAAATTCATAGAGCGGAAAGTAAAATGGTGGTTACCAGGGGCTGGGAGGTAGGGGGAAAGGGGAGTTATTTAACAGAAATAGAATTTCAGTTCTGCAAGATGATAAGAGTTCTAGAGATAGACAGATGGTTCTGATGGTTCCACAATGATATAAATGTACTTAAAAAAACTGAACAGCCTGACCAGGCGGTGGCGCAGTGGATAGAGCGTCGGACTGGGATGCTGAGGACCCAGGTTCGAGACCCCAAGGTCGCCAGCTTGAGCGCAGGCTCATCTGGTTTGAGCAAAAGCTCACCAGCTGGGACCCAAGGTCGCTGGCTCGAGCAAGGGGTTACCCGGTCTGCTGAAGGCCCGCGGTCAAGGCACATATGAGAAAGCAATCAATAAACTAAGGTGTCGCAATGCGCAACAAAAAGCTAATGATTGATGCTTCTCATCTCTCCGTTCCTGTCTGTCTGTCCCTGTCTATCCCTCTCTGACTCTCTTTCTCTGTAAAAAAAAAAAAATTCAGACTGACCACCAGTCTAAAGGGAAAAACAAAAAAAACTGAACAGTACATTTAAAAATGGTTAAGATAGTATATAATATATTATATGTAAAACAATTTTTATAATGGAAAGAAAAATAAAAGGCAGCCAGAGGAAAACAAGCACACATTATGTACAGAGGGACAAAAAATGACAGCCAACTTCTCATTGGAAACAATAAGACACAAGAGAGAACTGAAAGGACTGTCGCCTGACCAGGTGGTAGCAGTGGACAGAGCATCAACCTGGAATGCGGAGGAACCAGGTTCAAAACCCCAAGTTCGCCAGCTTGAAGTGTGGACTCACCAGCATAAGCATGGAGTCACCGCTTGAGCATAGGATGATAGACACAACCCCATGGTCACTAGCTTGAGCCCAAAAACCACTGGCTTGTAGTCCAAGGTTGCTAGCTTGAGTGTGGGATCATAGACATGACCCTATGGTCGCTGGCTTGAGCTCAAAGGTTAATCAATGGCTTGAGCCCATGGCCGCTGGCTTGAGCAAGGGGTCACTCGCTCTGCTGGAGATCCCCCCTCCCCCGTCAAGGCACATATGAGAAAGCAATCAGTTAACCACTAAGGTGCCGCAACAAAGACTTGATGCTTCTCATCTCTCTCCTTTCCTGTCTGGCCCTATCTGTCCCTCTCTCTGTCACACACAAAAAATAAAATAAAATAAACGCAAAGGTTATCAAAGCAGTAACTACAAAACAAAGCTTAGGGTTAGGTTCCAAAATAAGAAAAAGAAAACACTAATATTTAATGCCACTTTATTATAAGTCCAAACCTCAGAGGGAATGTGGTTAGCATGAATAAAACCTCTGCAGTATCACTGATGCCAAATAGATTACAGAGTGGGAATCCTGCCTACTATCCCTCTGAATACATAACGTTAAAAATAATTCAGACACTTAGGATTCCTTAAAACCACAAGCAGATCTTATAATCCAACTTCACAGTGCGCAAGACTTGCTACTCTAAGAAAGGGAACTGAATGGTACACATCATTCAGGATAGTCGTCTAACAGAATTCTAGGGGAAGGCTACCTACTGTTACCCCATCTGAACCAAAATTCTTTATTTCATATTTACAACACGAAAATTACGTGATTTCTGTATTCACTGATAAATACTATATCAAGACAGAGTATCACTGTTCAGCACTTTACCCCAAATAAATTAGGTAACTTTCCTTTCAACATAAAATAAAATGTATAAAAAAAATTAGTTATATACCCAGGAGAATTTGTTACATGCTCAACAAAGAACTGATACATGAATGCTCATAGCATCACTCATAATAGCCAAAAAGTGAAAACAATTCTAATGTCCATTAAATGAATGGATAAGCAAAATGTACTATATCCATATGGTAAATTATTATTCATCTATAAAAAAGGAATTAAATACTGAAACATGCTACGATATGGATGAAGCTTAAAAACATTAAATACCCTGGCCAGCTTGCTCAGTGGTAGAGCGTCAGCCCAGTGTATGAAAGTCCTGGGTTTAATTCCTGGTCAGGACACATAGGAGAAGCAACCATCTGCTTCTCCACCCCTCCCCCAACTCTCTCTCTCTCTCTCTCTCTCTCTCTCTCTCTCTCTCTCTCCTCCCCCCACATTTCCCTCCTGCAGCCACAGCTTGAATGGTTCAAGCAATCTGGCCCCAGGCACTGAGGATGGCTCCATGGCCTTGCTTCAGGCACTGAAATAGCTCAGTTGCTGAACAACGGAGCAGTGGCCCCAGATGGACAGAGTATCACCCTGTAGGGGGCTTGCCAGATGGATCCCAGTTGGGCCCATGCAGGAGTTTGTCTCTGCCTCCCTGCCTCCTGCTTCTCATTTAAAATAAAATAAAATAAAAAAACATTTAAGTAAAAGAAGCCAAAAGCAAAAGGCCATACATTACGTGACCCCATTTAAATGAAATGTCCAAAGTAGGCTAATCCATACGAATAAAAATCAGACTAATGATTGCCAGGGTTTGAGATGAAAGACTGCTTAATGGATATGGGTTTCTTTTTGGAACAATGAAAATATTTCACAATCAGGTAATGGTTGCACAACATTGTGAATGAACTAAAAGTTTCTGAACAGTACATTTTAAATGGTTAAAATTATGAATTTTGTATTATGTGAATTTTACTTCAATATAAAAGTAAATAAACATGTTTCTAAGTGTTAGTTATATACTGCCTGTATCTCCCACTACTTAACAAAATGCTCTGTTCATAAAAATCACTTCAAAAATACTTTTTAAAATTTAATATTCCGGAAAAGGCAAAACTGTAGAGACAGTAAACAGATCAGTGGTTGACAGGGGCTGGTGTGTGTGAGGGGGTTAAATCAGTGAGACACAAATTTTTTAGAGCAGTGAACCTAGTCTATATGATACTGTAATGATGAATATAATAAAAGTCTGTCAAAACCTATATAACTTTAAATTTTTTATATTTTTCTATAATCCTTGACCCTCAATATGATGTACTACTTTTTTTAATTTCTTTTTATTTTATTTATTTATTTTTTAAAGAGAGGGGGAGAAAGAGAGAGAGAGAGAGAGAGAGAGAGAGAAGGGAGGGAGGAGCAGGAAGCATCCACTCCCCTATGTGCCTTGACCAGGCAAGCCCAGGGTTTCGAACCAGCAACCTCACTCTTCCAGGTCAACGCTTTATCCACTGCACCACCAGAGGTCAGACAAAACCTATATAACTTTAAAAAATAAACAATGTATGCAAATTTTTAAATAATCATTTAAGAAATATAGGGAGCTCAGCATGAAATGCAGAATGTGACAAAGCAATCTAAATATATTATAAATATGAAATAACCTCACAAAGGATGAAGAATATAGTGCTGACCGAGGTAATACTGAAAATGAGTGGAATCTATAAGACTAAAGAAAATGAAGGATACATACGCACTATAAGCCATTTCCCACTGGGGCACAGACTAATCATTCTAAAATCATTGCATATGTACACTGGAATTGAAGAATTAAGTAACAGATGGCCAAATTTCTTACTGGTAAAGTGGAGAAGGTTAGAATGATCAATGTGTTAAGAATTAAGAGTTGGAGCCCTGGCCCGGTAGCTCAGTTGGTTAGAATGTCATCCTGATATGCAGGTTCAACCCTTGGCACATACAAGAATCAACTAATGAATGCATAAATAAGTAGAACAACAAATCGGTGTTTCTCTCTCTCTCTGCCTTCCTCTCTTTCTAAAAATAAATAAAAATTTAAAAATAAGGAATTAAGAGTTGGAGACAGTATGAATTCATGTTTAGCTTAATAAAAATGGTTACATACAGAACTATTTATAGATATATGTACATATATAGGTTAATATATACACATACATCTTGCTACCTCACTCAGAGGATCTAGTAGCAACAATACTCTAGTAACAACTAGCACACTTAGCAGCCAGATCTTGGCTTCTAATACTATTTTCCAATAAAAAGAACCAGGGTTCCTCAGAAAAATGACCAATTATAGGGCTGGAGCATGACATATAAAAAATGAGCCTCACCTTACTGGTGGTGGCACAGTGGATAGAGTATCAACCTGGGATGCTGAGGTTCCAGGTTCATAACCCTGAGGTCGCCGGCTTGAATGCAGGGTCACCATCCTGAGCATGGGCTCATCAACATGATCCCATGGTCTCTGGCTTGAGCCCAAAGGTCACTGGCTCGAAGCCTAAGGTCGCTGGCTTGAGCAAAGGGTCACTGGCTCAGCCAGAGCCCTTCCTACCCCCTCCTCAGGAAACATGAGAAGCAATCAGTGAACACCTAAAGTGCTGCAAAATGATACTTCACATCTCTCTCCTTTCCTGTCTGTCACTCTCTGTCTCTCTCCCGCAAAAAAAGTAAAATAAATAAATGAGCCTGAGGAATTTTATGTTGTCAGAACGAAAAGCGCTCACACACATAACCATCAGAGTATGTCAATGGGAAGAGATACAGAAGCCAATCGGAAAAGCTCCCAAATGACCAAAGCTGGAAAAATTTCAACAGCAAAATTTATGTAGATACCCCATCCTTAAGGAGGCAGAGCATAACTCATCACTCATTAACTTTATGTTATGCATTGTGACTTTCTTAGAAAGTACGGGAAGGGAAGAACAAAAGGGTTAACTTTACAGTGAAAAAAAACAAATATTACCTCAGTGAAGAAAACAAATACTACTAGGTGATCAAGGTTAACATTAACACTGATATGGCATATCAATAATATGTATGCTTGGTATGTGATAAGAATGATACTTGACCTCCATGGTCTTCCTTTCAAAATCACTTTACATCAGTCTAAGCATTAGAAAAACGTCAGACAAACCCCCGTTGAAGGACATGGTACATAAATGCCAAACAGAAGGGGGGAAAAGTGACTGATCAGTTATTTTTCAAAGTTACCAATGTCTTTCATTAAAAACAAGGGAAGTCTGAGAAACTGTCACAACCATGAGGAGTTAAGGAGACATGATTATTAAATGTAATGTGGCATCCTGTATGGGATCCTGGAAGACAAAAAAGGACATCAAGGAAAAAACTGTGAAACTCTGAATCAAGTACAAACTTAGTAATAATGTATTAATATTGGTTCCTTAATTATGACAAAGGTACCATACTAATGTAGGATGTTAATAATAAAATAAGGGCAACTGAATGTAAGACAGGAACTTCTCTGTACTATCATCACAATAATTCATTAAATCTAACACTTCTAAAATTAAAAGTTTTAGCCCTGGCTGGATAGCTCAGCTGGTTAGAGCATCATCCCTAAGCACAGAGGTTGCCGGTTTGATCCTCGGTCAGGGCACACACAGGAACGGATTCATGTTCCTGTCATCTCCCTTCCTCTCTAAAATCTATTTTTTTAAAGTTTATTTTAATAGCTTATATTTTTAAATTATAGAATATATATAATCTATTGTATGCCTGAAATGTTAGTGCGTCTGGGACATAAAAGACGTCGAAAATATGGTTTTGGTCCTCAAGAAGTTTGTTGCTCATTGTGAGGTATGACAAATGCTTATAAAACAAGTATAAAATACAAAAATAACATTAAGTTGAGACATACAGATAAAAGCATATTAGAAATATAGAGAAGGTCTAGAATTAAGAGAGAAGGCTTCATCAAGGAGCTAAAACTTGAATATGTACCTTAAATGTACTTCAGAGTACCAAAGTAAAAAGAACACTAAATTGATACAGTTACAATAATCAGAAGAGTAAATAAATAAGAAAAAACTAAAAGAAATGAAAATATTTAGCACTGAGAAAAGTAAAGGCTTAACTGGGAGACATCATAGCAGTGTTCAAATATTTGAAGGGTCATATGGCAGAACTAAGAATTACATACATCATATACCCATTTAACTTAACAGCTGACCTATGTTAAGATGTGACCAACACTCAAGGACACAGACAGTGACAGCTGTTCAGTAGAGCCACAACAGGAAATGCCAGTTTGGAAAGACAGGAAGTAGGTGGCCCAGTTCTTCTCTAAAACTTTTCAAAGGATAGTGTGCATGTGAGCCCAATGAAGCAAAAATTTAGACCCAAATCAATCCTGCATTTATTAACCACTACCATGTGACAGGTGCTTCCTTATATCTCACTTAATATTCACAACACATCTTTAAACGTTTATTAATGTAATAGAGGCCTAACGTAAAAATACAACAAAATAAACCCTGCAAGAAAGCAGGAACACATTAAAATTCTCCACTGTCCCCCACTCTGTTATGTATTTGACAGCTGTTTTAAAAAGCAAAATTGTTTGCCTGGCCTGGGGTGGCACAGTGGATGAAGCGTTGACCTGGAACGCTGAAGTCACCGGTTTGAAACCCTGGGCTTACCCACTCAAGGAACATATGGAAAGCAAGTACTACAGGTTGATGCTTCCCTCTTTTACACTCTCTCTCTCCCTTCTCTCTAAAACTTTTTTAAAAAAAGCAAAATTGTTTGAAGGCCTACATATCTACATAATAATTTATTTCCTCTTGTTCCTTCAGTCAAACTCAGGGGCTCTCAGTCTGTAGAATACATAAGAATGATACACAATTACATATACAAAAACAAACACACTATACTTTTTAAGCGACATAACGGATTTTTGAGTATAGTTTTCATCTTATGTGATTTTTGTCTCATGCACTGACTTTAAAACCAAATCCTGGGAATGAGGTGCACCCCACTGCAGGCTTTACTCCATGTCAGGTGTTACCATGGAAAGGAGATAAAGATATTGAATCCTATCACAACATTAAGAAGAATATTCTAACAATTAGAGCTATCTAAAAATGGCATAGGCTACCTCAAAGTAATGAATTTTCTGTCTTCAAAGGTGTTTAAACTGAGGCTGAAAAATCACTAAGAACACTTTAGGAGAGCAACTGGGTAAGAAGTTAACATCTCTTCCAAATCTTAGATACTATTATGGGTAGACTTCAAAAACCTGACAACCTGGCAGGGTAGCTCAGTTCGTTAGAACATCGTCCTGATACACTAAGGTTGCAGTTTCAATCCCCAGTCAGGGCAGGGCACATACAAGAAGCAACAAATGATTGCATAAATAAAGTGGAAGAACAAATAGATGTTTCTCTCTCCCCCCCTTCCTCTCTAAAATCAGTAATTAAAAAATAAAAAAATTTAAAAAAAAACCCTGCCTGACCAGGCAGTAATGCAGTGGATAGAGCGTCGGACGGGGATGCGGAGGTAGCCAGGTTCAAGACCCCGAGGTCGCCAGCTTGAGCGCGGGCTCATCTGGTTTTGAGCAAAGCTCACCAGCTTGGACCCAAGGTTGCTGGCTTGAGCAAAGGGTTACTCAGTCTGCTGAAGGCCCACGGTCAAGGCACATATGAGAAAGCAATCAATGAACAACTAAGGTATCACAACAAAAAACTGATAATTGATGCTTCTCCTCTCTCTCCATTCCTGTCTGTCCCTATCTATCCTTCCCTCTGACTCTCTCTGTCTCTGTAAAAAAAAAAAAAAAAAAAAAGTTAAAAAAAAAAAAAAACCTGACAGGAGGAAGACAACCTAGTTAAGAACAACACAATGAAAAAAGACACAAAGGCAAGAATGACAGGGTATGTGGGGAAGTTCAATGCTGGTGAACAAAGAAACTCGTTTCCACCTGCGGATCTTTGCACTTCCTGTTTCATCTGCCAGGAAAGCTCTTGCATCTTCTAGGCCACAATTCAAATACCTTCTCCTAGTGAGACCTCTACACCACCCTAACCAACCACTCACTTTTCAGCTTGTTTTATTTTTGTATTAGTTCATACCAGGAGTCTGCAAACTTTTTCTACAAAGGGTCAGACTACAGCCCGCAGGCAAAATCCAGCTTGATCCATGTTTTTGTGTGGTCTTTGAGATAAGAATGGTTTTTACATTTTTAAATGGTTGGAAAAAAAATCAAAGATTAGCCTGACCTGTGGTGGCACAGTGGATAAAGGGTTGACCTGGAAATGCTGAGGTCACCGGTTCGAAACCCTGGGCTTGCCTGGTCAAGGCACATATGGGAGTTGATGCTTCCAGCTCCTCCCCCCTTCTGTCTCTCCTCTGTCTCTCCCTCTCCTCTCTAAAAAAAAAAATGAATAAAAAAAAAAAAATCAAAGATTATTTTGTGATGTGGGAAAAGAATGTGAAATTCAAATTTCAGTATCCAAAATTTAAGTAGAACATAGACAAGCTGGTTTATGTACTGCCTGTGGCCCTTTCTGCACTAAAACAATAGAGTTGAGTAGCTGCAACAGAGACTGTATAGCCCATAAATATTTACTTTTTGGTCCCTCACAGAAAAAGTTTGCTAATCGTGGATTTTCAGCATTTCCTGAAATTATCTTGTCTATTTGCTTATTTGTTATCCTCATTCTCACACACACAGAATACAGCCCAATGAGGGCAGGGACCTATATAGGCTTTGTTCCTCCACTGAAGCCCAGTATTTAGAATAAATCCTGGGCCTGACCAGGTGGTAGTGCAGGGGATAGAGCGTCGGGCTGGGATGTGGAGGACCCAGGTTCGAGACCCCAAGGTCACCAGCTTGAGCGCGGGCTCATCTGGTTTGAGCAAAGCTCACCAGCTTGGACCCAAGGTCGCTGGCTTGAGCAAGGGGTTACTTGATCTGCTGAAGGCCCACGGTCAAGGCACATATGAGAAAGCAATCAATGAACAACTAAGGTGTCACAATGAAAAACTGATGATTGATGCTTCTTATCTCCCTCCATTCCTGTCTGTCTGTCCCTATCTATCCCTCTCTCTGACTCTCTGTCTCTGTAAAAATAAATAAATAAATAATAGAATAAATCCTGGAACAAGAGTTCAATGAATACTTGATGAATAAATTAATCAGTGATCCATAAATGCCACACCAGGGAGTTTAAACTTAAGTCCTCAGTCATAACAGGTTTTGTACATACAGACCGGCATAAAAAAACTCTTGCAGAAAAGGGGAGATATTCTAGTAGAACACTGCTTAAAGTAATGGTGGTCACCAACTATCCATATCATTGGGTTTCTTCATCAAATTGCACATTTTGTGTGTGTGTTGATAAAAGATTCTCTCAACTACAGCAACGTGTCAAAACACTCATCTTCAGATGCAAATATTCTGAGAAATCTCATTTCCTACACAGAGTACACAGAACCTATACCATGCCAAATACAAATAAATGCTCATAATTATTACAGATCTAGATCACATACTAGTGAATTTTTAATATCTAAAATTTTCCTATGCCATTGATCAGTAATCTACTCTGTAAGTAGCTGAAAATTCTTTAGAAATTAAAAGGTTACCACCCACAGACCAGAAGTAGCTTTTTAATCTTTCTATACTAGCCAGAGAATGGGTGTGTGATTTCAAAAAAAGACAAGCCAACTCTGTTGGTAGAGGACAAGGTATTGTTGAACTAAAAATCACACTTAAAAACATCATTTGCTACATAGGACTAGTAAAACTACCACCTACTTACAATTGTAGGCTCACCTTTTTACATTTTATTATTCAATTAATTTGAAAATTTTCAGTTTTTCAATTGACAAATATTTTACATTACTATCGGGTGTACAGTATAGTGTTTAGACAAATATATATTTACAAAGTGACCCACCCACCTGGCACCATACATAGTTATAACAATATTATTGACTATATTCCCTATACTGAGCTTCACATTCCCAGGGCTATTTTGTAACTACGAATTTGTACTTCTTAATCCCTTCACCATTTTCATCCATGGGGGTCTCACTCTTCTAGTATACAGTGGAGAAAAAAAAAATGTATCTCCTTCCTGGGGGAATAATGTATGTAACATATTAATATTTCCATAAGGTTCTTTCCTCCAGGCTTTGCAACAATTTCTATACACTAGTATGTCAAAGATAAGTATTTAGTTAACTAATGACTTTCAAAATGTAAGATACTGCTCAGAAGGCATAAACAATTCAAGTTCTGTTTTATTTAAAAGCAGCTACCCCATACTCTGGTTTCTCTTCAGATCGCATAAATCTTTCACCTTTTAAAAGCAGCTACCTGCTTGTTAAGCCCTGAATGCCTTTTTTTTTTAATAATTAGCGAAAGTAGGAATTCAGACTTTTCATAGAGATGCTTATGGCACAGGTACCTCTGATGAGTATGTCAGACTTAGAGCATCCATTTTGGATTAGTGTCTATGCGTTCATCTTCCTTTCCACTATGACAAGTCAGGTTGAAAAGGCAGCTTACAAAAAACATTGGGGTAGGATCTACCAAGACTAATATGTAAGGTGTCACCAAAAAAGAAGAGGAGGTGGAAATTAGCCAACCGCTTAAGTGGGTGGGCTGCTTTAAGAAACTCTGCTACAGATCACCTGGGGATCTCACCAATGTTGTTAACGAATGAACCAAACCAACCGCTGGACAAAACTACCCACACCTTTGCTTGACTGAAAAAGGGAGATTTGCAAGCAAGGATTTTTGGCCCTTTAGGGAAGGTATGCCCATTGTCCCTTTCTAAGCGAGCTAATAAAAGCCACTCCGAACCCAGCCAGCCTGGCCTCCCACCTTGCACCACTTACGCTCCCACATCTCAGTACAGCAGGTTTCCTCCCCTCCTTAAACGACAAGTTTAAAATCAAAACAAAAGGTGCAAAACTGGTTTTAGATAGCAATGGCTGAGCATTAGTATCCAACTTCTGTGGACGCCAGGGCAACTGAAGGCTCACAGGTCCTCAGACACCTCTCTCCCCTAGCTCCCAGTCTCTCGGCCTCGGCCCAACTCCTCACACGCCCCTCCCACCCCTCGATCCTGAAGACGGGGTACAGAGAGGGGGCACCGCAAGGGGTGTGGGGAGAGCGAGAAACGCCAG
This sequence comes from Saccopteryx leptura, assembly GCF_036850995.1. Lineage (NCBI taxonomy): Eukaryota > Metazoa > Chordata > Mammalia > Chiroptera > Emballonuridae > Saccopteryx > Saccopteryx leptura. The sequence goes on along the minus strand of NC_089512.1, from coordinate 47,046,480 downwards.
GGTCAAAATGACAGCGGAACCAACAGGGAAAGGAAAAGGCCCAGCAAGATGCTGGGGGGTCGAGTCCTAGGCCCGGGGCTTAAGCCTCGAACGGAGGCGACCGAGGGTCCGGACCAAGCTGAGTCAAGCCGCTAGGGGTGAGGCCAGGCCCGCGTCGGCAATGCCGCCAGGCCACGCTCTCCACACGACTTTCCCCACCCGGGACGGAGGGGACGTGAGTGGCCGCGGCCGCTACCAGAGTCCGGGGCGGGGGCATTCACTCACCGGCGGGGAGGGGAGAAGCAGCCTGCGTCTCCGCCAGCGCCGTCGCTCGAGTTCAGGCGCCGGCTCCAGCCGCTGCAGCCGCCGCGCCCGATCCATCCCCCCACCCAGCTACCCTCCCTCCCGGCCCTCCCCCCACACCACCTCAGCCGCCGCAGCCGCCGCTGCAGCCGCCACCGCCGCTTCAGCCCCTGCGCGGGAGCGCTAACCGGCTAGAGTAGGCGAGAGCGCGTGCGCCCGCTGCCACCGCCCACAACCTCCGCCCCCGACCGGCAGCGCACGCGCGAGACAGCGGCGGGCGCGCGCACGCAGCAGGGGGCGGGAACAGCCCTCAGGCGGGCCACGCCCCCAGCTCGCGCACCCACCCCGCGGTCAAGCGGCGACTGAGCTGCGCCGCTTCAGGTGTCGCTGGGTTGCAGCAGGTGGATTCTTCCCGTCCAAAGCTCCAGGAATTAAGCTCCTCTGGCCCCGCCCTCTTTCTGAAGTGAGAGGGCCCGAAGCAATGCAAGGTTGAGTGATTTCTGGCCGCCGTGGGGGATTGTATACCTGTTCTTACCTTGAATAATCGAAAGGCTTTCCTTCCTTCACGGAACTGGCAGGTTTCCACACACTGCCAGGAAAAGGGCAGAGGCTATTACTATTTCGCGTCTGGTTTTATCACTGAAGCCATCAGCCTAACCCTTTATTTTTCCATTTTCCTAATTTATCTATTCATTCATCTCTTACATATTTTGCTGCAAGTATAGTGTGGGGATGGATGAAACAATCCCTAGCTTCATAAAGATGGATTGGATGGAGAAGAAAAACATTCAAGGAAGACTCATACAGAATTAAAATCTTCAATTAGTCAAATCTTTTCAGAGAGGTACATGGTGCTAAGAGAACCTGTATGGCAGGTAGGGCGGTGGAGTTTGATTTAGGCAAGGATGTTCAGGCTGGAATCTGAGGGCTTACTTGGAAGGAATTATTTAGGTCCGTGGGAGTAAGAGCTTGGTTGGCATGACCAGAATGGAGTGCTGGAAGACCACTGGATGTGGAATAGAGTGTGTGTGGGGAGTAGACAATAATTGAGGTGAGGATTTGAGACTTAGGGCAAAGTAAACTGGTGGTAGTGAGAAGCGCACTTTTTAGGGAATAAAATAGGCAGGACTTAATGATCTATTGAATGAAGAGGGAAGGCCAGGGAGGTGGTAAGTTTGACTCTTACATTAGAAGTTGGTGGAAGATAAGTTATAGATCTCAGGAGCACTGAAATAGGCCCCTGAGGAAAGTAACTAAAAATGGATGATAAACTTAGAAGCTAAAACTATAGTAAATTTCTAGAAGAAAACATGGAAAAAAATTGTGATCTTGAGATAGGCAAAGATTTCTTTTTTAATATTTTTATTGAATTTATTGGGGTGACATTGGTTAATAAAATTATTCAAGTTTCAGGTACACAATTCCACAACACATCATCTGCATATTGCATTGTATGTTCACCAATCCAAGTCTAGTCAGCATCACCATCCAGGCAAAGATTTCTTAGGACACAATAAGCATGAACCATAAAAGAATTTATTCATAAGGTAAACTTCATCAAAATTTTAAACTTGTTTTTTGAAAGACACTATCAGGAAAATAAAAAAGGGAAGGCATAGGTGGGAGGGAGAAATTTGCAAAACAATATATCTGATAAAAAAGACTTATATTCAGAATATGTAAAGGGCCCTGGCCAGTTGGCTCAGCGGTAGAGCTTCGGCCTAGCGTGCGGAGGACCCGGGTTCGATTCCCGACCAGGGCACACAGGAAAAGCGCCCATTTGCTTCTCCACCCCTCCGCCGTGCTTTCCTCTTTGTCTCTCTCTTCCCCTCCCACAGCCAAGGCTCCATTGGAGCAAAGATGGCCTGGGCGCTGGGGATGGCTCTGTGGCCTCTGCCTCAGGCACTAGAGTGGCTCTGGTCGCAACATGGCCACGCCCAGGATGGGCAGAGCATCGCCCCCTGGTGGGCAGAGCGTCGCCCCATGGTGGGCGTGCCGGGTGGATCCCGGTCGGGCGCATGCGGGAGTCTGTCTGACTGTCTCTCCCTGTTTCCAGCTTCAGAAAAAATGAAAAAAAAATATGTAAAGAATTCTCATAACTGAATAATAAGAGAACAAACAACCCAATAAAACAATGGCCAAAAGGTTTATGACTGACCAGGCGGTGGTGTAGTGCAGTGGTCCCCAACCTTTTTTGGGCCACGAACCAGTTTAATGTCAGAAAATATTTTCACGGACCAGCCTTTAGGGTGGGACGGATAAATGTATCACGTGACTGAGACAAGCGTCAAGAGTGAGTCTTAGACGGATGTAACAGAGGGAATCTGGTCATTTTTAAAAAATAAAACATCGTTCAGACTTAAATATAAATAAAACGGAAATAATGTAAGTTATTATTCTTTCTCTGTGGACCGGTACCAAATGGCCCACAGACCGATACCAGTCCGCGGCCCGGGGGTTGGGGACCACTGGTGTAGTGGATAGAGCATTGGACAGGGACGCAGAGGACCCAGGTTCGAAACCCTGAGGTCGTCAGCTTGAGCATGGGCTCATTCAGCTTGAGTGCCAGCTCACCAGCTTGAGTGCAGGGTCACTGGCTTGAACATGGGATCATAGACATGACCCCATGGTTCCTGGTTTGAACCCAAAGGTCGCTGGCTTGAGCAAGGGGTCCCTCACTGCTGCAGCCCCCCACCCCCACACCCCCACCCCATCAAGGCACATATGAGAAAGCAATCAATGAACAACTAAGGAGCCACCACAAAGGATTGATGCTTCTCATCTCTCTCCCTTCCTGTCTGTCTCTCTCTTTCTCTCTGTCTGTCACAAAAAAAAAAAATAGGTTTGAGTAAACACTTCACCAAAGAAGATATAAAAATGGCCAATCAGCAACAAAGATGCTCAGCATATTTAATCATCCAAAGATTTACAAGTTAAAATCACAGTGGTATACCACTACCACTAGGATAGTTAAAATTAAAAAGACTGATGATCCAGCAGTCCCATTCTTACCATCTTCTTAACTGTATTTAAGCTCCAAATAAAGACGACAAAGTCATACTTCTATCTGTCATACAACTAACCTACACACAACCAAAATCACTTAACACTTTCTGCAAAAGAGAGTGCTAAATCCTTGGGTGATATCCCCTTCAAGATTTTGACATCCTGTAACTTAATCCTGTACTATGAAGTTAGCTATTATTAATACATTACCATTGTGTATTAGCAAATGAAGTTCCCCCTTGGTGATTAGGATCAGTCATACCCCAGTACAGTAGCTCCTTTCTTTGCTTATTTATTCAAAAGCATGAGATGCCCCCCAAGTGACTAGGTGACAGTCTCAACTTCCAATTCAATAAAAACATTGTTGTGTCTCCTGTAGGAAAGCATTCCTTTCTTTGGAACTAAGATCTCTAGACCAGCAGAGCTCTTGGCTATTTTTCTCTTTCCAGAGAAAATGAACCACCAAGTGTACTGCTTGAAGTTCTGCCAACAGGGAGGCTTTTCCCTCACTTTTTCCTTCAACGATATCCCAGAAAGGAACAATAATGTTTCAACTGTCCATTTTCACCCAGTACCTGCATATTGTATAGAACCATCATAAACTAGGCTGTTAACAAAGTCTGGATTTTAATTTCCCCAGTCATAGGGAATGCCTTATGAGATTTATGTGTGGTCAGAGAGAGAAGATAATGTAGCAGGAGTAGGAGCTATAGGCATTTGGGCCACTTAATTATACAAACTTACTTACACCTTCAGGGCCCATTCAAGCCCAATCTCATAAATACAGTTTCATTGATAATGGAGTGCTACTGTGCTTGCACAAATTTACAGTTTGATGGGTCAGACAATGCCCAGTTCATGATGGACAGTTCAGATCACATGGTAACTTGATGACCTATGGTTAAGAGTTCAGTATCTACTAAAATTCAGTAGCAAGTCAAAAGCTGTTTCTCAAAAGAAGAATAGTAATCACAAAGAATGGCAGGGCTTTGGTCCCAAATCTTAAGTGTCTGTACTGTGATTCACCTACAGGGTCCTGCCAAAGACTTGAAATAGAATCTCTATCAGTCACTTACAGAATGAGGTTCTAGGTTTCGTTTTCAGAGATCATGGCACTAAAGGTTTCTTTCAAGGCAGAAATAGAAGCTTTCGTGTCATCCATGCATAGCTTGAGCTAGGAATTTGAAGCTCAGAGCTCATCTTTTTCTTTCTCCATTTTCCTCAGTGCAATTAGGGATAATCAACCAATCCCATTATATTCCTTTATTGGGCTATAATATTCAGATATGTGGTTACTGAGGACCTCACTTTCTATAGGTATTTGATTAGGAGTATCCAATGCCTTATCATGCCATGGACTGTTAGTGCCCTCTTTACCACTGAAAATAGAGTCACTCATAACTTTAAACCAGGTTAGAGAACCAATTCAAGAAAACTCAGAATCATCAGTTCAAAACTCATCTTTAGGGTTCTGTTCCTCTAGAACCACACCCAGTTTCAAAATCTGTATTAGTTAGGGTTCAGAGAAGCAGAACCAGTAGGAGATAGTATACAATAAAAGATATATTTTAAGGAATTAATGTGTGTAGTTATAGGTGGAAAGGAGAGGTAGTTAAGCAAATTTGAAATCCATAGGGCAGGCTATAGGAAGGGCAGGCTGGAACTCGCAGGCAAGGGCTGACACTGCTGTCCCAAGGCAGAATTTCTTCTTCAGGAGAGCCTTAACTCTGCTTTTAAGGACTTTCCACTGATTGAATCAGTCCCAACGAGATTATCTAGGATAATCTCCCTTATTAAAGTCAACTGATTATGAACTTTAATCATATCTACAAAAATGCCTTCATAGGCGGCCCTGGCCAGTTGGCTCAGTGGTTGAGTGGCGGCCAGGCGTGTGGAAGTCCCAGGTTCATTTCCCAGTCAGGGCACAGAGGAGAAGCACCCATCTGCTTCTCCACCCTTCCCCCTCCCTTCCTCTCTGTCTCCCCCCCACACCCCCTGCAGCCAAGGCTCCATTGGAGCAAAGTTGGCCTGGGCGCTGAGGACAGCTCCATGGCCTCTGCCTCAGGCACTAGAATGGCTCCGGAGGAGACGGAGCAATGCCCCAGATGGGCAGAGCATCACCCCCTGGTGGGCATGCCGGGTAGATCCTGGTCAGGCACATGTGGGAGTCAGTCTGCCTCCCCACTTCTAACTTCAGAAAAATACAAAAAAAAAAAAACCTTCATAGGCAACTCTAGATTGGTTTTAAATAGTGTAGAATAACTGGGGAATATAGTCTAGCCAAGTGGACACCTTAAAAATACTACACAGCGTCCCTGGCCGGGAATCGAACCTAGGAGAAGCGCCCATTTGCTTCTCCACCCCCCCTCCTTCCTCTCTGTCTCTCTCTTCCCCTCCCACAGCCAAGGCTCCATTGGAGCAAAGATGGCCCGGGCGTTGGGGATGGCTCCTTGGCCTCTGCCCCAGGCGCTAGAGTGGCTCTGGTCACGGCAGAGCGACGCCCCAGAGGGGCAGAGCATCGCCCCCTGGTGGGCAGAGCGTCGCCCCTGGTGGGTGTGCTGGGTGGATCCCGGTCGGGCGCATGCAGGAGTCTATCTGACTGTCTCTCCCCATTTCCAGCTTCAGAAAAATACAAAAAAAAAAAAATACTACACAGACCCTGGATGGGTAGTTTAGTTAGTTAGCATGTCATCCCAATACACCAAGGTTGCAAGTTCAATCCCCAGTCAGGGCACATACAAGAATCAACCAGTGAATGCATGGATAAGTGTAACAACAAATTGGTGTCTGTCTGTCTGTCTGTCTGTCTCTCTCTCTCTCTCCCCCCCCCACCTCTTTCTCTTTCTCTCTTAAAAGAAAAGAGCATCACATAAATGTTTACCTAAGAGAAATGAAAACATATATCCACACCAAGACTTGTACAAGAATATATATAGCGGCTCTATGCACAGTATCAAAATACTTGCAATAACTCAAATACTCATCAACAGGTAAATGGATGAACAAAATATGTTAAATCCATATAATGGACTACCACTTAGCAATTAAAAGGAACATACTACCTACCAATACACCTAACAATGTGAATGAATCTCAGAATCATTGTACTGAGCAACAGAAGCTGAAAACAAAAGGACACATATTGTATAGTTCTATATAGAATTCTAGAAAATGCAAACTAATGTATAGTGACAGCAGATCATTGGTTGCCTGGGACCAGATATGGAGGGAGAGATGAGAGGTACAGGGGCACAAAGAAACCCTAGAGGGTGATTAGAATGATCTGAATCTTGATTATGGTAGTGGTTCCATAGGTGAATACATATGTCGAAACTCATCAAATTGTATACATTTTTAAACTTTTTTAAAAATTTTATTTATTCATTTTAGAGAGGAGGGGGGTAGAGAGAGAGAGAGAGAGAAGGGGGAGGAGCAGGAAGCATCAACTCCCATATGTGCCTTGACCAGGCAAGCCAGGGTTTTGAACCGGCAACTTCAGTGTTTCCAGGTTGATGCTTTATCTACTGCGCCACCACAGGTCAGACCAAATTGTATACATTTTTTAAATTTTTCTTTTTTTTTTTCTTACAGAGACAGAGAGAGTCAGAGGGATAGGTAGAGACAGACAGACAGGAACAGAGAGAGATGAGAAGCATCAATCATCAGTCTTTTGTTGCAACTCAAATTGTATACTTTAAATCAGTACAGTTTATTGTGTGTATAGTCGTTGAAGAATTTATTTCATGGGATTCCTAGCAGATTAGCAATAACAGAACAAAGTGTTAGTGAACTGAAAGACAGACAGCAGAAAGTATTTGGATTAAAAGCACAGAAAGAGAAAAGGAGTGAAAACAGAAACAAAGAAAATCAAAGCTATATGGGACAGAGTGAAGGGTAGTGCTACAGAACAAAGACTATTTAAAATGGGAAAAAATATTAGTGTGCTCTAACTGAAAACATTGTATAAATAATTCTAGTCTTGGTGAGGTGCTATCTACTATTCAGACAGCAGTTTATTTTAAGAGTGTGAAAATTGGCCTGACCGGGTGGTGATGCAGTGGATAGAGTGTCGGACTGGGATGTGGAGGACCCAGGTTCAAGACTCCAAGGTCGCTGGCTCAAGCAGGGGGTCACTCAGTCTGCTGTAGCCCCCGCCCTGGGTCAAGGCACATATGAGAAAGCAATCAACGAGCAACTAGGGTGCCACAACAAAGAATTGATGCTTCTCATCTCTCTCCCTTCCTGTCTGTTCCTCTCTCTGACTCTCTCTGTTACAAAATAAATAAAATTAAAATGCTTTAAAAAAAAAGTGTGAAAATTGGAATATTAATCACTTGAGTGTATACATTACAACAGAACATTTATACAGAGAACAAGTATCAATACCAAAACACTATTACACATTACTCAGGGGATGAAGAACAAAACATATTTATTAAAATCTTTGCCCTGGCCAGTTGGCTCAGTGGCAGAGTGTCGGCCTGGTGTGCAGGAGTCCCGGGTTCGATTCCCGGCCAGGACACACAGGGGAAGCGCCCATCTGCTTCTCCACCCCTCCCCCTCTCCTTCCTCTCTGTCTCTCTCTTCCCCTCCCACAGCCAAGGTTTCATTGGAGCAAAGTTGGCCCAGGCGCTGAGGATGGCTCTATGGCCTCTGCCTCAGGCACTAGAATGGCTCTGGCTGCAACAAAGCAACGCCACAGATGGGCAGAGCATCGCCCCGCTGGTGGGCATGCCGGGTGGATCCTGGCCGGGAGCATGCAGGAGTCTGTCTGACTGCCTCCCCGTTTCCAACTTCAGAAAAATACAAAAAAAAAAAAAAAAAATACAAAAAAAATCTTAGCAGGTGCTATAAAGGAAATATTTGAAATAAAGTAAGAAGTACTAGATATTATTCATTATTTTTAGACCCAAAACTTAATGTATGTATATGGAATACATAATAATTACAGTTAGGTTTGTAGCTTTCTAAACTCAAATACTTCTGTATGGGAACATTTGGAGGGATTTTTGCCACAGTGGAGAAAGATTATTTTAAAATTTTAATTAAAAAGTCATGAATGTTAAAAAAAAGTTATGAATGTTGAACATAACAAAAGTATTTTTTAATTTTTATTTATTTATTTTAGTGAGGGGAGAGAGAGAAAGGGGGAGGAGGAACAGGAAGCATCAACTCCCATGTGTGCCTTGACCAGGTAAGCAGCATTTTGAACTAGTGACTTCAGCATTCCAGGTTCACAATTTATCCACTTAGCAACCACAGGTCAGGCTTTAAAATATAATATATTTTTAAATTTTTATTTATTGATTTTAGCAAGAGAGGAAGGGAGAGAGAGAGAGATAGAGACACAGGAACGACTATCTGTTCCTGTATGTACTCTGACCAGGGATCAAACTGGCAACCCTTGTGCTTCAGGATGATGCTATCTGGCTGACAAAAATAATTTGAGAAGCCAGAAATATGTCAGCAGTGCAAGTATATGTGGAAAATGTAACACTGAAATAGATCTTTGAAAAAATTATACACCATTTATTATTTCTTTTTTTAAACATTCTTTAAAATTGACAGTGAACAATGCAGTCAAAATCTCCTTTGACATTATTGCCTGAGCACAAGCTCAGTAGCTTGAGCACAGGGTCGCTGGCTTGAACATGGGATCATAGACATGATCACATAGTCACTGACTTGAGCCCAAAGGTTGCTGGCTTGAAGCCCAACCTCGCTGGCTTGAGCCCAAGATCACTGGCTTGAGCAAGGCGTCACTGGCTCAGCTGGAGTCCCCCTGGTCTAGGCACATATGAGAAAGCAGTCAATGAACAACTAAGGTGCTGCAACAAAGAATTGATGCTTCTCATCACTCTCCCTTCCTGTCTGTTTGTCCACCACCCCCTGGCTAAAAATAAATAAACTCCTTTGACATTATTGAATTAAAAAAATATATATCTTCCAAAAACTATATGACTTTTCCAGCTGTAGTTAGACATTTGGATTTATTGAAAAACACTAAATATAAATTTGAAACCTCTGTTAAATATATGATGGGAAAATTGAATTGATACAATCATACCAGTAAAAACTCAACTACAAACAGTATGCAATGATCTTTTTTATGATGATATAAATAAAGAAAATGGATTCTAAAATATCGGCCGAAGTTCTACTTTCAACCATATCCATGTCTAAATTTATTAGCTTAGTACTGACTTGGCATGGTGCTTTAAATAAAGTTAATTGTTTAAGCAAAATGATACAGAAAATTCGATGTACCTAAAAAAAAAAAAAAAAAAAAAGGCAATGTACATAATGCTCTCAACAAAACTTAAAGGGATTAAGAAATTCTTTGAAATAAAACTAGATGATTTTTTTTTAACTTATTGATTTTAGAGACAGAAAGGGAGAGAAACATCGATTTTTTTTTTTACAGGGACAGAGAGAGAGTCAGAGAGAGGGATAGATAGGGACAGATAGACAGGAATGGAGAGAGATGAGAAGCATCAATCATCAGTTTTTCGTTGGGACACCTTAGTTGTTCGTTGATTGCTTTTTCATATGTGCCTTGACTGCGGGCCCTCAGCAGACTGAGTAACCCCTTGCTCGAGCCAGTGACCTTGGGTCCAAGCTGGTGAGCTTTTGCTCAAACCAGATGAGCCTGCGCTCAAGCTGGCAACCTCGGGATCTCGAATCTGGGTCCTTTACATCCCAGTTCGACGCTCTATCCACTGCACCACCGCCTGGTCAGGCAATATCGATTTATTGTTCTACTTATTTATGCATTCATTGTTGGATTCTTGTGTGTACCCGGACCGGGAATGGAATCTGTAACCTTGGCATCTTGGGACAATGCTCTAACCAACTAAGCTACCTGGCCAGGGTTAGATAATTCTTAAAAAAATAAGTTATTGGTATTAAAATAAGTTGCAGAATACATAGAAAATGAAATATTACTCAGCCATAAAAAGAATGAAATCTTGCCATTTACAATCTCTAGGATGGACCTAGAGGGTATTATGCTAAGTCAGACAGAAATTAATCAGATAGAGAAAGCCAAATACTGCATGATTTCACTTATATATGAATTCTAAAACACAAAACAAATGAATAAACAAAACAAAACAGAAACTGATTCCTAGATACAAAGAACAAACTGGTAGTTGCCAGAGGGAAAGAAAGTAGGTGTGGACACAGGCAAAATAAGTGAAGGTGATTAAGAGATACAAACTTCCAGCCTGACCTGTGGTGGTACAGTGAATAAAGCATTAGTCTGGAATGCTGAGATTCCTAGTTCATAACCTAGGGCTTGCCCAGTCTAGGCACATATGAGAAGCAACTACTACAAATTGATGCTTCCTGCTCCTGCTCCTGCTTCTCTCTTTCCTCTCTAAAATTAATCAATAAAAAAACTTAAAAAAAATAAAATCTTAAAATAAAATAAGTAAGTCACAGGGATGTAATGTATAACTTAGGGAATATAGTCAATAATATCATAATTTTGTATGGTAACAATAAAACTAGATTTATCATGGTGATAATTTTGTAATGTGTAGAAATATTGAATCACTGTTGCACACCTGAAACTAATATAATATTATATATCAACTGTAATTCATTTAAAAAATTAAGTTATTGAATAAATTACAGTAGTTGAAAAGCCAACCTCTTGACATTGGTTTAAATTTCTCCAACAGAGAAAATATTGGAAAAAGGAGATTTCAGTTGCAAATCCCACAACCCATCTTGGATCCAAAACTAAACTTTAAAATCATTTTTTTTATCCTACATTGGAAATTGCAATGTCACTTTAAAAATTAAAGTGTACAATACTGCAGAAAAATAATGATCTTTTTGGTCTTCTCCTCTAGATCCTTGCTATTCAAAATGTGGTCCCTGGACCAGCATTCCCTGGAAATGTGTAAAATCTCAGCTCTGCCCCAAATTACCTTAAAGTCTTTATTATATAACCTAGCCTGCAGGCGATTCATATGCCTATTATAGTTTGAAAAGCACTGGACCAGATGACATATGTATTGAATAAGTTGAAGAATTACAATGAACATGAACAACAACTGTCAAAATTTACATTTGAAATTGATTAATGAATATTAGTGATAATATTGATGGGAAATTAATGCAGAGGAACTAAAAACCTTAAGGTGTTTGGTAAAATCCAGCATAAAGTCTGTTAAAGTATTGCGATATTTTGGCAGCAATAATTTATCACGTTTCCAAATAATCTCTGTCTTTCAGTTTGTTTAACTTTGCTAATATAAATAACCAGTAAAAAATGTAACTTCACAAAATTAAAATTTAGTAAAAACTGGGGAAGGTCTAGAGTGAGTAAAAAAGACTGTCATGTAGTGACAATGACATATTGGAGCAAATAAGCATTAAAACTGTCATAGGGAATTTTATTTCCATGAAAGCAAGACAATAATTGTTGTATAACAAATATGCTAGTGACTATGAATTTCTAATTATTATGCTAGTTTCTCTCTATCTCGCCTCAGGGCCTTTGCTTCTGCTATTTCTGGTGCCTGACACATGATTTTTTTCAACCTTGCTGACTTTTCTGTCTCAGCTGAAATGCCATTTCCTCAAAGAGGCCTTCCCTGACCCCACAGATAAGGTCAAATTCTCCCATCAAACACTCAAAGCATCCTGAGGTTTCCGGTTTTTTAGCCCAATATACATGTAACTTCCCCTTAAACATCTGCTTTCCTCTCCAGTCTGTGAGTGCTATGGTGCAAGGAGTTTGTCTCTGTCGTTCTGAACCCACTCACCTTTTTAGGTTGCTCAATACAGGCATACCTCAGAGACATTTCAAGGTCAGTTCCCAGACCACTGACTGGAAAAGACTGCACAGCAAGTTGTAACCTTTTTGCTGATGGAGGGTCTGTGGTGCAATCTCTGCAAAGCACAATAAAGTAAAGCACAGTAAAATAAGGTATGCCTATAAAAGTTTATTGAATTAAGAATGAAAAAATGGTGATTCTACTGACATTAAATGAAACTTCCCTGGCCAAATAGCTTGATTAGAGCATCACCCTGATACTCAAAGGTTGCTAGTTCAAACCCTGGTCAGAGTACAAACAAAACAGATTGATGTTTCTGTCTGTCTCTCTCTAAAATCAATAAATAAAAGTTTTTTTAAAAATGAAGCTGCCTTGCCTGACCAGACGGTGGTGCACTGGATAGAGCGTCAGACTGAGATGCAGAGGACCCAGGTTCGAGACCCCGAGGTCGCCAGCTTGAGCGCGGGCTCATCTGGTTTGAGCAAAAGCCCACCAGCTTGAACCCAAGGTCGCTGGCTCGAGCAAGGGGTTACTCAGTCTGCTGAAGGCCCACAGTCAAGGCACATATGAGAAAGCAATCAATGAACAACTAAGGTGTTGCAACGCACAATGAAAAACTAATGATTGATGCTTCTCATCTCTCTCCGTTCCTGTCTGTCTGTCCCTGTCTATCCCTCTCTCTGACTCACTCTCTGTCTCTGTAAAAATAAATAAATAAATAAATAATAATAAAATGAAGCTGCCTTATATCTGTACAATCCTTTATTATTTTTTTTTTCCCCTGAAGCTGGAAACGGGGAGGTAGTCAGACAGACTCCCGCATGCGCCCTACTGGGATCCACCGGGCATGCCCACCAGAGAGCGATGCTCTGCCCATCTGGGGCGTTGCTCTGTTGTAACCAGAGCCATTCTAGCGCCTGAGGCAGAGGCCATAGAGCCATCCTCAGTGCCTGGGCCAACTTTGCTCTAATGGAGCTTTGGCTGCGGGAGGGGAAGAGAGAGACAGAGAGGAAAGAGAGGGGTAGGGGTGGAGAAGCAGATGGGCACTTCTCCTGTGTGCCCTGGCTGGGAATCGAACCCGGGACTCCTGCACGCCAGACTGACGCTCTACCACTGAGCCAACCAGCCAGGGCCCAATCCTTTATTCTTTTTTGTTTGTTTGTTTTTGTTTTTGTATTTTTCTGAAGTTGGAAATGGGGAGGCAGTCAGACAGACTCCCTCATGCACCCGACCGGTGCCCACCAGGGGGCGATGCTCTGCCCATCTGGGGCATTGCTCCGCTGCAACCAGAGCCATTCTAGTGCCTGAGGCAGAGGCCACAGAGCCATCCTCAGCGCCCGGGCAAACTTTGCTCCAATGGAGCCTTGGCTGCAGGAGAGGAAGAGAGAGACAGAGAGGAAGGAGAGGGGGAGGGGTGGAGAAACAGATAGGTGCTTCTCCTGTGTGCCCTGGCTGGGAATTGAATCTGGGACTCCTGCACGCCAGGCTGACACTCTACCACTGAGCCAACCGGCCAGAGCCCAATCCTTTATTCTTTATAACACATTTTTACTTCTGTTATTCCATCTGAGCTTCAAAAGACCCAGATCTACCTAGTTAGTCTCTCTCAACCCTTAAAATGCGTATGCGATCTCCTACTTCTTAGATAAAATCATGGGCTACAGATGGATTGTCTGCCTTCTGGGCCTAACTCTGCCACTTCAGACCTGTGTTGTGGGCAAGTTACCTCACCCCTCTGTGCACCAGTTTTCTTATTTGTTCTTACCTCACACATATACTGTGAGGAGCAAATGAATACAGTTGACCATTGAAAAATGTGGGGGTTTAGGATGCCAATTCCCACACATTCAAAAACCCACATAGAACTTTAGACTCTCCAAATATTTAACTAAAGTTATCCCTTGTTATCTGCAGGGAATTGGTCCCAGGACTCTCTGAAGATATTAAAAAATCCATTAATGCTCATACTCTTTACATAAAATGACATAGAACAATGTATACAGTCAGTGCTCCATGTCTGTGGATTCAACCAACTGTGGATACAAAACAGTATTTTCAATCTACAGTTGGGAATTCACGGATGCAAAACCTGGGGATATGGAGAGCTGACTATATATTTACTGAAAAAAAATCTGCATATAAGTAGACCCATGCAGTTGCAGTTCAACCCTGTGTTGTTCAAGGGTCAATGATATATAAATATATACATGGAACCACTTTGAACAGTTCATGGGCACTTAAAAAATGTTAGCTATTATAGGAGTACCATGAAGATCAAGAGTGTTGGAACCAATATTAAAGATTAGGTATCCTCAATATGATGTTGAGTAAAAATGAAGCAAGACACAAAAGACCACATACTGTGTAATTATGTTATAGGAACTTCAAGGACAGGCAAAATTAACCTATGATGACAGAGGTAGATCAGAACAGAGGGGGTGGATGGCCAGCATATTGACTGGGAAGGGGTATACAGTGATCTTCCTGAGTACTGAAAATGTTGTATATCTTGATCTGGGTGGTGGTTACACAGTAAGTAAAATATGTTCTTTTTTTTCCAAGTGAACGGAGGGGAGATAGAGAGACAGACTCCCACGTGCGCCCCAACCGGATCTACTCAGCAACCCCTGTCTGGGGCCGATGCTTGAATCATTTGAGCTATTCTCAGCACCCTGGGCCACGCTCAAACCAACTGAGCCACTGGCTGCAGGAGAGGAAGAGAGCGAGAAGGGGAAATGGAAGGGGAGAGAAGCAGATGGTCACTTCTCTTGTGTGCCCTGTCTGGGAATTGAACATGGAACAACCATATACCAGGCCAGTGCTCCATCCACTGAGACACCTGGCCAGGGCCAATATATTCTTAAGATATGTATGCTTAATTGCATGTAATTTATACCTCACTTAAAATTTTAGGCAGAAGTAAAGACTTGTGACCAAACTTCAACTTTGGCATAGAAGACTTCTCCCTACCCCTTCTCTGCTTCCTACCAATAACCTCAGATGGGAGCCTTGATGAGTTTAATATTCCTTCCCCTGTTTCATTCTTTTGACACCCAATATACCATATTCCTTTCACTGACCTGACCTTAAGCCCGAAATGGGTAGGACAAGACCACATTCCAAGAGGCCCAAAAGGTAAGGTGGGAGTGTGAGTACGAACAGCCCCATCCATAGTGTCAGGACCATGGCCCTCCTTGGAGAATCAGATGTTGCTAGTGGGATAAGGCCTTGGTGCCAACTTCCATGGTTCTTACCCTGTTCTGGCTACCTCTACACTAGGGCCTCATGGTCAGGATTGTGAGTGGTCAGGATCTCAGGTGTATTGGTCTATTTTGGTTTCAAGTGATAGAAATCCAAAGCAAGCATGCTTCTACAATACCAGCAATTTCTTGGAAGGATGCTGATATTTATAAAACATAACCATGGAAATGGCAGGGTCTCAGAGACACCTGGACCCTATAGTACTTTTTCTCCTTTCCGCTTCTCTTAGCTTTATTGTATTAGACCAGCTTTTATGATGGAGAATGTGTCTGCCACCAATTGCTGACCCTCACACATGATAGCCTCACATTAGAATGCCTACATCCTCCTTTCCTTAAAGTCAGTCCAGAAAACTCTCAGGGGAAAGTTCTGGTTGGCTCATTTTGAGTCCAGTGCCCACTTCTAGACCAATTAACTGTGACCATGCCGATGGGATATTGTGATTGGCAACATTAACCAGAACCACATGGTGGTTAGAAAGTAGAAAGGAATAAGGCTCCAAAGAAGGTACTGCTCCCAAAAGAAGAAGGGGTGCTGAGTAGGGTGGACAATGGTAGAACAGAGAGGGACAAAACTTATCCATGAGGCCTTGCCTGGTTACTCTGCTAATTAAACATAAGCTTCAAAGTCCCCATTTACTAGGCGTCCACAGATGTGGCCAGCAGGGTCCTACCTTTGAGATTCAACCAACTCAGCAAGTGGTCAGAGGATATTCCAGAAAAACACTCGTCCTTCCTCAAGGCAGGACACTCCACTCTGTCAACAGGACAAGTACAAAAGTACATTGGAAGCTCCCTAGGCTGGAATCCCAGAGACTGGTCCTTAAGCTGCATTCATCATCTCAAACTACAATGAGGTGTAAATCTCCTTCTCTCTCTGGGCCTCAGTGACCTCCTCTGTAAAATGAGAGTGATGGAGTTAACTGGTTAGGCAAACAACAGAGTCCCTAAAGGTCTGCTTTGTATTGTTAGGGATGGTAATGGTAATGATGATGAGGACTTTTTATTTTAAAAATAATTTTAAAATTACAGAATATTTTCAGGAATAAGTCAAGGACCTTGGCCAGATAGCTCTGTTGGTTAGAGCATTGTCCTACTATGCCAAGATCATGATTTGATCCCTGGTCAGGGCACATACAAGAATCAACCAATGAATGCATAAATAAGTGGAACAAAAAAAAATCAATGTTTCCCTCTCTCACCCTTCCTTCTGTCTAAAATCGATCAATAAATAATAATAATAATAATAATAATAATAATGTGTTATTTTTAAAGAATAAGTCGGGTCCTGGCAGGTTGGCTCATTGGTAGAGCATCGGCCGGTGTGTGGATGTCCCAGGTTTGATTCCCAGCCAGGACACACAGGAGAAGTGCCCATCTGCTTCTCCACCCTTCCCCCTCTCTATCTCTCTCTTCCCCTCCCGCAGCCAAGGCTCCATTGGAGCAATGTTGGCCGGGGTACTGAAGATAGCTCCATGGCCTCTGCCTCAGGTGCTAGAATGGCTCGGGTGCAACAGAGCAACGGCCCAGATGGGCTCGCCCTCTGGTGGGCATGCCGTGTGGATCCCGGTCAGGCGCATGCGGGAGTCTGTCTCTCTGCCTCCTCGCTTCTCACTTCAGAAAAACACTAAATAAATAAATAAAGAAGACAAAGAACTCCTGTATACCCAGTACCCAATATTCAATAATTCCTAATATGTTGGCACATTTATTTAGTCCTTTTTCTCGCTCTCTCTTTTTTGTTCTGAACCATTGTAGAATACCTTGCATGTATCTTTACTCTTCACTCAACCCCTCTACTCTTCACAGTTTTATTTCCAATGAACAGGGATTTTTTTCTGACAAAAGCAAAATACAATGATCAAATTCAGTAAAATTAACATCAATATAAAACCTCCTAATAAACTATTTATATTCCAATATTTCCAAATGTCTCAGTATCCCCTCCAGTATCAAGTCCAGTTCAGAAGCAGGAATTGCACTTAGTTGTATAAACAATAATTTTTTTCTGTTTTTTTCCCTTAATTCATTTTAGAGAGAGGAGAGAGAGAGAGAGAGGGAGAAAGGGGGAGGAGCAGGAAGCATCAGAACTCCCATATGCGCCTTGACCAGGCAAGCCAGGGGTTTCGAACTGGTGACCTCAGCATTCCAGGTCAACGTTTTATCCACTGTGTCACCATAGATCAGGCTATAAACAATAATTTAAGTGGAGCCAGAACTGCCATGCCAAAGGTACTGCCTTGCACACCTTGGAATGTTAAAACAGGACAAAATAACCTTTAGATTTGGCCTCGGCAACCTTATTTCCCAAAAAGCTGTTTGCAAAGATAACAAGAAAGCAGATATCATGACTACTAGCCTGAAAATTCAAAACATTTTTTTAGAATTAACATCACTATGTTATGTTATCTGCACCAACAGAAATGTTGTCCTTCTGCTGATGTAACTGCTCCCCTTCCCTTTCTCATAAATAGCTATTGCCTTTGTCTCCTAATCAGAACACTACACCTGAATTAATGATTCTGGAATAGCTATTTCTACTGATCTCAAATAAATGTTTATTTGCCTCTCACTTTGAAAGGCTTTTTTTATTTGAAGGTTAGCAGTTGTTAGGTCTGTATGGTCTCCTTTGAACAGTTCTTCAGCCTTTTCTAATCTTTCATGACATTGTCATTACTGAAGAATACAGGCCAATGGTCTTATAGAAAGTCTTTCAATGTGGCCCTGCCTGATGTTTCCTCATGATTAAATTCAAGTAATGCATCCCCACCAGGATATTATGTGTTGCATGGATAAACTGTGTTACATCTAGACAATGGAATATTTTTCAAGGCTAAAAAAGAAATGAGCTATCAAGTCAGGAAAAAACATAGAGGAAACTTAAATGCATATTGTTAAGTGAAAGAAGACAATGTGAAAAGGCTATATATTTGTATGATTTTAACTATATGACTTTCTGAAAAAGGCAAAACTAAGGAGACAGTAAAAGATCAGCGGTTGCTGGAGGTTAAGGGCAAGAAGGGAGGATGAGTCTGCAGAGCACAGAGGCTTTGGGGGGCAGTGAGAATATATTATACATACTGATGGATCCATGTCATTTTACACTTACTACTGTACAAACCAGTAGTTGGTACAACATTAGGTGTGAAACTTAATGTGAACTACAGACTTTGGGCAATAATGATGTGTCACTGTAGGCTTATCAGTTGTAACAAACATGCCACTCTGCTGGGAGATGTTAATGGTGGTTTGGGGTGGAAGCGGAGGTAGGGATAGAAGGTATATGGGAAATTTCTGTAACATTTGCTCAGTTGTGCTGTGAAAGTAAAAATGCTTTAAAAAATAAAATCTACTTTAAAACTGCATTATCACAATGATACATAATAAGTATTCATCTTAAGTGCTCATAATTATGATTATTATAATTATTTCATATGTCCTATCCAGCTGTGGCATGCAATCTTACAATAGTAAATGGGACAGTGCAATAAGAAAAGAACTATAAAAATATGCCTTGTTGTTCTTTTATTTATTCATTTTTAGAGAGAGAGGAGAGAGAGAAGGGGGAAGGAGCAGGAAGCATCAACTCCCATATGTGCCTTGACCAGGCAAGCCCAGGGTTTTGAGCAAGCGACCTCAGCGTTCCAGGTTGACACTTTATCCACTACGCCACCACAGGTCAGGCTTGTTGTTCTTTTAAATCCCTAGATTTTAAACCCCCAAGCATAGACTGACAGGAAAGGGGACAGTGGGAAACATAGGCAGTGAGCATTTATTGAGTACTTACTATAGGGTGGACAAATTAGGGTTACAGTTTTGAGTATATGAAATAATTTATTCTTGTACTATTACTTATTAATTATTATATTATTTTCCATATGAACCTACTTTTTAAAAAAAGTGTTTCCATTGATTGGGCAGGGGAGAAGAGTGAGAAAGAGAGAGAGAAGCATCAACTCATTGTTCCACTTAGTTGTTCCATTTAGTCATACACTCATTGGTTGCTTCTCATATGTGCCCTGACTGAGGATGAACCCACAATCTCGGTGCACTGGGTCGATGCTCTAGGCCAGGGGTCCCCAAACTACGGTCTGCGGGCCACATGCAGCTCCTGAGGCCATTTATCCGGCCCCCACCACACTTCCAGAAGGGGCACCTCTTTCATTGGTGGTCAGTGAGAGGAGCATAGTTCCCATTGAAATACTGGTCAGTTTGTTGATTTAAATTTACTTGTTCTTTATTTTAAATATTGTATTTGTTCCTGTTTTGTTTTTTTTTACTTTAATATAAGATATGTGCAGTGTGCATAGGGATTTGTTCATAGATTTTTTTTATAGTCTGGCCCTGCAACAGTCTGAGGGAAAGTGAACTTGCCCCCTGTGTAAAAAGTCTGGGGACCCCTGCTCTATTCACTGAACCACCTGGCCAGAGCCTATAAACCTACTTTTGCTCACCCTGTATGTGTCAAGCAACTTTACATGTATTTTACTCAGATCTCCTTCACAACACTCTCAAAGGTAGGTAGATTCAGAGAGACAGTAGAATCTCTCTGCATCGAGACTGTAAGGTTTGAATACTGGCCTTGTCACTTAAAAGCTGTGTGACTTTAGGCACTTTATTTTAATCTGCCTGTGCCTCAGTTTTCTCATTTGTTAAAAAGAAAATAAGGCCCTGGCCGGTTGGCTCAGCGGTAGAGCATCGGCCTGGTGTGCGGGGGACCCGGGTTCGATTCCCAGCCAGGGCACATAGGAGAAGCGCCCATTTGCTTCTCCATACACCCCCCCTTCCTCTCTGTCTCTCTCTTCCCCTCCCGCAGCCAAGGCTCCATTGGAGCAAAGATGGCCCGGGCGCTGGGGATGGCTCCTTGGCCTCTGCCCCAGGCGCTAAAGTGGCTCTGGTCACAGCAGAGCGACGCCCCAGAGGGGCAGAGCATCGCCCCCTGGTGGGCGTGCCGGGTGGATCCCAGTCGGGCGCATGCGGGAGTCTGTCTGACTGTCTCTCCCCGTTTCCAGCTTCAGAAAAATACAAAAAAAAAAAAGTGGTTTTTGTACCAATTTCATAGAAGTATTGTGTGGATTAAATGAGTATCAACCTAAGACAGAGACTAGCACATAGCAAGTGTTTTGTTTGCTGATACAATATTAAAGTTGTGAAAACTGAAGCACAGAGAGATTAAGTCACTGGCACAGGGACACAGCTGGGAAGTGGCAAACTTGGAATTTAAATTCAAGTATTCTCTGATAATAGACAAATATATAGGCAATTACAAAGGGAAGAAGTGCTATATGATAGGAGATAGTTTGGAGTCTATGGCAACCCAAAGCAGGCCTTCAGGCAGGTCTGGAAGACTTTCAGAAGGAGATAGTACCTGAGTTGTGGCTTAAAGGATAAGCAGAAGGTGACCAGGTGAAGAAAGTGGAGGAGAGCAGGGATCATGTGCAAAAGCCTGGGGATATAACAGACTAGAGAACAGCAAGTTGTTTAAGGCAGCCAATCATAGAGTATAACTTAGGGTGTGACAGCAGCTGAAGCTTATCACAGACCATGGAGGACAGAAGGAATCTTTACACACTTGAAATCTCGTTCTCTATTTTAGTAACAGAACTCTGGAACAGAGAACACCTAGAATAGAAAATAGATGAAAGAAGAGGAGTCTGGTGAAGGGGGGATGGTTCTCAGGTGGATTTGGTCCACCCCTGGCTTCTTTGCCACCCTCCCTCCCACCTTCATAGAACCCTCAAGGCTGTATCCCTCCATTTAGATTACTAGAACCAGGATTTTGGATGCCCAGGCCAGGGCCTTTTCTCCTCCAGAATATTGGAATCTTTTTTTCAGGATAAGAGCTTTTAATAGGGTTGGGGAGGAGGGACAGGAGCAGGCATTTCAGCTCTAAAAACCACAAAGCCCCGTGAATAGGTGGTGGCACAGTGGATAGAGTGTTGGACTGGGATGCAGAGGACACAGGTTTGAAACCCCAAGGTCACCGGCTTGAGCACAGGTTCATCTGGCTTGAGCGTGGGATCATAGACATGACCCATGGTCACTGGCTTGAGTCCAAAGGTCACTGGCTTGAGCAAGGAAGGGGTGGGTCACTTGCTCAGCTGCAACCCCCGGTCAAGGCACATATGAGAAACGAAGAATTGATGTTTCTCATCTCTCTCCTTCCTGTCTTTCTGTCTGTCTCTCTCTCTCTCTCTCATAAAAAATAAATAAATAAAAATAAAGCCTCCTCTTTCTAGGCTGTGTTCCCATCCATACAAACAAGTGCTGGGCAAAGGTGATAGAGTGACTGTCCAACCCTGCATTCTGAGGCCATCAGCTGGGCCTCACCCTATATTAAGGGACCTCTGTCCTGAGCCCCATATCTAGGCTCTGTTCCTCCAAATCCTATCCCCAATCTCAGAGGGGAGATGGGGGTGCCCAAGAGCTGCTAGTGAGTGAAGCCCAAGCACAGAATGCTGAGCAGAGGCACAGGCAGCTTGCTGGCCAGAGGCTGAAGTGATCTAACCTGGCGGCTCATGGTATTTTTAGGCCTCTGTCCTCTTGCCCCTGGGCTGGAAGCAGATTAGAGAAAAACAAAAATAAAAGAACCTCTGCTTGGCCTGACAATGGCATCAAAGGGAAGAAAAGATTTTGGAAAAAGCTAAACAGCCTTTGGTTTATTTTGCTCCCTCTTCTCTCAGCGGGTCTAAGCAAAGCCAGGACCCCTGACTGGGTTGGCACTTCTGCAAATAGCTCATTTGGACCAAGGATTTTCTCCCGTCCACCCTTTCAAGCTTGCTGACCACACTGCCCAAATCTATCCTAACTTGGCACCACTGATGTACTTAACAAATATTTACATTCCAGGCTTTACTCTCAGCATTTTCTAATATCAATTCATTTAATTCTCAAACAGCCTCACTTTCACAGATGAGCAAATTGAGGTCACAGAAATTGATTAACCTGCCTGTGGCCATGGGAAGCAGAATCAGGACTCAAACCAGGCAGTCTGGCTCCAGAGAACAAACTTAACCTATATGCTATGACACTTCTCCAAAGTCCAGCGTCCTTCAGTGCTACAGGGCACAGGCACGACCCCTCTGAAGTAGCCCCGACAACCCCCCCCACACACACACACACAACAGCTAAGGTTGCCCACATACAGTTGAAACCTATTATTCCAAAGTAATTATTATTAATAGAGGAATTGCCAGTTGCCTCTGACCTGCTGTCCCAGGCTGCCCTGCCAGGTGCTCTGGGGCCTTCTCATACACTCTCCCCAAATTCCTCCAAGTAACCTGAGTACAGACTGAAGTCCTTATGCAGTTTTGCTGAAAGTCTGAGGGAGTGAAAGGAAAAGCAAAACCCCAGTGAGCAGCTATCTCTATATCGGCCATGCCCCTGCCCTGAGGGCCTCTTCTGCCCGCTTCTCTCCTCAGTCTTTTGCCTCTCCGTTTTAGTCAGAGGCCTTGAAATGGAATCCATTGTTCTCTCCCAGAGTCTGGGAATCCTCACTTCCTAGGCCATGCCCCAGCCAGAGCAAGTAAACCCAAAGCCCACAGGCTTTTCTAAATACTAATTCTTTTTTTTTTAAGATTTTATTTATTGATTTGAGAGAGAGAAATAGAGAGAATGGGGGGAGGAGGAACAGGAAGCATCAACTCCCATATGTGCCTTGACCTGGCAAGCCTGTGGTTTCAAACTGGTAATCTCAGCATTCCAGGTTAACACTTCATCCTCTGCGCCACCACAGGTCAGGCCGCAGTCTTTTCAAAGATGCCTTTTTTCTGCTCCCTCAGAACACAGCAATTAACCTTTGGTTCCTCTGGAGCCAAGGTTTTTCCTTCCAGAAGAGGGCTTTCACTTTGTCTTAGATAACAGAAGGCCCTGTGAAGTGCTTTTCCAAATAAAAGAGCAATCTTTGCCCAAAGGGCTACTTTGGTGCCACCAAAGAAACGGGCTCCTATTGAGAACAGCTCTCCGTCTCCATTTCCTGAAGAAAACACAAGTAACAGCTATATACTGAGCGATGTTGAGTGAAGAAATAAAATGAAGTCACTAGTACTAAAATCAAGTAGGTTGAGTTATTATTGGTTTTTTTTTTTTTGGAGAGGGAGGACAGATAGGGAAAGACAGACAGGAAGGGAGAGAGATGAGAAACATCAATTCTTTGTTGTGGTTCCCCAGCTGCTCATCGAACAATCTCTCACATGTGCCCTGACCGGGGGCTACAGCAGACTGAGCAACCCACTGTTTGAGCCAGCAACCTTGGGCTCAAGCTGGCGAGCCCTGCTCAAACCGGATGAGCCCGCACTCAAGCCAGAGACCCTGGGGTCTCGAACCTGGGTCCTTGCGTCCCAGCCCAACACTCCATCAGTGCACTGTGCCACCACCTGGCCAGGCCAAGTAGGTTGAGTTATGAGGAAACAATTCTATTCTTGTTTTAACTAGACTGGGAACTTAAACTTTTGAACTTTCCAGTCCTGCATCAATTCCTGGATATACATCAAACCTCCAGATAATCCTCTGGTTATCCTTGGAAGACTAAGGAAAGAATGTTTACATACCCAGACTACCTGACATCCATTCATTATCCAGGCCACTGGTCACAAGGATTACCATCTCAGACCATCCAGAGGCTACAATGCAGGACTGATTCTTCTCAAGAATGTACTTTTTATCATAAGAACTCTCCACTTTCCGTTTTTGTTTTTAAGAACATTCTGGGGCCTGACCAGGTGGTGGCACAGTGGATAGAGCATTGGACTAGGACACGGAGGACTCAGATTCGAAACCTCAAGGTCACTGGCTTGAACGTGGGCTCATCTGGTTTGAGCAAGACTCACCAGCTTGAGCCCAAGGATGCTGGCTTGAGCAAGGGGTCACTCGGTCTGCTGTAGTAACTCCAGTCAAGGCACATATGAGAAAGCAATCAATGAACAACTGAGGTGCCGCAACAAAAAATTGATTCTTCTCCTCTCTCTCCCTTCCTGTCTCTCTGTCTCTATCTGTCCTTCTTTTTGTCTCTCTTTGTCTCTGTCACACACACAAAAAAGAAAACCATTTGTCTAGGGTTTGCAAACTGCAAACACAATTAAGTGATACCCAGAGTGGTTTTTTTTGTTTTGTTTTGTTTTGACAGAGACAGATAGGGACAGACAGACAGGAAAGGAGAGAGATAAGAAGAGTCAATTGTTCGTAGCGGCACCTCAGTTGTTCATTGATTGCTTTCTCATATGTGCCTTGATGGGAGGGGGGTGCTACAGCAGACCGAGTGACCCCTTGCTCAAGCCAGCAACCTTGAGCTCAAGCTGGTGAGCCTTGCTCAAACCAGATGAGCCCACATTCAAGCCAGCGGCCTTGGGGTTTCAAATCTGGGTCCTCCGCGTCCCAGTCCAACGCTCTATCCACTGCGCCACCCCCTTTCAGGCAGAGACAAGTGGTTTTCAACTGCCAGTCTGAGAACTGATGCCAGCCACCAGAAATTTTGTTTCAGTACACGAAAGAGTTAATCACTGTGATGTTGTATGAAGATTATAGAGTCTATAATCATTGGGTCTATAATCTTCATACAATATTTATTTATTCATTGATTTATTCATATCATTATAGACTCATGGAGTTCTGTTTCATTCAGTGAGTTACAGACCTGTTACTGTCTATTTATTTTGATTCTCAAGATTATCTCAGATTTAGCTGGTTCCTGATAGATACGTGAATTCCAAACTGCCCTCTTGATGTTCCACTTATCTGTCAGACTTCACCCTTACTGGACTATCGCCCCTGAGACAGAGGAATTCCAAAAGCTGACAAGCCGCCCCAAGGAGGGGCTCCGGACATACCAGGACTTTTGATTCAGCACCCACATGCTCGAAGCCCCCCAAGGAGGAGCATTCCGGACATACCAGGACTTTTGCCTCAGTATCCCCTCAGGCTCTCCCAAACACTACATAACTCGCCCCTAGTCTGTAACTAGTGCTCTTCTCCCCCAGGAGAAGTGCCCGGCAGGGTTCCTTTCTTCCTTTCAATAAAGCCTGTTACTCTGGTCTTTCGGACTCCCATGGATTCTTACAGTTCCCATGTTCATTGACATGTTACTATCATTCTTTGAGCATATCCTCACTCTTTGGCACAAGATGTTCCACCCTCACCTTTTTAACTCTAGCCCTAGAATCAGCCATTTATCCATGGAGCCCATATTCCTTTTAGTGGAGAATGATATTTAGAATCCAAATCTGGACACTATGTGTGTTCATTGCTACTGGGGTGCCATTGCTTCTAGGCCCTCTCAGCAGACGGTACATACTAGATCCTTGAATAAATCTTCATCATTTATTTCTAGCCAAAGTCTCTAGACTTTTTTTGAGTTTGTTTGACAAGTAGAACCACAAAAACTTATTTTGTTTCCCATTATCTTTTTAAAATGCATATAATGGAGGAAGCTCTACCTTTGTCCCTGGGTAAAAACTTGGCTGGGTCACTGGTTGCCCAGATATTTGGTCAAATACTATTCTGAGTCTTTCTGTGAGAGTGTTTTTGGGTGAGATTAACATTTAAATTGGTGAGCTTTGATTAAAGAAGATAGCCCTCATAATGTGATTGAGCCTCACCCAATCAGCTGAAGGCCTAAATAGAACAGAAAGACCAGTTTACCCTGAGCAAGAGAAAATTCTCCAGCAGATAGTCTTCAGACCTTATCTACAAAATCAGCTCTTCCTGGTTCCGCAGCAGATGGCCTTTGGACTGAAACTGAAACTTCACTTCTCTTGGATCTCTAGCATGCCTGCCCAGCTTACAGATTTTAGACTTGCCAGCTTCCGTGATTGCATGAGCCAACTGCTTATGATAAATATATCTTTCTCTCTCTCACACACACACACGTTACATATATAAATATATATACAGTCATATGCCACATAACAATGCTTTGATCAATAACAGACTGCATATATGAAAGTCTCATAAGATCATAATGATTATAAGCAAAAAATTTGTTTGCAATGTTGAAAGAAAAGGCTGAACCTGACTACAATGTTGAATTTACTGCTAGTTCTCGCTAGTTTTTAAATAAAATGTGCTCTCCATCCACTATGCACCCACCTGTACACCTGCAAATGTACACATATCATGAGCACAAACTCACTTTCCTTCCTTCAATTTCTCCCTCCCTCCCCCTGACCTTGACTCTCTCTCCAACTGGCACTTCCCTCCACAGTAACCCTTTGCCCCTGCAATACATGTTTATACACACACTTTATTTTTTATACTGTATTTTTAAAATTTTTTATCTATTGATTGATTTTAGCAAGAGAAGAGTGGAGAAAGAGAGAGAGAGAGAGAGAGAGAGGGAGAGAGAGAGGAACATCAATCTGTTCCTGTATGTGCCCTGACCAGGAATCGAACCCACAACATCTCTGCTTTGGAACAATGCTCTAACCAACTGACCTATTTGGCCAGGGCTTTTATACTGTATTTTTATTGTATCATTTCTGTGTTTAGATACCCAAATCCTTAACATTATGTTATAATTGCCTGTAGTATTCGGTATAGTAACATGCTGTACAGGAGCAATAGGCTATGGCCTAGGTGTGCAGTAGGCTGTACCACCCAGGTTTGTGTAAGTGCACTCTGTGATGTTTGCACAATGATAAAATTGCCTAATGACGTATTTCTCAGAGTGTAGCCCTGTTGTTAACTGTCACATGACTGTACATATATACATACTCTATTGGTTCTGTTTCTCTGGAGAGCCCTGACAAATATACCAGGTTAATAACCAGAAAAAAACTTCTATTTTACTTTAAAAAATATATATTGTTGGCCCTGGCCGGTTGGCTCAGTAGTAGAGCGTCGGCCTGGCGTGCAGAAGTCCCGGGTTCGATTCCCGGCCAGGGCACACAGGAAAGCACCCATCTGCTTCTCCACCCCTCCCCCTCTCCTTCCTCTCTGTCTCTCTCTTCCCCTCCCGCAGCCAAGGCTCCATTGGAGCAAAGATGGCCTGGGCGCTGGGGGTGGCTCCTTGGCCTCTGCCCCAGGTGCTAGAGTGGCTCTGGTCACAACAGAGCAACGCCCCGGAGGGGCAGAGCATTGCCCCCTGGTGGGCAGAGCGTCTCCCCCTGGTGGGCATGCCGGGTGGATCCCAGTCGAGCGCATGCGGGAGTCTGTCTGATTGTCTCCCCGTTTCCAGCTTCAGAAAAATACAAAAAAAAAAAAAAATATATATATATATATATATATATATATATATATATATATATTGTTCTTTTCAACCATTTATTTTAGGGGAAAAGAGAGACAGGAAAGGAGAGAGAGGGAGGAAAGAGATGAGAAGTATCAACTCATAGTTGCTTCACTTGAGTTATTCATTGATTGCTTCTCATACGTGTCTTGACCTGAGGGCTCCAGCCAAGCCAGTGACCCCTTGCTCAAACCATTGACTTTGGACTTAAGCCAGCGACCTTCGGGTTCAAGCCAGCAAACTTGGGATCACGTCAATGATCCCGTGCTCAAGCCAGAGACCCTGCACTCAAGCCGGTGAGCCCGTGCTCAAGCCAGTGATCTCAGGGTTTCAAACCTGGGGATTCAGCATCCCAGGTCGATGCTCTGTCCACTGTGCCAACGTGGGTCAGGCATCTATTTTACTTTCTTAGACATAGCCTCAGTTCAGAAGTTAAAATATCCAGTCTGGGGAGCAGCCAAAGCTCCTAACTTTTTGAAAAGTTACAGATGGCCCTGCCCCCTACTAGAGTGAAGGTGGATTCTCCTCTTTCTCTTAAAGCCTCCCCTCCATCTTGTTGAGGTGGTTTCTAACCCCTGGCATGGTTGGGGCAGGAGGTAGGGAGGAGATGTTGAGGAGCAGGAAAGCATTTACTTGATTGATTCTACTGCAGGGTGGTGCTGATCTATGTATAAAGCTGATCCCTCTTGGGGGGTGCTTTCATAGATTCTGGAGAACCCCAAGAACATTCCATCTTACCTTTTATTTTTTATTAAATTTATTTATTTAAAATTTTTTTTACAAGGACAGAGAGAGAGTCAGAGAGAGGGATAGATAGGGACAGACAGACAGGACCGGAGACAGATGAGAAGCATCAATCAACAGTTTTTCGCTGTGACACCTTAGTTGTTCATTGATTGCTTTCTCATATGTGCCTTGATCGCGGGCCTTCAGCCGACCGAGTAACCCCTTGCTCGAGCCAGTGACCTTGGGTCCAAGCTGGTGAGCTTTTTTCTTGCTCAAGCCAGATGAGCCCGCACTCAAGCTGGCAACCTCAGGGTCTCAAACCTGGGTCCTCCTCATCCCAGTCCAACGCTCTATCCACTGTGCTACCACCTGGTCAGGTGCATCTTACCTTTTAATGTGGGTAACATATTCACCCCCTGCTGGTGACTCTCTCCTCAGCTCCTGTTTTGTTCTTCGCTCCCTACAACTGTGTACAAACTACACTGAATCTCTGTGCTGGAGTCACATCACTTCTCTAGGTGTCTTCTGGGGCACAATTAGGCTAGCTCTCCTGAGGGGCCCACATCTGAAATCCTGAAATCTGAGACTGGGAAATTGGTTACTTATTCCTCTGACGGCCTCAGGGAGGGAGGCCTCCTTCCTGTTCAGCCACCTCTCTGAAGCTCCTTCTCCCATCCTTTCGATTGCTGAAGTGGGAATCAGAGACTTAAGTCCAGCATCCCCCACCCTGCAAGGAGCCCATATTTAGTTTCCAAGTGGTCCTATTGGAATGCCTCACCTAACCTCAGCTAAGAACACCCTCATGTCTCCCCATGGATGGGGTGGGACTGAGGGTGAGGGAGTCAAAGTCCTACTCTCTCTGAGAAGTTCTCACAATTTAAAAAAGTCTCCAATAACTACAGCATCAGTCCCTTAAGGCAGGTGAGACAGTTTTAGGGTAGTGGTTTTTCAACTGCTGGTCTGAGATGCCAGTCTGCGAAAGAGAACCACCCTGATGTTGCCAGAAATTTTGTGCCATTCATTATGTTGTAAAGTAGTGTACTTAAATCCGCGGGTTACATAGAGACACCAAGTCCAAATGAATTTTTGAGGAATTTATTAATTAGCCGGCTAGCTACACGAGGCACAATCCCAAATCATGTAGAAAGTTCCTACCATTCTGTGGCTGATTTTAAGCCCAAATCACATACCGGTTGGGGTGAGTAAGGAGGGAGCATGGTACAATAGCCAATTACTAACAAGCTTACATCTATCTATAGGATCTATTAAAAGGAAAAAGTATTCTTACACATCAAGACCACAAGATAACACAGTAGTAATAATTGTTTTACATACCTGGCAAAGACATTCCCAAATCTTCTAGTGTCTACCACCCATCTTTGTTGCCACAATGAAATGGTTAGCTTAGGATAAGGAGAGAAGCTAAATGAAACTACCTCTGCTAAAGTGTTGGGGCTAGCTTGTTAGTTTACAAGTTTTTATACGTATAAAAGATTTCAAAAGGGATGATTATTAAAAAGCATATAAAGTGTTACAGAATGCAGGTTTTTCAAGCAAGGGGAGTGAGCTCGGGATCCCTCTGTCTAGAGCAGTGAATGGCAATCTTTTGAACGTGGTGTGTCAAAATTTGCCAAACACCGAGCATAACTTGGGTGGTGTGTCACTTTGAGAAAAAAACCATAATTTCTCGATATTTATAGTTTAAATAACAAAAATGTATAATTGTAATATATAACTGTATTTAATAAGCCAAAAACTAATTATTTAACTTACCTGCTTAGTGACTTCTTTGTTCATCTGTCAGTCGGTTTCTTTTGTTGGTCTTGATATTATTTAACTTGTGTGGGGTGCTGTGAAATAAGATAAGTGAGTGGGAGGGGGAATTCTTTAACTAACCTGCCTATTAGTGACTTTTTGTTGCTGAATTTCATTGGCTAAATCTTCAACTGAAGGTTGGTATTTTGTACACTTCAAGCCCAAGCAAGCGCTACTAACTTCATCTGTCAATCTGTTTCTTTTGTTGGTTTTGATATTATTTAACACTGAGAATAAGGTCTCACAAAAGTACATAGAGGGAAAAATTGTGAGTAAAGCCATTACTATATTTTTCAGGGTGCTAAAAGTGTCTGGTAATCGGTTCCAGGCACTCCAAATTTCCTGTTCATAGTGGCACTCCTCTTGATTCTCCAAGCGGCAGCTTTCCAGACTCTCAAGCTTTGACCTCAAGTCGACAAACACCTGAGCCCAGATGCTGTCTTGAAATTCTGCAAGTTGCATCTTATGTAAATTAAGGTGGCTACCGCTATTTCTAATGGCCGGAAACGGCACCCATAGCACAGGCCCTCGCCTCTCCCAGCCCCTCTCTCACTTATCTCAGCAATGATGGTCAATTAGAAATCCACGACACCCCAGAACAGTAGATTGGATGATGGTTGCTGTGGTTATGTGGTTGCTGGTAATGGTGATTACAGAGCCCCCAGAGATGCATCCCCCGCGGCATTTTGTTGCTCCTTGCTCAGCCGGCTGGAAGTGAGGTCAAAGATCCCCTAACAGCCTAACCGGAAGTCCCAGAACTAGACGCTCTGTGCCAGAGTTCTGTTGTTTTGGCCTACAGACCTCCGGCACAGAGTGTCTACACTACAGCAAATGTTTTATCCTCGGCTACTGCACCTGGCCATGCAGGAGTCGAGGATGAAACATCCTTCTCGGCATGCGGCCCCATACTTCTCTGGTATGCGGCAGCATGCAGCCGTGTGTCATTAAAAATGGCTATGGGTGTCAGTGCTGACACGCGTGTCATAGGTTCACCATCACGGGTCTAGAGATATATGTCACTCTTGGGACTCCAGAAGGGGAGGAAGAGTTAAAAGCAGTGTAGGAATTTTTAATTAAGATATGTAAACATTGTCTTCTAAAGAATCTTGAGGCCCTGGCCGGTTGGCTCAGTGGTAGAGCGTCGGCCTGGCGTGCGGGGGACCCGGGTTCGATTCCCGGCCAGGGCACATAGGAGAAGTGCCCATTTGCTTCTCCACCCCCACCCCCTCCTTCCTCTCTGTTTCTCTCTTCCCCTCCCGCAGCCAAGGCTCCATTGGAGCAAGGATGGCCCGGGCGCTGGGGATGGCTCCTTGGCCTCTGCCCCAGGCTCTAGAATGGCTCTGGTCGCGGCAGAGCAACGCCCCGGAGGGGCAGAGCATCGCCCCCTGGTGGGCAGAGCTTCGCCCCTGGTGGGCGTGCCGGGTGGATCCCGGTTGGGCGCATGGGGGAGTCTGTCTGACTGTCTCTCCCTGTTTCCAGCTTCAGAAAAATACACACACAAAAAGGAAGAGGAAGTTTTCAGATTAAGTTTTATCTTCTTTGTTGTCTAGCAAGTAGTGGCCTCAGTCCTTTCAGAGAACTATGATTAGTTACTAATTTTTGCCCCTTTAATCTCTTTCTATGGGTTTTTTTTTCTTTTCAGAGAGGAGGAGTAAGGGGGCCTTACTCTTCCTTTTAAAATACTAATGTTAACAATTTTTGCAATTCCTTGGCACCTTATCACAGTTAAAGAGTAGCTTAGGGCCCTGGCCAGTTGGTTCAGTGGTAGAGCGCCGGCCTGGCGTGCAGGAGTCCCGGATTCAATTCCTGGCCAGGACGCACAGGAGAAGCACCCATCTGCTTCTCTACCCCTCCCCCTCTCCTTCCTCTCTGTCTCTCTCTTCCCCTCCTGCAGCCAAAGCTCCACTGGAGCAAAGTTTGCCCGGGCGCTGAGGATGGCTCTGTGGCCTCTGCGGCAGAGCAACGCCCCAAGATGGGCAGAGCATCGCCCCCTGGTGGGCATGCCGGTGGATCCCGGTCGGGTGCATGCGGGAGTCTGTCTGGCTGCCTCCCTGTTTTCAGCTTCGGAAAAATACAAAAAAAAAAAAAAAAAGTAGCTTAGTTGTAGAGCATTGTCCTGAAACAACAAAATTGTGGGTTCAATCCCAGGTCAAGGTACATATGAGCAACAACTAATGAATACACAACTGAGTGGAACAACAAATGAATGCTTCCCTCTCTCTTCCTTTTTCTCTTTGTCTCTCTAAAAGCAATCAATAAAAAGAAAAAATAAAGCCTTTACTTAGTAAGTCCAAGGCCTGGTCTTCCTCTAGGACAGTATCTATTTGTTGCTTTTTCTCCCTGTGTGTGGGTCATGCTTTCCTATTTCTTTGTGTGTTATAATTCTGTTGGAAATTTAACATTTTAAATAATATAGTGTGGCAATTCTAGATACCCGATTTCTTCCATCTTCAGGACTTGTTGATGCTTATTGTTCAGCTGCTGCTGTTTGTTTAGTAAATTTCCTAAATGAATTCTGTAAAGTCTGTAGCTTTTATCCTATGTGGCCACTACAGTCTGCTTAAGTTAGCTCAGTGGTCAGCTGATGATCGGACAGAGGTTTCTTTTTTTTTTTTTTTGGTGGGCCATAGTCTTTAATCCTAGCTTGCACCTGGCGGGCAAGTAAAAAATACACACTGGGCTCCAAAACCCACTCACATTCAGTGCTCACAAAGCCACTGACTTATCCGAGTTTCCTAGAATCAAAGGTTTCTAGCTCACCAGACCCATTCACCTCTGTTCCCCATCTCCTTCCTTCTCCAGCATCAAACTGCACAAACTGGCCTCTCACTCAACACTCCGCCATCTTGGCTGCTTCTCCTGGCCTCCTCCACGTGGCCTCCTTCTGCTCTCTGCTCTGCTCTCTCCTCTAATGATAATCTCAGGAACCAAGAGCGGAGAGAGGTTTCTTTAAATGC
Source organism: Saccopteryx leptura (assembly GCF_036850995.1). Lineage (NCBI taxonomy): Eukaryota > Metazoa > Chordata > Mammalia > Chiroptera > Emballonuridae > Saccopteryx > Saccopteryx leptura. The sequence continues at coordinate 47,013,425 of NC_089512.1, read as the reverse complement.
CTTGAACCATAAGTCTCCTAGCCTTTAATGAGAGGCTCTGTGTGTGTTGGGGCATTGTTGGTCAAATAAGTTTTTAAATATGATATATATGTTTGCTTGCTTATAGTTTGTATTGGGTGTGGGGGATAAGCTGTAAGCAGGCAGGGTCGTTATATCCGAAGGCTTAGTTTTTTGTTTGTTTGTTTGTTTTTGTATTTTTCTACACTTGATCTTAGCCAAAAGGCCAAGAAGCAATTTTTTTTTTTTTGTATTTTTCTGAAGTTGGAAACGGGAGGCAGTTAGACAGACTCCCGCGTGCACCCGACCCAGATCCACCCGGCATGCCCACCAGGGGGCGATGCTCTGCCCCTCTGGGGCATTGCTCTGTCACAACCAGAGCCATTCTAGCACCTGAGGCAGAGGCCATGGAGCCATCCTCAGTGCCCGGGCCAACTTTGCTCCAATGGAGCCTTGGCTGCGGAGGGGAAGAGAGAGACAGAGAGGGGGAGGGGTGGAGAAGCTTATGGGCGCTTCTCCTGTGTGCCCTGGCTGGGAATCGAATCCGGGACTCCTGCACACCAGGCTGACGCTCTACCACTGAGCAAACCAGCCAGGGCTGAAGGCTTAGGGGTTTTTTTGTATTTTTCTGAAGTTGGAAATGGGGAAGCAGTCAGACAGACTCCCGCATGCGCCCGACTGGGATCCACCTGGCATGCCCACCAGGGGGTGATGCTCTGCCCATTTGGGGCATTGCTCCGCAACAACCAGAGCCATTCTAGCGCCTGAGGCAGAGGCCATAGAGCCATCCTCAGCGCCCGGGCCAACTTTGCTCCAATGGAGCCTTGGCTGCGGGAGGGGAAGAGAGAGACAGAGAGGAAGGAGAGGGGTGGGGTGGAGAAGCAGATGGGCGCTTCTCCTGTGTGTTCTGGCCGGGAATTGAACCCGGGACTCCTGCACGCCAGGCTGACGCTCTACCACTGAGCCAACCAGCCAGGGCCAAAGGCTTAGTTTTAATACAGCCTTTCCCACCCTAAGTGACTTTGTATCAGAGACTTCCTTGTTTGTATATTGGATTAAAGGTTTTGATTTCTACACTATAAAGTGGGGCAGACCAGGAGCTTGCTCTCCCTTGGTTCCTGAGATTAGCATTAGAGAGGAGAGCAGATAAAGGCTACATGGAGAAGAGAAGTAGCCAAGATGGCGGAGTGCTGAAAGAGATGCCAGTTTGTGTAGAGTTTGTGCAGAGAGAAGGAGATGGGAAACAGAGGTGAATGAGACTGGTGAGGTAGATACCTTTGATTCTAGGAAACTCGGGTAAGTCAGTAGCTTTGTGAGCACTGAATGAGTGGGTTTTGGAGCCCAGTGTGTGTTTTTACTTGCCCGCTGGTTGCAAGCTAGGATTAAAGCTGATGGCTCACCAGTTCTTGGCTCCGTTATTTCATTACGGTCTGTCTGAATCTAATGTGAACCTGCACTGGCGAGGAGGCTGTGGTGGTGGCCATGGCTACTGGCCTTACAGGCATGCTTTCAGTGTTCCATCAGGCAGTTTACAAACACTACATTAGCTTTTACTTTCTGCTTCAGGTCAGCCAGAGGTGAGAGACTAGGGCTTTCTCAGGCATTTCCTGGGCAAGTACACAGCTCTCCTCATATGCATGGCCTTCCAGATTCCCCAAAATGTGTTGGAGTTTTTCAAAACCCACTGTGGACATCTCATTCCCCAGTTTTTCTCTTAAAGTGTGTGGCAAGCTTAATTTTTGTTCCATCTGTTATCACTGCCTCAGGCAGCTTCTATGTTAAACTATTGTTGCTGATTGTTTTTGACAAATACCCCCAGGGAAAAGGCTGTTCACACTGACTGAGCTGAGTCAGGTCAAATAAAGACAGACTCTGGGAGTGCATGTTTCCAAGGGCATTCCAGACAAATCAATTAATGACAACTCTCCAGGGAGTTTAGGGAGCTCTAAACCCTTCTTCCCCCTTCCAGTGGCCGCTAAGTTCCTGGTTTTTATGGATATAATAATCATAAAACTGTTGGTTTTCAAGGCTACTGCAGAGCTGGGTCAGGGGAATGGGATAGGATATAAGCTAAAATGCCACAAAACTCATAGTTCTGAGATTCCACCTTTTTTTTTTCAATAAATGTTTCTTGGGCCCTGGCCGGTTGGCTCAGTGGTAGAGCATCAGCCTGGCGTGCAGAGGTCCCGGGTTCGATTCCCGGCCAGGGCACACAGGAGAAGCGCCCATCTGCTTCTCCACCCCTCCCCCTCTCCTTCCTCTCTGTCTCTCTCTTGCCCTCCCGCAGCCGAGGCTCCACTGGAGCAAAGATGGCCCGGGCTCTGGGGATGGCTCCTTGGCCTCTGCCCCAGGTGCTAGAGTGGCTCTGGTCGCAATAGAGCTACGCCCAGGATGGGCAGAGCATCGCCCCCTGCTGGGCGTGCCGGGTGGATCCCGGTTGGGCGCATGCGGAAGTCTGACTGTCTCTCCCCGTTTCCGGCTTCAGAAAAATACAGAAAAAAAAAAAATGTTTCTTGGCCTGACCAGGAGGTGAGGCAGTGGATAAAGCATTGGACTGGGATGTGGAGGACCCAGGTTCGAGACCCCGAGGTTGACAGCTTGAGCGTAGGCTCATCTGGTTTGAGCAAAGCTCACCAGCTTGGACCCAAGGTCACTGGCTTGAGCAAGGCGTTACTCGGCCTGCTGAAGGCCCACGGTCAAGGCACATATGAGAAAGCAATCAATGAACAACTAAGGTGTCGCAACGAAAAACTGATGATTGATGCTTCTCATCTGTTTCCGGTCCTGTCTGTCTGTCCCTCTCTCTGATTCTCTGTCTCTGTTAAAAAAAAAAAAGTTTCTTGTATTAATATAAGCCTTTGGTTAATTTTCAGATTACCTAAAATGTTAACCTGATGATTTTGCCAGTGTTCATATTGAATTTATGGAGGAGTGAATTTTCAGAAGTCCTTACTCCACCATTCTGGAAGTGCTCTCCCCTCTCCCAAAGACTTCAAATTTAAACGTTTAAAAATGTGCAGCCCCCCCAAAAGCCTGTAGATTGAGATAGCTTTATTTTCAAAAATTTTTTTACTTATTGATTTTAGAGAGAGAAACAGAGAGAGAAGGGAGGAAGGAGCAGGAAGCATTAACTCATAGTACTTGCTTTTTGTATATGCCTTGACAAGGTACCATATTTTCCCATGTATAAGAAGCACAGTTTTTTCAAAAAATTTGGGGTCTAAAAACTGGGTGCATCTTATACAGTGGTTGTAGAAGGGTGGCATTTCAAATGCCATAGATGAGACTGAGGACGAGGCAATATATGAAAACAGTGATTCGTCATCTGAGACAGATGAGGACAAGCTAATGGATGGGAGTTTTGACAGTGATGAGGAGTTGTATGAATTTTATCATGAATAAAACTTGAGTTCAATAACTTTATGTAATACATTTTTTTTTCAAATTTCAGGCCCCCAAATTAAGGTGCATCTTATACATGGGAGTGTCTTATACATGGGGAAATACAGTAAGCCCGGGGTTTCATACTGGTGGCCTTAGCATTTCAAGTCCACGCTTTATCCACTGCGCCACCACAGGTCAGGCAAAACTGAGTTTGTGGGCCATTAGATTTACAGTCTCTGACCCCAAAAAGAAGCCCTCTAAAAATGTTCTTTTATTTGTACAAAGTTGTAACAGTTGGGGATGGGCATTAAATTATTGCATAGAGTGGGGTTCTAAGATTCCCTAGGATATTTTTGTTGTGACTTTCTGTTCTCCTGTCTCTTCCTACTTATTAGACCACATTCCAGCCCTTGCCTAGAATCCATGACCGTTATAGCTAGTTCCAGTGAGTCTGGTCCCTGCTCCATGACCTCTCAGCCAAGATTTTTCTCAGGTCCCTGTTGGGCAAACAAGTATGTTAGGCTGGCTGGCTCGCTTGTACTTTGCCTGATTGGTGAATGAGCACGGGGCAGCACCATGTGTGTATAGTCTATGTAAGGCTGCAGGTGCTTGCCCTCAGGGTGGCAGATTGTAGATTGTGGATTGCCTGCCACCAATGGGAGGAGCCATTTTTGCTATTGTTTGCCATAGAAGGGGTCTCTTCTTCCCAGCCTGTTTGCTCATCATCAGAGAGAGAGAGAGAGAGAGGCAGTTTTCCCTGCCTGCTTGCTTGTCTGCAGTTGCAAGACTCATAAACGGAATGGCCCACCATCCTTCAGCTCCATAGTTCCTTTACCATCTGCCCGAATCTAGTGTGAACCTGCATGGCTACTGCCACTGGCCTCACAGTCCCCAAAGGTGGGCAGTGGGGGGGCTGCTCCCTGAGGAGAATACTATTTCAGAAAGATGGAGTGGCCTGACCAGGTGGTGGCGCAGTGGATAGAGCGTCGGACTGGGATGCAGAAGGACCCAGGTTCGAGACCCCGAGGTCGCCAGTTTGAGCGCGGGCTCATCTGGCTTGAGTAAACAGCTCACCAGCTTGGACCCAAGGTCGCTGGCTCCAGCAGGGGGATACTCGGTCTGCTGAAGGCCCGCAGTCAAGGCACATGTGAGAAAGCAATCAATGAACAACTAAGAAGTCGCAACGCGCAACGAGAAACTGATGATTGATGCTTCTCATCTCTCTCTGTTCCTGTCTGTCTGTCCCTGTCTATCTCTGCCTCTGTAAAAAAAAAAAGAAAGATGGAGTGGGCATGGAGCCTTGCAGAGTCCCCTCTCCCTTTCTTGGGCAGTTTCTCATCATTTGACATAGGTGGCACAGAAACAAACACAAAGGAGGTGTCTTTCGGATGCTACTGATTGCTTAGACCAGCAATTTCCAACCAGTGTGCAAAAGAATTTTTAAAACATGCAATATTTGACTATTTAGTTGGGGCACTGACCTCTTTTCCTTCAGATTGTCAAATATAATAATAAAAAAAAATGACAACAGCCAACTTAGTAATAGCTGTCCGGTGTGAATGAATAAAAATTTTACCTTTTTTTTCTTGTCAGATTGGCAAAAATTATACTTTCTGGTATGCTGCAGGATTTTAGTAAATAGTTTATGTATGCCATGAAATGAAAAAGGTTGAAAATTGCTGGCTTAGACAATTGAGTACATCTCCTTGGATTATGAATGAATATATAACTGTACAAATGTGAGCATGAATGTTTGTGTGAGTGTATCTAAGTATGAGTAAGTAAATGTTTGAGTATATGAGCCTAGGTGTATGAGTATGTGTAAACATGTGAGTTTGAGTATGAGTATGTATGCATGTTTGAGTGTGTATAAGTGTACACCCGTGTGTTAAAAAATATGTTGGTGAATGTGTGTGAAAGTGTATATGAACGTTTGTGCATGTGTATGATTGTGTGAAATATATATCTGTAAGGGAATGCCATTGTGAACAAAAAAGAAGCAATGTAGTAAAATTTACAAGCTCAATGACCAAATGTAACCTCTCAGGGTGATCTGATCATAAATTCCTCACTGGGCAGGTCATGGTGAGCAGTCATATCTCAGGCCTATAGCTCCCTTAGTAAAAGGTCAGTCTTTGCCTTAAGCAAGCCCTGTCCATAGTTTTTGTGCATCTAGGTTAACACACCTTTGAAATGTCAGAGTAGCCTGACCTGTGGTGGTGCAGTGGGTAGAGTGCAGACCTGGAATGCTGAGGTCATGATTCAAAACCCTGGGCTTGCCTAGTCATGGCACATATGACAAGCACGCAATGAACAACAAACGTGAGGCAACTATGAGTTGATACTCCTCACTCTGCCCCCTCTCTCTGTAAAATCAGTAAATAAAATCTTTAAAAAATAAAAAAGAAAGAAATGTCAGAGTAATACTTTTTCTCAGACCCCTTACAGGCACAACCACCCTCAAGGGAGCAAATGATCTTGGTGCCTGTATACCATTCCCATTTACTATAAATCCTGTACCCAGCAATGTAAAAAAAAAATGTATGTATCTCTCCATTTTACTTTTTATCCAGTCATAGTGACTTACCTTCCTTTCTTTGTCCTGCCTCCTTAACTTATTGCCAGTGGGGTTCATGTAATCCTCCTTTGATTACAAATGCATAAAAGAACTGCAAAACTACTATTCTCCAGAGTATTTTCTCAATCCCTTGAGATCTTATCTCTGGGTATGCCTTCAGTTTGTCTCAAATAAACTCTAATAAAATTTTCTTTCTTTTTTTTTTTGTATTTTTCTGAAGTTGGAAACGGGGAGGTAGTCAGACAGACTCCCGCATGTGCCGGACCGGGATCCACCCAGCATGCCCACCAGGGGGCGATGCTCTGCCCATCTGGGGCGTTGCTCTGTTGCAACCAAAGCCATTCTAGTGCCTGAGGCAGAGGCCACAGAGCCATCCCCAGCACCCGGGCCAACCTTGCTCCAATGTAGCCTCGGCTGTGGGAGGGGAAGAGAGAGACAGAGAGGATGGAGAGGGGGAGGGGTGGAGAAGCAGATGAGCGCTTCTCCTGTGTGCCCTGGCCAGGAATCGAACCTGAAACTCCTGCATGCTAGGCTGATGCTCTACCACTGAGCCAACCAGCCAGGGTCAAAATTTTCTATAGGCTTAGACTTCCTTATGTCAATGCATTGTGGGTGTGTGAATGCATGTGCATATGTGTAAACGTGTTGTTTTGTGTGTTGTATGAATGTTTGTGTGAATATTTGAGTGTATGTATGTGATGAGTGTGAGTTAATTAAATGTATGTGAGCCAGTGTGCACAAATATATCAGCATGTATAAATGTTTGAGTTTGTGCATGTAAATATATGTTTGTGAATGAATATGGGTATGAGTGGAATATGTATAAATGCTTGAGTGTATACGTGTGTGAGAAGATTTAATATATATGCTTGAGTATATAAGGTATATGAGTGTGTGACTATATTGTTGAATGTGCATTTAAAGATGATTATGTAAGTATAACTGATTGTATGACGTGTGTGTAACTATAGGTGCATGAGTGAGTGAATGTATGAGTGAGTATGTGGATAAAAATATTTGAGTGTGTAAGATATGAGCATGTGTCCATTGATGAGTACAAGAATCTGAGTGTGTACATGTATGAGTGTGTATGTGAGTGTGTCAGTGTATGTGCAGAGGGTATCTAGAGGAGGTCTGGAGAGACAAGCCAGTGCTCAACCACAGCTTGGGGAGAAAGGCATGGTTCTTCCCTGGGATGCAGAAGGCAGGTGTCCACACACAGGGACTATTATGCCACACACGTCAGAAGTTCACCTGCTCAGTGCCAGTGCCTCCATTGGGCCCTAGGGGCCCTGGCCTCCTGCTTCCCCGTCACTCATACTCCTGGGGAGCAGGGCAGGGCTCTCAGACATTGGTCTCCTGGCTGTGGTTTTGTCTTCCCCTGAGAGTTGAAGAAGCCTGGAGTTTATAGCTTACCTTTGCCCCCAAGTTGCTATCTTGGTTATGCAGATAGAGTATGTTTTATTAGCACCTTTGAACTTTCTCCATTGGCTTCATTGCAAAGCTACGAGACAGGAAAGGCAGGTATGTTCTGGAGGTTGCTTTTATAACCCTGTTCCTATTTGAGGAACAATAGGGTAGCTCCCATGTTTTAGAACCAGACACTATGCTGAGGGCTTTGCATATATATTACCTCACACAGTCCTCCCAAATGCCTGTAGTTAGTCCCATTCAGAGTCAGACAGACCTGACTTCAAATAGTGATTCTGGGAGTGGTTAGCTGTGCAACCATGGAAACCAAGAGAATCCTCTCTTTGTCCCAGCCAGAGGGGTGCAGCCCTGTTCTCAGTCTTCAGGCCTCCACCATACTTTACCTCATTCTCTCCCTCCATTATCTTCATCACATAATCCTGTATATTTCCTTGATAACACAACCAGTAATTATCTTACTTTTTAAAATTAGTTTGTTGTTGTTTCTGCCTCCAAACTCCTCTGAGGCAGGTACTATATGTTCTAAATCCACAGCATGTAACATAGCTCACAGCATAAGACATGCAGTAGGTGCTCAATAAATAACTGGTTAATTGATTGGTAATGAATGAACTCATGTATATGCCACAGGGGTGAATACCTCTTGGAACCAGCTACCCACTGGGACCTCCTTTTTGCAAAGCTTAGGTGTGGTGTTGCTGTCTTGAACTTTCAAATCCACGGGTGCTTAGATTCTAGAACTGTACACAATTCAATTATTTGAAAATTCCAATTCTTAGACCTGGATCCCGAATTCACCCAATAACAGTTCTATTTCTGGACCTACAATGTCACCTACAGGCTATAGAGGGGACCTGCACCCTAGAAACAAGCAAGGAATTGGGATTGGGGGGGGCAATCCTAGCTGATCAGGAATTCACAGAATGAAGGGAGTGTCTATAGAGGATTCTGACAAGCAACCTAGTGATAAATGATAGGAAACCTCTCTTCTCCCTCTGCTCACTTTCTTGAAGCATTAAATTCTTTCCAAGACTTCAATTCTCAGGTTCTAGGGGTCTTAGAATCCGATCAAACTCCTCTTCCTCATTGTAAGCCTGTTTCCCCTGAAGTCTTTCCCATCTCAGTAACTGCTCCAGCCCTAAACACTGCAGTCACTTTCCTTCCTTGCACTTTCTCTGGTCTGAGCTGACATCATCTCTCAACTAGAAAAGACTCCTCCCTGGACATTTCTCCAAGAAAAGATATATGCTCAGCAAGCACATGAAAAGATGCTCAACATTATTAGTCATTAGGGAAATGTAAATCAAAACCACAATGAGATATCACTTTGGATAAAAGCCATCTTAGTGGCTTTTATCCAAAACAAAACAAAACAAAAAAACAGATAAAAAACAAGTGTTGTTGAGAATTGGAGAAACTGGGACCCATTGCGAGTGGGAATGTAAAATGGTGCAGCCACTGTGGAGAACAGTTCGGCAGTTTCTCAAAATGTTACATATAGAATTTCCATATGATTTAGCAATTGAAAGCAGAGAATCAAACAGATACGTGTATCAGTGTTCACAGAAGCATTATTCACAATAGTCAAAAGAAACAACCTAAATGTCCATCAACAGATAACTGGATACACAAAATACAGTATATACATATGATGGAATTTTATTCACCCTTAAGGGAAATGAAGTGCTAGCATATGCTACAGTGTAGATGAACCTTGAAAACATGCTCAGTGAAATAAGCCACATACAAAAGGACAAGTCATATATGATTCCACCAATATAAAACATCTAAAATAGGCAAACTCATATAGATGGGAAGATTAGTGGTTACCAGAGACAGAGAGGGGGAAGAGAATGAATGATTATTACTTAATGAATATGAAGTTTTTGCTTGGGATGAAGAAAATTTCTGGAGATGGTGGTTATGACTACACACATTGTGAATGTACTTAATGCTACTGACTATATATTTTTAAATGGTTAAGATAGGTCAACAAAAAGACAAGAGATAACAAATGCTGGTGGGAATGCAGAGAATGAGAATCTTTGTGTACTGTTAGCAAAAATGTAGATTGGGGCCTTGGCCAGTTGGCTCAGTGGTAGAGCGTCGGCCCAGCGTGTTGAAGTCCTAGGTTCGATTACCGGCCAGGTACACAGGAGAAGCTCAAAAGGACTCTGAAAAGGCTCAAGCACCGGGTGGGGATCAAAGAGAGCTAGTATTCAGCCTTAAAAATGCCGCTTACTAGCTTTGTGACTAAGCAACCCCATTCCACTCCCTGGGCCTCAGTTTCTTTGCCTATAAAATGGAAGAGTTTGTGCCAGAGATCGAAAACTGGCTGTTGTTTTTCTGACAACTCTGCCCCCAGACACATTTTGTTTGACCTGCATGGTGATATATGAACCTGGAATTAGTTGTGAACATTCAGAAATTGGAAGATTTTTTCTAAAACCCAGATTTCTGGTCTCTTTTGAGAAATGAGTCCTTCTTCCCTCACAGCTGTGATTGGCTGGGCAAAGTTATGGCTACCCCCTTTAGAGGTGTCCTGTTACCACCGGGAGCTCAGACTATGTAACTCCAAAGGTCTGTCTTTAAAAACAAACAAACAAACAAACAAAACCAAGCTTCGCCTGACCAGGCAGTGGAGCAGTGGATAGAGTGTCAGACTGGGATGCGGAGGACCCAGGTTCAAAACTCCAAGGTTGCTGGCTTGAGTGCAGGCTTATCCAGCTTGAGTGAGGGTTCACCAGCTTGAGCACGAGGTCGCTGGCTTGGGGTGGGATCGTGGATATGACCCCATGGTCGCTGGCTTGAGGCCAAGGTCCCTGGCATGAGCAAGGGGTCACTTGCTCTACTGTGTGCCCCCCACCTCCCAACCCCGTCAAGACACATATGAGAAAGCAATCATTGAACAACTCAGGTGGCTCAACGAGGAGTTGATGCTTCTCATCTCTCTCCCTTCCTGTCTGTCTCTATATGTCCCTCTGTCTCTGTAAAATAAAATAAATCTGAGCTTCTATGAAAAGGATTTCAGAAAGTCGAATAGGGTTGCTACATTTAGCAAATAAAAATATAACAACCCAGGCTAGAATGAGCATTTGCCCCTTCCAGGGGCCTGACTCCAAGTTTAACTGCAATTTTAATTTTTACCACCAGGGGGAAGCAGAACTACAAAGTTGACCTGAGTCTTTAAGGCCTGGATCAATCCTCTGCTAGGACCTTGGGGTCAAGGGGAGCCTAGGGATCCTGGAGCGGAGGAAGGGAAGGAAGCTGAAAGGTGATAGAGGGGGAGGAGTTGGGTACTGTTCCTGATTCTGAGTCCAACAACAAGGAAAGGCCAGAGCTGGAGAGGTCGCAGTGGGTGTGATTAGAGAAAGCTTCTGAAAACGGAGCCTTAAAGACAGGTTGGATTTGGCAGCAAAGGAGGAGGGCCTTCCAGGAGAGAGGCATGGCTTGAGCAAAGGCCTAGAGGGAGGGATAAATTTTCACAGGGGATGTAGCCTGGTTTGAGGCAGTATGACAATGTCAGAAATTCTGAAATACCTCTAGCCATTGTTTTAGTCATGATTTCTGGATACAAGTGACAGAAACCCACCTCAAACTGACTTAAGAAAAAAAGAAAAAATTATTCTCTCACATTAACTAAAAAGGAGAAGGAAGCCTCTAGGCATGGATGCACCAGGTACTCCAATGATACCACGTGTACCTACCTACCACTCTCCATCTCTTGGCTCTGTCTCTCTCCATAATGGTTCCATGCTCTGGCAAATTCGTTCTCCTGGTGGCAAGATGACTACTCGGAAGTTCCTGGCAAACCCCTTAAACATCCTGGTAACCATCAAGCAAAGAGAACTTCATTCATAGTAATTCCACCAGATATCTCTGGGGGTTATTCTAACTGGCCTGGACTGTGTCATGTGCCCAACCAGAAACTATCTGCTGCAACTCTGGGTGACAGTCTGAGTCACAGGCCACCTCTGCCATGAAGGGTGCATCCACTCACCCAACCCCCTTAGACAAATATTGGGTAAGGGGATGGTCTCCAAAGAAAAGCAAGGAGAGGTGGTCTTTTCAGGAGACAGGACCACAGGTGCTGGAGGACAAAAAGGGGAGGCATCTCTATACCAGGTTCTCACTTCAGGGATGGTAAATAAAAAATTGTGGGGTAGTGAATGGGGTGTTTATTTTTGTTGTCTGCTTACATGTTTGTTTTGCTTATTAATTGTGAATGTATGAGTGGTTTTTTTTAAAGCCATGTTGATAGCTTCCATCCTGGCCAGACCTCCAATGTACCTTGCTTAGATAGCTACAGCCTGAACTCATTCATTTAATAACTAGCTAGTGACATTTTTTTAATTTTTTTTATTTTTCTGAAGCTAGAAACAGGGAGAGACAGTCAGACAGACTCCCGCATGCGCCCGACTGGGATCCACCCGGCACACCCACCAGGGGTGACGCTCTGCCCACCAGGGGGCGATGCTCTGCCCCTCCGGGGCGTCGCTCTGTCGCGACCAGAGCCACTCTAGCACCTGGGGCAGAGGCCAAGGAGCCATCCCTAGCACCCGGGCCATCTTTTGCTCCAATGGAGCCTTGGCTGCGGGAGGGGAAGAGAGAGACAGAGAGGAAGGAGAGGAGGAGGGGTGGAGAAGCAGATGGGCGCCTCTCCTGTATGCCCTGGCCGGGAATCGAACCTGGGACTTCCACACGCCAGGCCGACGCTCTACCACTGAGCCAACCGGCCAGGGCCGCTAGTGACATTTACCATGTGCTAGGTGCTATGCCAGAAGCTGAGGGCATCACAATGAATAGGAGATAAAGTTTTTGCTTTTCTGGAGTTTATAATCTGGTGGGACAGATGGATAAAAACAAGGAGACAACAAAATACATAATGTGTCCAGTGATGATTATTTGCTGTGATGAAAAATAAAGAAGGTAAGGGCAGGGTGATTGGCACATGGGTATTTGCACATGTGATATTCCATACAGGATGGTCACTCCTGAAAGAGATGAGGAGTGAGCCAAGCAGAGATCTGGGGTGAACATTCCAGGCAGAGGGAATAGCAAGTGCAAATGCCCTGAGGCAGGAATGAGGTTGATGTTTTAAAGGGATAACAGATGTCCTCATGGCTGTCAGCAAAGAAGAGAGTGGTAGGAGGGAAGTCAGAGGAGTAGAGAGACAGAAGCAGGAGGTACAGGGCCTTGTGGGCCACTGTAAGGACTTCAGTTCTACTCTCTTTAAAACAAGGAGCCACAAGAGGGTTCTGAGAAGTGAAGGAACATGATCTGACTTTGTTTTTTTTTGTGTTTTTTTTTGTATTTTTCCGAAGCTGGAAACGGGGAGAGACAGTCAGACAGACTCCCGCATGCTCCCGACCGGGATCCACCCGGCACGCCCACCAGGGACGATGCTCTGCCCACCAGGGGGCGATGCTCTGCCCCTCTGGGGCGTTGCCCTGCCGTGACCAGAGCCACTCTAGCGCCTGGGGCAGAGGCCAAGGAGCCATCCCCAGTGCCCGGGCCATCCCTGCTCCAATGGAACCTTGGCTGCGGGAGGGGAAGAGAGAGACAGAGAGGAAGGGGGGGGGGTGGAGAAGCAGACGGGTGCCTCTCCTATGTGCCCCGGCCGGGAATCGAACCCGGGTCCCCTGCACGCCAGGCCGACGCTCTACCGCTGAGCCAACCGGCCAGGGCCTGACTTTGGTTTTATTTTTTATTTTTTTGTGACAGAGACACAGAGAGAGACAGAGAGAGGGACAGATAGGGACAGACAGACAGAAAGGGAGAGAGATGAGAAGCATCAATGCAGCTCCTTAGTTGTTCATTGATTGCTTTCTCATATGTGCCTTGACTGGGGGGCTACAGCAGAGCAAGTTACCCTTTGCTCAAGCCAGTGACCTTAGGCTCAAGCCAGCGACCTTGGTCTTCAAGCCAGTGACCTTTGGGCTCAAGCCAGCAACCATGGGGTCATGTCTATGATCCCACTCTCAAGCCAGTGACCCTGTGCTCAAGCTGGTGAACCGTGCTCAAGCTGGCAACCTCAAGTTTTCTAACCTGGGTCCTCTGTGTCCCAGTCTTACGCTCTATCCACTGCGCCACTGCCTGGTCAGGCCTGACTTTGGTTTTAAAAGAACCATCTGGCAGCCAGATAAGAAATAGATCACAGTGAGCAAGAATGAAAGCAGGGAGATTGAAGGGAGGCTGATCAGCTCGGTGAGAGGCAGCGGTCAGGGTGATAATGGGGCAAAAGGTAAAATTCTGAATATATTTTGGAGGATGAACCAATATAATTATACAGACGATTGACCATGGGGTGTGAGAGAAAGAGAGGAGTTAAGAGTGACCCCAAAGTTTTTTTGCCTGAGCAACTGTTAAAGTTGTCTTTTTAGAAAGAGAAAGCCTGTAAGAGGAGCGTTCAGCAAATACTGAGAACCTACTATGTGCCAGGGGTTATGCCTGTGACCAAGCCAAACTTGTCCTGGAGCTTGGAAAGAGAGACAGACAATAACCATTAAACAAGTAAATTAGAAGATACCAGCTGGTAGGAAGACCACACAGAAGATTAGAACAGGGTCACAGGGTTCTGAATGTTATTCTAAGAGCAACCAGAAACCACTGGAGAGTTTTCATCAGATGGTGACAGGATCTGCTTTATTTATTTATTTACTTACTTATTTACTTATTTAGGTGAGAGGAGGGGGAGATAGTGAGGCAGACTCCCACATGTGCCCCAACTGGGATCCACCCAGCAACTTCATCTGGGGCCGATGCTCAAGTACCGAGCTATCCTCAGCACCTGAGGCCAATGCTCAAACCAATCAAGCCACTGGCTGCAGGAGGGGAAGCAGGAAAGAGTGGGGAGAGAGCGGGGGTAAGAAGCAGATGGTTGCTTCTCCTGTGTGCCCTGACTAGGAATTGAACCCGGGATGTCCACAAGCCAGGCCCTATGCTCTATCCACTGAGCCACTGGCCAGGACAACAGGATCTGCTTTAGAAGGACACTCTGGATGTCATGTAGAGAACAGACTGTCAGGGAGAGAGGAAATAGGGAGGTCAGCAAGGAGGCTGCCGAAGGCTTTGATGTGGGAGACGGTGATGTTCACATGGAAGAGCTTGGGCAGAGTAACTGGGGCAGGAAACCAACCTCTACTCTCGGTGAGAGGCACTTTAGGACATGGTGGCATCATTGTCCCTCTCCCAGGACTCAGACAGTCAATGCTTCACCCAGGGACTCTCAACTCACAGCCCCAGTCACTTCATCAGTAACCGTCACTTTGCCATTAATTGCCACATCACCCTTCATTTCCCTACAATCAGCTCCATCTCTAGGTTTTTTATTTCCTCAGGAGCCACCCCCTCTTGCTCATATCCTGTTGGTCCAGACCCCTCACCTACCAGTGCAGCGTGTCCCTCCGGCTATGACTTTCCAAAGCTTTTCCTGGGGTAGCAGGGAGGGGCTCCCCCCTCTCCGGCTTCATCCTGCTGCCTCATGTCTGCTTTTTACCTCTCCGACCTCAAAACAAACTCCTGGTCATCTCACTGCTTCTCCCTAAATCTTAGTATGTGCACAGTACTTTACAGTTGGCACCGTTTCACAGCTCAGAGAAGTGGGTCTTTTAGGGGAAGACCCACCAGGGCAGGAGCCTGGATTTACTACTTCCTAACTCTCTTACTCTAGGCAAGATCTGTCACCATTTGGTGCCTCAGTTTCTTCATCTGTAAAGTGGGCATCACGATTGTGGCTCACGTGAAGAGTCCAGCACAGTCACTGGCATATAGAAGGTGAGAATCCCCTTTGCTATAGTGAGTGTCCAGGGAAGGAGTTACAAACCCATGGCCTTTCAGCTGAGGCCAGCCATAGACTTGTTTTATTTAGTGGACATTGTGGCTTCACTAATCTGAATGTTTTTAGAAGAGGCACACATCTCCGGGGGTGGGGCAGAGACCTCATCATCCCTCACATTACAAAAATAATATCACGTAGCTTCCCACATTTCTCTTTATGGCTTGGCTTCTAAAGGCATTGTGGCAGATTATACTTTCCAAAGTGGACACAGGTACATCTCCCATTCCATGTGCTCTCCTAGCGGTGTGACATGCACAGACAGCCTTCCCATCCAGAGGTGGGGTCCATGTTTTCTGCCTTTGAATCAGGGTTGACATGACTGCAGCACAAGGAGTGCTATGTGATTTCCAAGGCTGGTCATAGACGGTAACAGCTTCCACCTGGTTGCCTCAGGACACTCGTCCTTGGAACTCAGCCTCCATGCCGTGAGGAAGTTCAAGCCGTGTGGAGAGGCCCATGTGGGTTTTCCAGGTGACAGCTCCAGCTGAATTCTCGGGCAACAGCCAACAACAACCACCAGGTATATGAGCATACATATGAGTAAAGGTGCTTTTGGAATAACTCAAGCTTTCTAATAGCAGCTGCATGAAAAACCCCAAGCAAGACCCACCCTGCTGAGTCCAGTCAACCCTCAGGAGAAAATAATAAAATGGTCATTATTGTTTAAAGCCAGGAAGTTTTTTCAGAGATTTGTTACTCAGGAATAGATAACTGAAATAGACCCCTTCATCACCGCCAACAAAGGGCAGAGTTAGACATCAAATCCAGAGCTACCAATTTTCAGAACTTTCAGCGCTCACGTGACCCATCTCTCTGGCAGTTTCTGTGCCTTCTGTCTCCTTTAAGGAAGCAGACAGTGGGGAGAAGTGGCCAAGGCATGAACTTATAAAGAGGAAGGAAGCTAGCTAACTACAGCAACATGGAGCCTCATGTTTGACAGAGAGCATGTACTGAGCCCCTGCGGTGTTCTCCAGTGGGCTGCTAGACATGTACACATAGATGTAAAAGTAATCCAAGGACACAGTATTGTGATTTTATTATATCGCTAGCCATCAGTAGCAGTATATAATAACAGCATGCTTATTATTCAGGATGAAGATAACAATTGCGTTTAGGACCAAGACATCTAGCCAGTGGCAATGAACAGTGTCAGTAGTGATAGGTGTTGTGAAGAAAAATAAAGCCAGGTAAGGGGAGAACAAGTGAGGCGGCTGCTGTTTCAGTTTGGGTGCCCCAGGAAGGCCTCGCTAGGGCTGTGACAGCTGAGTGGAGGCCGGAGTGGACAGAGGGAGTGAGTCATGGAGCTAGTGTCTGGGTGGAGGAACAGCAGGTGTGGCGGTTCTGAGATGTGAGCAGGAAGTGGTGTGCTGGAGAGAAGTGAGTGAGAGGCAGGAGGAGCAGAGGCCAGAGTCACAGGGTTGAGTTCTGTGGGCTCTGACTGTCCTGGTAAGGCCTTTACTTTTTACTCTGGGCAGTATGGGGAGCTGCAGAAGGAAAGCAGAGGAGTCCAGTGACCTAAACTTCAAATTCCTGGCCACTCTGGACAGTGCCAGGAATCCCTGATTCTCTTCCTCTCAGGGCTTCCTTCCTCCAAATAACAGAAAGGCCACCTACATCTCCAGGTTCATTCCTGCTCCCTCTGCAACCTCAGAGGAAAGAAAAGTAGTTTTTCCCAACAGCTTTCAAGAGTAGTCCTGAGGTTGAAACTCGCTGGATGGACTTGGGTCATGTGCTCATCCCTGAACCAATCGCTGTAGGGGTGAGGGGTGGAATGTTATGATTGGTCAGGCCTGGGCTACTGCCCACATCAGGAGCTAGGAAGCGGAGTCAGGCCTTAGGAAATGCAAGGACTCATTATGGAGGATGGTTCCTCCTAAGGAGAACCAGGGTCCTGTTCTAGAGGCAGGGAGGTGCCAGGCATGGCACCTCTCTAAACTGGGGTGGCAGGGTTGGCAGGGTGGGTAGCAATGCCACCAACCATCTCATCCTGCTCATTTCAGAGGCAGAACACTGTGGTTCTCAAAAGCTTTGACTCTGGAGCCGACTGCCTGGGTTCAAATCCAAATCTGCCTCTTGCCAACTGGGTGACCTTGAACCATGTGAGATTCCTAGAAATAGAACCTCAGTTGGGGAGGATTAGCTGTGAGGAGGCATCTATAAGGAACTGAGGAAAACAGATCAGGACAGGGAAGAAGCTGGGCAACGATGTCAGTTTGATAGCAGGTTAGCTTCAGCCTGATCCTGAGGAGGAGGACGGGGGACACTCAGAAGCACGAGTAACACTATGGAGTTGTCCCACCTGTGGCAAAGGGTCCCCAAGGGCTCTGTATTAGTTTCTTAAGGCAGCCATGACAAAGTACCACAAACAGAGTGGCTTGAGCAACAGAAGCTTATTGTCTCAGGATTCTGGAGACCAGAAGTCTGAGAGCAAGGTGTTGGCAGAGCCATGTCCCCCTGAAACTTGTGTGGGGGTGTGAGGGGTCGGCAGGGGTTCCTTCCCTTCCGCTTCTAGTTTTTGGTGGTGGCCAGCAATCTTTGGCATGGTTTGTAGATGTATCTCTCCAAGTCTGCTCCATTGTCACATGGCCTGTGTGTCTCGGTTTCTGTGTGTTCCCTCTCCCTTTCGTAAGGACACCAGTCATACTGGATTGAGGGTGCACCATAATCCAGTATGACTTCACCTTAACTAAACACCTCTGCAATGATCTTACTTCCAAATAAGGTCACATTCTGAGATATTGGGGCTTAGTACTTCAATATATACTTTCTGGAGGGACAGATTTTAACCCAAAACAGGTTCCTTGTTGTAATGGGGCCAGCCTTTTGTAGCTACACTTTCAGACAATCATTACCCAAGGGTTGTTCCCTGTGGAGAGGACTTTTGGGGTGAGGTGGCTCCCATCAGCCAAGGACAATTGTCAGGACAAGGGGCAGCTGTGCTCTTTGGCAGCCAAAGCTCATAGCAGTGATGGGATGGGTGCATTAGCCCAGTGTTTTCAACCGCTGGTCCGCAGACTTGTTCTGGTACACCAGAAATTGTGTGCAGGTCCGCAAAATAGTTAACCACCCGATGTTGTAAGATGATTCACTGCATTAGCTAGTGAAGGGGACCTGGGTGAGGCACCCACAGCATCTAGACAGGCAAGTGTCTCGATTTCCCTATACCTCAGTTTCCTCATTTGGAAAATAGGAGTGGTAGAGGGCCTAGGGAGAAGTAAGAATTAAAATAATTCATATTCTTAGAACATTGCCTGATGCATGGTAAGTGCTTAGGTCCTGGCGGGAGTGACAGACTCTGAGAAGTATCAGGGTTCATTCTCAGCTCACAGATTGGCCCCTATTCATCTTTCTGGCTGACTCTAAAAAGCCCCAGAAGAGTTAGTTCATTTACCATAAACAAAAATGCAGAATGAGCCCTCCAAGACCATCCAATCTAGTCCTCCATGGCTATTTTACAGATGGGGAAACTGAGACCCAGAAAGGAACATACCCAAGTAATAAATGGAAGCCAAAATGGTGGTGGTTTAGGGACAGATTTTGGAATCAGACAGACTTGGGCTGGAATCCCAGCTGAATAACCTTGCATCAGTACCTCTGCCTGTCTGGGCCTCAGTATCTATAAAATGGGTCGTCATTGCATCTGTGGTTGAACATTAAATGATGCTCACTGATTATTAAATGTGAGCTTCTGTGTCACACCAACATAATCATGAAACATGGTCACATATATGACCATTCTGGAGGGAAGGGGACTTTTTTGCCCCGGTCTCCAGGATACACTGGCCTGGAGGTTTCAATCCCAGACCCTTCCCCTGCTTCCAGCTCTGTACACTGTCTCCTGTCTCAGCAGAAGCCCCTGTCTGGCCTGGGCTGTGGCCCTACCAGGAAATCAATACCAGTCAGTCAGCTGTCATCCACCTCCTCAGCACCATCAAGCTGCTTAATTGTGTGGATGTTGGTGCTGCCGCCAAGGCCTTGTTCGTCAGAGCTGCATGGTCACAGCCGTGCTTGGCTGAGAGGTACATTCATTATGGAGACAGCTTTTATCGGGACTTCCAGAGGGACTGGGGATGAGGAGCGAAGCAGACAGGCACTCCTTATCCCCGGAGTGCAACAGGCTGCTGATAATAACAGCCAGCACTCACTTAGGGTTCACTCTGTCCCAGGTGACATCAAGAGCTTTACAAATATCAACTCATACCAGCTCTATGAGATAGGCTTAGTTATTATCCTTATCCTTATTGTACAGATGGGACAACTAAAGCCCAGAGAATTGAAGTGACTTGTCCAAGTTGATTCAGATAATTAGTGGGGCCAGTAGCTCCAGGGCCGATATAGTTAGTCCCTGCTGTGCAGCCGCTTAGTAATCAAGATGTTGATACAATGGTACCCATAATAACAATAGCAGCTTCCATGTGCTGCAAGTTAGCAGAAGCCAGGTGCAGTGCAAACTTCCTTTCCATACCTATTTTATGTCACTCTAACTCTCTGAGATAGGGATGAATGGCCCCATTTTATAAATGGGCCGGTTGGCCTGTTTGAGATGAAAGCATTTACCCAAGGCCGCACAGCCGATCAAAGGAAGAACTATTTTTTTTCTTTTCTTTCTTTCTTTTTTTTTTTTTACAGGAACAGAGAGAGAGTCAGAGAGAGGGATAGATAGGGACAGACAAACAGGAATGCAGAGAGATGAGAAGCATCAATCATCAGTTTTTCGTTGTGACACCTTAGCTGTTCATTGATTGCTTTCTCATATGTGCCTTGGGCTTTCAGCAGACTGAGTAACCCTTTGCTTGAGCCAGCAACCTTGGGTCCAAGCTGGTGAGCTAAGCCAGATGAGCCAGCACTCAAGCTGGCCACCTTGGGGTCTTGAACCTGGTTCCTTCCTTATCCCAGTCCAACGCTCTATCCACTGTGCCACTGCCTGGTCAGGCTTTTCTTTTTTTTTTTAACCAAGGCATGTTTGTCTCCAAGCCTAGACTCTTTTTTTTTTTTTTTTTTTTTTTACACAGAGACAGAGTCAGAGAGAGGGATAGACAGACAGGAATGGAGAGAGATGAGAAGCATCAATCATCAGTTTTTCATTGCGACACCTTAGTTGTTCATTGATTGATTTCTCATATGTGCCTTAACCGTGGGACTACAGCAGACCAAGAAACCCCTTGTTTAAGCCAGCGACCTTGGGTCCAAGTTGATGAGCTTTGCTCAAACCAGATGAGCTCGCGCTCAAGCCGGCGACCTTGGGGTCTTGAACCTGAGTCCTCTGCATCCCAGCCTAATGCTCTATCCACTGTGCCACTGCCTGGTCAGGCCAAGCCTAGACTCTTAACCACCCTCCTCTGCTATCTTCCATATGCTTGCTGTGTGGCTTCAGGGATGTCACTGCCTCTTTCTGATCCTTAGTACACTTTTTTTTTTTTTTGTATTTTTCTGAAGCTGGAAACGGGGAGAGACAGTCAGACAGACTCCCGCATGCGCCCGACAGGGATCCACCCGGCACGCCCACCAGGGGGAGACGCTCTGCCCACCAGGGGGCGATGCTCTGCCCCTCCGGGGCGTCGCTCTGTTGCGACCAGAGCTACTCCAGCGCCTGGGGCAGAGGCCAAGGAGCCATCCCCAGCGCCCGGGCCATCTTTGCTCCAATGGAGCCTCAGCTGCGGGAGGGGAAGAGAGAGACAGAGAGGAAGGAGAGGGGGAGGGGTGGAGAAGCAGATGGGTGCTTCTCCTGTGTTCCTTGGCCGGGAATCGAACCCGGGACTTCTGCACGCCAGGCTGACGCTCTACCATTGAGCCAACCGGCCAGGGCCCTTAGTACACTTTTAATTCATCATTGAGTCTTTTTTCTTTCTTAGTTTTTTGTTTGTTTGTATTTATTGATTTTAGTGCAAGAGGAATGGAGGGAGGGAGGGAGAGAGAAAGAGAGAGACAGACAGACAGACAGACAGGAACATTGATCTGTTTTTGTATGTGCCCTGACTGGGGATCAAACTAGCAACTTCTGAGCTTTGGGACAATGCTCCAACTAACAGAGCTATCTGGCCAGGGCATCACTAAGTCTTTTCTGAGCTCCCATGGGCCTAGACTGAAGTTGAGAGCTGCCTAGACTGAAGTTGAGAGCTGCCTAGACTGAAGTTGAGAGCTGCAACAAGTACAGAAGAAGGGGGATGCTCTGTCTCTGCCCTCGGGGTGTCTGTCAGATATGTGTTTCTAACCCGAGGCTGCGTTTCTCTCAGCACTGGTGGACACAGACCATCTACCACACAGTGGCTGGGGAGCTTGTTAGAAAGGACAGTGCCAGCCCCAGGAACTCTGACTCAGGAGGCCTAGAGGGGGACATTTAACTCCCAAGGGATGGTGGTGCACAGGGTCCCCAGGCCTTGCTGAATTAGATTCCGTACTCTCTGTTCTTACAAAAGCTTTATGAAGAGAACACTTTCTCTATTCAAATCTTTAAGAAGGCCATTCTGGTCATTTATCAAATTAATAGAAAATTTAACAAGTTTTTAAAATGTTAAAAGATATTACTTTTCAGGCTCCTGTTAAAACATTCAAACAGTATAGGAGGGGAGAGCCAGGTAATACCTTTGAGCTTCTTCCCTAAGACTCTGCCTACTGGAGCTGCTCAGAGAAAACCACGCTACAAGTGCTTCTTGGTCTCTCACTTGGAGTCAAGCATTGGGGACAGCAGAGGCCAGGCAGACATGGTTCTGGGGTGGACTATGACTATTCCCCTTTTATAAAAGAGGTCAATCGAGTTTATTGTCCAAATTATGATTTCCCAAAGTTTGCTCAAGTTTTGCCTGTATCAGAAGCACTTGGACCAGCCAAATTCAGATTCCTGGACTTCCATCCACTAGCTTCCTGGAGTAGGGCCAGGAGCCTGCATTTTTA
The DNA here is from genome assembly GCF_036850995.1 of Saccopteryx leptura. Classification (NCBI taxonomy): domain Eukaryota; kingdom Metazoa; phylum Chordata; class Mammalia; order Chiroptera; family Emballonuridae; genus Saccopteryx; species Saccopteryx leptura. Next base: position 46,991,304 of record NC_089512.1, on the reverse strand, counting down.
AGGACACATCCTGGGTGTCTCTGCTCAGTTATGAGAACCACTGCCCCACCTGTATGGGAGGTGGGAGAATGAGGAGACCACAGAGTTGGTAGGAGTTTAAGAGGAGGGGAGACAGGTCCTAAGAAGGGTCCACCCAGGGTAAAGGTGCAGCTGGGTTGAGCTCACCCTGCTGGGTTCCCTCCTCCCTGCAGTGTGGCTGAGCCTCCATCCACATTAACCTCCCCCCTGTAAGGCTGCTAGCCGCTTGAAGCTCTCCCCTCCTTCCTAAGATGTGCAATTATCCCAGCCCCCAGCCTTCAGGCAACCCCAGCTGCTTCTGTTCTATCTTATTAGTCAAGTGGAACATTAATTAAATATGAGAATAATAGAGCCAGACATGGAAAAAAAAAATGTAAAGCCCAGCGAAGAGAAAAAGTCCCCTCACAGGGCTGTGCTATAGCTGGAACGCTTAATCGTGTGACAATGAGAAAGGCTGTCATCCTGACATTCCCACTCTGCCCAGGACTCAAGGCAGCAAGCCTTTGAATTTGTGTGAGGGGAGGGGGCATGGCAATGGTAAGTTTAGAGAGCCAGGAGAAAAGAGAGTCCCTGGGCCACCATGGGACTCTGAGAGGCCAGGGCACAAGGAGGGCCACCATGGTGGGATAAACCAAACCCTATGGGAAAAGAATAAAGTCCAAACTGCCTCCCTCCCCCCACCCTTATTCCCCCCCTCCTGTTTTCTTCCCTGGCGAACTCTCATTTATTCCTCCAGGCCCAGCCCTAAGGACCCCGCCTCTGAGAAGCAGGGGGAGTCCCTGCATGTCTTGGGCTGGGGCAGCACCGAGAGCAGCTCTCTGTCACAGTTCGGGTTCCTATTCCCGTACCTGTCCCTTTCATGGTTCTTAGAGCAAGGCTTGGCCCTGTGCAGGTGTTGATGAACATTTGTTGGAAGAACAAATGTGTTTTGCCAAGACAAAGCCCGACATCAAGCCAGTACAAATGAGGTAGACTAGAGTCAGACAAATAGAACTCCTTTAAGTGTCATTCAAGGTCCTTTGAGATCTCATTCTAAACTATCTCTTCATCAGGGCTTCTCAAGTATGTTTCTGAGCCACCAGCATCAGAATCACGTGGGACCCACCCAGACTTACTGAGTTGGAAACTCAGGGAGTTTGAGGAGCCCCAGTGCAGACCGTGCAGAGAGTGGGAGGAGTTGGTGACGGGCAGGGAGTGTACGGGTGCCCAGATAGCGGGACTCCGTCAGAACAAGCTGTCGAGTTATCTACGTTAAACACAATGCTCCTACCGAAACAATGAGAATCATTACACGCTCCGCTACCTCCTAACAAAACCTCTAATTGACTCAGCCAACCTAGGAAGACACAGTGAACACTCTGTGTGGTTCCCCCCTCCCTGCCAGAAGGGCTCTGAAGAGCAAGCGCCTGCCTGTTTCATTTCACCAGAGTACTAGAGCTGTGAACGCCCACCCTGGCAGGGCTGGGGTGGTGGCAAGGTGCGGGGCCAAAATGGACCTGCACAAAGGGCTCCTTCCCCAGCCTGCCCTCCCCTGCTCTGTGCTCACACACCTGGGAAGACTTGCAGGTGGGGCCTTCCTCACCAGCCCAGCCTGCAGTCTCAGGCCCCTCCCTGGCTGAGTTTCACAAATGGGAGTTCTGTAGCCCTCACCCCCCCCTCCTTTTGCACTTTCAGTACTCTGTCCCGTGACTGTTCCTCCTCTTCATTTCTCTGGCTGATAAAATCCAATCCATGTCACCTTCTCTGTTAGAATTACCCTAACTATTCCTACACTTTGGGCAGAAGTCATTTCTCCCTCCTCTGTGTTCCCGCAGTAATTTTTTATTATTATTATTTTTAATTTATTGATTTAGCGAGTGAGGAAGAAAGATAGAGACAGGAACATCAATCTATTCCTGAATGTGTCCTGACCAGGGATCAAACTCACAACTTCTGTGCTTTGGGCTGGTGCTCTAACAACCAAGCTATCTGGCCAGGGCTCCCACAGTAAGTTATCATGATCATATGAACAGAAGGTAACATTTACTGAATGCTTATTACATCTTGGGTCATCTGTTTCTTGTCTGAACCTTCACTGCTATGGGCCCCATATCCCACTCTTTCCAGCCTGGTGAAGGAGTGGAAGAAATGGGAGTGGGGTACAGAGGGCCCTGAGGGGGCCTTATGAGGTCGCTGGTGCTCCAGTTTAGTGTGAGAAGCAGCAAATCATCTTCATATTACTAAAGACATAGATGTGGCCCAAGAGGCCCAGGCAAGGGGATGTGGTAGTGAGGACCCAGGGCTTGCAGATTGTAGACCAATGACTGCAGAACATGCGAGGACAAGGCTAGCTCAGGGAGAGATAGTGTGGCAGATCATGTTTGCAAGATGGCCACAAGGTGTCTCATCCCATAGGCTCATATTGCAAAGGGATACTGATATTCTTTTCATTACGAGGTAGGACTTACGTCCCCTCCCAGTGAGTGTGGCAGGTGACAGCAGCACAAATAAGACCATTGTAAAGGCTGACACAACCTTGGCCTGGTTATTTTGGGTCACTTGCTTTTGGAACCCAGCTACCTTGCTGTAAGGGAGCCCAGGTGGCTTAGGAAAGCCATGTATAGGTGTTCTAGGCCCCAGCCCCAGCGAAGGTCCCAGCCAACAGCCAGCATTAGCTGCTGACTGAGAAAGCCTTCAATATATCTCCAACCTCAGCCACTGTCTGACTGCAACAGCACATAGCTGAGCAAGAACCACATAGCTGAACCCTGTCAGCTCCCGGAATTGTCCAAGAGAATAATAATAGATTGTTATTGTTTTAAGCTACTAAGTTTTGGGGTGATTCCTTATGCAACAATAGAACACCAGTATAGATGGGTATAAGGCCAGGTACCGTGGCCATGCAGGTTCACATTGAATTTGGGCAGATAGTAAAGGAACTGTGGAGTCGGAGGATGGTGGGCCATTCTGTTTATTAGAATCTTGCAATGGTGAAGGAGCAAGCAAAAACCACTTCTCTCTCTCTCTCTCTCTCTCTCTCTCTCTCTCTATTCACAAGCAAAACAAGACAGGAGAGGGGGAGGACCTCTTCTTTGGAAAACAAAAGTAAAGCCTGACCTGTGGTGGCGTAGTGGATAAAGCGTTGACCTGGAAATGCTAAGGTCGCCGGTTCGAAACTCTGGGCTTGCCTGGTCAAGGCACATATGGGAGTTGATGCTTCCAGCTCCTCTCTCTCTCTCTCTCTCTCTCTCTCTCTCTCTCTCTCTCTCCTCTCTAAAATGAATAAATAAAATTTTAAAAAATTAAAAAAAAAGTAAAAAATGGCCCCTTCCAATGGCAGCAGGCAATCATCAATCTACAAATGGCTGCCCTGAGGGTAAGCACCTTACATAGACAACACGACTGGTATTCAAGCACCAATCAGGCAAAGTACAAGTGAGCAAACCTAACACACTTGTTTGCCCAACAATGGGAACTCCAGATGAGGACTGAGTAATAAGGATGGGGAGATTCTGAAGTGATCAAGTTAAGTTTCTACTTCTTGGCAGAAAGGGAGCTTGGGTTAGAAATGAAGTTTCAATCGAGAGAGTGACAATTTTGCATGTTTGGTTTTTAGACTAAAAGTCATATCTTTTATGCCAGCTGTGTGACCTTGAGCAAGTAATTTTCCCTCTCTGAACTTCAATCTTTTTTTTCTTTTTGTACTTCAATCTTGGTAGGGTTAAGACTATCCCCTTGCGTGGTGATGCTCCTTGTGTTTTAACTGTTGCCCTCCCTCATGACTGCACACACACTGGGGAGTACCCTGGCCATCTCCTTTGCCATGCTCCATTTCACTCCAGGGCCTTGCTGACACCTGAACACTCCTATGCAGCTCCTGGGGACACACATGCTCCCCTTCCCTCCTCCTTTGGTGCTAGAGTGAGCTGGAAGCCAGGTGATCAATGGCCAGCCTGCCTGGATAAGCTCTCTGCTCATCATAAGTGCCCATAACCCTTGCCTCCCTTCTTTTCAAGGGCAGCTCAGCAGGTACTTAATTCAGACAAGGAATAAAGAAACTAGAAATCTGCTCTCATCCTATCCTCTACCTCATTTCCCCAGAGCAGGACACTTGGCCACTCATACTGTCCCTGTGACAGGTCAGGGCCTGGATGGAGACACAGACCTTATCCTCCAGGGGTTTTGAGGCTTCTGGTCAGTCATCTCTTCTGCTGGTCAGTTAGCTTAAACATTTACCACTAGTCCAGATAACGGACCCATTTATTGAGCACTGATTGTGCAATGACCAGACATTTTGCACATACATCTCAAATAATCCCTAACAAATCCCTGAGGTAGGCACTATAAGGTCAATTTGATAGAGGAGAAACTGAGGAACATTTAAGTCACTTTTACTGGGTCACAGTTGGGCTGGAATCAAAGCAGTCTGACTCCTGGGGCTCCCTACACACAAGGGCTATCAAAATAACCTCCAAATTCAAGCACCATTTTGTCCAGTGTTTCATAGAAAACATCCTGCATTCTGATGAAGAGATAGACACACAGACCTAGTCATTCATTCACTGAGCACCTATTAAGTACCAGGCTATTTCAGGTGAAGGGATAGAGCAATAAGCAAAAGAAAGTCCTTGCCCTCATAGAGGTTACCATCTAGTGACCCAGAGAAGTGCTGTCACTTGCCTGAGGTCACGCAGCCATAAATAAGTAGCCATATGTATAGGCCAACCAGAAGCAGAGGGGGTGGTAATAGGTAAAGGTCCCATCTGATAATCCAGGGTCAGGCCAGCCAAGGCATAGAGGTTAGGAATTACTTTGGCAACAGACCAGACAGTGTTCCAATCCCACTCCTGCCACGTCCTCACCTTGCCACCCTGGGCAAGTCATCGCATTTCTCTGAGCCTCTGTTTTCTCCTGTGTGAATGGGGATGGTGAGGCCCATAGTGAGATATTTGGGAGAGTAAAATGAGACCTGTCAAGTGCTAGAGATATGCTCCTCCTCCTCCCCTTCTGGTGAGGGTTTCAGGCTTCTCCCACTTCCTCTTTGTGACCATGTTGGTCATGGTCAACCCTAATGAACTTGGAAGAGATCTGGGCATACTATGGTCAGATTAACTACCTCTTTGTCCCATACTCTCAGTTCATTCCTGGGTGCCATGGGCCATGGAGTGGCAAGGCTTTGGTGTGGATAGGCAGGTTAATGGTAAAAGGTTATAGCACACAAAGCACAAATTCTGTAAAAAAAAAAAAAAGATTAAAAAGAACTCTGACAGTATATGGAGGATAGATTAACTATTGCCATAATAATGCTGCATAATGAATCACCCCAATATTCAGTGGCTTAAAACATGATTATTTATTCTGACAGGTGTGCAGTTGAGGTGGTTCTGATCCACATGTCTCTCATCCTTCTCCCAGGAGCAGTGTGGGTGATTTGAGGCATGTTCTTACGACAAAAGCACAGAAGGCAAGTGTCAGACTTAGAACTAGCTCACTTCTGCTCTGTTTCTTTGACCAGAGCAAATTAATGGGCCAAGGCCAAAGTTAAGAGGCAGGAAAATCCATTCTAACCATGGTGAAGTCATGGCAAGGGTGTGGCTGTAGGAAGGGGTGAATAATTGGGACTAATTCTCAATTACCACAGGAAGAAGTGGGGAAGTAGTATGTCCAGTTAAGAGATCTCTGCAGACATCCAGGTGCACAATAATGATGGTATGGACCAGACTGGTAGCAGTGGAAGTGATAAGAAGTATCAGTTGGATGAATGAATGCTCCTACACCTTGCAATAGTGTAGGTAGAGCGCAGAGCGCATTCCTAGCAGCTGTGGCTGAGGCAATGCTGTGAGAATACTCCAGCACCTGAAACCCTCCTAGGCACAACCAGGAGGGAGCTCGCCTGCTATAAGGAAGTGACTCAGCACTAACCAGGCAGCTCCCTGATCTTTTCAGTCATTGGTTTTGAAGAACACACTATAACACCCTATAGGCTGAACCTGTGTATATAAGCTAGCTTACTTCCTGAATAAAGTGGATCTGAGTCACTGAACCTGGTCCCCAGAGTTGGGTCTCTGTGTCTCTGTCGTCCTCACCCCCAGTGGGCCTTGTCCACACAATGGTCTGAATGTTTGTGTCCTCCTCCAAATTCTTATGTTGAAATCCTAATATTCAATGTGATGGTATTAGAAGGTAGGGCCTTTGAGAGGATTAGGTCATAAGGGTAAAGCTCTCATGAATAGGACTAGTGCCCTTATTAAAGAGACCCCCACAGAGATCCATTGCCCTCTTCTATCACCTGTGGACACAATGAGAAGTCTGCATTCTGGAAGAGCACCTTCACCCAACTATACTGGCACCATGATCTCAGACTTCCAGCCTTCAGAACTGTATGAAATAAATTTCTGTTGTTTGTAAGCTCCCCAGTCTGTGGTATTTTATTATAGCAACCTGACACTGCTATAATCTGACTAAAACACACTGTTACCATTAATTTCACTTCTGAGAATTCATGCTAAAGACATAATCTAAAACATGAAGATGTTCACTGCAGCATTGCTTATAATAATAAACACTGGAATTCATTAAATATGCATGAAATGTAACCCCACTCTCTCAGACCTTAGTGAGGATAGCAAAAAGAGACTGGGCTTTGGATTCAGATAAACCTGGGTTCAAATCCCAGCTCTACCACTTTTGAGGTATGTGATCCTAGGTAAGTCACTTTACCTCTCTGAGCTTCAGGTGTGAAGAAGTATAAGAAAACTCATAACTTTATAGAGCAGGATGGAGAGAGGTCACTGATGTCAGGAAAGGCTTCGAAGTAGGACTCAAGTGGTGGAAGGAGGGATATGATTTGTAGAGTTAGAGGGAGAAGGTAAGCAGCCTCAGAGGAAGGGATGGCACAGATAAAGACTTGGTGGCAGGAACAACATGTGTGTCTAGGAAAGTGGGCAAACTGTAGGATTGGAGCTGAGATAATGGGAAGAGGAGCACTAGAGATGAGGTTGGATGGGGTTGAGGGGATTGACTACAAAAGACTGAATTCTGGGCATGGAGAGGATGAAGGGGGTGGTAAGTGAGTTGTAATTGTAGCTCCACTTTGGGCTTGACCCATGTATAGTTGGCTGTGACCTGGGGAAGTCCCTTCTTCACCACTAGACATTCTTTTGTTTAAAATCTAGTTCATTATGTTGTCAATGGACTTCCTTTCCTTTTTGGTTTTACAGAAGCAACAGATGTGGGTGTCTTGCCTATCAAACCTTTTACTTGAAAGTTGGTATCATTGTCTCATTCAGTCCTCACAGCCCTGTGTGTGTGTCATTGAATGTGTTTATCTCTGTATCTAGGACTCTGTGTGTCCATGTGTATCCTTGTTGAGTGTTCCTGTGTGTCTATACATCTTTGGTATCTGCATATGCATCCGTATGTATGTCTGAGTCCCCATATTAGTCTTCACATGTGTATATCTGTGTGTGCTGAATGTGACATTTTTACCACCTTTGCAGCATCCCACGTCTTGCTCGCTTCATTCCATCTAGAAGATGGCACCAGCCTGGTTGGCTATGACTCAGCTAAGGCAGCTCAACACTCAGTCCTCCATCCCAAGCCCAGAGTGAACATGCCAGGACTTTGTAAAGGGAGCTTGAAACTCAAGCTTCCATCATTCTGTTAGCTGCAGTGAATCCATTTGTGACTTCTCTGGATACAAACTGAAAAATGACTATCAGTAATGGTGTAGGGAGGGCTCCAGCCAGAATTTATTAAACTTTCTTTTTTTAATTTCTTTTAATTTCCCTGTTGAATTCATCAGCTCATCAATCACAGGGTGCCTCCACATGTCATCCAGCCCCACCCGTCCTCTTTACAGCAGGCAGCATCTTAATGTCCCATACCCACCCCAGGCTGTGTACCTGAAAAGATCAAGCTTATTGTTCATCAGAATGTCATCATCACTGCACTCCTCTCTCTGCATTGTGGAACACTGGTTGTAAAAGTGGGCCTAGACGGTGGCAGAGGGGGCTTGAGAACATGTTTATGGGGACTAGCTTTAAGTTATTTATGAACAGAGCATTTAAAAACCCCTTGTGCTAGATCTATCTGACCCTCCAGATCCACTCTCCAACCTTCCCTACCCTGCTCCATGCCTGGGAAAACAACCTTTATCAATGGCTCCTTAGCCCCTGATTTTCGGTTGGGTTTGGGCAATGGTGAGTCTCAGAGGAGATCAGAGGGTGGGAGAAAAAAGAGGCTGTAGTATTTAATCCTCTGGGGACTCTCTGTGGGGTCCCTTAACTGAACGTTACAACCCCCTCAAGACCCTCTCCATCCAACACCCTTTTACTCTGGGTTCTGGTAATTGCTGCCTCCTCTTGCCCCTTTAGGCTTAGAGGTGCTAACCGGTCTTGTGGGAGACGGCTGTAGGGTTGGTGGGGTTGTTGTAGCCTAAGGCTTGGTTTGGGACTGAGCCTTTCCCACTCTCTTAATAATAAGATCCTTTAATACTAAGATCTTTTCAACATTAAGCTTTTCTCCATACCCTTGACCAGGGGTCCCCAAACTACGGCCCGCGGGCCACATGTGGCCCCCTAAGGCCATTTTTCAGGCCCCCGCTGTACTTCCGGAAGGGGCACCTCTTTCATTGGCGCAGTGCTCACTTACAGTACTACTTCTGGTGACACAGAACACACGCATTATATGACGCACGTCCAGTGTGCAGCTGCGGCGCCCCACATCACCAGAAGCAGTGTGAAATAACAGCAGAAGTAGGAAGAAAGGCAGAGCACTATAACCATTACTACACAGTACAATGGCCCCCATACTCCCCCAAATGTACAACAACATAATGGCCCCTATAACCTCCCTTTGTCCAAAAGTCTCCCCCCACATTACTACACACCATGTTTCCCCTATTTTAAGACCCTGTCTTATATTAATTTTACCCCCAAAGGACGGGGGCTGTCTTATTTTTAGTTCCCATTGAAATACTGGTCAGTTTGTTGATTTAAATTTACTTGTTCTTTATTTTAAATATTGTATCTGTTCTCATTTTGTTTTTTTACTTTAAAATAAGATATGTGCAGTGTGCATAGGGATTTGTTCATAGTTTTTTTTATAGTCCGGCCCTCCAACAGTCTGAGGGACAGTGAACTGGCCCCTTGTGTAAAAAGTTTGGGGACCCCTGCCCTTGACTGTGGCATGCTGTAGGGTGGTGCACTCTTGTGAGGAAATCTAATTTATGCCTCAGATGAGCGGCTTTGTATCAGAGACTTCTCTATTTGTATATTGGATTAAAGGCTTTAACTGTCTATGCTATATAATAAAGCAAAGACCAGGGGCTCGCTCTCTCTGATATTGCCATCAGCATTGAATAGGCCTCTCGATGAGTCTATTTTCTTAAGTCTTCACTGTTCTCCCTCAGGACCCAGAATTACTACTAGCTGTGCTGGTCCGTGGCAAGTGGCTTCCAACGTGGGGCCTGGGTACGAGAAACTAAACTAAAGGCAGGTGACGGAATTCCCAAGTGTGCACAGTGAGTTTTTGGGGAGAGTATAGTCAGGAGTAATAAATTATGGGACAGTTAGGATCAAAAGTAACGGGCCTTTTTGTAGAAATTTTCCATATGAGGACGAATTATCTGAAGAGTATCAGGGTGAGCTGGAAACGAAAGGATGTGAATATGAGAACAACTTGGAGTCTGAGGATGACTCGGGGGATAAAAATTTTGTGGCTATGGCTGCCTTAACTGTGGGGCCTCCACTGCCCTTGGCTCCTTCCTACGTTCAACCCTCTGCTCCTCCGTACCCTTATCAGGCTGATTCCAGAGTCTATAGCTCAAAATCTGGGAAATCTCCTCTCCAACAATCTATAGACCAGGCTCGAAATATAGGGGAAATAATAAATGACCTTACCTGTTTTTCTGTTGTAGAAAGACAGGACGATAAGGGGAAACTAGTGCGAGAACATGAACCTGTACCTTTTAAAACTCTGAAAGAACTTAAACTTGCTTGTGCTCAGTATGGGCCTACTGCTCCTTTTACACTTGGTTTATTAGATACTATTAGTGCAAAGGCTCTTCCCCCAAATGACTGGAAGACGATTGCTCATGCTTGTCTCTCCGGGGATGATTATTTGCTGTGGAAGTCAGACTTTCATGAGAAGGCCGTGGAGCAGGATGAGAAAAATCAGTAAGAGGAGGTTGCTGTTATTATAGATGTTAACTGGAGAAGGACAATATGCCCATATGGCAACTCAGAGTATCAACTAGCTATTTATAATATAATTAATCAGATAGCCACAAAGGCATAGAAATGCCTGCCTATTCCAGGGGCCAAAACAGATGAATTTGGTAAAATTAGACAAGGTGCAGGCGAGCGATTTCAAGAATTTGTTTTACGGCTAATTCAAGCAGTTGAAAGAATAGTAGAGGATAAAAATGTAGGAAAGATTTTAATTAAAAAGTTAGCTTATGAAAATGCTAATTCGGCTTATCAGGCTGCACTTCAGCCTCAATGCAAGAAAGGAGATATAAAGGACTATATCAGAATATGCACTGATGTTGGGACTTCATACATGCAAGGTCTTGCTTTTACTACAAACATTAAGGCAAGATTTCCAAGACGATACTTTGATAAAGGGCAGAACAAATGAAAGAAGGAAGGTCAGGGAAGTACTTCTGCCCGTGGATATTGTTTCCAATGCGGGGGTTTGGGGCATTTTGCTGAAAACTTCCCTGCTCCCCCCACATATCAGTCTCGGCCTCTCCCTCAAGGATGGCCAGCCCTTAAGGCTCCGGACCTCTGCCCATGTTGTAGGAGAGGGAAACATTGGGTGGATGAGTGTAAGTCTAAATATACTACTGAAGGGCAGTTAATTCAGGGAAACAGACAATGGGGCCTCCCTGTCCCCATCAAACAATAGGGGCCATGTCGGTGTTTCCTCAGCAAATTATGATTCCAGCAGGCCAAACACTGCCCAACTATCCCAGGCAAACAGGCAGTGCTGTATTGGACCTCAGTCCCAACTCCCAACTCATATTAACTCCAGAGATGGGACTTCAAGCTATACCCACTGGAATTTTTGGGCCACTTCCTAGTAACACAGTAGGACTCTGTAAAGCCAGAAGCCAGGGACAGGGCCACTATCACAGCAGCCCGGCCCACGGGATTCAGTAAAGAAACAATGGAGCCAAAAACTGATAGGCCATTTTCTTTAATTCTAGCTTGCACCCGGCGGGCAAGTAAAAACACACACTGGGCTCCAAAACCCACTCACATTCAGTGCTCACAAAGCCACTGACTTATCCGAGTTTCCTAGAATCAAAGGTTTCTAGCTCACCAGCCTTATTCTCCTCAGTTCCCCATCTCCTTCCTCATCCCAGATACAAACTCTACACAAACTGGCATCTCACTCAGCACTCCACCATCTTGGCTGCTTCTCCTGGCCTCCTCCACGTGGCCTTTCTCTGCTCTCCTCTGCTCTCTCTTCTAATGATAATCTCAGGAACCAAGAGCGCAAGCTCCCACTCCGTCCCCATTTTATATTGTAGCTTCACAACCTCTAATCCAATATACAAAATAGGGAAGTCTCTAATACAAAGTCACTTCTCCGAGGCATGATTGGATTGTACCACCCCACATCAAAAAGGGTGGGAAAGGCTTAATCCCAAAACCAAGCCCCAGGCTACAAGGATTCTCAACACACATTAATATCACCTGGGCAATGGCCTCACATGGGCAGCGCCTTTTCTAACAAAGTGAGCATAATACATTTCATCTGCCCAACAGACTCTTAGGCAGAAGTAGTTTAACTATGAGAGAATTTTTTGTTTTCCCTGGAGTAATAGATTTGGATTATACAGGGGACATTAAAGTAATGGCTCACACTTTGAGGAATACAGACACTATCTCCCCTGACATGAAAATTGCTCAATTAATCCTTTTACCTCTTTTAAGACAAGGCCAAACCCTGCAAAAGGGACCCCGAGAGAATCGAGGATTTGGCTCCACTGATGCTGTCTATTGGATTCAAACAATAGGTCAGGAATGCCCTGAAATGGAATACAAGGGCGTAAATTTAAAGGACTTTTAGATACTGGAGCTGATGTATCTGTTATTGCTAAACTACATTGGCCTCCTTTCTGGCCCACTTATGCAGCAGTGTTGGGCAGATAAAATGTATTATGCTCACTTTGTTAGAGGCCATTGCCCAGGTGATATTAATGTGTGTTGAGAATCCTTGTAGCCTGGGGCTTGGTTTTGGGATTAAGCCTTTCCCACCCATTTTTGATGTGGGTTGGTACAATCCTATCATGCCTCAGAGGGTGACTTTGTATTAGAGAGTTCCCTGTTTTGTATATTGGATTGAGGGTTTGGATTTCTACACTATAAAATGGAGACGAAGCGGGAGCTTGGGCTCTTGGTTCCTGAGATTAGCATGAGAGAGCAGAGAAAGTAGAGCCAGCAGCGGAAGGCGGCCACGTGGAGGAGGCCAGGAAAAGCAGCCAAGATGGTGGAGTGCTGAGTGAGATGCCAGTTTGTACAGAGTTTGTATCTGGGATAAGGAAGGAGATGGGGAACTGAGGAAAATAAGGCGGGTGAGCTAGAAACCTTTGATTCTAGGAAACTCGGATAAGTCAGTGGCTTTGTGAGCACTGAATGTGATTGGGTTTTGGAGCCCAGTGTGTATTTTTTACTTGCCCGCCGGGTGCAAGCTAGAATTAAAGAAAATGGCCCATCAGTTTTTGGCTCCGCTGTTTCTTTACCGACTGTCCGAATCCAATGAGAACCTGCATGGGCTGGGCTGCTCTGATGGTGGCCCTGGCCTTGGCTCCTGGCCTTACAAGCAGCCACAGAATTACAAGGTGTAGGGCAGAGTAAATCCCCTCAACAAAGCTCTAGTTTTTTACAATGGGAAGATAAAGAAGGTCATTCTGGACTTTTTTTCAGCTTTATGTGCTCCCTGGATTGCCAGTTAATTTGTGGGGTAGAGATGTTTTGAAAAATATGGGAGTGTTGCTTGCCAGTCCTAATAGTTTAGTCAGTACTCAAATGCTTGGTCAAGGATTTTTGCCCACTAAGGGACTAGGGAAAGAACAGCGGGAAATTTTCACCCCCATAGAAGTGGCACCCAATACCAGAAAGTGTGGATTAGGATATCAAAATTTAGCATAGGGGCCTTGGTAGCTCCTGCTACCCCAATAATGCATTGTGCAGACCCAATTACTTGGAAATCAGATAATCCTGTATGGGTAGACCAATGGCCCCTTTCTCAGGAGAAACTTAAGGCAGCTGCTCGATTGGTACAAGAGCAGTTATAGCTTGGGCACTGTTGGGCAGATAAAATATATTATGCTCACTTTGTTAAAGATGGCGCTGCCCACGTGGAGGCCGTCGCCCAGGTGATATTGGGGGCGATATTGTGTGTTGGGGGCAGGCTGTGGGCAGGCAGGATCGTTGTAGCCTGGGGCTTGGTTTTGGGATTAAGCCTTTCCCACCCTTTTTGATTTGGGGTGGTACAATCCAATCATTCCTCGGAGAAGTGACTTTGTATTAGAGACTTCCCTATTTTGTATATTAGATTAAAAGTTTTGAATCTACACTATAAAATGGAGGCGGAACGGGAGCTTGCTCTCTTGGTTCCTGAGATTATCATTAGAGGAGAGAGCAGAGCAGAGAGCAGAGAAAGGTCCCGTGGAGGAGGCCAGGAGAAGCAGCCAAGATGGCAGAGTGATGAGTGAGAGGCCAGTTAGTGCAGAGTTTGTGCAGGGAGAAGGAAGGAGATGGGGAACAGAGGTGAATAATTCTGGTGAGCTAGAAACCTTTGATTCTAGGAAACTCGGAAAAGTCAGTAGCTTTGTGAGCACTGAATGTGAGTGGGCTTTGGAGCCCAGTGTGTGTTTTTACTTGCCCGCTGGGTGCAAGCTAGAATTAAAGACTATGGCCCACCAGTTTTTGGCTCCGTTGTTTCTTTATCGACTGTCCGAATCCAATGCAAACCTGCATGGGCCGGGCTGCTGTGCTGGCGGCCCTGGCTACTGGCTTTACAGGCACATTGAACCATCTAATAGCCCATGGAATATGCCTATATTTGTTATTTAAAAAAAATCAGGAAACTGGAGGCTATTACAAGATTTGAGAGCAATAAATAAGACTGGAAATTATGGGTTCTCTCCAGCTGGGACTCCCTTCTCCTACTGCCATTCCATGGAATTTTCACCTTGTAATTATTGACTTGAAGGATTGCTTTTTTCTATTCCTTTAAGCCCTCATGATTGCAAGCGTTTTGCATTCAGTGTTCCTTCACTTAATTTCCAGGCTCCAATAAAGTGATAGCAGTGGAGAGTTTTGCCTCAAGGTATGACTAACAGTCCTACCTTGTGCCAAAAATATGTTGCTCAAGCTATCTCTCCAGTACGAAGGCAGCACCCTAAGGCGTACATAATTCATTATATGGATGATATTCTTATTGCTTGTCCAGACAAGACACTGTTGACCATTTTGCAACAACTAGAATATTCTTTGAAGGAATTAGGACTTTATATAGCTCCTGAAAAGGTACAGCAATCTTTACCTTTCTCTTATTTAGGACAAATTATTGAGGGGCAACAAATTCATCCACAAAAATTAGAAATCAGGACAGATCATTTGCAAACTTTAAGTGATTTCCAGAAATTTTTATTTTATTTATTTATTTATTTTTTGCATTTTTCTGAAGTTGGAAACGGGGAGGCAGTCAGACAGACTCCCACATGCGCCCAACCGGGATCCACCCAGCACGCCCACCAGGGGGCGATGCTCTGCCGCAATCAGAGCCTTTCTAGCGCCTGAGGCAGAGGCCACAGAGTCACCCTCAGCACCCGGGCAAACTTTTGCTCCAATGGAGCCTTGCCTGCGGGAGGGGAAGAGAGAGACAGAGAGGAAGGAGAGGGGGAGGGGTGGAGAAGCAGATGGGCATTTCTCCTGTGTGCCCTGGCCAGGAATCGAACCCAGGACTCCTGCACACCAGGCCGACGCTCTGCCACTGAGCTAACTGGCCAGGGCAGGATTTCCAGAAATTATTAGGAGACATTAATTGGCTTAGACGAGGGGTCCCCAAACTTTTTACACAAGGGGCCAGTTCAATGTCCCTCAGACCGTTGGAGGGCCAGACTAAAAAAAACTATAAACAAATCCCTATGCACACTGCACATATCTTATTTTAAAGTAAAAAAACAAAAACAAAACGGGAACAAATACAATATTTAAAATAAAGAACAAGTAAATTTAAATCAACAAACTGACCAGTATTTCAATGGGAACTATAGGCCTGCTTTTGGCTAATGAGATGATCAATGTGCTCCTCTCACTGACCACCAATGAAAGAGGTGCCCTTCTGGAAGTGTGGCGGAGGCTGGATAAATGGCCTCAGGGGGCTGTATGTGGCCCGTAGGCCATAGTTTGGGGACCCCTGGCTTAGACCTTCCTTGAAATGAACTATCGGGGAACTGAAGCCACTTTTTGATATTCTTTTTTTTTTTTTTTTTTTTTTTGTATTTTTCTGAAGCTGGAAACGAGGAGAGACAGACAGACTCCCGCATGCGCCCGACCGGGATCCACCCGGCACGCCCACCAGGGGCGATGCTCTGCCCATCAGGGGGCGATGCTCTGCCCCTCTGAGGCGTCGCTCTGCAGCGACCAGAGCCACTCTAGCACCTGGGGCAGAGGCCAAGGAGCCATCCCCAGAGCCCAGGCCATCCTTGCTCCAATGGAGCCTTGGCTGCGGGAGGGGAAGAGAGAGACAGAGAGGAAGGAGGGGGGGGTGGAGAAGCAAATGGGTGCCTCTCCTATGTGCCCTGGCCGGGAATCGAACCCGGGTCCCCCTCACACCAGGCCGATGCTCTACCGCTGAGCCAACCGGCCAGGGCCACTTTTTGATATTCTTAGAGGCTTGACTGAACCAGCCTTGCAACAAGTACAGCTAAAATGCATAAATCCTGAAGAATCAATTGCCTTATAATTTGTCCCTCTAGTTACACTCCAATGAGACTATTGTGGCAAGCTTCAGGTCCTATTGAATAGATTCATTTAGCTGATACTCCTAAGAAAGTTTTATCTTCGTATTTTGATCTTGTCGCCTCCTTGATTATCAAGGGGCATAGGTGACTCTTACAGTTTATAGGTTTTGAGCCTCAAATTATTGTTCCTTTTTCAAAGGATCAACAACAATGGCTCTGGAAAACTTCCACAAAATGGCAAATTGCTTTTGCAAATTTTATAGGCCAAATTGATTCTCACTACCCAGCTGACAAAATAGTTCAATTTTCATTAATTACTATCTTTGTCTTTCTTAAGACAATTGTTAATGAGCCCATTCCTGAAGCACCTACAGTCTTTACTGATGGGTCCAGCTCAGGAATAGCAGGCTTAATAATCAGTGGACAAGTTTTTACTGAAGCAGTTGCCTTAAAATCAGCTCAAAGAGTAGAATTACATGTCGCAATTCTATTACGGGGTCCTCGAACAGGAAAAAGTATGGAATTAAATAAATGACAGACAGAATTAAAGATATATACATAAAGATGGGTTTGGGAGGACTGCACGGCAAACAGTTTCTATTGCTCCTAAGCCGATGCAATGGCTGCCCCCAGAAGCTCATCCATCTTTATTCAGGGAAAAAACATGGTCCATTAGCAATTCAATTGTTTCCAAGACAACTGAAAAACAACCCTCACCATACCATTTAGATCTAACTTTACACCAATAAGAAACTAGCTTCCAGCCTCTGGAAGTTCCGGAGAACGTGAGTGGGATAAGCAATAATCAGGTATAGCTCTTTGTTAACTGGGCAGGTGAGATGGGTGGTTAGGCCCAGCACCTGTCCCCTGGATATAAAAACACCCTGTTTATATTTCAGTTCCCAACAATTGCATGCCATTATCATGGCTTTTCAGCATGTGCCATGTTCCTCCTTTAATCTGTATACAGACTGCAAATATTTACTTATGGTTGTTTCCACTATAGAGACTGCTATCTTAGGGACAACTGCTGATGAGGAACTATTTCAGCAATTTCTCCTTCTTCAAAGGCTTGTACGTCAACATAGAGCTCCATATTTTATAGGACATATTCGAGCTCACTCCATGCTCCCTGGAGCTTTAGCACAAGGGAATGCCCTTGTTGATCAAACTGTAAGGTCGGTGGATAGAGGGATAGTCTTGTGGAGAACTCAGACCCGCCCACTTTGGCTAGGACCGCCCACAATCAAGCCCGCCAAAGGAAGCTTCCCAGGAACCATTTGGAAAGAAGTGATCGTCTGCCAGCCAGTGAAATTTCACCACGTCATAGTAGCTCCACTTCCCTAGAGGGACCCTTTAAATATCTCCCAAGCAGCTTAATCTGTGCAACTTCCCTAGCCTCCATCTTTCTTTCCTCGGGGCCAGGGAACCTTGCCGGGCGGGATGTGCGCTCTGTACTCAATAAAGCCGTTTATTATTCCACACTTTGCGGCTCCGGCCCTCTTCCTTCCTTCTCGGTGGGGAAAAATACCTTACATTTTGGTGCTGAAAACCTGGAAGGAGTTAGAAGTCTGCAAGGACCGCTCCTTTCCCCTCCCCTCCCCTCCAAGAAAGAACCAGGATCTCCGATCTCCAACCCACTTCGGCGCACGGTGCGGTAAGTCCCCTGCCTCCAGCTTTCCTCTCAGTTCTTTCCTCCAAGACTCCCTGTCTGAAACCGTAGCTATGTCAGGGAACTCTTTTCCATCCGAGCGAGCGTGTGCTTGTCCCCAAGCACATCCACTTTTGTCCGTGGCTGGACCTTGAGTTTTTAGGATGCTAATACTCAAGTCTGACCACTCCGAGAACTGAGGGCAGCTGTGAGCGCACAGGAATCTCCCTCCCTAAGGAAGAAGAAACTGTTCTTCTCCGCTGTGGCCAGGCCACAGAACCCACTCAATTAGCCTCCTGAAGGGACTTTTGGTGTTAACACCCTCACCAATTTAACTATCACCAAAAAAGCTGGGAACTGATTGGAGATCTCTTACATACACGGCTTCTAATTATTCGCGCACCTGTCCTTAATCTCTGTGCTGCCTGTTCCACTGCACGGCTCTTTTTCTGGCCAGAGAAACCTCACCTAAAACCTCTATTCCTAATCTTTCCTTCTCTGCGGACTCCAAACTCTCTCTCCCCTCCCTTCGCAAAAACCTGTTTCTTATTCGCCATCTACTACCATCTCTTTCTCCT